>NC_050575.1:188622929-189822929 GCF_011100635.1 Trichosurus vulpecula
AACCCGTATGATTTCCTCCTTGCTATAGAAAATGAAACTAAGGCTCAAAAAGTTGTGATATGTCCAGGGTCAGTCAGTGAGTCATTCAACAAGCATTTATTAAGTACTTATTATGTGCCAGGCTCTGTGCTAAGTGGAGGGGATACAAAGAAAGGCAAAAAAAAAAGCCCCTGCTCCCAAAGAGCTGTCTAATGGGGAAGATGATATGCAAACAATAACAGATAAGAAATATGCAAGATAAATTGAAGATAATTACCACCAGGCAAGAAGTCCTCCCATGACTTAAACCCAAGTCTTCTGGTGCCAATCAGATGTTCCTTTCATTACATCTGCCTGTATCCAAAGTGAAGACTCTTCACTGTCTCTTTCTTGGCAGCAGGAATCTATGAATGACTTTTTGTTGTTGTTGATGAAAATTGAGCCTTGAAGGTAAACCATTAAATTTTAAATGCAGTAATTTAGTTGTTTCCCCTTTCTCTCTGACCAATTAAGCAGTAACTACTGATCCAGGTCTACTGCTTCTGTTTTAAGTGTGCTGGAGATAAAAATGTCCTCTAATGATGCACTAGTACAAAAGGTATTACTATTTTGATGGGCATACTGTATAACTTGATGCTAGCAATGGTGCTATTGGCTAATGGGGTATGCAAAATGCTCATCAGCTAAATGCTAGTCTTTTTCAGTCTCCTAGTTTGATGAGAGGTAGGTAGGTAGTGTAATGGATAGAATGCTGGGTCTGGGGTGAGGAAGACCTGAATTCAAATATAGCCTCAGACACGAACTACACAAGCAAGTCACTTAACCTCTGTCTGCCTCTTTCCTCAACTGTAAAATAGTGATAACAACACCACCTACTCACAAGATTGTTGGGGAGATCTAGTGAGATAATATTAGTAAATCACTTAGCACCCACTACATAATAGTTGTTTAAAATCATTCACTAACACATATATATGCATATATATATGTGTGTGTGTGTGTGTATATATATATATATATAAAATCAGTTGATTGTTGGTCTATCTTAATATAATGTATTTTCACTGGAATGGTAACAATTTATTGCTATAAATGCTCTTGGGAGCATTTTTTAACACTTTTAATACTTTTTTGAACCATTTTTTTTAATGTCAAGTAAAATCAGTATATAGCATGGTAAAGTAGAAAGAATCCTGGATTTGCACTCAGAGGACCTGAGTCTGAATCCCGGTTCTATCACTTAATATCTGTGTGAATTTGGGTAAATCCTTTAGCCTCTCTAAGCCACGGTTTCCTCATTTGTAAAACAAGGTCTTAATTAGATGACGTCTAAGTTTCCTTCTAAATCTATGGTGCTATCTCTGGATTTCAGCAATACATATGATGAAGCTTTTTACAATAACCTGGTGAACAAGTTAGAGAGATTTGGGCTGGATGATAATGCAGGTAGATTCAGAGCTGCTTGAATGGCTTGACCTAGAAAATAATATTTAATGGATGGAAGAGTCACAGGCACCTCTCTTTGGCCTTATTCCATTCACTATTTTCTATCAGTGACTTAAATGAAGAGAGATGAGAACTGTCTTCCAGTAGCTGAAGGAGTGATACATGTAAAAGGGATTCAATGGAATGATTAGCTGGGGGAGATAGCTAATTTTTGGGTGATATAAATAGGACCTATAAATATCAACAGGCTATAAAAAATATAAATGGGATCCAATAAGATGAAATTTTATAGGGATAAATACAAAGTCTGATACTTGGATTAAAATAGTAACAATTACATAACTAGAGGATGAGGAGATGTAGCCAGATAACAAAACGAATGAAAAAAACCTGGAGGTTCTAGGGAAGTGAGAGCTCAGTATGTGAGAGCAATATACCATGACATATTATGATCTCATACTGCATTAATGGAAGCATAGTATCCACAATCAGACAAGTGACAGCCACACTTCAAGATTTCTTGAAGCCTTTTATATGATTGCAATTTCATTCTCTCAAAAGGGAATGGAAGAAATTGGGGTGGGGGAGGTAAATCCATTATTCCATATGTTAACTTTTAGTTAAAATGGCTGGTCAAGACCTAGTCACCAAACCCCAATCAGCAATTAGGGAAGGAGATGCAACCAGTATAGCAAAACCTTATCCAAAGAATATGATAAATAAGTGAAATAATTTCAAGCTGAGAAACCTCAGGGTCAATCCAAAGATGGGAGAGTGTTATAATGGAACTATAGTGCGATGGGGCAGTCAGTCCCTGATCTCGCTATGCCTTCTCTGGTATCTTCAATAGCATGGGCCCTATGGTAGAGGACATCAGATATATGGATATCGGGCAGTTGGCTATGGTATGATCACCCCTAGAGTATTGTGTCTGATTCTATGAAACACATCTTAAGAAAGACCTTAAGAAGCTCAAGAATATTCAGAGGAGAGTGACAGGAAACAGTAAATCATTCCACCAGAATATCAGCTGAAAGAATTGGGGGTACTTGGTACCATTTTTACTTTTTTTTCTGTCTGGTCCAGTAATTTCACAGAAAACAACCAGTATGGGAAGTCCTTCCACTGATGCCAATTAGCAAATGTAAATTATAGTTTTAGGGAGTTGCTACTTGCACTAAGAAGTTAATAATAGCTAGCATTTATATAGCAATTGAAGGTTGGCAAGGAACTTTACAAATGTCATTTGATCCTCACAATAGCCTTGGGAGGTAAGTGCTATTATTATCCCTATTTTACCAAGGAAGAAACTGAAACAAACGGCAGTTAAATGACTTGCCCAGGATCACACAGCTAGTAGGCATCTGAGGTCAGATTTGAACTCAGGTCTCCTGAATCCAGGTCCAGTGCTCTATCCGCTCTGCCCCTTAAGCTGCCTCTATAATTTAAGTGACTTACCTATGGTCATGCAGCTAGTATTCAGCAGAGACAGACCTCGAACTTAGATCTATCCAAGGCTAGCACTCGATCTATTCCAATACGCTGTCAATCACTCTTATTATTGGCTATTTAACAAGATGATTTTAAAAGATTTGACTATAAAGATTTTCCTGAAGGTTTGTCTAAAAGGAAAGAATTCCATTGCATATACTGTCAGGCTCAGCTGACATATTGGTTAGTTTTGCTGAACTGCTGCTCTTCCCTCCCCATCTTGTTTTTTTCATTCTTTGTTACACAGAACAGCTCTTTTGGTAGGGAAGAAGGGAGAGATATATTTAGAAGTGAAGATGATATAAAAATGAAACATCAATAAAAATTTTGAAAATGAAGCAAAAGTTTCCACAGCTACAAAAAGTCTGAGGACACACCAGACTATAACAGACTACTTCACTTGCCCATATTAATAGCCGAACTAGCACCCCTACTTTATGAAAATCCATTTTCTCCACAAAGATTTCTACACTAGGTCAATTTCTTTTTACAAAGGAAAAGGGGGAGCAATTTCAGAGGGCTTTATCTTAGCCTGGCTTTTGTATGTCAAACAGTGGTGTCAAACTCAAAGAAAAATGGATCCCTGAGGGGTGTATACTGACTTAGAAAACCACAAATTAACATTATCTGTTTTGTATTGTAATTTTATTTATTTTGCTAAATATTTCTCAATTATATTTTAATCTGGTTCAGGCTGTATTTCTGAGTGTGGTAGGCCACATGCCCTCAGAGGCATGTTTGACACCTCTAGTGTAAAACTCTGGTTTGGGTATATGACATGCCTTTTCTTTCCCTAATAGGTTGCAGAACTGTCATAGAACCATAGGGTTGGAAGGGATTTTAAAACATAGAATAAAAGCACTGGAAAAATACTTTAAACCACAGAGACAGAATATCCCAACTAGAAAGAACCTTAGCAAGCCAATCTAATCTTGTCACTCTCTAGATGAAGAAAAAAAGGTCCAGACAGGTTGTACAGCTAGTTAGTGAAAGAATCAGGATTAGAGACTCGGTTTCCTCCCTCAGTTCACAGTGTTCACATTACACCCCTCTGCTGCCTCCCTGAACTCTGCTCTGAATACTGAAATTCCATGTACATGAAAACAGCTGCTGTTTGAAAAATGGTGATTAGGATGGTATCATTTTCCAGGGTCTGTTGGTTCAGTACAGTTTTAGATCTATTTCATTCCCATATGAATGTGTATTTCCTAACATACCACAATATATTAGTATTGCCCTTCAAAATAAATAATGTTATCACACCCTGATACGTTGTGATCCACAGCATAGCTAAAATATCATTACAGTTATATAGTGTATTGTTCATAATGTTATCAAGAAGAGCCATAATATAGTAGAGGGGCAGTGTAGGTGATGCCATGGATAAAGTACTAAGCCTGGAGTCAGGAAGAACAGAGATCAGATGTAGCCTCAGAACCTTAATAGTTGTATGATCCTGGGCAGGTCGATTAATCCCATTTGTCTCAGTTTCCTCACCTGTAAAATGAGCGGGAGAAGGAAATGGCAAACCACTCCAGTATCTTTGCCAAGAAAACCCCAAATGGGGTCACAACACCACCAACTAACAACAACAACAACAAAGTGTGGTGTAGTGGAGAGAATGATGGTTGGAATTAGGAAAGCAAACCCTTGGGAGTTCTTACAAAACAAGGAATATATCACCAGGAACTGAGATGGCACTGCTTCACCTCAGAAATTTTCATCTCAGAACTGCTTATTGCTGAAGCAAAAGCTCTTATAACTCAGCCATAAATCTGGATGGTTAGATTAAAAAAAGAAGCAGGATTGAGGGAGATAGGGAGAAATGGAGCCTTTCTAGCCTGAGACCTGGATTTTTAAGGGAAAATGTCATTCTTTATGGACAATTCTGAGAGCCTCCAATTCCTAATAAATAGGAAGCTCCTTTTTACAGCCACTGAAGGTTTTACCTATGCTACCCTTTGTCCTCTTCCCAAACCACTTGGAAAATACACCTCATATGTTGTAATTCATATGCTTTACATGTTCCACAAGTCACATACACTGTCACACTACTGAGATACACTCCAGGAACAAGATCCAATTTCACTTGATTTAATTACCCCCTCCCTCTCATTACATCTTACTCTAAAAATGAAAACGACCCCCTCCCAGGGGGAAAAAGCAAACAGAATGGCTGAGAATATGCACAACAATTTTTATAAAATATATGTGGAAAATTAGTCTATCCACTCTCATTCCTGGTCACAAGACCAACTATCCTTTTGCTGTATATACATAGCAAACTTAAGCTATCCAGTATTTTAAAAAGCATTAACAGATGTAGGGCCACTCCCACCTATTTAGAATCACAGAATCACAGGGAATCTAGTTCTGTGGCTTCTACTGAAATGCCATAAGTAGTGGTGGAGCTATTTAGCGCCTGATATAACAGCCTGGCACGGCAACCTCCTCCTACACCCCCCTCCCCAAACCTCCCACTTAAATCAGGCTGCAGAGTTAGGAATCTAGAGAATCGGCTGCCTTCTGGTCTTTCCTCTGACTCAGAACCATGTTAAGCGTTTAAACCAAGGAACCAAGCTACCTGAGCATTTGCAAGAAGATGGGGATGATGATGAGAAGCAAAGGAACAAAGGAGTGGGAGACAGAGGCAAAGAAGTATGTTGTTGGGAAAACTGCCTTTTTTCCCCCTGTCCACCAACCAGGCCAAAAAGCACTCTCTAATGCAAGCCTTGGCATCCGGGATGAGAAGTCCTGACACTTAATACCCCTTGACTTTAAAGCTTCGAGCTGCGGTGCGCGTGGGATCCAGTGTAAAGAACGTGAAGTGGAGACTGAAAGTTTTGCATGGGATAGAAAAATGATTGAAAGTCTGCTTGTAGTAATCAAACACTCAACCCGAACAACCCCAGGCCCCGTTTCCTCAGCTGGATGATTTAGCTGGTATGTGGGTGGTTCTCCCTGTACCCTCAGTTCCGGGCCCACATCAGTCTGGGGCTCCATGGGTGCAGGAAAGGACACACTCTGAAGGTTTTCCACCACCAAGCGATGTCAAACAGGCGGCGGGTTTTCATTCACAGATGCTACCTCAAACCTCCACCCTTCCAACGCCGCTCCTCAGGGGCCAACCCAGCAGCTGCCCTTAACATCCCCCCTAACATCCACACGTCCTTCTCCAAACCTCCCCCCTCCCCTTTCCGGGCTCAGCCCATCTCGACCGGCTATTTCCAACACTGGGGCTCATTGTAGCGCTCTGCCCCAGCTGGGGCCGAAAGATCTCCGCCCTATCCCCCGCCCCCACCCATCTCTTTCCACCAGCACTACTACCACCACTACCAACACCACTGCCACCACCACCAACCATCCCCCGCCACATCCCACGCCCCACCCCCTCCTAGGACACAGCTCGGAGCGCGGGCTGCCTCAATCCAGCCTCCATCAGGACCCCGCCCCACGACAGCACTTGGGGTAAGGGTTCCCTCTTACTCTCACCCCAATCACAAGACAAGCCAGTCTTCCTCCTTCCCCCACCACCTCACCCCACAGGCCATAGTATCCCTCCTCCTCACTCTTCTTGGGGCTGGGCTTGGGGACCCAGACACACATCGTCTCAGGGCTGTCAGGGGCCTGGACTGGCATTTGCGGCCCCCAGCACTGGGCATGCTCTCCCCTCCACCTCCACCCCCGGCTCCACCGGCGAGCGCTGAGCAGTCCAGACTGCTCTCACTTATCCGAGCGCCCCTGGCAGTACACCCCACGCCCCCGACCCCCGGGACAAAGCCAGTTGCCTCACCCAGCAGCAGCAGCCGGTGGGTCTGCCTGTATTCGCGCTTCTCCGCCTTCAGGCTCTTGTCGATGCCTTTGCTTCGCTTTCTCTCTGCCTTCAGCCGGGCCAGCTCCAGCTCCCGCAGCCGGCTCCGCGACTGAGGGTCGCCCGAGTCCGGCTGCTGTCCCCCGGGGAGGTCGCCAGTTTCCAGCGCGACTGCGGGGCCCCGGCCGCTGTAGGAGATGGAGGGGTGATGGGCGCCCAGGATCCGGGCTCGGAGGCTGTAGCACATCCCCATGGCTCTGGGAGAGGGACGCGCGGCTCTCCCGCGAGCGAGCGAGTGAGCGCACACTCCCCGGGAGGACACACACACCGCGCGCGCACACACACACCACACACACACTCTCTCCCTAGCCCTTTCGTTCCCTTGCTCACTAGCACACGCCCGGGCAAGGAGAGCAGGCTGCGGGCTTAGCTCCCCGCCCCTCCCCTTCCCCTCTCGCCCGGCCCCCCGGCCCCCCTCCCGCCCCCTCCGGTCACTCCGGCCAGACGAGTCCATGCGCTCAGCTCCGGGTGCTGCCTGCTCTGCCTGGGTTACCCAGTCTGCCCCGGCTTCGTAATCGGCGGGGAGCCGGCGGGACCTGAAGACGTTCCGCCCCTTCTCTGGCGGAGAGTGCAGACTGCAGAGGAGAGAGGGGGGACTAGGGCGGGGGTGGCAGTCGTAGGGGGTTCTGACGCCTCTCTTTCCGGATTGATCGCCTCTCTCTCCACCAGCCCAGGAGCCAGAAAGCGACAGCCACTTCACACCCCACGTGATCAGGACATGTTTACCGTATTTCTTCCGAACGGGTGGGGAAGTGGCGGCGGCTGAAGCTCTGGCCTGGCCTGCAGCCTCCCAAACCTCCTCCTTTTGGTCCGGCCCAACCCTGCCCCCGGGAGGCTTCGGCTCTGCGACTCCAAACCACTGCTTGGGGCAGCCGCAAGAGGAGCAGGCAGTATCCTTAAGCCGGAGACCCACAGGTGGCCTTGCCCTCCCCTTAGGGCCATTAGTTACCCAGAGAAAATGACACTTGACTGTTTTGAATTTTTAAGCATCTGACATTATTCACACTCATGGCTGGTGGCCGTCCCTTCCCCTCCGCTGGGACTAGAGAAAAGACAAAGGAATCAGTGCCCTCAGACTAGGCCACTGCTTGGCCATAATGAAATCCGTGCATTTAACTGGGGAGTCAGATTTTTTTTGTAAGTATTATTTATAGGGCCACATTCAAAGCAGTCGGGCCAGGTCAGTGATCGATTTCTCCTTGGGGAAGAATCCTGAGTCTTGGAGAGCCCCTTTCCTGTGCCCCACTCCCTTAGTGCTGATTTTTAACCAATGTTGCCCTTTTCTCCGCCCCCCCCCCGAGGGAGGGTCAGGTGCTTTCCTTCCGATTTCTCTCTTAAAGAAACTGAGTCACAGAGAAGGTAAGTAGGGGAAGTCTATTCCTTTGAGCAGCTGGAGCTTGCTAAGGCGCTTGCCTGGTTTAGGTTTTGTTGTTTTGAAGAAATCCTTTACACACCCTCCTAAACAGCTGGACAGTCGAGGCTCTCAAACTTTAAGATTGTATTACAATCCAATAAACATCTTTATAATGCTGTGAGAGTCTATCCAGTCCCTGAGCTCAACAAGCTTATAATCTTACATTAAGACGTGGAGATGATAAAACACACACACACACACACACACACACACACACACACACACACACACAGAAGGAAGATTCTTTCCCCAATCCATCCCAAGAAAACAACTGATAATTATTGCTTCTTTACCTTCAAGGTGTCCCCATTCTACCTTGGTCCTGCCTATCCTTCAATGAACATCAAAGTTATCTCTTTAAAGGATGCCTCCGGTCTCTTTTATTTCTCTTCCATGACTTAGGCTAACTCAATTCCTGATCATTTCACAGCTGCCATCGTTTATGGAAATTCATGTCAGAAATCCAGAGCAGAAGAGCTATTGTTTGAATAGGGGGTGGCTGGGAGGGAGGAAGATCCTTTTATTGCCTGCCTCCATAGACAATCATGGAAGTATGACTCTTCTTGAAGCTGGGCAGGAGCAATTCACTTCCTCAACAGGCTGAGGGAATGTTAGAGCTGGATGGAACTTTATAGATTGTTCTACTGAGGGAAAAGCAAACGCCCTAAGTTACACAGCTAGTTAATGAAAAAGCCAGAACTAATTAAATTCAACAAATATTTATTAAGCACCTTACTACATTCATGGAAGAAAGGCAACATGGTATAGTGACTAGAGAGCCATTTTCAGTTATCAATCTCTGGGTTCAAGTCCTACATCAGACACATAATGGCATTGTGACTCTGGGCAAGTCATTTAACCTCTCATTGCACCAGGCAACTTTCTAAAATAGAAGTCATAGAGTAGGTGCCAGTCAGCATGGGTAGAGGGAATTTCCTTTCCTATATCAGTAAAGTCATAGATATGGTCCCTCTTTTCCACCAAAATATTGATGGCACTAGGTGCTGGGGATACAAAGAAAAACTAAACAGTCCTTGCCTTCATATTCTAATTGAGTGATACCACGTGTACACGGAGAAGGAGGGAAAGGTAATTTGAGGAATGAGAGGAAGTAGTACTCAAACTAACCCTTGAATAAAAGCAGAAGTGGAGGTGAAAGCAGTGCATCCTAGACTTGGAAGATAGCCTATGTGGGGGCATGAAGAAAGGAGATGATATATTGATCTCACCTTGAGAAACTACTACTGGACTCCCAGAGGCTTGGGTACTGTACCCTGCCTGTTGTCTGCCCAGGCACTGTGTTTTGGAGTGGGTTCAGTGCTGGAGAGCCTGGCTTCAAATGAAAGTAGGGCTAGGCTCCCTGTTCCCACACTCTTTCATCACTTAAACTCTCATCCCAGAAGCCTGGGGATGATTTTATTTTTTGTTATGGCTCATGTTTGAAATTTCCCCAAAAAGAAAAAGGAAAAAGATGGTCAATGTACCATATGAATCAACAGTGAAACAGGTAATTTTTCCCTCTTCACATAACAAATGCTAAGCATAAAAAAGGATGCATTCACAGAATGACTTAAATAGGATTTAGCAACAACTTTTAACTACTGTTAAAATTTGCTGGGTGGTCGATATTTAAACCTTCATCAAAATCTGAGGCACATTATAGGACTTCTCATTAGGCATTTCACATTTCACCTTGGCTCTCTACTTTCCAAATAACTGGCGGTACAAGTCTTCTGGAAAACAGCCAGGCCATCCTCTTCTTGGTTGCTGTCTTCCTCAAGAGTGGTAAGTAGTTGATAGAGATTCCTGCTCTGCTCCCATTCAGCTCAGACCTGATGGAACCTTTAGATGTCTTGAACTCACTCATCTCAATAGAAGTGCTCATTCACTTAAGATCAGGAAAATACAGATACAAAAGAGGCAGCCCAATCTCAGGCTCAGGCTTTCTTAGTCAGGACATATCCTTCAGATGTTATGTGTTTGTGGCCAAATGGAGTCCAGGGAAGGGAGAAAAGGACAATTTGTCTCTATTCCTAGTCTCCTCTCAGGAAGCAGCTGGAAATAAACCTTATGGGATCCACAGACAAAAAGGAAGAGAGAGGTTGAGGGGGTAGGTTGCCCCTTTAAATACATTCACTGAGTCATCGGCTCTTCTGTATCTGGAGCCAATAAGGGGACTCTTTGTTATGTCAAACTGCAAGCCCTTTTGCCCTAAGTCACACATAGTTGGAAGCAGGTCCTAAAGTTCCCACATGATAGACCAGAACCATGAATTGCAACTCTGAACATGCTGCATGGGATGGCCGCTATAGGCCAATTTGATCTTGCTACACTGAGTTGGAGGGAATCCAGATCTCCTAATTCTTTGCCCAATATGCTAGAAAGTAGTATGGTATGGTATGGCATGGTATATGGTATAATATAATACAGTATAATATGTATATTATATATAGTATTTTGTAGAATAATCTAGGCTATAAAGAAAAAATAAATAAGTAGAGATAAATACCCTAATTGGAAAATATCTTGATCTATAAAAATGAGCTAGAGAAGGAAATGGCAAACCACACCAGTTTCTTAGCCAAGAAAACCACAAATAGGGTCATGAAGAGTTGGACACGACTGAAAGTGACTGAACAACAACAACAAACTACTGTATTATAGGGTTCAGGATGTTAGTATAGATTTCCACATAGAGATTATAAGCTCTCTGAGTTGTCATATGGCCTGTGGCTCAAAGGTAGCTGAGTCAGAAGGAGCTATGTTGAACTGGACAATAACCACTCAGACACTTCAGTAAGCTGCTGTAATAAAAATGGACTTTATACTCAGACTTGGGGAATCAAGTTGAGCAGGAAGAGGAAAACAGAGGAGCCAGAAAGAATGGCAAGACTGTCCCTTTACTAATCCATACTTCTAAAAAAAAGTTGGATTATTATTCCCATTTTATTGATGGAGAAATTGAGACAGCAACATGAAGTAATCTGCCCATTAATAATAATATAATATAATAATTTACCCATTAAAACTTATAATGATAAGCTAGTAAGTGTCCAAGGTCTGATTTGAACATAGGTCTTCCCACTTTCAAGTCCGGTACTATCCACTCCCTACTCCTGCACCATATGATGTTGGTTGAGCTGCAAAGGAGAAAACCATGAGTAAAACTTCCTATTAGAAATTTTGATAATAAATTGGCAGAAGTCTTAGTCATATAAAATTCTGGAAAGGCTTTTGTTTTAAAGTTAAAAGAAACAGGGTGATGTACAAGCAGAATTGTCTGAGGTATGTACGATTAGAGATTGATATAATTCAGTGGTAGGATTCAAATGAATTAACAACTGGTTCTCCATGGAACCGAGCTGAGGCACCACCCCGCCGCTGACATAGGGGGGGCACAGGCCTCACCCCCACTAACAACCGGTTTTTGGGGAGCTCAACCTAAAATTAGGTGCCAGTTCTACTGAACCAGTGGGAACCTGCTGAATCCCACCACTGAAATAGTTAACATTTATATAGTACTTACTATGTGCTAGGCACTTGCTAAACACTTTCTAATTAATATTATCTCATTTGATCTCACAACAACTCTGGGAAGTAGGTGTTATTATTATCATCTCCATTTTACAGATGAGAAAACTGAGGCAAACAGAAGTTAACTGCCTTGCCCAGGGTCACATAGCTAGTAAGTATCATGAGCCAAATTTGAACTCAGGTCTTCCTGACCCCAGGTCTGGCTCTGGCCACTGTATCACCTACCTACCCTGTAATTGGTATATGTATCAATTACAGAATTATAAACTTCTTCAGCTGGGAAGGATCTTAGTGGCCATCTAATGTAGCCTGTATCCCCAAAGGAATTCCCAATATAAGATATACAGGTGGTTATGAGACAGACTGCATTTAGAAGTTAGTGAGAAAAGTACCAAATTGTACTTAGGCTATTTTATGTGTGTTTTTTTAAATCAATCAGGCAAACAACATGTATTTATTAAGTTCCTGTTATGTATCAGAAACAATAGTGTTGGCTTAATTTATAGGTGAAGAGATGAATATGACCACATGTTATATTTGAAATTACTTTTTCACATAATATAGGTCATAGTAGTGGCCCGCCAGTACGTACTTTGTGACCAGATGCTACAAATAATCACTGAGTTGGGCCTAGTCCAATCCAAATAGGTGGATTGACTTTGGACAATTAGTGTTTTTAATTTTTCAGAGATAACCTTTGAAATAACATCCCTTTAAATTTATTTTTATTTTTTCAATTACACATAAAAACAATTTTAACATTCGTTTTCTTTCAATTTTGAGTTCCAAATTCTCTCCGTTCCCCCCTCATTGAGAAGGCAGGCAATTTGATATTGGTTATACTTGTGCAGTCATGCAAAACATATTTTCATATTAGCCATGTTGCAAAGGAAAACACAAAACAACTACACCACCGCCACCACTGAGAAAAATAAAGTTAAGAAAAAAATTCTATCTACTGAAAGAAGCCTTTTCTGATCCGCCTTAATGTTAATAACTTTCTTCTAGGTTGAGCTCCAAGTTATTCTGTATCTATCTTGTTTGTACATAGTGTTTGCATGTTGTCTTTTTTTCCTTTCCTTTGTATCCTCAGCACTTGCTGGCACATAATAGCTATTAATTAATAAGTATTTGTTGACCTGCCTTGAAATCATGTTAATCTTTCTCTATCTCAATAAACCACAACTACTGGGAATCAAATTGATTGTCATGGCATCACAACCAAAGCCCCAAGGCCCACACAGCGGCAACATACCATAATGACAGATAAAGGAAAATAGGCTGAGGAAGCAATCAGCCTCTTGAGTGCTGAACTTGTAAGTTTAACCCTATAAAGAGATAGTGACATCACAAAAATGAGTTGGGTCAGCTCTTAGGTACAAAGGAGGAGGGGCTAAGGGGTCTCACCTAGATCTCCAAACCTAGTGTATTCAAATAAGATCCGACCGTAATAAGTCTCCAATGAGACCTGCCTTCCCTGCATGGAAATACTGACTCTAATCAGTAATTTCTCATTTCAGTACTTGGTTATTTTTCATTCTTTACCAATAGAATTTTAGGTCCTAATTCTAAGTTTTTCAAAGCCATAGAATTCTTTAAATGGCTCTGATGTCAAGAAAAAAACATTAAGGTAGGGTGAGTTTACAAGGGTCTGAGAATTAGGAAGGAGCAGGAGGAGTGCAATAGAAAGCAGCCAGGTGAATCTGAGAGGAACTTTTTGGCTGACCTGTGGCTTCAGAAGGGATTACTAGAACAAGAAGGAAGCTATATTTAGAACGGGGCCTTTCCTGGAGTTCACAGAGTGCTGTTGGCTGTCACTGTGTTGCTTCCAAGGGGGTAAAAGAGACCTTTTCACTACTCGTGAGAAAAAGGAAAAGGCAGGAAGAAGAGAACAGAGGCCAACATTCAGCTCTTTCTCTTCTTGACCTCGAAGTGACACATATTTTCTGGTGGAGCAGCAAAGAGACTTTGAAGCTGTCCTCCTAATTATCCTTCACTGAAGACATCCAGTCTCTACTCTCTTAACTTCAGAGTTCTCCCTCAGATGCCCCAGTATTGTTAGAAAGCAACTGCAGAAGTCTCTTTATGCAAAGGCAGCAGTCCCTTGTAGTTTAAACTCAAATGTTATTCATATGCAAAAATGTAATCCAGTGGCTTTCTGATTGTAAGGACACAAAGTTCTGTTTAAGAAAAATGCAGAACTGATCACTGGTGCTTTACTCACTATCACCACCATCACCACTACTGCTGCTGACTTCTACTCCTTTTCCTTCTTCTCCTTCTCCTTCTTTTCCTTCTTCTTCTTCTTCTTCTTCTCCTTCTTCCCAACATTTATATAGTAGTTTCATGTTTGTTATCTCATTTATGTTATGGTGCTCACAACAACTCTGTGAAGTAAGTGCTATCATTATATATATATATATATATATATATGTATATATATATATATATATATATATATATATATATATATATACATTTTACATATGAGAAAACAAAAGTAACTCAGTTTCAGTAGCAGGATGGTGAAATTAGAGATAGAGGAGGGTCCCATTAGAAGAATAGCTTGATTGTCTTGTGAAGTTACTTGGGTAGAGGCTGAGGCTGGCAGGACCTAAGTTCTGGCCCAATCTAGGGATGGGGAAGGATGCCTAGAAAGCTATGCTCCTCAGTGCCAACAGCAGTAGCTCAAGGGCTACTTTAAAGCATTTACCAGGGGAGAGGAGACAGCCTAAGAACTAGCATGGGAATGGGTGGGAATGTCTTCCTGAACTCATGATCAGCTTTCAGAAATTGGGACCTGTAGTAAGCCAGACCCAACTGAGCCTGTCTATTCAGGTTTGAGATTTAAAAAAATATATATTTTAAAATTATGGGATAAAAGAAGCATTTCCATAACATAGTGTAATAAAAATATGATTGCACATGAAACAGCAATCTATTGTGTACAATTTGCTATTCCTTTTAAATACATAATAAAGTTATTATGTAATTTCTTTTCCTTTTTTCTCTCCTCTCCCCCATCCTAGAGATGGCTACCATTATACACACACGTATGTGAAATTATTCTATATATACTTCTATTTATCAGTTCTTTCTCTGGATGCAGATAGTATCTTTCTGCACACAAGTCTTTTATAGTTAATTTGGATATTTAAAATAGTCAAAATGACTGGGGCAGCTAGGTGGTATAGTTGATAGAGCACTGGTCCTGGAGTCAAGATGACCTGCGTTCAAATCCAGCTTCAGACACTTGACACTTACTAGCTATGTTACCCTGGGCAAGTCACTTAACCCTAATTTCCTCACCAAAACAAGATGACTTATTTGCTCAAAGTCATTCTTAAAAGAAAATTGCCATGTTTTGCTCTTCATTATTTTGTGCAGGTCTTTCCATATTTTTCTAAGATCATTAAGCTCATCATTTCTTATAGCACAATAGTATTCATCACAATCATATACCACAACTTGTTCAGCTATACCCCAATTGATGGGCATCCCTGCAATTTCCAATACTTTGCTACCACAGAAAGCTGCTATAAACATCCCATTCACATTCAAAGTTATAATGACTATTTGTGAATTTCCTTCTATCTTATTTTTACTCACTATTTTCCTTCTCAGCCTCTCTTTTTACCCTATCCCTGTTACTCCCTCTTCCACCATGTCCTCCAGTTTTTTCAAGGGCTGGTAATGTCGGAACCTTACTCTCATCTAGGTTTGAGATTACAATAAAATGAAATGCTTATTCTCCATCTAAGTTAGTAAAAGATTTACTTAGCCATTGCAGGGGAAAGATACTTAAAGAAGGATATAGCATTGATTCAGCTAAGCATAGCTTCCTTGAACTAATAATGTTGGTCATGCTGCTGGTCTGTGGGTTAAAAACTTTGAGGAAGAGCTGGACCTCCACATGCCCTAGTCTTTTTATATTCATGGGACAAGGAAGCCATAGGAATGGTCTGTGGCTTTAGTCTCTTGAGACAATTAAGGGAAAAAAAAAACCCAGCCTAGCCTACATGGGGCTATCCTATGGTGGTTATAATGGTTACCACTCTAATCTCCCCGCAACTCCCAGTAACCAAATTTCTTGGATATCAAATGTCAGGACAACTGATCTTAGTACTCAGTTAACAATAATAACTAGTTTAAACAGGAAACTACTAAATGATTAATTTCTTCAGGAGAGTCTCTTGAACAGTGTTATCCTAGAGTGTCTTCCCTCATAGAGTGATATGCGTAGTATCTACCATCCCCTTCCCACCCCCATGCCCCAACTGACTGCATTTTGTGTTATTGTCTTTAGCTTTTTGTTTGTCTTTTTTTGAGGGGGGGAAGGCAGGGCAATTGGGGTTTAGTGACTTGCCCAAGGTCACACAGTTAGTAAATGTGTCAAGTGTCTGAGGCCGGATTCAAACTTATGTCCTCCTGATTCCAAGGTCAGTGCTCTACACATTGTGTTACCTAGCTGTCCCTATGGTCTTTAGTTTTTAGCTCTTGTCCTAGTTACAAAAAATTCCTAATTATGCCTCTGAGCTCAGTTATATCTGAGACTCCTTGCGCCCTCAACCTCTCTATCATGATAGCTAGAAATGCAGTCACTCTTTAAAAAAGTTGAGGCAAGTCTGCTTCAGAGCTTATCTAGTCCTACCTTTTCATTTTGCAGATGAGGAAAAACTAGGGATCAGAAAAATTAAATGACTTGCCCAGGATCATACAGTAAGCAAGAGGCAGGAACTGAACCCATGGTCTGACTTTAGATCTATAGCCCTTTCCATCATAATGCATTTCATCTCCTAATGACTTCCACAAAAACTTCCCAAATGCACTACTGTTTTTCAGAAGTGGGGAAGAAGCCATCTTCCATTCAGGATTAAGCTTCACTTTTAAATTGAGTCAATATAAGTGAATGTCAGTACACAATTTTATTCTTATTCTCTGGGTTCATCTTTGTTTAGTTGTCCTCCTTGAAGACTATAAGAATAAGAAACTCCAATGCTTAGAAGTAGGAATGTTGGGGGTGGGGGTAGAAATGACATCAAAGATGTTTGGAAAGTGCAAATGTAGGTATTTATCATTAGGGGCTTCCTGGTCTTGAGTAGAGCATCATGTTGAGGCTCAGAAGAAAAGATGAAGCAGGTTTCCATGAAATCTCTGTCATCGGTCACAATATTAATAGTAGCTAATATTTATATAGGTTCTCTTCTATATGTGTTGTGTCCTCTTGTTATAATGTAAGCTACTTAATGACAGGAAATGTCTCAATTTGTATTTGTACCCCTAGTAACTAAGTGCCTGTACATATTAGGCACCTAATTTTTTCTGACTCATTCATTATAGGTTTACAAAGCCCATCCCTTCCTACACCTTGTGAGGTAGGTAGGCAAAGTGCTGTTATTTCCATTTTACAGATAAGGAAATGGATACTTGAAGAGGGAAAGTAAGTTGGATTATAGATCATAGGGTTTACAGCTGGAAAGGAAATTATAAAACTTCTAGTCCAAACTTTTCCTTTTATAAATAAGGAAATGGAGGCGCAGAGAGCCTGAGTGACTTTCCCAAATACTTCTATCAAGTGGAAAGCCCAGATTCAAACCCAGGTCTTCAATACTCTTTCCTGTACTCCAGTACGACTCCTCTCCTCTGCCGGAAAAGCACTTGTCACCCATCTTGCTGATAGTGGGTCAAAGAGGTCAAAAGATCGTGTCTAAAATATTGACCTTCATTTGGGGTTGGGCAACTCAAATTTAAGGTTCTCTCATCTGTTAGAAGGAGGAAAATATCTCACCTATGTGATTCATTCAAAATGCGATGATGAAGTTGGAGAATGCAGAAGGCAAAACCATCAACAAATATTATATATCTTCCTAGAAACCAATGGCCTCCAGATAAAGATCCAGATTGCATGACTTGAGAAACTTCTGGAAAGGGCATTACCCACGGTAAGAAGTTAATGTTGGGGCAGCTAGGTGGTGCAGTGAATAGAGCACTGGCCCTGGAGTCAGGAGGAGCTGAGTTCAAATCCAGCCTCAGACACTTGATACTTACTAGCTGTAATCTTAGGCAAGTCATTTAACTCCAATTGCCTTGCCTCCCCCCCCCCAAAAAAGAAGTTAACGTTGCTTTGAATTTTTCAGTTCAACAAATATTTATTGAGCATCTACTTTGCAAAGTATTGTAATGGGTGCTATGGATACAATGATTGAAAAATGAAAGGCAGCCTGCCTTCGAGGAACTTACATTCTACTATTGGATATAATCACAGACTCATCAAATCACGGAATTTGAGTTAGGAAGAACCTCAGTGTCCATCTAGTCCAACCCATACATGAAAGAACCCTTTGCTGTGCCGGACAAGAGCTCATCCAGATCATGCTTGAAGACCTCCTGGCATCAATCCTAATTAGCCTTTGTGTAACATCTGTCTTTATATGTAATGGACTCCAGTCCCTTCCCTGTCCTGTTTAGACTCCTCTTATCAATGTCAATTCTCCTCATACAAATCTAATTTTTCCTCTTTGCTGTAATTGTTTCCATTTGTGCCTTTAGAACTACATTCTTAAGCATCTTCTATTCCTCCTAGTATGACTTCACCTAGAGCATTTTACTTCGTGGGATCTTGAAATGTTTTCCCCAGATCTTGGGTACCTGCCACATTATGTCCAAACAACTCCTCCCCTATCACAAAGTTAGACCAGAATATTCATTTCATCCAAGGATTTTAATCACTTCCATTGCAATAACCACCCCTCTATTATTGAGAATCCGATTGAGAATAGAATTTCCCCTTTTTGGCTCCTCCACTTTTTGAAGGCTGAAATTATCACTACAGCAAGAAGCTATTAGTTGCTATGCTTTTGGTGGAGAGAGAAATTTCCAGCAGATGCCTGGATAACTGAAATCCCTTATCACAACTACATCTTACCAGAGTGCCAGGCTTTCAATCTGCTACCCAAACTTCTCATCTATCGTCTCTTTGTGTCCAATGGCAAAATCGTTTTTATTTCACTCTTCTTTGACTTTTATAGAAATCTTCCTCTTATGCTACCTTTCCTTCATTCCTGGATTTCCTCACATAAATATTCCTTTTTAATATATACTGTTTCCCCACCCCTGGGCAAATCATTTAACTCTCTTTGCCTCAGCTTCCTCGTCTGTAAAATGAGCTGGAGAAGGAAATAAGAAACTAATCCAGGATCTATGCCAAGAAAAGGGGTCATGAAGAGATAAACCACTACCACCACCACATTTGAACTACCCTGTTTCTTTGAATAAGGTATAGTCATCCAGAGTCATGGTCAAGTTATGGGTTTCTTTCTACCAAGTCTCACTGTTATCCATAAGGTCAAATTTGCTCCCTTGTTTGGGACTGCTAGTTCCCCTTCTTTGTTGCCTAAACTTTAGGCATTTGTGTATAGGCATTTGAAAGCATGGGTCTTATTACTGTCTTTTTTTTTTTTTGCTTTCATCTCATGTGAATTTCCAGGTGTCTCAGCTGCTATTCTTCTATCCTTTTTTATGGCTACTTCATTATAGTATCCAACTTGAGGGATATACATAGATAGTTTTCTTCCTCCCCCATCCTTTTTACTTTAAAGGCTTTTAATTCAAATTACAAAATAGTTGGACAGCTTCCGTTAGGTATACTCCATCTCTAGCCAAGAACTTGTCATCCCTACATTGTAAGTTCTGGTCCAGAAATCCAAATCAAATTCCTAAGCAGCTGTTCACTTCCCAAATTAATTTTTCTCTTCTGCATCCCTTGCCTTCAATGGGCAACATCAAGGAAAACACAACCTGTGCTTTTATCATCTTCAATTTTTTGCTGTAGACTTCATAATCATTGGCAATACTTTTTTTTAAATGTTCCTTCTGGAAGTGTTATTTGTGCCCAAGTGAATCACCAGAAGTGGGTAGTTATCATCTGTTTTGATAAGTCTTGAGAAGGTCTCTGTTGTGTCTTGGATACGTGCCCCTGGAACACATCAGACCTCACCATAGACTGTTAACAGATAGCTGCCTCAATATCCCTGAACAGGGAATCATCAACCACACCTTCCCTGCCCCCTACTATGTGGTCCTTCATCTGAAAGCTTCTGTGGCTCTGCTATGTCATTCTTTAGAGGACAAGTAGCTTCTCCCTTCTTAAATTACCCAGCTCTTATCTATTTAGGAAGAATCTCACATCTGTTTTGAAACTCTAACTGTACAAGCTGTTCTTTTCCTTCCTTTTCCCTACTATGCTGTACCCTGCATCCATCATCCTGACAGTCTCACCTTCATCTTAAATCCATCCCTTGCTTCTGTTTCCTTTAGGAACAATTCATTCTCCTTTAGAACCTAGGGGCTGGAGAGGTGCTCTCTGAGTCCCTTCAACCTTCTCCTCCAGGAGGTAAGTGAGCCTCCCCCTGGAGCAGAGATAGCAGCCACTCAGCTGTGGGGCATTGCATACTCAGTACAAGTGCCTACCAAGTTTCCTCTGCTCTCCATTGTGGTTGAAATTTTCAGCCTTGTTTCTTGAATTACTTGTGAATGTAAAGTCCTCAGCTGTTGCTTAAAACTTTTAGAGCCAATTATCATCTCTTAATGACTTGACATTCCCAAAGCCACCCAGATAAGTCAATAAAAGATAATTTGAGGAAGGAGAGAGCACCAGGTAGGTCAGAGGAAAGGCTTCCTGCAGGAAGTGCCATTTGTGCTGAGCTTATCCTCTAAATTATCTCTTATTTATATTGTCTGTATCATGTGTGTGAAGAGTTATTTGCATGTTTTCTTCTCTCACTAGACTGAGTTCCTTAAGAGTAGGAAGTATGTTTTCACCTTTGTCTTCTGAGTTCAGAGAATGACAATAGTTCAGAATGGCTAGAATTTAGGGTGTTTTCATATTATGGGGAGCAATATAAAATAAAGTAGATTGGAGCCAAGTTGTTTTGGGTTTCCAATGATAAGCTGAGTAACTGGTATTTTATCCTAGAAGCACTAGAGAGTCATCAAAAATTCTTCAGCTGGTGAGTAACTTAGCTACACCTGTGTCTTATGAAGGTTATTTTATATATTTGGAAGATTATTTCTGCAGAAGATGAGTTAGAGCAGGGGTACATAACTTTTCTTATATGTCATAGACTTATTTGGCAATCTGATGAAGCCTATGGATCATTTCTCAGAATAATGCTTTTAAATGAATAAAATAAAATAAATATTAAGGTTAATGAAAATAAGGATGCAATTTTCCCCCCATCTAAGTACACAGACCCTTTGAAATCCATCCATAGATGCCTGACCAGACTCCAGGTTAGGAACCTTTGGGTTCAAGACAGGGAAATACTGGAGGCAGAGAGACTAACTAGGAAACTTTTGTAGTGATTCAGGTGAAAGATGATGAAGGGGGATGAAGGAAGGAAAGAAGGGAGAGAATGAGCATTTATTAAGTGCCTACTATATGCCAGTCACTGTGCAAAGTTCTTTACAAATATTATCTCATTTGTTATTCACAATAACCCTTTTAGATAGGTGCTATTATTATCCCCATTTTACAGTTGAGGAAACCAAGGTTAAGTGACTTGACCAAAGTTACACAGCTAGTAAATATCTGAAGCAGGATTTGAACTCAGGTCTTCCTTACTCCATGCCAACACTCTATCCACTGCATCAGCTAGTCAGGGGTAGGGAACATGCAGCCTCAAGGCCACATGTGAGCCTTCTAGATCCTCAAGTGTGGCCCTCTGACTGAATGTAGTTGGTTTGGATTCTATCAAAGAGCCACACTTGAGGACCTAGAGCGCCACATGTGGCCTTGAACACTTGAGGACCTAGAGGGTCACGTGTGGCCACGAGGCCACAGGTTCCCCACCCCTGGACTAGAGTGAGGTGAGACGACCAACCAGAAGGGTATTGCAATAATCCAGGCTAGAGGGATTGAAAGTCTGTACCAGAATGGCAGCTGTGTGAGTGGGAGAATGGGACGTATACCAGAGATGGTGGGAAAGTAGAAATGAAAAGTCTTGGCAACAATTTAAATATGTGAAGTGAGTTTGAGTGAGTAATTGAGAATGATACCAAGGTTAGGAACCAGGGAGACTTGGAGGATGGTGGTACACTCAAAAGCAACAGGGAAGTTTGGAAGAGGGGAGGGTTTTGGGTGGGGGAATAAAATTCCTTCTCTTTTGAATGGGTTGAATTTTAGAAATCTACAGTACTTTCTTGGAATGCCTAAAAAGTGTAGGTGCATAATAAATGCTCGAAAAAATAAGCATTGAATGGGAAAAAAAAATTTTGAAATGAGAAAAGCTCCAAAGAATTGCAAAAATTGCTGAGGAAACATAGTTTCAGTTTGTCCTTTCAATTCCATAACTCCGGAGTCCCATTTGCAATCATCATTTGCCAAAAAAAACCCCTATGATCACTTCTGTATTTATAGTACAGAGAATAGTATATTTACCATGAAATTCTTCTGACTATACAAAGATGCTTCAAGGAGATTTCAACAAGGAAAAAGAAGGAAAATGGTGATATGATACATATCACCACATACACACATATCTATATTGTGTTTATGTGTATTTTATACATATATAATATGTTTATGTAATCTATTTTATCTATAACTATCTATAAAATATAATTAATTACATATACATATATACACAAGATGTGTATATAACAAAAATCCTTTCCTGTTTGGGGATATTTCTCACTTTGGAGAACAATCAATCACTAGGCAGAATCATCAAGTTAACAAAACTTGTGAGAGATGGTTTTTCTTACTTGTCATTGTTTTGTAGACAAAGAGCATTTCTCTTGTCTGATTATTTAGGAAAACTGTGGCGTTTAAAGATTGCTGGCATATCTACAATGTCAGTACAAGTTCCAGGAAGTCCAGAGACTCCTGGACAACAGGTGACCAGAAAAGAAAAAGAATATTCATGGAGACTGAAAGTACTTCCTTTTTCAAGATAAAGTTCTTTATGTCAAGATAGCTGCAGGCCTAGAACAGGTTGATAAATAAGATAGATTGCTAGGTGGTACAGTGGATAGAGTGCTGAGTCTGGAGTTAGGAAGATTCAACTTCCTGAGTTCAAATTGGGCCTCAGACACTTACTAGAGCTGTATGACCCTGGGCAAGTCACTTAACCCTTTTGCCTCAGTTTCCTCATCTGTAAAATTTGCCGGAGAAAGAAATGGCAAACAACTCCAGTGTCTTTTGCCAAGAAAATTCTAAATGGGGTCAAGAACAGTCAGATATGACTGAAAAATGACTGAACTACAACAATGAAGATTGCCTGCATTATTAAAAGTTTGCCTTGCATAATTTGTGAGCTATATTTTTCACTGGGGAGGACTTGGAGTCAATAAAGACCCAGGGCCAAGTCTCACCTTTGCCACTTATTGGGACTATGACCATGAGTAGGCCACTTAACCTCTCAGAGCCTCATTTTTTTAATCTATAAAATGGAGATATTAATACCCACAGTGCTTCCTTCAGGGCTGCTGTGAAGCTCAATGAGATAATATGTGTAGAACACCCTAAGTATGAGATATATAAATTCCAGCTATTACTATTCACTTGCTCTGTGACTTTGGTAAGTCACAACTTTCCTGATCCTCAGTTTTCCCATCTGTCAAACAGGGATAAAAATTTATGCCCTGCTTGCATTACAAAGTGATATGGTAAGGATAGAATTCAACTGGAAAAGTATTTCTGTTTCTGACACTTATTACCCCTGTGGCCTCAGCCAAGTCATGGTCTCTCTGGGGCTTTCAGAGGGACAGTTAACTGTAAAATGAAGAAGTTGTGGAAGGAGCCAGAAGACTTGAGCTAGGCTCTCTAACTCCATCATCAGCTTGAAGTCTAGGGTCCTAGGTGCTGGGAGAGATGTAAAGTTTAGATAAGACACAGTCCTTTCTCTCAGGAGTTTAGAGTCCAGTAAATCATGACCAATTACTGCCTTAGCAATGCCTGAGTCTAGGTTAACTGCCAAGACACTGTCATCAGTGAGAACAAGACCCTAGAGCAATGATAAGACCATAGATTTGAAGCTAGAAAAGACCTTTGAGATCATCTTGTCCAAACTGCTCATTTTATAGATGAAGAAACTGAGGACCATTGAGCTGATGTCATTTGCTGATGGTTACACAGGTAGCGAGTAGGACAGATGTGAAATCACCTTGACTATATAAGAGTGTGAACTAGTATTGTTAGGATGATACATAATTTTCAACAAACATTTTAATTAAAAAACACCATAGTTTTGAACCCCAGTGATTATAGAGTTGCAACTATGTCCATGCACATTCTCTATAAACTGATGGTGTAATAGTAGTATTAAAATACTACTCATCCTTATACTCTTAAAAAGGGAGTTTGATCAGAAAATGCTTTTTAAAATACATTATACAAAGAACTGGACATTGCAGAGATGCCTGTCAATTGGGGAATGGCTGAACAAGTTTTGGTATATGATTGTTATGGACACTACTGTGCTATAAGGAATGATGAGCTTGATGATCTTAGAAAAGCATGGAAAGACTTGCATGAAACAACAAAGAGTGAAATGATCAGAACCAAGAGAACATTGTATACAGTAACAGCAGTATTATTTTAAGAACAACATTGAGCAAATAAGTTACTTTTTCTATTATAAATATCCCAATTAACTATAAAGGACATATAAAGAAAGACACTACTTGCATCCAGTTAAAGAACTGATAAACAGAAGTTTGTATAGAATAATTTTACATCTATCTATCTATCTGTCTATCTATCTATCTATCTATCTATCTATCTATCTATCTATCTATCTATCTATGCCTATTTTGTCTAATAGTAGCCATCTCTAGGATGGGGGTGGAGGGAAAGAAAGAAAAAAAAGAAATTTACATGATAACTTTATTATATATTTAAAAGGAATAGCAAGTTGTACATAATAGATTTGCAGTTTTATGTACAAGTATATTTTTATTATAACATGTTATAAAAAAGCTTGTTTTATTCCATAAATTAAAAATAAATAAATAAATAAATAAATGTGAAAAATACGGTGTATGCAATGACTATAGAAGCTATAAAAACTTTAAAAGTATTTGTTTCAATGTAGTGATTTTTTTAACATATTGTTGTTTCTTGAAAATACAAAGGGGTCTTTGGGTCATGTGCTCAGAATTATACCCTATAGGACACTACCAAAGGGAAGCTCTAATCTAGTTGAACAGGAAAGGATAGTTCCACTTACATTATTATACCACCCAATAAGTTTCAATTTGGATAAATGAGAAAGGAAGCAGGTTGATGTGAGGCAGAGAGTTGGGTGGTCATGTAAGTATACACGGAATCAGAAAACTATAGAATTTCAGAGTTGGAAGGGATTTCAGAAGATACCTAGTCAGAAGATACCTGTCTAAGACCCTCTAAAATAATCTCTTGACTTTGGGTGACCAGCACTTCTATTTTGAAGATGCTGGAAAATGAGATGAGAACAGACTGTTGACAAGGAGGAATGTTGGTGTGGCAGTTTCAAGATATGGATAAACAGGTGTGATTTAACTGAACTGGCAGTCTCAGTTTCAAGATATGGATAAACAGGTGGGGTTTGTGAGACTGGCAAACTCTGTTTTACAGATCTTCAGTGGAAACTGTGAGTTGGGAATCAAGTCTGTGGGCTCCTGTCAATAATAACATATCACACATCTTCAAGGTGCTTTCTTCACAGGAGCCCTGTGAGGTGGCTAGTACAAATATATCCATTTCACAGATAAGGAAAGGTACAGAGGTACAGAGAGTTGTAGGGACTTACCAGGCTTACATAGCTAGTAAATATCAGTGTTTATATTAAACTGAGGTCTTTTGACTACAAGACCCCTATGCTTTCCATTACACCATAATGAGCCTCTCTTATGACTCACTCGGTGGTTGAAAGGCATTAGTGTAGTCCATCTACAGACTCTTAACTACATAGTCATGGGGGTTTAGAGTTGAGAGATCAGCTAGGTCCCACAGGCAGTAAATGATAAGTCCTGGAATTGAACTCAGGCATCCTGACTCCAAATTCTGTGCACCTTGACCACAAAACGTTGCCTCTCATTGCCTTTTTTGTCTTTCTCCTCTCTTAGAGCCATCCTTGAATCTGAAAATTGAATTATTTGGCGATCTTTGAGCCAATATCTGACTGTATCTAGGGTATTGTGCTAAACCCTAGAGGGGGAATAAAGGTGTGAAGGGGATATGAAAGAAAAGAAAAGAAAGTCATTGCCTTCAAGAATGCAGTCAAATACAGAATGCCTGGAAAGCTATTACCACGCAATATGCGAAAAAGTGAGAAACAATTTTATTCAAATGTATGCAGAAAGTCATAGTGGAAAGACAGGATCAGAATCACACAAAGACTTCATGGAGAGGCTGAGTCTGGAACACAGAACAGGCATGGTGGAGTGGAAAGATCCCTGGATTTATGCAACCAGAAAGTCTCAGCTCCCAAGGACCGGAAACACAGCAAATGGTTTTGTAGTGACCCGAAAGCACCTTCAGCAATGCTTTCCACATAATGGGTGCTTATTAAATACTAAGCTGTTAAAGCTTAAAATTGCACTAAGACTTTTGCAACCCCCTGTATGTGTGGCTTTCATTTGATTGGAAAGAGTTAATGCACTTTCTTAGGCATGACTTTGGGCACAGCTTCACCTTTCACAAACAAAACTGTTCGGAACAAAGAAGAACAATTAAAATAATTTGGTAGCTAGGGGAATTCCTGTATGAGAACAGTATCAAATTATAAGTCTTCATTCTGAGAGGACAAGAGAAGAAAAAAACAAGCATTTATTAAGCACCCACTATGTGCCAGGTGCTTTATAATTATTATCTAATTTGATCTTCATAACCACCATATGAAACAGGTGCTATTATGATCCCCATTTTACAGATGGGAAAACTGAGGCAGACAGAGGTTAAAAACGTAACTCGTCCAAGGTTACACAGCTAACAAGTGTCTGAGGGAGGATTTGAGCTCAGGTCTTCCTGACTCCAAGCCCATTACTCTATCCACTGTACCACCAGCTGCCCGGACGAAGGCTGAGAATGGATGCAATTGACATTTATAAACTCATAAAGTCTAGAACCAGGTGCGTATAGTTAGAAGACTTAAGCTGGAGTCCCAGCTCCGCCACTTGTTCACTGCATCCCCCTGGGTCACCTTTACCTCTCTGAACCTCAGTTTCCTCATCTGTAGAATGGAAATAATACTCCTTGTACCCCCTGCCTCCGAGGGTTGTTGTGAGGCTCAGGTGAGATGATGGATTTGCCATCTGCAAAGCGCGTTATAGCAATGTTAAGTTACTGAGCACAATCTTTATTTCTGATCACGTTTCATTTGTTAAAGCCCACTGAAGTGTTCTGTTTGAGATCTGTGACCAGCATTTTCATGAGGACTACTAACATAGATTTCCCAAGGTGGAAGATACTTGAGGCAAAGGATGCATTCTGTTCTTTCCCATTGAGTGTATGCTCCAGTTGGAATCAAGCTCTTAAGTATGACCTGGGGTCACTCTGGTACAGGCTATTTTTAGAGAGAGAGAGAACGTTTGTCTGTTCAACTTTCTTCCTGATAGAGATGGATTCATTGAGGTGATAGAACATTCCATGCCTCTCACTGTCCTGCACCCATCCCCTCCCTCCCTTCAGAGAAGGACCCAGTGACAGCGGTAGGATTTTAGAATAAGGAGTGCCCAGCTTGCTTATACATACGTACATACACACATAATATGTATACATATGTGTGTACAAATGTATATGTGCATGTATATATATATATATATATCCATGTGTATTATATATAATATGCTTATTATCCAGACTGTACTGACATCTATCGATCCTCCCCGAGAAAAAAAAGTGGTGAAAATTAGAGCTGTGGCTTTGGTGTTTTGCGGAAGTGTCATAGTGAAAAGCAAACATGAAGAAGTCATCTTTTCACAAGACTGCGCTTCATCCAGGCGATTGTCAGGATTGCCATATTGGATTTGTGCGGGAGTTTGGAGGGTGGGGTAGAATCATAAATGGTCGGGGCTCCTGCATAATGATGGTGCCAGGATCTGTTCAGATTGGAAGCTGCCTGTCCCCTCACTCCCCACCCCAGCGAGGTGATCTCAGGCTTGAGGGCTGCTTCTTGCCTGACCAGAAAGAATATAAAAGTTCTCTGACTGAGACAAAGAAATGGTTTAGACTCAGTGGTGTTGGTGATGATCCAAAGACCATAGATTTAGAACTGAAAGAGCTTTAGAAGTCATCTGCTCAAAAGCTCTTATTTTACAGATGAGGAAATCAAGCCAAGAAGGATCAATGATTTGCCCGAGATCACACAGGAAGTAAATAGCAAAGCCAGAATTGGCTCTGCTCATTAATGATGGTGCTAGCTGGCATTTCTGAAAGCATTGTAGGGTTTGCAAAATGAATGTGAATATATGTACATATAACATATACATTTATACACATATATACCCACAAACATTTGTGTATGCATTTACTTATTTTCACAATACACATACATATATAAATATATGCACACATATATAAACACACGTGTATATACATATATTGCATACATACATACACATGTGTGTATATGTATACACACAGACATAATTTGATTGCTTATGTTCTCTTGCTCGATCTGCCTTTCTCCTGTAGCTCCTGGTTCCTGATTCTTTTCCTTGACTTTTAATCACTTCCATTACTCTACTCTCCTGTATTCATGTCCTCTTGGTTTCTGTCCATCTGTTTGGTCTCTTACCCACTGCTTACCCCTATCTTTTTGGCCAGGAACCTGATGGTCTCCCCTTCCCAGTTTAATTTTTTTTGTTGTTTTTGAATTTTGATTAAAGGGGCCATCCCTCTATTAACTTCTTAAAGAGGCCTATTCACTGAATGGGTGTTACCTCACTCAAAGTGAGAACCTGAAAAGACCTTAGCCTGAAAGGGCCAGGGTCTCCCAATGCCTCCTGGGCCATCTCCAGTCGTCCTGGGTGAATATCAGGCCACTGGACCCAGATGGCTCTGGAGGAGAAAGTGAGGCTGGTGAGCTTGCACAGCCCTCCCTCACTCAAATCAAAGTCAATTGCAATTCATGTCATCATTTCCTTGATGTCATGGTCCTCTTCGAAAATGAAGGACAAACACAACAGTAACCCTGATCCTTACATTTTTGTGTGTGGCCCAACATTCATTCGCTTACCTTGTTCTGAATCACAGTCTGGTCTTGAGGATTGATCTAGATTAGACATATCATCAATCTAGACTGCTTACCTGATTCCAGAATCTCAACTATGCCTTGAATGGTGAAAGAGGACAATGTATATTAGATCCTGGATATAGCTGCAATATAGGATCAGCTAAGCATCCAAGGTTAGAGTCATGGCTGTTGTCAACTGTCAGTAATTCCTTGCACAGGTTTAAACTGGTAATACAATCCCTTACTAGCGGTGATTGAGTTGATACAGTGGTAGAGACTAGCTCTTACCACGAAGTAGATGTAATAATCAGTAGTGTCAATGAGAAGAGAGAAAACATAGCAGGGCTGTCAGGTATGTGTGAGAAAGAATGATTCTGTGTATGGAGAGAAAGAGGAAAACAGATGCACTTAATAGGTATGTGACCCCGGGCAAATCATTAATCTCTTCAGGCCTCAGTTTTCTCATCTATAAAATGAGGGGATTATATTTGATGGCCCCCAAATTCCCTTCTCTAGTTCTAAACCTATGGTCTCCATGAAAAAGAGCCTAGAAATTGGAGCCTTGGTGTCTTGGGCATGAGCTTTGATTTGAGAGAGGGCAGGAAGAATATATAGTGGGTTGAGTTTGGAGACTGGTAGAGCTTGCCTCTATGAGGCTGAAGAGATAATGTTTGGATGCTGGGTCCTAGTACCCTTCCACACAGTCTGAGATGCGGGGATGAAAGAGCTGAATCAGATTCTGTATATCTGAACAGCATATTTCTGAGTACCCTGTCTTCATATGGGAAAAGAATATTCTTAGAGTCCAGGCACGGGAGTGGACTGAAGTGTGAGAGTGTGAATGAAATCAGGGACAGTTGTGTGACTTCTAGCATGAGGGTGAGTGGGTCTGTGATGCCACTATTCTCTGGACACTGTCACTAGTCTGGTCTTCTCCGATGCCTGTTCTGGGTCCCAAACTATTTGATTCTAATTATTGGCTTTACAACCTTAACTTAGAGTTCTTCTGGTCCCAGAATCAATAGAGACAGGTTGTTTTCATTTGGTCAAGTCTGAGTTTGAGTCTCTCCCTCAGAACAGGGACAAAGCCAGCCAACAATGGGCTGGAGTTAAAATACCCTAAACCTCATGGATTCTTCATGGTAAGAGACCTGACAAATACTTGGTATACATGACCAGAAGTCCTTTTACTATTCACCTTACTTTTTTCTATTTTATTTTACTTTTAATTTATGGAATAAAACAAGCATTTCCATAACAGTATAATTAAAAAGATGATTGCCCATGAAGCTGCAAATCAATTATATACAACTTGCTCTTTCTTTTTAAATATATAATAAAGTTATCAGCTAAATTTCTTTTTATTCCTTTTTTTTCTTCCCTCCCCCCACCCTTGCTCACCTATTCACCTTTCATTTTCCACTTCTTCAGAATAGCCTTGCTTTATATATGGAGTGACAGAGGTCGAGAGAACATATCCATGACTATTGATATGCATCACAAGGGAAGAGAAACACTTAGCATTTAGAGTGAATAAAGCAATTTGGGCTGTGTAATCAGTTTATTCCCATAGCAAAAACCAAAAATAAGTTCATCTTGTGCTAGGTATACCTATCTTTAGTCAACAATGTTTCAAAAATAATTTTCTTTTGTCATTTTAAGGGGAGTTCAGGTATAAATGAGATGATGCAGTAATATAATAGAATCTCGTTATTGGAGGAGATGGATACCTAACAAGTATGTCTATGTAAGTACTCTATACATCAACTATATATATGGAGGAACCGACCTGACTTTCAGCATAAATCCATGGAATGTCTGGGAGGACTGGGGAACTAGACTTGGGGCCTAGGTTCAAATCCTACTTCAGACACTAGCTTTGGGACCCTGGACAAATTACTTAACCTCTATTGCCTCAGTTTACTCATTTATGCCATGCCCTTCTAACTCCCTTCCAGTGCTAAATCTATAATCTTTTTTTTTTTTTTTGGACAGGGCTGTTGGGGTTAAGTGACTTGCCCAAGGTCACACAGCTACTAAGTGTGTCAAGTGTCTGAGGCCGGATTTGAACTCAGGTTCTCCTGACTCCAGGCTCTACTCACTGTGCCACCTAGCTGCCCCTAAATCTATGATCTTATGTCTGCTTTAGAACAGGGTTTTGCTATGATTTCGCTCCTCATTAGTGCCTACAGTACCCCCAGCTGAGGCTTCTCTGACCAAGGTTTTGCTACAATATTGTTAACAAATCATAAATAAACTCTAAAGTCATGAACCTCAGCTATAATATCATTTTGCTGATTGTTTATTCATAACATTTTTCTCGTGGGGAAAGCAGCTCGGGCTTATGGAAGGAGCACTAGAGCGAGAATGCACAGCCCTGAATTCAAGCACCAGCTCTACCACAGTCACTCTGCAACCTTGAGAATTGCCCTTCCCCCCTGTGGTAATACAGCTAAATAAAGGGTTGGAACTAGACAATTTCTAAGGTTCCTTGTAGCTCTAACAATCTAATAATTAACCGCCCCTCCAAGAATCGTTTTGCTTTTAAGGAACCTATCCACAATATTGTGGGTCATACTTACAACTTATAAGATAATGTCGGGTGGTGCACTGTATTTGGAATCGGAGTGTTTGGGCTTAATTCCTGACTCAACTATCTCTTTGGCCTTTGGCAAGTTAACATCCAAAATCCAAACAGAATGAGATAGTTGGACTGAACAATCTTTAAGATCCTTCCAGAGAAGCAGAAGGCCAAGCCTCATCAAAATTTAAGAGAGAGAAACAGACAGAGACAGAAACAGAGATAGCAAGATGGGGACAGAGAGAGAGATAGACAAAGATAAAGAAAGGTAGAAACAACAGGGACAGACTGAAAGAGCAAAGGAAAAAAGAAACAGAAAAAGAGAGAGATAAAGAGATAGAGACAGAGAAAGAGACAAAGAAAGAGGAAAAAAAGAGAAATAAGGAGAAATAGATTGAGAGATAGAGACAGCAAGAGTAAAGAGAAACAGAGAGAGATGGAGACAGAAAGTTCTTGGGTTCTTGGAGGGAATGAGCAATCTAATGCTGAAAAATCCCTGTCTTGTTCTGGATAAAGGCAGCCTGAGGTTTGGGTGGTTTTCTTAAGAGGAAAATATTGGGGCTGAGATTCTATGAAAAGAGACTAGTCATACTTAACATGTCTTTTTGTCATTGGACTAGAAAATGCTTCCAAGGACAGCTTATCTGGCAACATTTACATTGCTGGTGCTCAGAGAGTACAAAAAGAGAAGAAAAAGGAGTAGAAGGAAGTTAGTTAAAATTCTGAGGCCTGTGGGGAAATTCCAATCAGATGACCCCTTGTACAGAAATAACTTTTTCGTATGTTTTTTAAAATATCAATTAGTCAACAAGAATTTTTGGAGTGTCTAAAATGTTCTGTGCTAAGTACTCTGTGGATTATATAAGTATAAGACATAATCTCTGCCTTTTGGAGTTTGCAGAGCTGTTGGGAGACAAGACAAATATGCATGAAACAGGAATCAATACCAAAGAACACATGATTGAATACTGGTTTATGTGGTTCAATTAGTGCCACAGGAGTTCGGAGGAGGGAGATCAAAGAGCATCGGAGTGAGGAAAGTCAAGGCCAAGGTGGGACTTGTGCTGGGCCTTGAAGAATGAGTGTGATTTAGCAGTGGGAGTAGTCCTTATGCAGCTGGGGAGTCCAGAAACAGGAGAAATTCCAGGCTGTTAGCACGGTGTCTGACACATTTGTCTGACATTTCATAAATGCTTGCCGATTAATTGGTTGTTAGAACCATGGGTGAGACAGAAATAGATATTAAGGCACAAGCCAGGTTAAAATAAAACAAGTGAGGGGTCAGAAATGTTAACATGAGGGCAGCTAGGTGGTGCAATGAATAGAGCACCAGCCCTGGAGTGAGGAGGACCTGAGTTCAAATTCGACCTCAGACACTTGACACATTTATCTTGTGTATCCTTGGTCAAGTCACTTAACCCCAATTGCCCTGCCTTCCCCTCTGCAAAAAATTAAAAAAATAAAAAGAAATGTTAACACGATGAAGTGAAAGACCAGAATCAGACACAAAGCTCATGAGGATCTGGGGTCTTCAGGCCTCTCTGCACTTTCCTTCTCTTGGCAAAGTGGGACTTGCAAGCCTTATGCTTGGTGAAACTCAGAGTACTAGATTTGGAGTAAAGAGGGGCCTAGGTTTGAATCCTGCCTCTGAAACTCACCAGCTATGTGATCAGGGGCAAATCACTTGACCTCTTTGAATTTCTTCATTTGCAAGATGGAAATAATACCTATGGTGCCTCCCTCACAAAGTCATTGTAAGGATCCAGTTGGATGAGGTATGTTAAGCACTTTGTAAACCTTAATATGGAAAAGTTAACTATCATGATCACATCTGGAAAGGGCTAACTTGTTGGGATTGTTAGGGAACTGGACATCTTACTTCTAATGCAGATGTTTTAGTATCTGGGAAAGGTGGATCTAAGTGAGAGGCCATGGTATCTAAAGACTTTTTTGAGGATATTTACTTGTGGGGAGGGAGGAATTGCTTAAAAATACTATCTCTCCTCCATTGTTTCCAGAGGCACAGAACCTCTCCTGCAACCAGCTTGTCATATGACCAAGATAGAGAAATATATTGTCCTAAATATACAGTGAAGACTGCAAATGTCTTTGGACATTCAGATATCTACCATGCACAAAGTTCTGTACCTAATGCTGGAGGAAAAAGCAAAGCTTAGAGAAGACATAGTCTCTGCTGTTGTGGAATGTATAGTCGAGTTGTAAGGTAAGATACATACACAGATAACCATAATATACAATATTACAAATGCATAGGGCTCCCTTGAAAACCGTTTAACCCCTAATTACTTTGGGTTCGTGAGGAGTTATTTTACATAATTATGATTATCTAAATTACGGCTCAAGTCCCCATCAGTACATTTTCTAGTCACAAACCAGGCAGAAGCCAGGAATCAAACAGCAAGATATTTAGTTAATACAAAACAACAAGGTAACATACGCAGAAAAAAAAACCATGGACAATAGAATCATCTCACATACTGCCACCACTACTTCTACACCCAAATGAGTATAAATATCCGTACTGCCAAGGTGATGGGTAAATAACTTCCTGATGGTGACAAATCAAGTGACCAGTAGTCAAAGTTGGGATTTCATCATTTTTATGGAGATTTCTGCAGGCTTATTGGAGCAGAATTTGCCTCACTTCCATTTCTGGACTTCCAGTTACCTTTATGTCAAGTCTGTTTCCTGATTTCCTCTTCCTTCTTCCTCTTCAGTCTCGAGATCTAAGGCATTGAGTGTAGTTTCAGTACTGGTAAATCCTGCTCCTCCTAGTTTCCCCTCTCTTCCTCTGCCTTTTTCAGGATGTTCTCAGGGATCCATGAGTGGATCCTGGTTCTAGATATGTTCTGGCAATGGACACTGCCATGATGAAGGAGGCTACTTCTTCCACATAGGTCCTTCATTCCCCTCCTTCCTTTTTTTTTTTTGAAGGGGGAAGGCAGGGCAATTGGGGTTAAGTGACTTGTCCAAGGTCACACAGCTAGTAAATGTGTCAAGTGTCTGAGGCCAGATTTGAACTCAGGTCCTCCTGACTCCAGGGCCGGTGCTCTTCCTTTATTCTTTTGCCTGAGTTTCTCCCCACTGACACAATACTTGCACCCTGGAACAAGTGTACCAGGAATCTGACATCCCATTGACCGATAGGTGTCTTCTAAGGCTAGCTGAAACTGTATAGGAGTCCTCCATTACGGGCAACATTTCAGGCCAAAATGACATATATACACATCAGAGAAGAACAGAACAGAGTGCTGTGTGACATCTCAGGAAAGATCAGAAAAAATTTCAAACAGAAGGTGGCCTTTGAGTTGGGCTTCATGAATGGGTAAAAATAAGTCAGGCCAAGAGGGAGAGGGCATTCTAGGAAAAGGTACACAGGCAGGTATGCCCAGATTATTTTTGAGTAGCAGAGAATATTCCAATTTAGCTGGAAAATAAATTATAGGGGGGAGAATAATATCAAATGAGTTTGGTAAGGTAAGATGGCACCAGATTGTGGAGGTGCTTGAGAACCACTCAGTCAATCAATAAACACTTATTAAATGCCTACTATATGCAAGGCAGGGCATTAATATATTGGGTTATGGATACATGGATATAAGTACATGGATATAAAAAGAATCAACACAGTCCAAGTCCTCAAGGAGATTACAATCTAATGGGAGGGGGGTGAGACAAAAAGCAAAAAAATGCATGCAAAGAAAGCTTTATATAGGATAAATAGGGACTAATTTAGTAGAGGGAAGACACTAGAATTGAGAGGAGCTGGGGAAGCCTTCCTGTAGAAAGTAAGATTTTAGTTGAGACTTAAAGGAAGCCTTCTAGATCAATAGTTGGAATGGAGGAGAGAGAACATTCGAGGTATAGGGGACAGCCAGAGAAAATTCCTGGAGACAAGAAATGGAGAGTCTTGTTCATGGAACAGCTGGGAGGCCAGTGTCCCAGGATCAAAGAATACATAGTGAGGAGTAAGGTGTAAGGAGGCTGGAAAGGTAGGAGGAGGCTACATTATGAAGGGCTTTGAATGCCAAATGGAGCATTTTGTATTTGATCCTGAAGGCAATAGGGAGCCACTGGCGTTTATTGAGTAGGGGAGTGACATGATTGGACCTGAACTTTAGGAAAATCACTTAAGTGGCTGAATGGAGGATGGATTGGAGTGGGGAGAGACTTGAGACAGGCAGACCCATCAACAGGCTACTACAAGAGTTTAGTCATGAGATGATGAGAGGCTGCACTGGAGTGGAGAGAATGCCAGGTTTGAAAGTTTGAATGGAAAGGAAGTTTGAATTTTACTGTTGGGCATAGGAGGATTAGTCTGGCAGTAGTGTTTAGAAGATGGGTTTGAACAGAAGAAACTGGAAAAAGGCTCCATCGTGGTCAAAGAAGAATGCAAAGCTAATTGGCCCATATTTCAAATCTGAACAGCCTCTGGAATAAGAAAAATAATCCAAGTGGTGACTAAGATGAGGCTGATCAGGGCTTTGCCTCAGGACATTTAAAAGGTGCAAAAATTGAATATATTCACTCCTTCAGCACTGAGCCACTAGAATAACTAATTCCCCACCTTCTCAACTGAATTCATCTTAATTCCATCTTGTATTATTTTCACATCATGAAGTACAAAGTTGACTTGAGGGGTGGATTGCACTGTTGGCCCAGGGTACCAAAATTTCTAGTTATGGATCCACTATAAGCCAATGAGTTGCCTACCTTTGGTTATCTAGGGTCCCAGAGTAGCTGCTGACTGCAATCACAAACACATTCTACTTCATCTTAGAAAGAGTGCTGAGGAAATCTCAACAAAAAGATATTAGGAAGGAAAGACAAAGTGTATTTGTTTTTCAAAAGTCTGCTACTCATTGTCTCTCTCCCTGTACAGGTAGAGAGGATTAACAGAGGCACTGGGATGGGGTGTGGTAGGAGCACAAGACAGCATATAAAACCTGCTCTCAGACAGACCACAGAGACCAGCATGCAAATTCAACCAACCCACCTGATGGTTTCTGCATCCTGTTTCCTACTGCCTCTGATTCCTGTTCTGATTTCTTGGCTCCTGTTTCCCAGTCTTCTTTCCTGAACCTTTCTCCCTGGAAAACCTTGAACCTGACCCCTTGTGCTTCCTCATGAGAAAGGTCTCTTTAATATAATATGGCCAGCTTGGCATCTTCCTGCCTGCCACTGAACTGTCTGCATCCAAAGAAGACCCTACCTGCCCCAATCAGTAACAAGCTGATTGGATTTCCTTCTCCATTTTTTCTAATCACTTTTATTACAAACTCTATAATTTAACAAATACCTACAATCAGACAAACACAATGAAGAGTAAAATCCTGAACAAAACCTTTAATGAGTAACCTTTGCATGAAAATACAGTCTAACAAGATAACAGCATTCACAAAATATTAGCAATAATAAAATAATAACAAGGACGACTTTCTTCTGCTCTCTGTACTTTTCTGTGATCTCTTTTCTGCTTCTATACTAATTCTGCTGTTAGAAATGATTTATGTCAGAGGAATGACTCAATAAACAATGCTTTATTAATGCAAGGGAATGTTGCTGCACTTTAAAAATAATTAACAAGAATACAAAGAAATATCTAAAGATGTATAAGCAATAATACAGAGAGAAGGAAGCACAGCCAGAACAATGTATATGTTGTTTGATAACTATGTAAAAACAACAGCCCCAGAATTGTGCCAGTACACAGGGAATTTTTTTTTAAGCAGGTAGGACCTTAACTCTCCTTTTCTCAGCAATAGATATCTGAGGCCATTTTGTAACTCTTTTTTTGCCAGAGTCTAGGCTTTTAATTCCAATTTAAGTCCATTCAAGTGGAAATGATAACTTCTTCTTCTTCTTCTTCTTCTTCTTCTTCTTCTTCTTCTTCTTCTTCTTCTTCTTCTTCTTCTTCTTCTTCTTCTTCTTCTTCTTCTTCTTCTCCTCCTCCTCCTCCTCCTCCTCCTCCTCCTCTTCCCCCTCTTCCTCCTTCTCCTTCTTTTTCTTCTGCTCCTTTTTCTCCTTCTGCTCCTCCCCCCTCCTCCTTCTTCTCCTCCTTTTCCTCCCTTTTCTTTTTCTCCTCCTCCTCCTCCTCCTCCTCCTTCTCCTCTTCTTCCTCCTTTTTCTTTTTTCCTCCTCCTCCTTCTTTTTCTCCTCCTTCTTCTTCTCTTCCTCCTTCTTTTCCTCCTCCTTCTCCTCCTCCTTTTTCTTCTCCTTCTTCTCCTCCTCCTTCTTCTTCAAAGCAATACAGTTTAAAATGCCACCGTTTTAAAATGGAGGTCATTTTAGAATCCTCAGTAATTGTTCTCTTACAGACCAAGTGTTTCCCATCTGCCTAATTCAATCACTTTCAAGCTGGACTTGGCTGTTACACCCCTGGCTAGGACAGCTGCATTTCTGTGTTGCTGAGACACTTACCCTCCTGCTAATCCCAAACCCCAGGAGGGGAAAATGAGAACAGCCCATTGGCATGCATGCCTTTCAGTCTTTCAAACCAATTTTGTAGGCTCCTCTTATCCCCCATTCTCAGCACACAGGGAGCACATTCTATAAGGCCAGCATCTGGCCACCTTTTATAGAGAATTACCTCGCCATCTCCAAATACTTTAAAAATAGAAGCCCGATTACTTGGACTGAGATTAGGTTGTTAAAGTTTTACTAATCGAGATTACATCACTTGTGAATGTGGAAGGTTAAACTGTGTGCATGAAAGGTGGAGTCCCCCCATCTTCTCTTCAGTCTCAGGGGAAGGAAGGAACTGAGGACAGAGAAGACCCAGGAACCCCGGGGTCAGGGAATTATTTCCTTTACAATTTGACTGCTTTTCTGGCAGCCTGGATGGGTTTGTAAATGATGGGATTTGTATCTGGCAGCAGCCTCTGGAGAGCAGAGTCAAATCCTTTCACTTTACAGATGAAGATACAGAGGTCTAGTGAGGTAAAGTGACTTTCCCGAGGTCGCACAGTAAGCAGTAGAGCTGGGATTTGGATCCAGGTCAGGTGACTAAATCTAGTGTTCTTCCACTATATTACATCGGTGGACTTGACTCAATCACGCTTTTTTCCCAGCATCTCGACTGAGGACAATGGCATATGCTTGGGAGACAGTAATAATAATAGCTGACATATACACGGAGTTGTAAGGTTTGCAAAACATTTTACGTTTATTAAAAACAACCGTCTGAGTTAAGGATGGCCAGATATCCTTATCCCTGTTTTACAGATGAGGAAACTCAGGTCACAAGAGATTAAAATATATGAACTTTAACAGCTATTAGGGTCTAGATTTGAACCCAGTTGTCTCCTTTATGGGGCAGCTAGGTGGCACAATGGATAGAGGACTCGACCTAGAGTCAAAAAGACAGACCTGAGTTCCAATTTGCCCTTTTATGCTGACTAGTTGCATGACCTTGGGCAAGTCACTTGACCTCTGTTTGCCTCAGTTGTCTCGTCTGCAAAATGAGGACAATAATAGCATCCACTTCCCAAGGTTGTTGTGAGGATAGAAATGGAAAGATGTGGTTATTGACTGGATGTGTGGAGTTAGTGAGAGTAAGAGCTATTTGTAAAGTGCTTTGCAAACCTTTGCAAAGGTTCTTTGCAAACAGAAATATATTATATAATAAAGTGCCATCATGTTGACTGGGGATAGGGGTGCAGAACAGGGAGAAATGTTTTTCCTCTTTCAAAGAGAGTGTTGATTTAGAGCTGAAAGAGACTTTCAAAATCACTGAATCCAGCCCCTCTCATTTGGAAACTGAGCCCCAGAGAAGGAAAAGGACTTGCCCAAGGTCTCACAGGTAGAAAGTGGCAGAAATAGAATTTGAAGCTAGGCCATCTGGGTCCAATTGCTGTCCTGTTTCCACTGTATCACACTGCCTCGAGCCCTAACCCATATCATGGGCCTCATGACTACTGAGCTCGGTGCATTTTACCTCTCTATGTGGCTCCCAGGTCACTGCTTCCTCCAGGAAAAATCAGCTCCAAGAGAGAAACCACAGGGCCAAGGCTATCAGGTTTCACTGCCTAGTTGAAGGCAAGATTCTTCACCTTTTACACAGCCCCTCCCCGCTTTGCCACGCTCCCTTCCCCCTCTTCCCCTCCCCCTCCTTACGTCTCCCCCCCCCCCCAACTCTTGTAGATTCCTGCTCTGGAATAGCTTTTACTCTGATTTCACTCTGCCCCACCCCTTCTTCCCCCCTCCCCCCATAATAGTAGGGTAAATATGAAAACTGCTTAAGGAAACAACACCTTCAGACAGTTTCACCATAGGCCAGTGGAAGGGTTGAGGAAGCCTTTGTTCCATACTGGCCTATTTTCAAGGATCCAATTCATCAGTGTAGGAACTCCCTGCATGCACATACAGACTGCAGCCCTTCTCGCTTTCCTTTCCCTTGTGGCTGCGGCCAACCTTTTCGTGGCAGGGCCTCTCTGCCCTTGGCCAGGCCGACCTCAGGTTGACAACAGAAACAAGAAACAATCCACCAGGTGGCTGCCCCGAAAGGCTTTGCTGTCTAGTTTTTGCTTCACTAGCCTAGCCTTTTGGAACCCAAGGTCAAAATGAAATCCATGACCCAGGGAGGCCTCCGAAGAGGATTTTGTTTCTGACAGTCACTCGGAGAATTCAAGAAATCTCCTTGTACCCCAGGAAGAATAAAACAAAGAAAAATTAGGGTTTTCGTGCCTCTGTTGAACAAGGAGAATCTTAAATTTAGAGTCAGGGGACCTAGGTTCTAATCCACACTGGACTGTTGATTGTCCATGGAACCTTGAGCAAATCATATAAGTGCTCATTGGCCTTATCTGTACAATGAGGGTGCTGGTCTAGCTGACCCCTAAGGCCTCTTCCAGTGATAAATCTATGATCCTATGACCTGAACAATGTGGACTGATTATCTGTCTAGGTCAAATTCACCAGATAATGGCACAATTCTTCACTATATTGTGTATGTAAGACATAGGTGATTTTGAGAGAAGAAAAGACTTCTGAGAAGCACAGTGATAGAGTGGAAAATGTTGGACGTGAAATCAGGAGGTATCTAGGATTGACTCCTGTGTTTGTTACTTTTGAGTTCTATGGCTATACACAAGGCACTTCACTAAGTTTTAAATAAGCTTCATCTATAAAAGGGAATAATACCCCTAAAGCCTGAGTGCTTAACCTTTCTGAAACAGCCTTTTCAGAATAATGTTTTTAAATAATTAAAGGAAATGCAAATTTCAATTACAGTTCAGTGAAAATTAAAAAGGAATTTTTTTTCCTGTCCAAGTTCCATAAGCCCCTGAAATCTATCCACAGACCTCTCTGCCCTCTGTTTAGTGTCTACCTCCTTACTGCAAAATGGGACAATAATCCCTTGTAAAATCTTCCTTTCTGGATTGTTGTGAGGCTTAAGGGAGATGACACATGCAAAGTGCTATATAAGCATCAACCACTATCATCTCCTGCATTTGTGACTGTTCAGTATAATCTGTTCATCAACTGTGTTTTTTTTAATGTTAAGCTCATTGTTTATGTCAATATTGTGTTCCTCTCCTAGAGAAACCCTATACTTTCCATGAATGTCAGATGCTATGATACTGATAGAGGTCAAGGGGTAGGACACCAAGCTCCTTGTAAGATCTTCTCCTAAACCATCTGTCTCTCCCCATTTTGCCCCCTGTGAACTTACATATTTATTAGACTTTTAAAATCAGCCCCTGGGGGAATGTACTGATTTCAATTCAGAAAGCAACTAGAAGGCCCTGTTTCTGGCCCCTGGGTCTGAGGCTCAATGCTGGCATGTTATTCATGCTAAAGACAAATGCCAACACTGTGGTAGCCATGTATCAGTATCACTTCAACATACCAAGAGGCCAGACAAGCCACCACATTCCCCCACGTGGGCTGTTCCAAATGCAGGGTATGCTCTTGGTAGGACAGTATGATGTTACAACATTTCTCTTCCTTAACCCTGGAAGAACCAGTGGCTTTCTAGATTGGCCAAGGGCTAGGGACTGCCTTTTTTTTTTAATAGAAAACCTTTTCTCCTCAGGTGAGCTGCTTTTTACCTTCATGTCATCCATGCAACCCAACACTCTGTTGGTTGGAAATTGTGCTATGGGGGACCAACTCAGTCTGTGCCAGGTTTTAGGGGGAATTATAGGCATTGATGGACAGCTGTGGTTGACGGGATAGCAGATTAGTGAAATAATAATACCAAGGTTGTTTTGGGTTTGGTATTTTTTACCCCTTTTAAGTCAGTAGGCATAACAGCTTGAACTAGTTAACCTATAGGAGATCCACTTTAATGAATAGGTAAGAACTGTTCATAATTAGCACATTACATGTGTATAATAGGCAAATAGATGCTGCTAAACATGACTGAAAAGTTTGTTCTTCTAAGTAGGCTATCTGTCTCCTCTGCAACCTTGATTACCCTATTATGTTGCTAAGCAAGTCCTTTTTTCAAGGATAGTTAGTACAAAGTCCTTCCCTCATGCTTCATCACGGTGTGAAGGTGACCCTGGGATCTTAAAGACTATGCCAGCAGATCACAAGCTCTGGCAGAACCAACCAAGCTGGAAAGGCTTCTAGAGGGCTAGGTGATGGAAAAAATGCATTTATCCACTCTCTCAACAAACATTTATTGCCTACTGCACGGCAAGCGTTATAATCCTAACAATAGCTAACACCTACATAGAAGTTTTTGGCTTGAGATATATAGATATATCTATAGATATACCTTTCTATCTATATATGTGTGTGTACACATATACATGCATGTATAAAACACATGTAAATTATATACATGCATGTGTGTATATATACACACATCTATATATCTACATATATCTGTGTGTACATGCATATGTGTGTTTATATTTCTCTCTATATCTCTAGCTAGCTAGCTATCCTGTCATTCTAGTTCCAGCCTATCTTAATTACAAGAAGCTCAAAACCAAAGAGTTGGCCGCTGGATAGTAGATCTTTTTAAACCACAAAAAATCATGACAATCGTCTACTTGTCTACAAGGTAGAGCAGGAGGGGAGTTGAGATCTGCTCTGATGGGAGAGCATATGTTCTGATGAAATCATAGATTCTGGATGTGTATAAGGGCACCTTTCAGACAAGCCCTAGTCCAGATGGTTGCAAGTTCTGAATTAATAATGTCTGAATTTGAAGCTTGAGCCCTTGTGTTTGTAATATAGTGAGTAAAGACATGTCTCAGAGTCTGACCTCCTGAATTATTGTACGACTAGAGGGAGTATATGGATCCCTATAAGAAAGGGCAGAGAAAAGTCAGCTAGGGGAAGAAGCATCTTCACAACATTCAGGGAGGCAAAAACAAGTGCCCTATAATTAATATTTAACTAATTTTCTATCTCTTGTCGTTGAAACACAGATGGTATTTAAATTATATAGAGCATTAACAAAACAACAATGATTACCCCAAAATGTGACTTCTGGGTATTAACTAGGAATACAATTTATTTATGGAACATAAAAATATATATGATGGGGACAGAGGTCCAGATTATATGGGTTCTGTATATCCAAGGGAAAACTGATACCTTAGCTCCTGTTAGGTGTGCAAGAAAGAAGACACTTTGCAATAATTGACATTACTATTGAAATTTAAGGCTAAATAATCCTATTTCTTCTACCATCCTTTGGAATATTTGTATTTATTGAATGTTCTAAACTATTTTTAACATGACTATTTTGCTTAGAAATTTTGAGTCATCCCTGATTTTACCAGCATGGGTAGTAGTTCTACCAATGTAGAATATGACACTTCCATGTTTCATGATTTTCCATTGGCCAAAGATATCCTCACCATATAGATAACTGTCTACAGATGAGTCACTCTAAGTTTAGCTAAGCTGGTTCTCTAACAGCAGACACCGAGTCCGTTGCAAGGCCTATACTCACAATCACAGTGTCTTCAAATGGCATGGTAGGACGAGCTAGAATTCATACTCTGTTAACACAGACCAATTTACTTTGTATTTACTTATCTGTGTGCATGTGGTGGCCACCCTGGTTCTGCTGCTTACTACCTGTGTGACTCTGGGCAAATCATTTCACCTTCCTCATCTGTAAAATAAGGGGTTAGACTAGTTGGCCTCCAAAGTCCCTTCCAGCTCCAAATCTTTGATCTCCTAGAATAATCTAAGCCCTTGAGGGCAAGAATTGATTCATTTCTGTCATTGTACCTCTAGGGCTAGAGAGGAAATGTGGAATACTGGATAGAGGATAGTCCCTGAAGCCAGGATTACCTGGGCACATAGTCATGCCCTTGTCATGCACTGGCCTTGTGACCCTGGGGAAAACATTTAACTTCTTAGTACTGTAGGAAACTCTCTAAGACAGTGATGTCAAACTCAAATAGTTTCGAGCCCCTCATTGACTCAGAAAACCACAAACTAACAATTATCTGTTGTATTTTTACTATTTTTTTTATCAAACACTTCCCAATTACATTTTAATCTAGTTCTGTCTATGCTCTGGAGTTTTGTGGGCTACAAGCAGCTGAGCTGTAAGTTTGACAGCTGTTTAAGAGATTATAAATGGAAAGGAAAGTGCTGACTAGGAGTTTCCTTATCTGAAAATTTCCTATCCAGAGGTGGGGAACCTGTTGCTTCAAGGTCATATGTGGCCCTCTAGGTCCTCAAGTGCAGCCCTTTGACTGAATCCAAACTTCACAGAACAAATCCCCTTAATTAAAGGATTTGTTCTGTAAAACTTGGATTCACATGTGTCCTTGGGATGGCAGGTTCCCCGCCCCTGTCACAAATCAATGATATCAGGTCCATCCAGTCCCTATTCCCAGGACTAGCCTGTGCTTTAGGGAAGTGGAATGGTAGAGAAAAGAAGAGACCTTTGAATTTATAAGTATAGAAAATTCTCCTTTCTAATATAGATTGGGAACTGTTCTGCAACATATAATCTTAGACAGTTTCCTGGGCCATTGAGAAGGTTAATGCCTCCCCTTGAGTGACAAAGACAGTACGTTTCAGAGACTAGACTTGAACCCAGATCTATCTAACGCCAAGGATGGCCTTCTTTCTATTCACTAATTCATGCTGCTTCTTAATAAAGACCCACATTAAATTGAATAAAGATCCTTGGAGATAGCTGGGTCGGTACCTCCAAACTTGAATAGGATTTTAGTGGAGACTGCAACTATTAAATCATTTTTATTTTAATAACCATCTTGGGGAATAGGCACATACTATTTTACAGGTGAATAGAGACCTTGAGAAATTAAATGGACTCAAGGTCATGCAGGGAATTAATGAATGATCTAGGGCTAGAAACACTGACTGAAATCACAAAATTTTAAGCATCCACTGAATTTTGCCACATCAATGGACAGAGGGAGAACTGTAGTAACTCTGAGCAAACCTCCATTTGACATTCTGATGGTCAAGCCAGACACACCTCATTTTCTCTTAGGGTCTCACTTAAAAAAAAAGTGACATGTTGCTGTAGCCACGAGGTGGCAGAGTTGCAACAGAATTGCAAATAGAGACTTGGTCTGAAGAGAGCGTGGAATTAGGAGGCTGTTTAATGCTGGACTCTATTGTGTGATGAGACATTTACTCCCCTGCCATCAAGCATCTCTGCATTTCTAAGAAAATGAGGACTGTGGGCTAAACTGCAAATTCCACTCCCTCTCTCCTCCTTCTCCCCGGTTATTTCTCCCTTCATCCCAACATTCCTTCTTCTGTAAGGAGTGAAAAAAAGATGACTAACAAGAAGCAACAATAAGAAAGCCTGGAGCTTTTGAACCCATGTCCAGTGTTTTCCCTACAACACCATGCTGAAACTCTCAATAATTTTTTTTGGAGGAGGGAAGGCAAGGCAATTGGGATTAAGTGACTTGCCCAAGGTCACACAGCTACTAATTGTGTCAAGTGTCTGAGGCTGGATTTGACTCAGGTCCTCCTGACTCCAGGGCCAGCGCTCTACTCACTGCACCACCTAGCTGCCCCTCAATAATTTTTTGAACTATCACAACAACCTTATGAAGGATGTGGGATCATCATCATCATCATTATTCTCATTTAATAATAGGAAACAGAGTAATATTCTGAAACTTGGTGCTTGATGATGGCTTCTGTAAATGCACTCTCTAACATATTTTTAAAATGGCCACTTAATGAACAAGATGACTATCCACCCCCTCCAGAAAACAAAACCAATTCAACCCACCCCCTCACAAAAACCTGATGGAGAAACCTATCAACTACTACCAACCCATATACATACTTTGCTATCTCCACAGATTCTTTATGGGAATAATCGGCACATGTAACAAGGGTATCTTTGATAAAAATATGAGAAAGGAATAGGCAGGCTTTCACCTGTAGTGACATTCTACAGCAGATTTTTTTTATTAATTAATTTATTTAATATATTTAGTATTCAGCATTGATTTTCACAAGACTTTGAATTACAAATTTTCTCCCCATTTCTACCCTCCCCCCCCACTCCAAGATGGTCTATATTCTGGTTGCCCTGTTCCCCATTCAGCCCTCCCTTCTGTCACCCCACTCCCCTCCCATCCCCTTTTCCCTTCCTTTCATGTAGGGCAAGATACATTTCTATGCCCCATTGCCTGTAGGCTCTTTGACTTTGTTAACTTCTTCTGTCTGTATGTTTTGGTCTTCTTTGTCACCAAAGAAAGAATCCAAAGTCTGAGAGTGAATCTGGGTGCGTTTTTGCTGCCTGGCCATATTCCCAGCCAACTAACTTGACCCTTGAGTTTTTCAGCAGGGTATGACTGCTTGTAGAGTTTAGAGAACTATGTTCCACACCTGGGGGGATGTGCCAGCTCTGCCTCACCAGCACTCCTCCTTCCCCAAGAACCCCCAACCTGGACTGGACTTAGATCTTCAGCAGGCTCTTCACTCCTGCTCTGATCCGCCACTTAATTCCTCCCACCAGGTGGGCCTGGGGCTGGAAGCAACTGCAGCTGAACTTCTGTAGCTGTCCCACCTCCACTGCCCCAGGGGCAGTGGCCAAACCGGGAACTCCTTCCACTCCTGCAGCTTTTCCCACTAACCTTCTCCGCTGTCTTTGGTGTTTGTGGGTCGAGAAGTCTGGTAACTGCCACAGCTCACTGATTCAGGGCACTAGGGCACACTCCGCCTGGCTCCTTGTCTGGTTGGTCCGCACCACTCACGCTGGGCTCTGCTCCGCTCCACTCTACTCCCAGCTCCCAGCTGTGGGATAGACCTCACCCAGAGACCATCTAGGCTGTCCTGGGCTGGAGCCCTGCTTCTCTCTGCTGTTTTGTGGGTTCTGCAGTTCTAGAATTGGTTCAGAGCCATTTTTATAGGTTTTTGGAGGGACTCAGAGGGGAGCTCTCGCTAGTCCCTGCTTTCCAGCTGCCATCTTGGCTCCACCCCCTCATTCTATAGCAGATTTATCTTTACAATCCCACAATGGGCTGAAAGGTATAGGAAATATAAGCTGCCCTCATGCTTGTTGTTGGTTGACTTTAAAGAAAATAAAACCAAAAAAAACCCCAAATATTTTATTTTACTCTTCTCCAACAAGTTATCTCCCAAATATATGTCATTTTAAAAAATTTGAATGGAATTTTTTTTTATCATTCCCTCCAATTGTTTCTTTTTAAAAATTTACTTATTTTTAACATTCCTTTTAAAAAAATTTGGAGTTTCAAGTTCTCTCCCTCCCTCCTAACCCTACCCTACCCATTGTGAAGGCAAGAAATGCCATATCAATTATGTGTGAAATCATGCAAAACACATGTTGCCAAAAAAAGAAGGAAGAAAGAATAAAGTTAAAAAATTATGCTTCAAACAGCATTCAGATCCCATCAATTCTTTCTCTGGAGGTGGATAGTATTTTTCATCATAAGTCCTTTAGAATTATCTTGGATCATTGTATTGATCAGAATAATTAAATAATTCACAGTTCATCATCCTACAATATTGATATTATTGTGTACAATGGTCTCCTGATTCTGTTTACTTTACTTTGCATCAGTTCATTAACATCTTCCCAGGTTTTTCTGAAACGATCTTGCTCATCATTTCGTTTTTTTAAAGTTTTTTTAAATATTTTTTTCAATTATATGTAAAAACCAATTTTTAACATTTTAAAAAAAATTTTGAGTTCCAAATTCTCTTCCTTCCTCTGTCCCCTCCTGTCTTAAGAAGGCAAGCAAATTGATTTAGGGTATACATGCACAGTCATGCATGTATATTTCCATATTAGCCATGTTGCACAGACCAAAAAAAATCAGGAAAAGTAAAGAAAGTTAAAAAAGTATGCTTTGATCTGCATTCAGACTCCATCAGTTCTTTCTCTGGAGGTGGATAGCTTTTTTTCATCTTAAGTCTGTTGGATTGTCTTGGGTCATTATATTGTTGAGAATACTTGTCGTTCACAGATGAACATTGTACAATATTGCTGTTACTGTGTACGATGTTCTCTTGGTTCTGCTCACTTCACTTTTCATCAGTTCCTGTAAGTCTTTCTAGGTTTTTCTGAAAGTATTCTGATCATCATTTCTTATAGCACAATAGTATTCCATCACAATCATATACCACAATTGGTTCAGCCATTCCCTAGCTGATGGGCATCCCCTCACTTTCTAATTCTTTGTCACCACAAAAAAAGAACTGCTATAAAATTTTTGTGCAAATAGGTCCTTTCCCCTTTTCGTTGATCTCTTTGGGATACAGATCTAGCAGTGTTATAGCTGGGTGTAAGAATACACAGTTTTATAGCCCTTTGGGCATACATCCAAATTACTCTCCCAAATGGTTTGGACCAGTTCACAACCCCAGCAACAGTGCATTAGTATCCCAATTTTCACACACCTTATCTAACATTTGTCATTTTCCTCTTCTGTCATATTAGCCAATCTGATAGGTGTGAGGTGGTACCTCAGAATTGTTTTCATTTTCATTTCTCTAATTGGTAATGATTTAGAGCATCTTTTCATATGACTATACAGAGCTTTGATTTCTTCTTCTGAAAACTACCTTCATATCCTTTGACCATTTATCAATTGGGAACTAAATTCGACTCAGTTGTCTATATATTTGAGAAATGAGGCCTTTATTAGAGAAACTTGCTGTAAAAAAAATCCCCTCAGTTTTCTTCTTTCCTTCTAATCTTGGCTGCATTGGTTTTGTTTGTGTACAACCTTTTTAATTTAATGTCATCAAAATTATCTATTTTAAATCCTGTGATGCTCTCTATCTCATCTTTTGTTATGAATTTTTTTCCTTATCCATAGATCTGACAGGTAAAAATTGTCATGCTCCCCTAATTTGCTTATGATATCATACTTTATGTCTAAATCATGTGCCCATTTTTACTTCATCTTGTTTTATGGTGTGGATATGTATGTAATTAAAGATATCTATAGGCATATGAAAAAAATGCTCAAAATGACTACTGATTAGAGAAATGCAAATCAAAACAACTCTTAGGTACCACCTCTCTCCTGTCAGATTAGCTAAAATGACAAAACAGGAAAATGATAAATGTTGGAGAGGATGTGGGAAAATTGGAACACTGTTACATTGCTGGTGGAGTTGTGAACTGATCCAGCCATTCTGGAGAGCAATGGAACTATGCCCAAAAGGCTATAAAAATGTTCATACCCCTTGACCCAGCAACACCACTTCTAGGGCTGTATTCCAAAGAGATTACACAAGTGGGAAAAGGATCCATATGTACAAAAATATTTGTAGGGGCTCTTTTTGTAGTAGCAAAGAATTGGAAATCAAGGGGATGCCCATCAATTGGGGAATGGCTGAACAAGTTGTGGTATATGAAGGTAATGGAATACTATTGTACTATAAGAAATGGGGAAGATATGGACTTCATAATAACCTGGATGATATAATGCTGAGTGAGCAGAGCAGAACTAGGAGAACATTATACACAATCCTGTCAGATATATTGATTCTGTGATGACTAACTGTGATAGACTTGGCTCTTCTCAGTGATACAAGGTTCAAAGACAACTCCAAAGGACTCATGATGAAGAGAGCTATCTACATCCAGAGAAAGAACTATGGAGTCTGAATGCAGATTGAGGCAAACTATTTGCTCTCCTTTTTTTCCCTCTCTCTTTTGTTTTTGTTTTTGTTTTTTTGGCTTTGTTTCTTCTTTCTCATGATTCGTGCCATTGGTCATAATTCGTCTTTACAACTTGACTATTGTGTAAATAAGTTTAATGCAAAGTTATATGTAGAAGATATATCGGATTTCATGCCATCTTGGGGAGGGGGGAAGAAAATCTGGAACTCAAAATCATACAGAACTGAGTGTTGTAAACTAAAAATAAAAAAATCTTAATTAAAAAAAGAGAAAGTAGTCTTGTTGCATTATGGCCTGAAAATGATGCATTTAATATATCAACTTTTCTGCATTTGGTTGTGAGGCTTTTATATCCTCATACATGGTCAATTTTTGTGAAGGTGCCATTACTGATTAGAAAAAGGTAAAGTTCTTTCTACCCCTATTCAGTTTTTTCCAGAGGTCTATCATATTAAACTTTTCTAAAATTCTATTCATCTCCTTAACTTCTGTTTTCTTTATTTTATGGTTAGATTTATCTAGTTCTGAGGGAGGAAAATTGAGATCCCCCACTAGTAAGTAGTACTGTTTTCTCCTGCAATTCATTTAACTTTTCCTTTATGAATTTGGATACTATGCCATTTGGTGCATGTATGTTTAGTATTGATATTATTTCATTGTCTGTGGTACCTTTTAGTAAAATTAGTAAAATGTAGCTTCCCTGATTATCTCTTTTAATTAGATCTATGTTTGCTTTTGCTTTGTCTGAAATTATGATCACTACCCCTACTTTTCTTTTTTACCTTAGCTGAAGCATAATAAGATTCTGCTCTAGGCTCCCTTTTTACTTTCTCTCTCTTTCAAGTCTGTTTCTTATTTTAAAAAATATTTGATTCTAGTTTCTAATCCATTCTGCTATCCACTTCTGTTTTGTAGGTGAGTTCATTCTATTCACATTCAGAGTTATAATTCCTAACTATGTATTTTCCTCCATCTTATTTTTCCCTCTCTCTCTCTCTCTCTCTCTCTCTCTCTCTCTCTCTCTCTCTCTCTCTCTCTCTCTCCCCACCTTGTTGTCCCTCCTCAGAAGTCTGTTTTGCTTCTGACCACTACCTCCCTTAGTCCTTTCCCCTCCTATTTCCCCATAGGGTAACATAGATTTATATACCCAACTTATTTTTGTGCCTCTTTTTACCATTTAGCCAATTCTGTCTTTTAAGGTTATTTTCCTCTGTATTTTTTGTGCATCTTTTTCCAAGCTGTTAATTCTCTTTTTATAATTTTCTTTCATTGCTCTCATTTCTTTTTCCATTTTTTCCTCTACCACTCTTATCTCTTCCAGGGAATTGGCAATTTCTTCATCTGGTGGGAGTTCTCTATATTAATGAAACCACAGGTCCAGTTTCTATAATAAAATAAATACTTGTTGACTTCTGTATTTTTAATTCAAAGTACCTACTTGATTCTTGTCTTTTCATAATGAATACTTGGAAATATTCTGATTCAATAAAGGTCCATTTTTCCCTGTAAGATTATACTCAACTTTTATAGGAAAGCTATTCTTAGTTGTAAGGCATATATCTTTTTCCTTTTAGAATACTGCATTACAAGATCTCCTCTCCTTTATAGAGGTAGCTGCCAAGTCTTATGTGATTCTGGCTGTGGTTCCTTGGTACTTGAATTCCTTCTTGTTGCCTGCTTGCAATATTTATTCTTTGAACTGGAAATTCTGTGTTTTGGCTCTGCTGTTCCTGGGAATTTTCATTTGGGGATTTCTTTCAGGTGGTGACTGGTAGATTCTAGTTTCATTTTGCCCTTTTGTTCTTATAAAAGCTTGGGTGCTTTTTGTTCATAATTTCTTGAAATATGGAGTCTAGACTTTTAATGGTTGACATTTTCAGGTAGTTTTAGAACTATTTCTCCTAGATCTGTTTTCTAGCTCATTGTTTATGATAGGAGGTACCCTATATTTTCTGATTTTTTTCAGTCTTTTGTTTATATTCTAATGTTTCTTATTGTCTCATGGAGTTGTTGGTCTCATTCTAATCCAGCCAAATTTTTGAGGAGTCTGTTACTTCAGTAAGATTTTTTTTATCTTCTTTACTAACCTATTCTCCTGGATCTTTCCTCTGGAACATTCATTTTCTTTCCCATTCCTTCCTCAAGAGCTTTCATTTTGTCTAAATGATCATTTTTAAACTCATGCTTTGCTTCTTCTGGGAATTTGAGCATAGATTTTAGCAAATCTGTGAAGCTTTACTTATAGATGATGTGACATTATTCTCTTCTGGTCTTGAGTTCTTTTGGTTCTATATAATTTCTTTACTACTGGTGTTTTCTTATATTTACTCATTTTTCCAGCCTTACTTCCGGAGTTAGGATTTTGTGTTAGGGGAAGGCTCTGCAAAGAATGGTTGGGCTTTCCTTGGTACTGAGCTATATTTTGGGGGTTCTGAGTAATGGGCACTGTGTTCTTCAAGGATCTCAGGAGTTCCTCATGCTATTACACTGCAAAGGGGCGGTCTACTCTTAGTAGTATAGAGGCAGGTGGCACAGGGATGTTCTTGCTAGAGTGGTCCTACCTGCTCAGGCTTTGGATCTCAGTTTGGAATCAAGAAAATGCAGCTGTAGCTTCCAGATATCTTTTCTGGACACTAGTGTGGGCTCCCATGTGTCTGTCCCTGGCACATAGATACAGGCTGTAGTCTTCTCTGATTGGCTCTTGTTCAGTAGGCTAGAAAGCTTACTTGCTTTGGGATCCTGGGTTGGGTTTTCCCTGGTGCCTGAAGGCTACCTTTGTTGATCTAGACCAGTAAAATATGATTACTAAAGTTTCTCTTTGGATTTCTTGATTGTTTCTTGCCCTGGTGTTCTTTTTTCTTTTTCTTTTATGTTTGCTGGGGAATTATGAGCAAGCTGGGCTATTCAGCTTCCTATTACTCTGCCATTTTGTGGATAGTATGCAGATAACTTTGTTGGTAATAACTTCCAAATGTCCTTATTTCTATGAATGTGCCACCATTCTTCTACTCTCTTAGGTTCATAACCTTAGTGTTATCCTTGACTCCTTGCTGTCATTAACCCCACATATCAGTCAATAACAGTCCTTCAACAGAGTAGAAGCAAAATGTTTCATCATTTAACAAGGATAATTGGTTGTTTCCAGATGGCAGACTAGGAGGAGTTCCTTACCCAGCCCACCCTATTCCCTCTCATCCCCATGCACAGTGGGCTCCTCAGCTAAAACCTCACACCAGGAGTGTCCCAAGGTCTTTGTTCTCTCACTACAGGGTGGTGTCCCCCTCCTCTACCCCCCACCCACCTACATTTCCACAAGTGAGGGTGTGCTGCATGCTGATTGTCCCAGAGCACAATTAGTGATTGATACTATTTTCCTTCTGTCCCAAGCACAAGTTATGGCTCTGCTTTTCTTCTTAGTAGTGCACAATCCCAAAATATCACATCAATTTTTAATGAATTTGACTTCAAATACTTCCTTTCCTTGACATGACAGAATTTATGGCAGACTTTTTATGCTATAGCTAATGCTCCCAAGCTGAACATCCTGGATTCACATCAGTAAAGGCCATCCTGATAATAATCCCCAGATCTCCCAAACCATTTATGTAACTCTTACTCAACATAGATATTGATGGAGAGGAAATCTGAGGACCAAGAAATCAAAGAGGAAAGACAACTGGACCTGAAGTCAGAGGGCCTGGACTGGAGTCCCACTTTTGCCATCTATGTGTCTTAACTCCTACCTGTACCTCAGTTTCTTCACCTCTACACAGTGTTTAATGTTCTCTAAAGTCTCGTCCAACTCTAAATCGTATGATCCTAAGAATCTTCCTAAGCATGATTAATTGACCAAGAAGAATATAGACCCCCATACGGTGACTTGCTATATGAAGAAATACTCATTGATTCATAACTTTTAGCCAAAGCAACAGGTTTGTTGTGGTTGCTGCTGTGATTTATTTTTTTTCCTGACCCATTGTTCTTCAGGAGAAAACAGGCTTAAGCTAAATAAAATAGGAGGGATAGTGGTCTAACATAAGGAAGAACTTGACCCCTTGGCATGGTTAATGTGGGAGTCTGGGAGTCTGGGAAGCTTCCACATTAGGAGAACATCCTGAAAAGAATAGAAACATGGTTTCCCTGGATGGTTTAGACATTTATGTAACTGAAGGCAGAAGGTCTGAACTAAATTATCTATGAAAGTGCCTTCTGGCACTAGAATTCAACACTTCTGCTTAAGGTCACGATTCCATTACCACTAGTTCATAGGGTTCTATGATATTGATACAGAGTTAGAGATTTATGTGTATGTATCTGCTGTTGATTTCATGACAGTGTTATTACTATCTAATCTACTGGCATACTCTGGGTCTAAGACCTCAGAGTGTTTCCTGCACTGTCCAATGCACAAGACTATCCCCAGGGATACATACAGCACAGGGAAACACAGTCACTGACACAGATTTTTAAAAAAGCACACTCAGGCAACTAGACCCTCTAGAGCTTCATGGCTTTGCTACAGGAAGGTCTCATCTAGCTCTTTCCTTCCTTCCTTCCTTCCTTCACACTAAACTCTATGGACAAAGCATAAAGGTCAAATTGGGGACACTATCCCAGAGACTTGCCTTTGAGTAGCCTCAAAGTAATAAAACTAATAATAATTCAAAGTATAAATCTTTAATGTTAATAATAATTCAACATGGGAAATTTTAATATTTAACATTAATTCAAAGTATAAAACTTTGATATTTCCAAAGCTTTCCTTCTAGCAATCCTTCAAGGAAATAGGAGAACAAAAAAATTTAGTTACTTGCACAGGCTCATACAGGCAAGAAATGTCAGTGCTGAGACTTTAACTCAATTCTTCTGGCCTAGGGAATAATTGTTGTTCTACCCCAGGGCTGTCCAACCTTAGGTTTTTATTGAAACAATAGACAATATATTTTGATTTGCCATTTTAGTGAGAGCCCTGCAGTAGTTCAGCTTCATTTACTAAAGCACTTAATGTAAAGTTCTATGCTTGTAGGCTGGCTGCATAAATGGGCCCATGAGCTGTACTTCAGACAGCTCTGTTCTACCATATCGTGTATTCTCTTTCATCAGGAGAGGCAATGTTTCCCAAGTTAGGGCCATAGATGGCCGCTGGTACCTTCCTGTTCCCACAGCTCAACTGTCCTGCTTCCCTGATTGTACTAACATCCAGAGAGTTAACTGGTAGAGGAAATGTAATTTCCATAATTTGGAACAATGAAGACCAGACTCAAGACAATATGGATAACATGGAGGGATCTTCCCCTAGCCTGTAGCAGAGCATTTATATAACCAGTCTTACTTTCAATTCAGCAAGTCTATTTTGAGTATCTATCAAATGCCCAGTGCTGTGCTAGGTGTTGTGATGGATGCAAGAGAAACATTCACTCATTCATCATATGTACTGAGCAACTACTATGGAGAAGGCACTGGGCTGGGCACTGTGGGGAGTTAAAAAATGTACAAGATATGATTCCCTGACTAGAAGGGGAGATAAGATATTTACAAATAAATAAAATGCAGAAGGAAATGGAAAACCACTCCAGCATCTTTGTTAAGAAAATCCCATGGACAGTATGATCCATGAGGTCAAAACAGTCAGGGAGAGAGAGAGAGACAGAGAGAGAGAGACAGAGAGAGAGAGACAGAGAGAGAGAGAGACAGAGAGAGAGAGAGACAGAGAGAGAGAGAGACAGAGAGAGAGAGAGCACTTCCAGTTGGAAATTATTAGGGAAGGCTTCGGAGGTGCTATTTGATCTGTATCATGAGGGAACAGTGCCATGTCTGGAGTTCTCAAACTCGCTAATGGGTTGATAAAGGAGGCTCAGACAATTGCAGTCAGATGTGCAGCCTTAGCTAAGAAAGGTCTTGTAACTATGGCTTTGCCTATACTTAAAGATCAATCCTCAGCTACCAGGAAAATACCCAGAGTAACTAACTACAGCACACATAAGGTGCCAAGAGTGAGGGCAAGCACAAATGCAATATACAATTCCCTTGACTATATGTTCACAGATCAGCACCCCAAGAAACACACAGAGATAGGCCCACATTAGAGAAGTCTCCTGGGAATGCCAAACAATGAAGTCATGCCCTTTCCAAGCCTCTGAGGCATACTTGTGTTGGAATTCTTCTCTGAAACAACCTAATCCGCTAAAGAACCTTACAATTGAGGCCAGTCTTATTAACTACTGGCAGCAGGCATGGCACTTCCTCCTCAACCCCATCTGCTATGAACCCCCGCCTACATGCCAATAATAGTGGTACAATACAACCCAGCTGTGGCCAGCTTCAGTGCTTCAATGGCCACAGCCCAAAGGCAGCTTGCTACATATTCCTGTGCCTTTAGCATTGGCCATGCTGAGGACGCTCAGTAAGATTGTGAAGGGGGATAGAGGAGGATATTCCAGGGGAGAGAAATAGCATGGACGTAGGCAAAGCTTGTGTTCAGGAGTCCAGCTTAGCTTGAGCATAGGACAGGTATGTCGACAAATGGTGGTATGGCCAGAATGGCCTTTGTTTTCTTTGAGTGACTCAGCTTACCTCATTGAGCCTCGCTGGGTTCTGGGGCTTCTTTTCCGGGGCAGGAAGCCCAGCAACCATGCCTGGGAACAGAGAACTTCCTGTGTGATGAGTCATGGGGCTGGCTGAGGGGAGGTGTTGACTCCAGAGCCATGCCCTATTGGGTGTTAACCTAGGGGAAGGGGCCAGCTCAAGAACCAATCGGCCCTGGTCATTCAGGCGGCACTCAGTGATGTCAAAAACTCTATAAGAGGGAGAGGACAGCTTGAAGACACCTTTTTTCCTTTTCCGGTTGGAGCCAGAGATGCCTACAGCCAAAGCTGAGCTGCCAGTAGCAGAGCTGACCCACATGGAGTGAGGAGTGCTGAGCAAGGACTGGAGGCCAGTGGGTAATCTTCTTACCGTAGAGGGGAAGCATGTACACGATTTTGCCCTATACCATCATGCTTCTCTGTGGCCTCCTGGTTACTCTTGTGAGGCAGACTTATTGGGCCTGGAAGCTTTTGATGAAAATATCAAAATGGGGACGCTGGTTTGTGGGCCTGTTAGTGTGGAGTTTAAATACATGCTTTAGTCCTTCTGCCTTCTACCTAGAAAATTCCTTATATCCTGCAGTTCTGAACCTTTCAGATATATATGAGATTCTCTTTGAAATCATAAATTCTGCCTTCATAATACAGGTGGGTAGAGCCAGAATGAGGCATTTCTATGCTCTGGTTAGGATTTGAAAGGTGAACCCCTTCATGTCATGTGTTATTTGTTCATTAGAGGCTTTGAGCTTCCCTGCAATACCCACGACTTATCAGAAAAGACATATCTACATCCCATGGTGAGTAGAATTTCCTTGCAGGAAGGGAAAGGAAGGGAAATAGGATTTATGAAGCACCTACTATGCGCCAAGCATTATGTTAAACACTTTACAAATATTATTTTATTCGGTCCTCACCACACTGGGAGGAAGGGGCTATTGTTACCATCCCCACTTTACAGGCGAGGCAGACAGAGGTGAAGTAATTTACCCAGGGTCACACAGCTAGTATCTGAGGTGTTCCTGACTTAAGCCCAGTGCTCAATTCGTTGTGCTACCTAACTACATTAACACATATACATTTATAAATTCATATGAAAATATCCCTCATTGTGTCCTCCATGGACTATACCCTGAATGTTTGTCCACCCTGCTCAGCCCCAGTTCTGGGGGGACTTTCCAGAGGCTGGAAAAGTGGGCTGAGGACAGAGTATGTGGATTCCTGAATTCCACGGGGTCAGCCCTGGAAGAGTTTTCTGCCTACCATGGTAATGAATGTATAGCAGCCTCTAGTGAATATGACCTTGAGGGAGAGAGGCCTGGATAAAAGGAGATTTTAAATGATTTTGTCTGTAGAAATAGAGCATGCTGACACCGAAACTCTCCTGTGACCTGTGGTTTGACTGTGTTACATGATGCTGTCTAACATAAGGCCCTGGGCAGGGCCTTTCTCTTGGTTGAGTGTGGCTTAGGGAAGGTTCTCTGGTTCAAAATATCCATCTCCTCCATATCCAACCCTTTTGAAAACGTTCACTTCACCTCTCAGTGAGGGAACTTCCACCAGTCAGAGATACAGAACCACTCTTAAAATACACATACCTCTGATCAGATTAACTCCATTAGTCATTGACTGGGAGGTGCTATGGTGGATAAGGCACTGGCCTGGAAGTCAAGAGGTTGTGGGTTCAAATTCTGACTTTGATATTTATCAGCTGTGTGACCCTGAGCAAGTCACTTAATCTCTCAGTTTCGTCACCTGTAAAATGAGGGGGTTGGACAAAATCACTTCTAGGTTCCTTTCCAGCTCTAATTCTATGGCCTTACAAATGTCTAGTGTGTATTAGCTAATAGGGCTGCTTTCCTCCTAACACCCAGCTGACATACTGATATTTTAGCTATGGGATGAAAGCAGGTATTTGGGATCCTAGAACAATGAGAAGCGGCACAGATATGGATGAAGCATATGACAGCTCAAGGACCAGGATGGAGCAGACGAAGTGAGCGGAAAGTCACCTCCTTCAGTCTTTCCTATCATCAGCTCTATTTCTGGGACTGGTTGAAGAACCATCAGACATTTATAAATGTCCCAGGAGAGACAATGTGGCATGATGGAAAGCCTATTGACCTGGGCTAAGAGTCAAGGGACTGGGTTCTAGTCACAGAAGCATAGAGTTTTAGAACTGGAAGAGGAGCTTCAGATGTCATTTAGTCCTCATTTTACAAATAGGGAAACTGAGATCCAGAGTGGTACAGTGATGTGCCCAAAGTCACACAGGTTTTAAGTAATTGAACCAGAATTTGAACCAGGGTCTTTTGATCCAAACCCATGCTCTTCCCAGGATATAACGTTGATATTCTGGCTATTTGACCTTTGATACACCATTTCTTCTAAGCTTCAGTTTCTTCATCTGTAAAATGAGGGATGTTTTCTAATCCCAATTCTCTACCTACGGGATAGAGTCCATGACTAATAGGGGACAACTAATAGAAGAAAACACTTCAGGGAAAGAGGGTCTGATCCCAACTGTGATCCAAGGTGATTCATGGGACATTCTACCTGGTCAAGCCAGAGTTCACTGAGTAATCAAGCCTGAGGGGTAGGCAGGGGGTAGGAAAAGAAATCCATAGCAACAGTCCAGAGTAAGATAATTCAGCAAAATCTGAGAAAAAATACATTTCAGTGGGGAGTGGTAGGCATTAGCAAGATAATGATTTGTCTCATGAAAAATGTCTCTGACCACTTAAGGTCTTTTCATGGTGGCCAAGTACCAGCCACTGCCCCCTCCTTGCTTGGATGTTGCTGTGGTACTGGACAGGATTGGATTAAATAACCTCTAAAATTCTTTCCAGTTCCAAAATGCTGTGAAATATAATAAATGCTTGTTCTATGGTTAAAAAGAAGGAATTGAGCTCTGGGATTGCCAGTTCATCCTTTCTGACTGGCACCAGGTTTATTAACAAAAATATTTAAAGTATAATCTTTTCACACTCTGATTAAACATTTAGCAATTTTCAATCAAAGCCCACGTTCAAAGCAGCAGAAAATCCTTTCTGCATAGATGACTCACCAGGATGAATGTTCCTTTTGATTTTCCTGTAAGTGATGCCTCCCATAATTGTTCCATTAGGCACTGGAGCCTGCATCCCAGAGAGATGCTGGAGCATTACCTACCTGTCATTCATCTTTGCTAAAAGTACTTAGTCTCAGATTCTTCTATATTTTGTCAGCAGGAGCTGGATTGACCTGAGTAAGGTTTATTTTAATGAACACATTCTTTCTCATGATTCACAGATTTAAAATATTTAGCTGAAGTTTAATAGGGAGAGGAAGTACAATACTTGGTGTAGAGGGCAAGGAAGTAAAAAAGAAAGTTAGATCAACAAACGTTTAGCAAGTACTTACTTTGTGCCAGGTGCGTTGCAGAGTTCTCAGAATAAAAATGCAGAAAAGAAAGACAGACAGCCCCTGTCCTCCAGGAGCACAAATTCTAATGAGGGAAGACAACACATAAAAGGATACTGAAGAGGGGAAGTGAAGAGGGGAAAGATAAAGGGAAGGGTATTATAGAGTAAGACCTGGAGTGTCTGGAGTATAGCCTAAAGAGGAATGAAGACATGGTGAGCCTTGCCTTCCTCCTTAAAATGGAGGTTCTGGGAGGAACCAGCCAATCAGATGCAGTGGCAGAGGGCACTTCCAATATGTGAAGTCCAAGGGGAAGGTGAGCTTCCAGGGTGAAAGGGCTTGGAGGGCATTGTAGAGAAAGACCAGGAGAGCCAGAAGTGCAGCCTCTTCTCATTGCTAGATGTCTTTTTCTCCCATTTGTAAGTACTCAAGAAGTTCTCCCCAGTCATAGTATAATTTCTTTTTTGGGCTCCTTGAAGCACCATGGATCTATGCTCAGTGTGTTCTGGGCTCCCAAAACAGACACTGCCTTCAGCTGATGAAAAGTCCCAAACTAGGTGGAATCTTTGAAGTTTACCAAATTTTGTTTTTGTATTTGTTTTATTTTTTTTCTCATATCACATCATTTTTCTTTGCTGTGAGAAGTCATGGCACACTACTGGTGAGAATTCATGGCATACTACCAGAGAGTCGAGAGACTCATGCATGCGTATTTGATTTCAAATGTAAATTCCATGGATTGAGACATACATAATTGCAATACCATAAAATTCCAAGCACAATTAGCAAAAATCAGGGCATACTAATGTGCTGTGACACACCTAAAACATCTTTATTTTATAGAGGAGGTTCGCTTTGCCCCTGGCCATATCATCCTGGATGTTCTGTAACCCTTCCTCTGATTGGTCCATTTCTCCTAAAACTTTCCAGTCATGTCTTCATTCCTTTATGGACTCTGCTCCTGATTCTCTGAACCTTTTCCATCACCCTCTTCTCACCCCAAACCCCACATGTACCTTCTTTCTTCCTTCCCTTTGCTTTTCAGCTAGCTTCCTTGTTGTTATTAGAGTGCAAGCTCCCTGGTGACAAGGTCTATCTTTCTTTTTGTTGCATTTTCAATCCCATCACTTAGTATGGTGCCTGGCACATAGTAAGTGCTTAACAAATCCTTACTGATTTGACTTGATTTGACAAAACAATAAGACAACTTTTGTGGTACAGTCAATGAACTCCTTAGGTGAAAATGTATGTCTCTAGATACTTTCATCAACAAAAGATAGAAAGAAGGGATTAATGAACTTGGTATACAACTAAAAAGAATTAAATACAAAATAAAAATCTTGAAAATCAAAGAGGACATTAATCAAATTGAAAGCAATATATATGTGTGTATATATATATGTATATATGTTATATATACACACACACACACACACACATATATATATATATATATATATATATATATATATATATATATATAACTAGGGATTTATTTTTTTAAGCTAATAAAATAGATAACCCATCAACTAATTCGGATTTAAAAAGCAAGAGTTGGCACAGTGGATAGATCATCCACTATGGAGTCAAGAGGACATGATTTCAAATTCAGACACTTGACACTTACTAGCTGTATGACTGTGGGCAAGTCACTTAACCCCAATTGCTTCACCCAAACAAAAAAGCAAGAGGAAAATCAAATTGCTAATGTCAAAGATAAAAAGGAGAATTCACTGCATATCAAGAGAAAATAAAAGAAACTATTAGACAATATTTTGTCCAATTATGTGCCAACAAAACATAGCTGAAATAAAATGAATGAATATCTACAAAAATGTTACCCGGATTAATAGAACAAGAAATGAAAAATTTAATTAATCCAATCTTAGAAAAAGAAATCATAAATGAATTTCCAAATGGAAAAAACCCTCAGCACAAGTAAATTGTATCAAACCTTTGAAGAATAATGAATTCCAACATTATGTAAACTATTTGCAAAAATAGTGAAATAAGAGTTCTTACAAAATTCCTTCTAGGAGATTAAAATGATCTTTCTATGAAAATCAGGGAAAGACAAAACAGGAAAAAGCCCCAAGATCCTTAATGAAATATTAGTGAAAAAATATTAAATAAAATTTAGCAAAATATATTAAAATATTATACTTTATAAAAATACAGGGTTGGTTCACTATTAGAATAGTAAAAATAAATAATATTACTAATAAGGACAATCAAAATTGTGCGATATATTAATAGATGCAGAAAAAATTCTTTTGACAAAATGTAACACCCATTCCTGATTAAAAACAAATTAAATAAAATATGAAAAACCATGGGAATAAAAGGACTTTTCCTTAATTTGATAAATAGTATCTACCTAAAACAAAAGACTGGCATTATCTGTAACAGTGAAATTCTAGAGGCCTTGAGATCAGGAGGTAAATCAAGAATGTTTATTATCACCATTATTGTTTAATGTCATCTATCAGTGCTAGCTATAATAATAAGATAAGAAAAAGAGATGAAAAGATAGTAAAGAGAAAACAAAATTATTGTCTTTTGTAGATAATATCTACAATAAGAGTAGATAAAATCTATTTAAAATCTAAGTAGATAAAATCTACTTAGAAAACCATAGAGATTCATCTAAAATTAATTGAAACAACAACTTCAACAAAGTATTAGGATATAAAGTAAACCCATGCAAATGATCATAATATTTGTGTATTAACAACAAAGTCCAGTAGGAAGTGATACAAAGAGATATTGCATTCAAAATAACAAATTTTGTTCATAGAGCATGTATAAAAATATTATATACAAAGTATATATATATACAAATAACAAATTTTATACACAATGTGTGGGTGTCCACCTACCAAATCACAGCTATAGGAATTATATGAACACAACTAAAAACCACCTTCTACAGAAAACAAAACAGGCTTAAATAATTGGATAAATATGGGAATATGATTTGCTCATGAATAGGCCATGACAATATAATAAAAATAATAATACTAAATCGACTTATTTATTCAGTGCCATGCTAATTGAACTACCAAAGGGTTACTGTAGAGCTATGAAAAATAATAACAAAATTGATCTGGAGGAACAAAAGATCAAGAATCTCAAGGGAAGTAATTTTTAAAAAGTGAGAAGAGGACCAAATTATACTACAAGGCAGTAATCATCAAAACTATTCAGCACCAGTTAAAAAATTGAAAATTTGATCAGTGGGACAGATTAGGTTCACAATATACAGAAGCAAAAAAACAAAACAAAACCCCAAAACATAGCACAGTGCAGCTTAGTGTTCAATAAACCCAAAGGCCCCAGCTACTGGGTTAAGGACTCACTATATGACAAAAATTGTTTGGAAAAATAGAAAACGGTCTGGCAGAAATTAGGTATAGAACAACATCTCATACTATGTACCACAATAGGCTCCAAACTGATGTTATTAGGTATAAAATGTCACTTCATAAATCAATTAGAGAAGCAAGGAAAAATTTTGTATTTTGCATCTATGGATAGGAGAAAATTTGTGACCAAACAAGGGATAGAGATGATCACAGAAGATAAAATCACAGAAGATAAAAAATAAGATTTATGATAAGATAAAAGATTTATGACTACATGAAATTAAAGGTTTTATACCTAAAACACCCAATACATATAAAATTAGAAGGGAAATAATTAATAACTGGGAAAAGCACCTTTGCTGCAAGTTTCTATGATAAAGGTCTCACATCCAAAATATTATAAAGAAATGATTCAAATTTGTAAGAGTAAAAGCAATTTCTCAATAGATAAAGGGTCCAAGAATATGATTAGGTAGCTCTCAAAGGAAGAAATCCAGACCATCAAGAACAAGATGAAATATTGCTCCAAGTCATTAGTCATTAGAGAAATAAGAATTAAAGCAACTCCGATGTTCATCTCACACTCAGACTGGCAAAGTTGACAAAAAGGGAAACAGAGAAATCAGACCTATTGACACATTGTGAATGTACCATTAGTAGAGCTGTGAATTGGTCCAGAAGCAATTTGGAACTATGCCCAAAAGTTACTAAATTGACCTGGGGATGCCACTATTAGGCCTATGCTCCAGAGATCAAAGAGGAAAAAGTCTTACATAGACAAAAATATTTATAGAAGCTTTTTATGTAGTGATAAAAAAGTGGAAAATTGAGGGAGTCTCCATGCCTGAAAACATTCTGTATATGAATGCAATGAAATACTATTGTGCTATAAGAAATGATGAAAAGGATGGTTTCAGAAAAATTTGGGAGTATTTGTTATCAACTGCTACAGAGTGAAGTAGACAGAACCAGAAGAATAATACATACAATAAATACAACATTGTAAAAACAAACAGAACTCTGATCAATGAAATAATCAACCACAATTCCAGAGGACTGATGATGAAGAATGCTTCTCACCCCCTGGCAGAGAAGTAATGAATTAAATATACAGAATGAGATGTTTTTGGACAATGGCCAATATAGGAATTTGTTTTGCTTGACCATTTAACAAATTACAAGAGTTTTCTTTTTCTTTTTTTTTCCATTGGGAAGGTGAAGGTAGGAGAGGAAAAAAAAAATAAATGCTTGATTATTGAAAAAAACATTTAATTTAAAAAATAAACAAAAGTTTGGTTTTTTTTAATGCACAGAAAAGAACAGCTTGGAAGGCCAGGAAGAATTATACTAGCAAAAAAAGCTTTGAAAGTTACTTGTTAAATTTATTATATATTTTTAAAAGAAAAGTAAGCTGTACATAATATGTAATGTATATAATAGAGACGTATTCTATGTTCTATTATACATAAGGAAATGCTCATCTTATTTGGTATTTGTTAAATTTAGTGTTAGGAAGTAAATCTTAAAGAGAAAGCTGTAGTGCCCAAAACGTTCAAGGTGATCATACACTATATTCTGCCCTGTTCAGATCTCAGAGGAAGTATTGTGTTCTGTTACGGCTTCCACATCTTGCGAAATACTTTTTGAAGCACACTGCTATTTAATACTCAAACACAGATGACTATAATAATCAATATTACATGTTGAATTCATCATGAAGGTATAAAAGAAAATGCTATGTGAGAGCTAAAAGGAAAAGTCATTATTGAGTGATTAGGGTTCCTCAAAAAGGTAGCATTTGAGTTAGACTTTAAGAGACAGGTGGGTGAATTCCATAGGTGAGGGACAAAACATTCCATGCATAAGGAGTAGTACAAGCAAAGATGGACTACAAAGTGGACAGGTATGGTTGGAACATGGATGAGATAGGGCTTGGAAGGTAGGGTGGCATCAGATTGTGGAGTACTATAAATGCTAAATTAAGGAATTTGAACTTTACTCAAAAGTGGGAGCCACTGAAGAATTCTGAGCAGAGAAGTGACATGACCAGTTCTGTGCAAAAGGTTATTCTGGTTGTGCTATGAAACATAGATTGGAGAAGGAAGAGAATAAGAGAAGACTTGTTACACCATATTGCTGGTAATGAGAAGCCATTAATAAGGTGGGGACAATGGGAATAGAGAAGAGGACACAGGTGTGAGAAATATTGCAGAAATGGACTCAGTAGGACCTGGTTTTAAAAGCCTTTAAAGGCTCCTGAACTTGGAGACTATTGCCTTGCATATTTTTGCTTCTCAGCCAACTTGTGATTACTAGAGGACATTTTATACATCCTAGAAGAACGTATTGTAGCCTTGAGATTGGATCTCAACTTTTTTCCAAACATTGACATGTAGGAGATCCTGTTCCTAAAACAGTCCCATAACAAAACCACAAAGCCTCAAACACATGTTTCAAGGCTGTGTTTTGTGTCTCAACAGATCAAAGCCTTCCATAAGACATTACACTAATTGTAAGGTGAGGAAGGTTATTCCTGACACTTTGACAAGTGATCATCCTAATCAGAACCAGTAATTTTGCTTTAAAATGAAGCAGGTAAAACCAACTTGAAGAATACAATGCTTTTTTTATTTTTAAATCTCTGAGATGATTGTTTCCTAAAGGGACAATCAGGTTCAACATTTGCTTTGGGTCAGCATCCTCACCAAACCAAACCAGTGGACACATTAACATCAAAAAGAAGCATTTAATTAAACAGAACAGTAAGGTAAACAACAAAGAAAATCATTCCTCCCCACACATACTCATGGGGGCACAGGTTCCCACAGATTCCCATGCCACTGGTATGGAGACAGGAACACATGTAATTTGGAAGATGCAACCTCCTGGGAGTGGAGCCCAACCAGAATACTTCTCTGCTTCGAAAGCTGGCAGCATCTTCTGGGCTATTGGTGCGATAAGCTGAGAACTTCTGATGTCATCAGCTGCGTTGCTCTTTCTACTGAGCTGCCATTTTCTGGTGTTCTACAAGCTGCTGCTGCCATCTTCTGGTTATCCAATTATTTGCAACTTCCATATGATCTGCAGGCAAGCATTCTAAGGGAAATATTAAGGTTTTTGGTTTGGGATTTGTGGGTTTTGTTTTTTTTTTTTTTTTAGTATTTTTGTGTGAGTGTAAGAGGTGAGGGTGTGTGTATGTATGTATATGGGGGGGGGGAAGGGAAGTATCTAGCTTATTGTTTCAGGGCTGTTTTAGCTCTTTTGTGAGTCAGACCCACAATTCATCCAGTCAATGCAGGAAAAATCCTTTAAATTAAATCTGTCTTTTGAAACATTTTGCTTCTTTTGTGGTATCCATTTGCCCTGATATTTGGACTGGGTGTGTACATTCTTTTAAACTCTTGATAGGCCCTTGGGAAATAACTCTAGGGCCATGCAGATTATTCATGATTTTCACTCAACAAGATGGAACGTCTCACTTTTATCCAGCATTTCAGCAACAGCACTCAAATCAATATTCTCCTTACATGGATAATATTTACAGCTCTCCTTAACCCAAATTATATTTTTAAATTAAGACTGAGTTTGGGATTTTTTTTATCTTGTGTACAGAAGAAAGAAATCTCTTTGAGCTTATGCTTCAGTATCTTCAATGCAATAAGTATTTATTGAGCACCTACTATATGCAAAGGCCTGTACAAGGCACTGGAGAACTAAATTGTAATTGTCCAATACAAACTTTTGCTTCTATGGTCTATCTATTCATATATATATATATGTATACACACACACACACACACACACATATATACATATGCATATGTGTATCATATATATAATATATCAGTCATGGTTGCTTTGTTGGCCAGATTTTGCTTAAATATTTCTTTGTAACAGGGAAGGCATTGATGGTTGGGTAGGAGGTGGCAAGGTAAATTGAGAAATATTCTAATGTATATAAAATCCACAAACAATTTCTGGGTCTGCTCATCTCATTATAAAATGAAGACCCTTATTTTCTCTACCATTTTAAAATATATTTTCCATTTTCCAAAGTTAATTATGCCTTAAATGCCATATATTCTCAGCTAGCCAAGGAAGCTTAAATAAGCTTTCCTATTTTGCTGAGTGACCTCCATCTACAAGTCATTATCCAGATGCTTCAGATAATGGGTTCCAGATAAGATATCCCAGAATCAGAGGAGTTAGAGTTTATATACTGCTTTACAAGGCCATAGTACTACTTTATGTAATCTGATGTAAGCTAAAGCCACTCCAGTATAAACTGCATGAATATACAGAAAGGATTTAGTCAGAGGATGGTGTACTCGTCTCTCAACTTTAAAGCACAGAGAATTTCAGAAAAGTTGGGCTGGTTGCACAAAATTGGTCAGGCTAGGTAATTTCCAGAGTCAAGTGTAATTCTTGACTCCTCACTCTCACTCATCCCACATATTCAAACCTTATGGCTTTGCAGGGAACATCATCATGTGGCATTTTCTCAGAAGGATTCTGTTTACACCCTCATTTTTTTCTAATTTTTTGTGTGTATTAGGAGGGCAGAGTTTATAATCTCAAAGAGGATCATATATATGTCTGAAAGGTTCGGAACCGCTGGATATAAGAAACTCTCAAAGTAGAACGCAGAAGAATCAAAACATATATTTAGGCTCCACAGTAACCAACCCATGAACCAGCAACCCCATTTTGATACATTGATCAAAAGCTTCCAGGCCCAATAAGTACACCTTGAAAGAGTAACCAGGAGGCTACAGAGAAGCATGATTGCATAAAGCAAAATTATGCTTCCCCCTCTATGGTAAAAAGATTACCCACTGGCCTGAAGTCCTTGTTCAGCTTCCTCCCGTAGGTCAGCTCTGCCACTGGCAGCTCCTGCTTCGGCTGTGGCTGTGGCTATAGCAACCTCTGGCTCCAACGGGAGCTGCTTTTAACCATCCGGCTTCTGCGGGGGTGTAAGGTACGCGGGGAAAGCACAGGTTCTTTCAATCTGCTTAAGCAAGGTGAAGGGGTTGACCAGGAAAGCACAGGTTCTTTCCATCAGCTTAAGCAAGGTGAAGGGGTTGACCGGGAAAGCACAGGTTCTTTCCATCAGCTTAAGCAAGGGAAGCAAGGTGAAGGGGCCGACAAGCTTACTCCAGTCCAACATACAAACAGCATTCAGTTCAGGGGAAAAAGCCAAACTAGTCAAGGGCACTTGTTGACTAAGTGCTAAGGAGCCCATTTTTGGTTGCCAACACATTGTGGCACAAGACCTACTTAATCTTGGCATCTATCTTTCAGGTCACTAACACACTTTAAACTTTGAGCAAAGCAAATTTAACATTCCTGGGAAATAGAAGGTTACTTATTTTGATGGGAGAAAATTCCTATCATCCCTCAAATGACATCTTCGAGGCCACAACCTTGCTAAGATATCCATAAATAAGGCCATCCCCAGTAGAATGGGGAATCACTTAGTTCGAGAATTGGGGCCGGGTTTGTCTATTAGCCAATCAGTACCAAGGACTCCAAGTACTGAGGACCAATCCTATTCTAATTTTAGTGAAATAACAAATTAAGGTGTAGAGGTCAAGTTGGGTAGTTGCCAAGACAATTTTTTCAGAGGTCATTTTTCATACGGCCTTTGTATGCTTAGGAGTTAGCACTTAGTAGGCACTTAAAGTGCTTGTTGTTGGACTAGAAAGGCAACTGTGGTGTATTTGCTAGCTATTATAATCCAATTAACAAACATTTATGAAGCACACACTGTGTGTGACCCAGGCACTGTGCTACAGACCTGGTAGACAAATGCAGAGAATACGACTCCTATTCTCAACAATCTTATTTTATTGGGCTACTGGGAAAAGCACTGGATTTAAGGTCAGAAAACCTAAGCTGGCTTGTATTGCTTTCCAGTTGTGTAATGTTAGGAAAATCATTTAACCTCTCTATTCCTATTTTTTCCATCAGTAAAATGGGAATAATTATACCAGGGGTGGGGAACCTGCAGTCTCGAGGCCTCATGTGGCCCTCTAGGTCCTCAAGTGTGACCCTTTGACTGAACTGAAACTTCACAGAACCAATCCCCTTAATAAAAGAATTGGTTCTGTAAAACTTGGAATCAATCGAAAGACTACCCCCAAGTATCTAGAAGGCCACATGTGGCCTTGAGGCTGCGGGTTCCCCACCCCTGAGTTATACCCACAAGACCTACCTCACAGGGTTCTTATGAGAATCATTAGTAGTAATAAATAAATTGGCAATGGCAATTTAATTTGTGTAGTCCATTAAGATTCTCCTCACAACAACCTGGTGAGATAGGTTGTATAAGTATCATTATCTCCATTTTACAGATGAGGAAATTGAGACTCTGAGAAGTTAAGGAATTTCACCAAGATCACACAACTAATAAGTATCTGATGTGGAATTTGAACTCAGTTATACTAATTCCGCTATTCCAATATCCCCAGGAGATAATTCCCGTAAAATATTTGAGACCACTATGTGCTTTATGAATGTCTCCTACTAGTGAAAACATTGAATCGTTTTGTCGTCGTTGTTTACCTGAAAACGTCCCAGATGATGACGGTTACTGGCAGGGTTCATGAATTTTCCACATTAGCTTCTAATTGGGAACTATGACTCCTTCCAGCCTAAAAGGAGGGAGTTGAGACTTTGGAAAAGAAGAGTGTTGAGAGATCGATGATTTCTAAGAGCAAAGTTGAAGAACACTTATTCAGCAAGAAAGGAAGAGGCTAGATGAAGGGGGAAAGGCCAAAGAAGGGATCAATTTTTTCCACTGGCTAAGCACATGAGAACTAGTGCAGAGCCCCTTCTGCTTAGTCCCTCAGTTGCCTTCCCAGAATTCTCTTCTTAAATTTGACTGATATACATTTGACTTTTTTTCTCTGGCCATGGACAAAGGTTGGTGGTGAAAAGCAAAGTATGCAGCCTGAAGAAGAGGTGGTGAAGCCTTTCCACATTCCACCAGGATCTAGTCTACAGGGCTGAGCCAACATATAGCGCTCCTGGCCTTCTTGGTGAACAGATTGAAGATCATGGCCAGTGATGTCACTTCTGCGCTCACTTTTAGAATTCTTCTGCCATTCTCCCTGATTGCAGGTAAGATTGCCTTCTTCCTTTTGAGATGAAAATCACAAAGTGTGGGTGAATTTCTTCCTCAAAGTAGTTGGGGTAGAAAACTTTCTGTACAGTGTCTTCCATAGCTCTGTGGAATGCAGCAATTTTACTTTATTTCTAGCTAGAGATACAGCTGCTACCCTGATACACTGGAGACCTTCAGTCTGGAAATATCAACTAAAAATCTCCTTTTCTGGAATGTGGGACAATTATAGGATATTGGAAGCACATTCTGTTGCCCTTCTAGTGTGTTTAGGAGATGGAGAAATAAAGGTAGCCTTTGGATTCAAAGTTAGCCAGGTTTTTTAAGCTCAGTCTCTATTTAGGACATTTTCTGAACTTTCCTAACTTAGTATCATGGTAGATGCTTTGTGGATGTTGGGGGAGGGAAAGGTGTATCTATAGGACATCAACATAGCCAATAGAGTCAGTTAAAAATTTAGTCCCATTTTGTTATGTGTACAGTTTATTACTGATTCTTTGACTACATTGCCAATTGTTACGTAGACACGACCTCAAAAATAGAGCCCTGAGTCTGGAGTCAGAGAACCTCAGTTCAAATACTGCTTCTGCTGCTTATCTATGTGACCTTGAGCAAGTCAACTGACCTTCATGGGCCTCAGTTTCCTCATTTGTAAAATGAAAGGATTAGAACAGATGACCTCTGAGGTGCCCTCTAACTCTCCATCTATGATACTATGATCCTGTAAATAAACTAACAACTTTAGACTGTATCTTCACATATAAAGAAAAGATATGAGATGATTATTCAGAGAATTCACCTGCAGTATCACAATAGTTGTGGCCAGAGTTTGTTTTCCTGGACAATTCTTTCATTAGGTCACCATGTCCCCAATTATGTACATAGTCCAACCAAGGATGATAGCAGAGAACGTGGGACATCACACAGCTACAAATCTTTTTATGTACCAATTTCCCCAAATTACTGCCCTCTGTTCACCAGTGATGCTGTATTGCATCCAACCTGACTTTGCAATTAGTCGTCGTTAGTGAAGTAAGACTTTTTTTTAGCCCTATAATGTGATTGGGAAAATTATTTTCAGCTTGATAGAAATTCTGGCTTTTGTCAGCCACACTTGGAAGTGATATTTTGTGTGGCTAAGTAGATGACAGGTATGGCCATATTGTCAAAGAAAGACTGAAAAAATGGGCCAGCCCAAAATTACTGGAATAGTTCATTACAAATGGGGCAAAGAGCTAGAAAAATCTATGAGATTTCTTAACTGAAAGTTCAGTGATACTTATCATGAATTTAACAGGTAAGGAAACTCATTCTACCAATTCAGTTCCTCTTTCATAACTCATAGTCTTAGCGAATTGCCTAGACTAGCACTGAGTAATTTGCAATTATATATATATATATATCAAAGGTAGGACTCAAACCCGGTTCTTCTATTCACCCTCCTGTAGCCTTTACTTTAACCTCTGCTATAAGCAAAAGTCCTTAATGAGGAGTCTGGTAAACTTTTTTTTTAATACCTTGATAGCTGTGCTTTAATATATTTTATTTCCTTTGTATTCCTATGTATTTTGTCTTATGCATTTAAAAACATTCTTCAGAGAAGTGGTCCATAGGCTTCCCTAGAAGGGGGCCATGGCCCACAAAAGATGAAGAAACCCTGCCTTAAGAATGAATGTGAATGAAATTCCATCACATCTGTCCCAATTCAATTCAACAAATATTGGTCAACTGGCTGGCCTGCCTAAAACCCTATGCTGGGGGCTGGAAATACAAAAATATAGATATGCACTCTGGTCTAAAGACACTTAAAATATAATTGGTGGGGTATGACATTTTGACTGTGATTCTAAGAAGAGTGGGATAAATACAAAATCTACACAAAGGGCTATGGGAGACAAGAGGAGGAAGAAATCCCTTTCACCTTAAAGGGAGGGGGGAAAATGAATCATGGAAGAGCTTTTGGAGGAGGCAGCACCTGTAGGGCCTTGAAGGAAGGGACAGTCTTCAACAATTGGAATGTATTGGAGTACTGGGTTGGGGGTTCAGTGTGGGCAGGGGACGGGGGATGGTGTTTGTTCTATTGCTTGCTAAGGATCTGACATCTTGGTTTTTTTTCTCTCTACTACAGCTATATCATTTAGGTACAATGGAATGTCAGTTATCTACCTTATATTTTTACTCCTCCTTCCACTCTTTCCTAAACCCTCAGCTGTCTCAATGAAAGGTAGGTAAACACTCTCTTGAAAAGCTTTCAGTGTAAGATAAAGAAAATAGAATGTTATGTTCTCAACTTGTATGTATTATACAGTACCCCCCTGGGGAAAACCAAAACCAAAACAATGAATATTAGCATGCTAATAGTAACTTCAGCTCTGAATTTAGCTTGTAAATACTTTAATGGAAGCTGAGGGTTCATAAGAGAAGGGAAAGCCAGAATTAAAGCCAGTGTAAGAGTGTTGGCCTTGGACTTACCAGTGACTGGCTCGAATCCTGCTTACTTGCTAGTTGTGGGACCAGGCCTCTGTAGGCCTCAGTTTCTTTATCTGTAAAATGAAGATAATAATAGTACCTACCTCATATGAGAGGCTGTGGATTGAGTGTCATTCATGATAAGGAAGACCTGGGATTAGATCTCTCCTCTGACATTAGTCATGCTACCATATGCAAATCATTTAACCTCCCAGCCTCAACCAACTCTCTAAGATATCTAATAATACCTGCTCATAGGACTGATATGGCAAACAAAATAGATTATATATGTAAAGTGTGTTGTGAACCATGAATGTCAGACAACTTTATCTTGGATATAGAACCACAGTGAGAGGCAATTTGACCTAGTAGACAGAGGATTGAGGCCTTAGAGTTAAGAGGATCTGAATTCAAGGCCTTCCCCCAGTACAAACTGGCTATGGGGCCATGGGAAAGTTGCTTAACCTAGTGCCTGCTGGCGATTTTCTAAAACGGAGTGGTCTTGAAAGTAGAGCTGATCAACCAATTTGAAGGTGAGAAAATAGGTCGCATGACACTCTCCCTGTGACAGACAATCAGGTGGGGCTAGTCTCCAACACAACCATACCTGACTTCATCCTCTAGTATTTCCCTTCTTTAGCAGTAGAAGCTCCCAACCATTCTGAGCCAGGCATGACCTCCCAGAGGAGTTATAACTCAATAGTTTTCTTTAACAGCATCTATATAGGGAAATTTCTCCCTTTTTAAGCTTTCCAGCCCCTGTCCTCCAGGTCACTTTCTGGCTTCAGCACAGCACCTCGTAGGGAGGGCTCTGGGCTCAGGAGCAGGGAATAAGAGCCCCTCCCCCCAATTTCCATTTCATTTTGAGTGAGTTTTACAGGATGGAAAGGTATGATCAAGTTGCAGTCTCCATTGCAGATACCCATTATAGTTCTTCTTCTCTCAAACCCACCCCTTTTCCAAACTTCCCTGTTTGTGTTGAGGACACTGCTGTCCTTCCAGTCTTTCAGGCTCCTGACCTTGGTTTCATCTTCAACTCTTCCCTCTCTCTCAGCCCACATATCTAAGTGGTTGCCGAACATTGCTGTTTCTATCTCCATAACATCTCTCACATCTGTCCCCTTCTTTCTACCCCTACAAGACCTTTAGTTCAGGTCTTCATCACTTCTCACTTGGATTTTTGCCATATCCTTTCCCATTTCCCCCTACTCCCTTCTCCCATCCACAGAGTTGCCAAAGTGATTTTCCTAAAGCACAGGCTGATCCATGTCATTCCCACTCCTCACTCAGTAAGTTTCAAGGGCTTCCTATTGACTCTAGGATATAGCATTATTTTGTCTTTAGCTCATGCGCTTAAATTTCTATTTTGCTAATATACACAATTAGCACAGTAGTACTTGTCCACATGAATAAGTAAATATGTACATATTTGGATTGTATGTTCATTTTTTAAAACTGATGTGAGCATGAGATCAAAAAAGCTCTAAGACAGAGAAGGATGAGCTGCCAATCGGCATTTGGTAGAGGAAGTCTCCACACTGAAAGTTCCCCACATGGGTGAAATCACAGTTCCACCCTGTGTCCTCTCTCTGCAAAATAGTACAACTGAGGAAGGGTCATATAGACACTGACTTGAACAAAAGACTGATTGTTGAACTTTTCAGAAAGCTCCCTGGTTATAACAGTAAGAAACTTGGAAGTCTAGAAGATCTGGTTTAGGTGCTAGCCCTCCCACTGATTCACTGCTGTGTCATCTTATACAGGTGGCTTACTATCTCTAAGTCACTAATGTCTGTAAGAGAGGATTTAATAACAGTCATACTATCTACCAGTCAGGGCTACCTTGAGGAAAGTGCTTTGTAAGCTTTAAAAAATGCTCTAGAAATGTGAGCTATTATCATTAATAGCCTGTGATCAATAGTGAATACTTCATTTTATAAATAATAAAACCCACATCTATGCAGAACTTTGAGTGCTCTCCTCCCAACTCCCTTCTGAGGTAAGTAGGGGCAAGCACTATTCACCCCACTTTACACACAGAAAGGTTAATTGACCCTTTTAGGGACACAAAGGAAGAATCAGAGCAAGGACTTCAGCCAAGATCTCTGTGCCACCACAGTAGAACCTTTATTAATGACACAGATTACAAGAGAAGCTGTCTGCATAGAAAAATCCAATACAGAAAGCACTAGAAGAGTTATGTACAGAGAGAATATTTTCCAAATGTCTTATAATTGAATTTGAATCTCATTTGTTTGGTGAAGGGTTAGATGAAAATTTGACTTTGGCGCTTTCTGTGATAAAGTGATCAAAGGATCAGAGACAAAAGGCTCTAAAAAGAGAATGTATTCAGCAAATTAATAGCATGACAAAAAATTCAACTTTAGGAGGAAGGCTTAATCCCCTAAGGAGAAGAAATCATTTTAAGTACTTTGCAAGCTTTCATTTCCATTTGACATATAAACCAACTTCACATTATTCTTATATGTTCATTAGAGGAGGCCCAGAGGAGTTCTACATGCCTAGTATCTCTCTGTTGATCTAAATCTGCACACTGGAAAACAGGAATTTTCTGTAATTACACTAGAAGACTATTTCAAAATGACCTCTCTTAAGTCTCAGTTGGTGAGGTGATTCAGTGAATGTAATCTGGGCTCCCTCCTTAAAAAAGAAGAAAAGAATCACAAAGTTTCCAAGGAACAGAAGAAAGCACTTTGGACTCAGACCCAGGAGATCAAGATCCAAATATTTGCTTTGATACTGTATGCTGGTTTTTTATGTTTCTGAGCCTTGGTTTCCCCATGTGTAATGGGGATGATGACAATGTCTGCACCACCCACCTCACAAGGTAATTGTAAGGAAAGCAGTTTATAAATCTTAAAGTCTATTGATAATAGGAGATATTATGATAAAGGAAACATGGCCAGTTCCCTCTGATGCATTCCCCCTACCCACCCCATCCCACCTCTAGAAGATCCTACTATTCTGTCTATTATGGCTTTACTTCCCTGGTGAGAGTACAAGATGCATGTGTGTGCACAGCCTGGGGCATGCACTATATATAGAGAAGAGATTAAGTTGACAAGCGCAGGCACTGAGGTTTTCCTGAGGATAGTGTGACCCTTAATTTTCCCTGATTCCTTTTCTAGGAAGTACAAAGCATCTGCTGAGAGCAATCTGTTACACCAGTGCCCTCTTCCTCCTGATACAAGTGGCTTCTCAGATGGCTTTTCGTTTCATGCCTCTTGATGGTAAGGAAGGATACACTTTGATTTCTTGCTGCACAAGAGAATCAGAACTAAAAGTGGACCCTAATTTCAGCAATAGGAAGAGTAAAGTCTCATCATTCTTTCCTTTCTATGTGCCACTTTCCTTTCCCCAAGGCTTTCTAAGGTGAACACACCTCCTTTTCTTTTTTCTTTGATCCTTCCCGGCAGTGCTTTGGCTGAGTAGCAGCCAAAATCATAGAATAACTTGCACGAGAGAAGAAACTGGAGTGGAGTGATGAAGACAGCAAGGGATAAAAGTCCCTGTTAGGAAGGCCCCAAATGGTAACTCCAGCAAGAGGCCAGATTGGACTTGAAGGTAGAGAGATCTGGGTTCAAGTCCTACATCCAGCACTTACTAGTTCTGTCACCTGATCAATTTAGGTTACGACTCTTGTACCTCATTTTCCACATCTATAAGATGAAGGGGGTTGGACTCAATGTCCTCAAAGGTCCATTTCAGCTCTAAATCTATTATCTAAGATCTCTACGTCTTCCAACTATTGAGCCCTGGGAATGGGAGGAAGAGTGTCTATATAGAATCTCCCATCTATGTTGTCTCCTCCGGTCAGAATGTGAGCTCTTTGAAGGCAGTGGCTGTGTCACTTTTCTATTTTTACTCCCCGTTTTTGGCACATAGTGAGCACTAAATAAATATTGTTTAATTAATTCATTTATAGATTCTCAAGAAGGAAAAAGAAAAGGGATGGTTTCATGCTCCACTGAAAATTTAGTTCTCTTCAATAAAGATTAATTAAGCATATGCTATATGCAGAAAATATCAACACACCAGTAGGACCAAGAAATACAGCCCGCCTCTTTCTGCCCCACTTCTAACAGTAACACACAGGCTAGCAAGAAGAAAGAGCCAGAGTCATAGGAAAGGTTGATCTGAAAATAACAAGTCCCAATATATGTGAACAAGACTCTTTGGTGTCTTCTCACAGGTGCAGTTTGGGAAGTGGTACTTGGGGATTTGGGGATTCTAAGGTAAGAATGGGTTTGACAAGTAAAGGAGGGTAACAGGCAGTTACTGGCCCTAAATGATTCTATACAATTCAAATAGTATTTCTTGAATACTAGCTCTGTGCTAGGTGATGTTGGGAGGTATAGAAGAAGATGATAGCTCTTCCCTGGAGGAGATGACAGTCTAGTTGGGAAGGCAAGTCCCATACATATTTGAAGCAATTAGAAGATAATATTGCCTAAGGCTCCATGACATGGTGTAGTCAGAGAATGCTACAGGAGAAGTGAGATGGGCTAGAGTACTTGGGGAAAGGGGAGGGGGGACTTGAAGTGGATCTTGAGGGATGAGTGGCATTTGGGAAGATGCTAAGAAGGATGACAGTGGGGAAGGAGACTTAAGCTTGTCAAATTGAGGATTAGGGCCAAAAGGCAGATAGCCAAAAGAAAGACAAAGCAAGAAATCTATATATTCCACAAACTAGCAAATTATTCCTTCTGATAACTGGTATCATGGTATGGTGACAAAAGCCCTAGATTGAAAATCAGAGGAGCTGGGTTTGAATTTTGGCTCTGCTATTTAGTACCTGTGTAATGCTGGGTAGGTCACTCCCCTCCCCCTACACCATGCCTCAGTATCTGCATTTGTAAAATTGATAAGGTAGGCTCCACCTCCAATGTTCCTTACAGCTCTAAATTCTATGTACTCCCGTGAAATCCATGAGTTGGAAAAATAACACCATCATTTCCTACCTACCCCCACTCCTCCCCAAAATAGCTCAGGGAAAGTTTTCTACTTGACTTATATTTTTCCCTCCACAGATTCAGCCAGGTGGATGCTGGGAATATTGTGCGTCTGTTGGGTCCAGATATTTGGATGCTGGTCACATCTCTTATCATCATAAGGTGGAGCCAAAAGCTGGTGACACCCCTTGTTCCTGAGTCACCTTCACCCTTCCATAGCAAAGAGGTGGAGGAAGAGACAGAGGAGGAGAGAGAGGCAGTGAGTGAAACTCCATGCTATCTTAGGCCTGACAATGAAGTTGGACTTTATTTGGTGAAGGTAATGGGGTCTAGTGGAGTTCTTGGTCCTGGGCCAGGAAATCAAGGGACAGGTCCAGCTTTATCCCATAGAGAAGGAGAAAGAAGGAGGGCAAAGAAGGCAGTTGCAGCCTTTATACCACATTAGACATGCAAGTCACAGAATCCTGTGAATCTTAAATAGATCCCACTCCTTACTCTATTCACTATCTAAGAGAGTAAAAGGATTGTGATGTGCTATCTTCTACTTTCCCTCAATCAATAGATGAAAAAGCATGTATTACTGTTCCTTGAACATGGCACTCTCTCACCTGACTCTGGACATTTTCACAGGATGTTTCTCCATACCTCTTCTAAATGACTCCATACAATTCAAATAGTATTTTGTATAGAATTGTATAGAATACTCTCTCCTCTCATCTCTACCTGATGGCTTTCTTGGTGCCCTTCAAGTCCTAGATAAAATTTCACCTTCTATAGGAAACCTTTCCCAATCCCACTTAATTCTAGTGCCTTCCCTCCATTGATTATTTCCCATTTATCCTGTATATAGCTTGTTCATATGTAGTAATTTGCATCTTGTCTATCCTATTAGAATGTGAGCTACTTGAGGGAAGGAACTATCTTTTACCTTTGTATCACAAGCATCTGGTACAGTACCTAGTACATAGTAGGTCCTTAATAAATATTTATTGACTGATGGATTTATGAATTGTCTACTTTGTGCCAGGCACCATGCTAGGTGCTGAGAACACAAAAATAAAACTCTTAAGGCCCTGGACCTCAGAGTTTACATTTCATTATAGGACACAAGTACAGGTAATATATACAAACGAGGTAGTTTATGGTGAGAGGGCACTAACAGGGAGATCTGGAAATATTTTGTGTAAAAAATGGTACTTGAACTGAGTCTTTTTCCCCATAACAAACATCTATAGGGCTGAAAAACAAATTTCCACTTTGGCCATAACTACTTCTGCTGCCCCACCCTTGCCTAAGTATTCCTCAATCTCTCTATCCATCATCTTTCTGTCTGAAAATGGATAGCATATTCCATCATGAGTCCTTTGGAGTTGTGACTGGTCATCGTGTTGAACAAAATTCCTTAGTGTGTCATAATTGTTTATCCTTACAGTATTGTTATTACTGAAGTGATTGTTCTCCTGGTTCCTCTTACTTCACTCTGCATCGGTTCATACAAGTCTTCCCATATTTCTCTGAAACCATTCCCTTTATCATTTCTTAGTATTCCATCATATACATATATCATAAATCATTCATCTATCTCCCAATTGATGATCCCCCATCCCTCAGTTTCCAATTCTTTGTTACCAAAAAGTTATTATAAATATTTTTGTACACATGGGTCCTTTTCCTCTTTATTTGATCTCTTTAGGTAACAGACTTAGTAATGGTATTCATTGGTCAAAAGGTATACACAGCTTAATAATTTTGGGGTGATAGTTCCAGATTGCTTTCCAGAAGGGCTGGACTAATTCACAGCTTCCCCAACAGTACATTAAATTACCTGTTTTCCTTCAGCCCCTCCAGCATTCATCTTTCTCCTTTTTGTCACCTTTACCAATCTAATTGGTATGAAGTAGAAGTGGTTTTAATTTATATTTCTCTAATTATTAATGATTTAGAGCATTTCTTTTTATGGTTATTGGTAGTTTGGATTTTGAGCTAAGTCTTGAAGGTTCTAAGGGATTCTATGAAACAGAGGGAAGCATAGAGAGCTGCCAGTACAAGGCTCAAAAAAAAAGCAATGAAGTATCCTGTATAAGGAATATCAACCATGTCAGTTTGGCTGGACTGTGGAGTATGGGAAGGGTAGTAATGTGTAATGAGACTAGAAAGTAGTTTGAATTCTTTTCACAGGGAGATGAAATCAATCTGGATATCGATGACAGTAATTCCGACGGTAGCACATCCTCTGAGGAAAGTGTTTCTGAAGCAAGAACCAAAGGGAAGATGACAGAATTCTTAGGCAAAATCACTGCCATCACTGCCCACTTGAAAACAATACTGGACGCCCTTGTAGCAATAGCTGGGAAGGTCCTGGTGACCCTACTCCTGGGCTTGTCAGGTAACATGGGGGTCTACATGGAAGAGGAAAGACTTGGGCTGCTCAAACCCACATGGAAGAGGAAGGACTTGGGCTGCTCAAACCATCATCCATAAAGTCCAACTTAGAGCTTTCTCAGGAAACCTGAAGTGATGCCCTATAGAAGCTCCAGAGGCTTTCTTTCTTTTATTTTTTTTGCAGGGGGGAAAGCAGGGAAATTGGGGTTAAGTGACTTGCCCAAGGTCACACAACTAGTAATTATATCATGTGTCTGAGGCCGCATTTGAACTCAGGTCCTCCTGACTCCAGGGCCAGTGCTCTACTCACTGCGCCACTTAGCTGCCCCCTCCAGAGGCTTTCTTGGGTCTGACTCTTACTCTGAGAATAATTCAAACTAACAAAAGCCACCAAGGCTGTATAACCTGGTCAATTTACCTACAACTAGCAGACTTTCTGAGACAGCTAAGTGACATTGGGCTTAGGATCAGGGAGGGCTGAGTTGAAATACTTCATCAGACATTTAGTAGTTGCGTGACCCTGGGCAAGTCACTTTACTTCTCTAGGTCTCAGTCTCCTTATCTGTAAAATGAGGAAGTTGATATCCTCTAAAGTCTCTTCTAACTCTAAATCTATCATTCCATGATCCCTTCCCCTCACAAAATCATTGACTGTCAGGGCTTAAAGTGAATTTAGGGATCACATAGTCAAACCACCTCCTATTACAAGTGAGGAAATGAGGCAGTACGGTACAGTGGAAAGATCCCTGAATTTAGATTCAGAGAAACGGGATTCAAATTCTATGTCTCTGGCCCTGAACAAGGGTAAGGAAAGGGAATAAGCATTTATGAAGCACCTACTATGGGCCAGGCAGTGTTCTAAACACTTTACCAATATATCACTTTATCTTCACCAGAACCCTGTGAGGTAGGTGCTATTATTATCCCTCTTTTATAGTTGAAACTGAGGCAGGCAGAGGTTACATGACTTGCTCAGGGTCACACATCTAAGAAGTATCTGAGGTTGGATTTGAACTCAGGTCTTCCTGATTCCAGGTCCAGTGTTAGTAATCATCAGAGCTAACATTCCAACCCAGGTCTTCTGATTCTGAATCTGATATTCTTTCCACTATATCTTATAGCCTCTTTTAAACATTTTGGATAATGTCACTCCAACAAAAGTCCTGTATTGGGCCACCCAGCTTCTGCTGACTGTATCGATGACCACCCAGACACATTGTTGTGGGTTGTTTTTCTAATAAGAGTGTGAATAGGATTAGGGTTTAAACTCTTCACTTCAAGCCCAATCTGTCTCTCTCCCTAGGGATCATCTACCCTTCACTGACATCTGCTGTGTACTTTGTCACCTTCCTGGGCATATGCTCCTGGTGGTCCTGTCATCGTGAAGTGGGCACCTTGGCCTTCAGCACCATGTGTGTTTCCCTGGCCATTTTCACTGCGGGCCACATTGGGAGCCTCTATCTGTATCAGCTGCCTTACTTTCAAGACTTAGTCCCACCTGAAGACATTTATGCCAGGTAGAAGCCAAGGCTGCACCCTGAGCTTTAGATTGTCTCTCTCACTTAAGGGGAAGGGTTCAAATCAAAGGCTTGCTGCCTTTGAGCCCAGTCAGAATTATAATCCAGTTCAACAAATGTATCTATGAAAAATCCATTACATTCAAGGCCCTATGATTAGTTCTGAGGAAACAAAAATAAAAAACAAATCCAACTCTGCCTTCAAGAAGGTTAGATTTTAATGGGAAGGGCAGGAAGGATTGCAGGGTGTGTATCGGAAATTTTTATTGTTTGGAATTGTCTAACGAGGCCTAAGTCTGGAGTTCATTCTCCATGTGAGCCAATTAGGTTTTCCCTTCACCTGACTGACTATGACATAGCCAGAGCCATCACATTGAAGTTGGTTCTGGCAATCATAGAGAGAATTGGGGGAGGAAGTGCAGATGATTCAGTACAAGATTCTCTTCGCTGCTGGAAAGCCACCAGTAAGCATTGTACAGATAATGCACTAGTGGTGTTACCTTGCTATGTGAAAGATAACGATTCCGGCTCAGATCTGTCTGTGATCTAGAACTAGAGCTAGAAAGCCCTTTAGAGATCATCCAGCTCAAACCCTGCATTTTGCAGATGAGGAAACTGAGGTCCAGGGAACTTAAAGGATTTGCTCAAGATCATACAGGTAGGAAGCATTAGAAGTTGAGTCTGAACTCAGATCCTCTGACTTTGGAGCCTATTCTAAGTGCTTTCTTTGTACTAGGCACTGTCCTAGGAACTAAGGCTATAAAGATTAAAAAAGAAAGAAAGAAAAAATTCTCTTTCCTCAAGGGACATTTTATGTTACAGTCTGAAACAGAGTTGGGAATTTTGCTGGGTTACCGGTTTATTCTCTCCATCCTTTGAAAAATGTGTTTAAAAATCTGGCAAAATTGTTTCACAGAGAAAACTTTCACAGGGTAGATGTATCCACACAGGTAGCGCTGATAACAAAATAAAGGCGCTAATTGACAGGAAACATTGTTGCTTAAAGCCATTCACTGGGTTTTGTCTCTACTCTCTTCAGGCTGCTGGGCATGACTGCTGTCATTAAGACTAATAGGACAGAATCCTGGAAACTCCACATCCACCCAGAGCTCAGCTGGCCTGAGTTTGCAAATCCTCTCATTCTGCTTCTATCCTATTATGTACTAATCATGGTATTACATCAATGGAATCCAAATCCAAGGATAAGTGTAAGTGAATAAATGTGTAAGTGAATGGTTTAGTCTATGTTCAAAGTGAAGGGTAGATACGTCTGGAGACCACCTTCTCAATCCTCAATCCCAGCTTTGACAGAGGAAAATAATCTGATTAATTTATACTAATGGGTGAATGGCTGCATATACCATCATAGCTTAGTCCCTTCAGTGTTATGTATGAGCGGATGAAAACATTTGTTCATAATTTACTATGTGCAGAGCACTCTTTGAGACTGGAATGCAGAATGGAATCTACTTGAGGGCAAAGATCATTTCACTTTTGTCTCTATATCCTCAGTACCTAGTATAGTGCCTGCCTGTAGTAGGCACTCAGTATTGGCTCTGGAGTTAGAGGACCTGTGTTCAAATACTGTCTCTGATGCTTCCTACTTGCACGGCTTCAAGCCCTGGGCTTCTGTTTCCTCATCCATAAAAAGAATGGTTTGGATCAGATGATCTCTGAGATCTCCAATTTGAGATCTATGATCCCATGGCTATGAACAGATCTCAAAACTAGAAGTGTTATTTTCATTGAAAATAAGAACATTTGGAGTTGAAAGAGGTGGGTGTGCTTAGATTGAAGAATGGAAGAATATGCAACATAAACCCTATCCTCAATATTCCCAGGATTAGGTTTATTTTTCTTAGCTCCAGAAGGTACAATCACAATTAGTAGGTGGAAATTACAGGTAAGTAAATTTTATTGCCTTATAAGGAAGAGTTTTCCTGCTTTTAAAGCTATCCAATAATAGGAAATTCCAGAAGAGGTAGTGAGGTCCCTGCCATTGGATATGCTCAAACGGAGGTTGGGTGACCAGTTAGAGAAGAGATTTCTACATATCTTGGGGTGGGGTGGGTTGAACTGAACTGGTGATCTCTAATGTTTCCTCCAGTTACAAAACTCTGTGAATCTCTGATTCTGACTGAATTTCCCACACCCACCTATTTAGGTGGTTATCTGTCCCATTTCTGAAGCTTCCCAGGAAAGGAATCAGAAACCTATGTGGCCTTGAATGCCGCCACTGGGAGAAGGAGAGCCCAGGGTACCAGTGGGAACCCCTGGAAGCATTGAGACACAAACATAAATGATGGGAACAAAGGCAAAGATCATATAACCTAGAACTAGAAGGGGACCTTAGAGATCACCTGGTCCAGGGGTGGGGAACCTGCCTCCTCAAGGTCACGTGTGGCCCTCTAGGTCCTTAAGTGTGGCTCTTTGACCAAATCCAAACTTCACAGAACAAAACCCTTTAATAAAAAGATTTGTTCTGTAAAACTTGGACTCAATCAAAAGGCCACACCTGAGAACCTAGAAGGTCACATGTGGCCTTGAGGCTGCAGGTTACCTACCCCTGATAACCCTCTTATTTTACAAAAGGAGAAATTAAGGCCTAAAGGGCAAATGTGACTTATTTAAGATTATACAAGCAGAACCAGGGTTCTAGCCATAGTCTTCTGACTCCAAAACCAACATTCTTTTTACATTAATAAACTGCCTCCCAGCAAACAGTAGCTGTTTGATAAATACACACAATAAAGTAAACTCCATAGTCATAACCTCTTATTTGGCCACACTCCTATTCCAGTTGCTTCCTTCCAGTACCCTCAACATCTCCCAGGGGCTAGGCTTTCCTTGTCTACCAAGGTGACAGTTAGCCACTCTCCTAGGCTCATTATACTAATACAGGGCTTTTAAGCTCCTCAGAGCCCCCACTCGGGTTCTCTAGCCATGGAAGTATACTAGAACAAAGACTCTACCCCTGGACTCAGTGATGGCTAAGTTCCCTTTTAACCTTGTAATTCTATCGCTCTATAAAAATTCTCCACATTATAGATTGAGAATCAGAGAGCTTAAAAGATTTTCCCCAAAGTCATGTAGCAAGTCAATCAACCAATTAATAAACATTTATTTAGTACCTACTATGTGCCACTAAGCACTGAGGAGATAAAGAAATGTAAAAGACAGTCCATGCCCTCAAGGAGCTCCCAATCTAATGAATGCAGAATGAAAATTCAATCATAATCTCCATATTATTGGCCTCATTGGAGTTATTATTTTAAAATTTTGTTTTTCACAGAAACAAGAATGGATAGAAGAGTTTACTCCAGATTCTTCAACAGACTACAATGAAGTGGAACTGAACTGTATCCTGTGGCCCATTGCCAGTGAGGACAGGGTGAGGGTATTCGCATGTATGCTTATGTGTAACAACTCCTCTTGCAGACCTTGGGTGCAACACAAGGACATTTCTGGAGACAGTGATGCCTGTATGGCAGAGCATTTTTCCTAAACTTTGTATTGAGAGCCCTGAATTTTAAATATGTCAGTACCCCTATTCTACCATCTTGACTTAACAAAAAGGAGAGGATTTAAAAATCAGATGGAGCCTCATAAAAATGGACAAGGAAATTCCTTCTTCATAGCTGATGGGAGGTTTTGGGTATGGCATTAATTAAACAACAGCAAACATTTATTAACTGTTTTCTTAGTTCAAGACCTTTTTTTTGAGGGAGGAGTAATATATACAAAAATAAGAGGCCCAGTTTTTTACCTCAATGAACTCATAGTCAATATTGGGGAGGATCTTGTATACCTACAGAGAATAATACAAACTGGAATATGAAGAGGACAAGAGAAAAATCTAAAATCCTCTGAAGAACTATTTCATCTGAGAGGATCAGGGAAAGCTGACTTCACAGGTGAGGTGGCAAGTGAGCTTAGTTTTGAAGGGAGAGGATTCTGAAGGCTGGAGGCAAGGAAGGAATTTATTACTGCCATAGGAAATGACCTGTGTGGATGCACAGAGTGAAGGGGTGGAGTGGCAGTAATCTAGTGTGGCTGCAACATAGAATGAATGCAGAGGCATAGTGTAAAATAAATCTGGAAGGGGAGGTAGAACAAAAAGTATGGAGAGCTTTTAATGTTTGGCTGAGTACTTTACCTTTTATTCTATAAGCAACAGGAAGACATTGAAGGTTTGGGGACAGAGGGGGTGACATGATATCAGACCTGTGCTTTAGAAAGATGACATATAATTGACTCAGTCAATTAACAAGAATTTTATAAACACCTACAATGTGCCAGGTACTTTGCATAATAAATATTTCCTTAGCGCTTTCTATGTGCCTGACACACACATATGATTTGCTATTTGTCCTTTCTGCCTTCCTAATACCCTGCCCCTCTGTCCTTTCATTTCTATCTCTTGCTCTGTAAACAGTAACCCAATCAATACTACCCCTGCTAATGTAAAGGGCATTATAACTGAATTACCTATGGTTCCATTCACAACCCCTTTAAATTCCAGACAAAAACTCCCTTCCCTGGTCTCCACTACCCTATATGTGGTATATCCTCCTATTTAAAGGTTACTATTTAAAGGGACTATTTCACCTTTAGGTATTTGTATGTACAGTCCCTTACATGTAGTAGGTACTTAATAAATATTTTAAAATTTATCTTATTGTTACCTGGCCTTGCTTCCATTTTCTGTCCATTTCTTTTTTAAATCCAAGTTAGTCGATGAGTTCCTTATGCATCTGCATTTGTTTCTTTCTCCGCTTCTTATGGCTCAACAGTATTTCATTACACTCATAAACTGTAATTTGTTCAGCCAATCAATCCATTAATAAACATTTATTAAGCATCTACTATGTGCCAGGCATTGTACTGTGTTGTTGTACCCAGTTTATGGGTCCCCCTTTAGTTTCCAGATCCTTGCCACTAAAAAAAATTGCTGCTATAAAAGCTTTTATACATATGGGTCTCTCTCCTCTTTCTTTGATCTCTTATTTTCCATCTTTTTTGCTTCAAGTTTTTTAAATTACATTTGCAAGACACAGGACAAATGTATTGTTACCAGCTATATTAGGTATACTCTATCTCTAGCCAGGAATCTATCATCCCTACACTATAATCCCTGAAATCCCAAATATATTATCAGGTACTATCATCTTAGCCAGATATTTACTCCCCAAATTAATTTTCTCTTTTGCAATCCTTGTCTTCAATGGGCAAAATAATCTTTGCCCTTATGGTCTTTAGTTTCTTGCCTAAGACTTCATAATCATTGGTAATACTTCTTAGGTTCTTTCTGGAAGTTTTATCTGTGCCCAAGTAAATCACCAGAAGTGGGTAGTTGTCATTTGTTTTGATTTATCTTGGGAGAGTTTCTGTTGTGTCTTGGAAAGATGCCCCAGGAAGATAGCAAAACCTCTTTATTGTTGTCAGGTTAACAAATAGCTGTCTTAATACTCCTGAACAGGGGATGTACAATTTCTACCACTCCTTTCTTCTTCCTCTGCCTATTACTGAATGAATCCTCACCTGATAAACTCTCTCCTGAGCTCCTATACTTCATCACCAAACAGACATCTCCAATTCCATGTCCCACAGGCATCTCAAACTCAATAGTTCAAACTAGAGCTCATTATCTTTCCTACCAAGCCCACCTATCCTCCAAATTTCTCAGTTTCTGTTAAGCCCACACCCATCATTCCAGTCATCCTGATTGACAACCTTGGACCAACCTGTACTCTTTCCTCTCAAGCTCATCCTCTCTAGCCAAACAGTTGCTAAGACCTGATGATTCTGCTTTCTCAACACCTCTTGTATTCATCCTATCCTCTCTACTCATCACCACTGCTGCCCCTCCCCAGCTCACACCCTCAACATCTCTCACCTTAACTGTTATAATAGCCTCTTAATTGGTTTCCATGGTTCAAGTCTCACCTCTTTCCAATCCATCCTTCACTTATCTGCCAAAAATAATTTTCCTAAAGCACAAGTCTGAACACATCACTTCTTCCCCCTACCCCATCAAGAAGTTGGTTGAAGTTCACCAACAAATCCCTATTCTCAGCTAGAAGAGGGAGACTGCTATGTTATGTAGTGCAAAAAACCCTGAGGGGCCAGTGTTGCTTAAAGGTACAAGAAGGAGGAGGAAGAGGAGGAGAAAGAGTAGAATAAGAAGGAAGAGGAAAGTGAGCTTCTGTGTCTGGATCTTTGAATTCTTATCTGGATCTCCCTACGTTTTTCAAAAATTACAGCCTTTTTTTTAGCAGTGAAGGGTAAAGAAACTAATGAGATGATAGACCAACACAATGAGCTTCTACAAAACATTTTTATTCTGCAGGAAGAATTAGCCATTGGCTTGTAATAGAAGGAAAACCTACATTGACAATAGCAAGTGAGAATAGAAAAGATCTTGCCATGCAAATAGGCTGCCCAGTCAGAGTAGTTAGCAGAATGAAATGTTAGATCCTGGTTAGGTGCAAAACATAAAACCAGAGTGTCTGTGGGCACTGAAATGATCATTCCATTTTATGGAGTTGGAAGTTCTTTGGCCAGAAAACTGTTTCGTTATATTGCTTTTCCCCAGAAGTGCCTAACATTTCAGACCTGGCCAATGGGTTGAATTATTTTGCTTGATTGTAATTCTATATTAAAAGGAAGAACTCCCATTTATCCTGTGGCAGTGGTGGCTGGGTATTGAGTTAGTGCCTAGTGAAAGAGGTGGAAAAAATGAAAAAAGGGAAGAGCATCAATAGTAAATACATTGAAAATGGTGGGGGGAGTTCAGGGGGAGATTGGGGGGCAGTTTTGCGATGGGTAAACTTTAATATTTTTGGACTCAATTACATAAATTTGTGGTTTCCACTTTGTATCTTTAAATGATTGTGTTTGTTAAGTACTTCTTAAAATTCTGCAACCCTGGATCAGCACCAGATGTCTTAACTTTTGTTTTGCAACTGGACTTCAATGACTCTGGAAGAGAGAGTGAGGCTGACAACTTTGCTCAACCCTGCCTCACTTAAATCCAATTCATGATCAAGTCAAGACGTCACCCCACGATGTCATTGGTCCTTTTCCAAAACGAAGGATGAACAACAACAAGAACCTTCAATGACTTCCTATTAAATTTAGAATAAAATGTAAATCCCTCATAGCTTTTAAAGTCTTTAACAACCCAATTCCAGTTTCCCTTTCCAGATCTATTGCAAATTACTCCCCTTCATACACATTGTATTCCAGCTAAATTGTAAAGAGAGTTTCCTAGCTGACTAAAGTTTTTTTTCTCTTCCTCAAATTTAACATCATTACCATTAGCATATAGTTGCTAAGCACCTGTAATGAACAAACTATTGTGTTAGGTATTAGATTTAAACAAACTGGATAGAGCCTGGGTGCCAGGGTAGTTCGGTTCTAGTCTTGTTCCAACCAATTCGGAACAATTTAATATTGCTCGAAATCAGAAATCTATGGTTTTGCTAGCATTCATACTTCCTTTGCCTGCACAGACTACAAATGCTCTATGTCTTAGCTGACCATCTTTGAGAGCAGGTGAAAAAATTTCATCTCCCAGGAGCCATCCTGGTGATCAGCTACCCTGAATTCAGCTAGCCTGCCCCTCCCATGTCAAATACACAATGTATCATCATGCCCATACTCATCTTCCCAGCTTGCCAGGATTTTTCAGAACTCAAGTACATTGACATGGTTTGCAAGAACCCATGGCCACATCTACAACACAATGAAATACCAGAGTTGGAAGGTTGGGCATGTACAGAATCACAATTGCAAATGACCCAAAAGGGAACGGAAAGAGGTATTGGTTGGTGAAATCAGGTTGCAACCTATTAGGATATCATCAAGGACATATATGACCTAAATCCATGGGGTGGCTGGGCATCATGCAGTATTTAAAAGTTATCTTTGGCGATTGTTGATCCAATAGCCTTACCTGACTTCTATTTTTTTTTACCACCAGTTGACTGTTCTCCCAAATGAGAGCTGGCAGGATGTGCCACTTTTTAAATGTGAAGAATATAAGCTCCCAAGCTGTGGTGTACATTCACCTGTCTTTTGTGATTCAGAACATGGTAAGACTCTTTTTCTTGGATAGGTGGAATTCAATGGTGATCTAGGAAAGTGGTGTTGAGCCCCCACCCGGACTTAACAGGCAGCTGCATGTTAGTGGACAGAGCAAGGGATTTGGAGTCAGAATACCTTGCTCTGACACTTACTAGCTATGTGCCCTGGAACATGGATCACTGCTCATAGGTTGAGTGCTGGGAGGGACTGTAGAAGACATTTATTCAACCCTCTCTTTTTATAGCTGAGGAAGCTTATTTGTAGAGATTTTAAGTGACTAAATAAATCATGTCAAACTCAGATTTTTTTATTCTAAGTCCAGAGCTCTGTTCACTACATCACACTGCCTTGACCTTTGGGAAATTCTTTAATTTCTCTGTGCTCTTTTCAGTTCTCATCTGTAAAATAGAGCTAGCAATATCTGTACTAGTTACCTTAACTGCTTTATTGATGTTTTTTTTCTTAAATATCCCTGATGTTCCCTGCTTCTTTTGTACATCCCTGTCATTTCCAGTGGATCATCCCCTCTCCCCCAGTAGAGATCTGCTTTGTCACAAAGAAGTATAGCAAAGAAAAATAAACCAACACATTGACCAATACATCGTATTTCCTTTGAAGCTGTTGATGTGTTGTTGTTTGTCCTTTGTTCTCGAAGTGGACCAATGACATCAGGGTGATGTCTTGACCTGTGCATGAATTGGATTTAAGTGAGGCAGAGCTGCGCAGAGTAATCAACCTCACTCTTTCATTTAGAATCATTGAAGTCCAGTGGCAAGACAAAAGTCAAGATGTTGTTGATGTGGGTTATGTGGGAAGGAATTTGTGAAGATTTCTTGGGAGGTGGAATCCTTCAGGAGATGGAAAGGGGGTCTTTATACTATAAGAAGACATGCTCAGAAAAGACAACCAAATGTTTTCTGTAACAGTTGGGATTGCTAAGTCTATTTTGACCCCCTCAGTCTTCTTCCCTGGTATCTATAAATCTATCTATGCTACTTGTAGGAAGCAGGACCTTCCCTGAGGAGACAGAACCTAAGGACAAAGAGCCCAGCAGTTTCTCTGTCCTTGGCCATCTCATTATGAGTCAAAGTTATGTCCCAGCACTGATCATTATGATGGTAAGATCCAAGACTGATGAAACTTCTGTTTATTTATTTATTTGGGTTTGTTGTTGTTATGTTTACTCTTCTTCTATTCTTTAGGACAAATAAGAGAAAATCTTGTTTTATGTAGGGATAGAGACTTTACCTGTCATCCCATTGGTATAGGGAACTCTGAGGTGAGCAAACTTCTATCAACTCAGATCATGACCTTCTCTGTAAGTGATGATCTTAGAAAGTTGTTAAGAGCATTTAAAGGCCCTCAGTGGTACCAAGAATCTATCACAGTTCTATGAAATCTTCTCTACTTTAACAAATTCAAAAAAATATTTATTCAGCAATTCAATTTAATTCAGTTAAGATGTTATTAAGCACCTCTACTGTCTGTGTTCAAGGCCCTGTGCCGGGGTTTTAAAAATGGATGTAATACAAGGTCTTCTTTCTAGGAGCTTAGAGCCCAATGGAGAAAAGGACAGGCATTCAAATAACTGTGATGCAAGGGAGAGTGAGACAATTGAAATGGAGTGATGAAACCAAATTGCAGTCAGAAATTTGAGGAGGGCAAGGTGACTTTCATTTGAGGAATGAGGGTAATGGTGATCAGAGAAGTCCTGGTGGAGGATGTGGTATCTGAATTGGGCCTTGAAGGAAAGGACAGACTTCAAAAAATGAAGATGGGGGTGAGAGTCTATCCCAAGGAAGGGAGATGGCATGAAATTAGACATGGAGGTAGGGGTAACATGAGAAGGTAGCCTGGAGAGTAGTCTAGATTGCTGAGAATGTAGAGTACAGGAAGAGGAGTATTGAGATAAGGTGGGGGCTATTTTGTAGAGAGCCTTGAATGCTAGGGTCAGGGGCTTACATCCTCTATTTGGTAGGCAATAAGGAGTCATTGAAGGTTCAGGAGTAGAAGAGTGACATGATCGTAGAGATGCCTCAAGAGGATTATGTTTCAGACACTACAAAATGTGTCTACTCTTCCCAAGATGCATTTGTTTAGATTCCAGCCAACTGGACTCTTGTGCTGCCACTTTGCTGCAGGTCTGGAGCATCACTCACAACAGCTGGCTGACTTTTGTCCTGTTGATCTGGTCATGCATCATTTGGATGGCTCGTAACAGGCGACGCTTGGCCCTGCTCAGCTCACCCTTCCTCGTCATCTATGCAAACATCCTCATTCTTCTCAACTTCTTTGTGGCTCTTAAAGTTTCCCAGGAAGAATTATTTCCAGGAGTTTCCACTTCAATCCTCATTGACTTTGATCTAAAGCCTTATCCCCAGCCCTGCTTCCATATTGGTGTCAAGGTAAGAACTTTGTCTCTTCAGTAATTCTGTATTTGGCATTAAATAGCATGGTGCCTTTTTATGGCCATTGTGGGAAGGAAAGACTGGAATGCAGTTTGGGGCCAGTGAAGGCAGATGGGAAACAGGAAATAATGATTATAGTGATGATGAAAAAAGGGCTCAATAAGCTATGAATAGCTCACTATTCCTGAGGAGGCATGCAATGGAATGGACCCTAGATTGGGATTTCAGACACTGAGGTTTTAGCCATGCTTCTGCCACCAACTTGATGTATTGGGTAAGTCACTTTCCCTTTTGGGACCCCAATTGCATCAGCTGTATAAAGAGGAGTAGATGATCCCTCAGTTTACCTCTGATTTTACGGCTGTATTGATTCTTTGGAGGCATAGAGATGGGTGGTATCACTTGACCCTGCTTGATCCCCTGTTACCAGTGGTCCTTGAGGAGAGAAAGGTGACTTTCACTTGAAGAATGAGGGTAGTGGTGATCACAGAATCCTAGAGGAGGAGACTAAGCAGTCCTTTCAAAGATATATTTCTGAAAGTTGCCGCCAGGGTAGAAATGAACAACTTCTAATTCCAGGAAGTCCTTGAATAAGCAAAGAATGGTTTTCATTTGTTTTCAATTGCAGACTTGCTATGCATTTTCTTTCTGGCTTCTCTTGAGGCAGTATATGACAGAGAGACAGTCACTGGCAAGGGCAAAGGAGGAGGCTCTACAGGGAGCGACTGGTGATGAATGTGGTAAGGACGTAGTATGACAAATGCAAATGCTGCCCAAGCAGTCCCTACATTGGGGGGAACCTTTGAGAGAAAGTACCCCCTCTCTTCCTTGGAATGATTTTTTTAATTAACAAAGGGCAAGGGAGCCATTTCTAGTGTTTTTATGTGGGGGCCCTGGGATCTCAGTAGAAGCCACTGACATGTGGTTTAACAAAGTAGCTGAGGCGATCAAGAAAGGAACTCAGGGTCACCTTTGGCATCATGCCTGCTTAAAATATTGTTCCATGTTACTCTAAGTTACTCTAGATCACAGGAAGCTTGGCTGAAGGAACTGGGGCTGATTAGTCTGGATGAGAGAAGATTTAGGGGATATGGTGGCTGCATTCAAGCATTTGAAGGATTGTCATGTGGAAAAGAGATTAGACTGGTTCTCTTGGGTCCTGGGGGCCCATCAGGAACGATGAGTGGGACTGACAAAGAAGGACACTGTGGCTTGATGCCAGGAAGTCTTTCTAACAATTAGAGCTGTCCCAAAGTAGAATTGTCCCTCTCAAGAGGTGGGAGTTTCCCCCTTCTTTGGAGGTCATCAGGCAAAGGTGGATAAGACTTGTCAGGTATATTGTAGTGGGGATCCCTTTCTTGGGTGGGTTGGATTAGATGACTTCCAAGGACCCTTCTAGCTCTCAAATTTGGTGACTCTATGGGGATACAAAGATAATAAGATATGGTCCCTACCTTCAAGAACCTCATAGTCTAATATGAAATAAGAGGCATTGTGGTAGAGTGGAAATCAACCAACAAGCATTTGCTAAATAGCTAATGGATAGATTGATCGACACATATATACATAAATTGATACATAGATAGATTATAAGTATATACAGAGATGATCAATATATGCATAGATTGGTGATAGATACATAGATACTTACAAAGAGATATAAATACATACATACATAGATGATAGATAAATAGACATAGAAACATAGATAGATACATATATAGATGATTGATATGTACATAGATTGATGATAGATATCTACATAGATAAATACATACATAGATACATAAATGATAGATACATAGATCAATACAAAGACAGATGATAGATACATAGAAACATACATACATAGATGATCAATATATACATATATTGATGGTAGATACATACATATCTACATAAATACACATATAGATACATAGATCAATACATAGACAGATGGCAGATACATAGACACATAGCTAAATATGTAAATACATAGATTTTATGTATTGTCAGGTATATATATATAGATGATAGATATCTACATAGAAAAATAGATGCACACATAGATACATAGATCAATAGATAGATAGATAGTTAGTTAGATAGATAGATGGAATGAGAGATGAGTAGATAAATTTATGCCAGCCACTATGCTAAGCACTTTGGATACAAATTAAGATACAAAAGTGAGATAGTTTCTGTGTTCAAGAAGTTTACATTCTACTTGAAAGAGCAAAATTTTAAATGAGACAACATATGTAAAGCACTTTACAAATATTAAAGAACTATACAAATGCTAGTTACTGTTATTATTAATCATTATCATTAATATTAACAATGGATTTGGAAACTGAGGACCTGGGTTTTAATTCTGATTTTAAAACTTGTGTTTGTGAATTTCAGTAGGTAACTTCACTTCTGTTCAGGCTCTGCTTCTTCTGTAAAATGTAATACTTCTACTAGATCTTTAGAATTTCTAAAGTCCATTCTAGATCTAAAGTTCTGTGTGAAAATGGCTCCAAAACAAAATAGAATTTAATGTATAGAAAGGATTTTTAAAAATTATAGAAATCCAGAGGATGGAAAAATTATTACTGGTTAGGGGAATCTGGAAATTCTTCAAAGACAATATTTAAATGAGTCCTTGAAGAATGTGATGGATTTCAACAGGCAGAGATAAAGAAGAATAATGCTCTGGGCACAAAATCCTTTCATAAAGGTAATATCAACATTGTTTTAAAAAGAACATTGAATGACTAAATCATTTTGGCTATTACAAATACCCAAATTAACTAAAAAGCACCTATGAAGGAAGACACTATCTGCATCAAGAGAAAGAAATGATAAATAGAAGCATGTATAGAATGATTACACACACACACACACACACACACACACACACACACACACTTTTGTTTCTAATGTCAGCCATCTCTGGGGGGAAGGGAAAAAAGTTTTTAAAAGTTACATGATGACTTTATTACATATTTTAAAAAAATAGTAAGTTGTGGATAATAGATTTACAGTTTCATGTGCAATCATCTTTTTTAAATTCTACTATGTTATGGAAATTCTTGTGTTATTTCATAAATTAAATATATACACATTTTTAGAAAGTGAGTGGGATAAAAATCCTAAATGAATTAAGGCGTGAACCATTGTTATGTGGCCCAGCTTGCTGATTTAATATGAGGTAAGGGCAGAAAAGGGAGGAACAAACCACGACTTACTATGAAATAAGAGTCATTATAGTAGAGTGGAAGTCAACCAACAAGCACTTACTAAGTGTCTAATGGATAGATACAACAATTTTGATGGCACTTCTTATTGTCTCAGCAGCTTAGTAACATGGAGATCAGGATTTTGGAAAGCACAGTAGGTGTTTTGGTAATTATAAGATGGACGGCTGTTATATCTGGTGTAGTAGCTTAGGAATGGGGACTTAGGAATCAGGAAAGATTGATGGTTTATTATGCCTTAGACACTTAGTAGTTCTATGACCTTGGGCAAGTTATCTTAACCTTTCTGGACCTCAGTTTCCTCATCTGTAAAATGAGAGGGTTGGACTGGATAGCCCTTCTAGCTCTAAACTCATGGTCTTATATCGTGCTTCTCTCACTGTCTTCATAGGTCAAGACAAACAAACGAATGCTCTGATGAATCTCTTGGGCTCTTTCATTACCGGAATCCTGGTTAAATACTGGATCTTTCTTTGTGGTAGCATGTTTTTTATTGTCAGCTTTGATGGCAAGGTGGTTGTCTACAAGATCCTCTACATTGTGCTTTTTCTTGCCTGTGTGGCCCTGTATCAGGTAAATTCCCTTGCCGTGGGAAACATAGATGCCCTTTTTGCTTCATTGTCATGCGAAGACGGCCCAGGGTTCCCAAAAGTTATGGAAGCCAAGCAGAAACTCCTCTTAACTATTAATCTCACATTGTTCCCTGTGCCTGAAATCTCTCCCCCTTCTCTTCTTCTTCTGTAGAGATCTTTTCCATTCTTGAAGTCTTCTTTGATCCTCCTGATTAGTATGACCTTTGCCCCTTACACCTCACATAGGACTTTGTTTACATCCCTTTATAAGCATTTGTTATGTGTCATTGTATAGTTCTTCCTGTTTATCTGATCCTTATGTTAAGCCTGGACACTACAAGGGCTGCTTCTTAATTACACTTTATGTCTCCCCTAGCACAGGGCTACCACTTTATCCTTTGCAGGCCAAAAGTTTAGGCTACTGGCCATGTTTCACACTTACTATAGCTGTCAGGCAACTGAAACAAGATAGGAGAAAACAGACATAGGGGATGTGAAACATGCCAGTTGGTTGAGGAGGGAGCAGAAATGAACTATTCAAGGGTGAGAGTGAACAGATATACTATTGCACAAGCCAGTAGGGTTAAGATCATTGTGTCTTAACCTAATTCTGCACTACCTGAACTTGAGATTGGGTATAACCAGTATCCAATCCAAAGCAGGACTAGAGATCCTAAGATGTAGGCTGCAAAGTTAACATTCAAGAAGGCAGGAGGAAGCAATGTTTCTCAGTTGGTTACCTGTTCACTTCCATGTATAGTTCAGGGCTCAGCACTATGACCTAAGGGCCAGATCTGACCCTATGTCTATTTTTTGTATAGCCAGGGAATTAAAAATGGTTTCTGTGTTTTAAATACAATCAAATAATTTTAAAATGCAAAAACCATTTTAAGGTGATGAGCCATACAAAAATATCAAGCCCACAGGCTATAGTTTGCCTACCCCTGGTATAGTGGACTGAGAACTGGAATTCGAGTCAGAAAGGCCTGGGTTTAAATCCCTCTTCTGATAATTAGAAGCTGTGGGACCCAGGGCAAGTAACTTTAACTCTTTGAGCCTCAGTTTGCTAATATAGAAAAGAGGGATAACAATGTCTGTAGTACCTGCCTCACAGGGCTAATGTGACGTTCAAATGTGATAATATTCTATAAAGCACTTTGTAAACTTAAAGTCCTATGTAAATATCAGCTGTTATTATTTGCAATATACCTATGGGATGCAAGATAAGGATGATCTATAAGAAAACAAGAAGAGGGGGCAGAGAAACTAAGAAAAAGAATGATCTCAATGAATTAAAAGTATGAAGCATAGAGTGAGTCCATTAAGGAACATACTGGGCTTGTCAAGTTACCCATAAATGAAACAGGAAGATCATTAATCCCTTCAAGTTACCCAGGATCACCAACATGGAGATTGGAAATCAAATGTGTATAATCAAGAAGGATGGAGAGAGAAACAGACAGACAGACACAGACAGAGACACAAAGAGAGACAAAGTAGACAGAGACAGGGACAGAGAGGGATGGAGGATATCAGAGACAGAAGAAAAAGAAAGGGACAGAGACAAAGATTGTTCTGTTAAACTTCCAACTTTTCCACTTCCATTAAAAATGTGAGGAAACAATAACCCATGGCTGTTGGGTTCAAAAGATGCTGTATTATTTGCTGAGCATTGAATTTTTTAGTCTCTGAGCTCAAAGAAACACTAAGATTCTTCTCTATGCCTTGTGACAGCTTGACATCTTTTGACAATCCAGAATTCTGCTGCCAACTTGGACTATCATGGAGAAAGCTGCTTAGCTCTGCTCCAGCTGTCTGTAGGCTTCCCAGTGCTTGTTGGCATCTCCTGTGAGAGCCGCCTCTGGCTGTCCTCAGTGTCTCTAATATACTGCAGTCCCCACTAACTCATGCAATGTGTCTGGTTGCAGATTCACTATGGCTGCTGGAGGCGAAACCTGAAGTATTTCTGGATGGCTGTGGTCTCTTACTCCATGGTAGTTCTTATCGCTGTCTATGGCTACCAGTTTAAAACCATTTCTGGTTTTTTAATCCACACACTGGGGCTGTCAGAAGAGGGGTAAGAGCTTTTATCTTTGCAGCTTGTTGGCAGATCTGGGACGAGGCATTTGTGTCCCCTAGGCAAGGTTCGAGAATTGTGCCTTTCCTCCCGCTCTCCACTCTATGTTTCCAACCATGTCTAAGATCTGTGAGTCATCCCTGGAACATGTGTGACTTGGCTTATCACTTGACAATGGAGAGTGATATTTGTGGCATTAAAATATGTTCAATAATAAGAAATAAAATTAAAAATCATTCCATTTGTGAGGCCCATGACCATCACCACCATGCTGCCCCTCATGGACAATCCTGCTCACTTCTAGTCCCAGCTGTATTTGTAGTCAATATGCCCTTTGGAGTATATAAGAATCCCAGAATATCTATCTTCCATGAACTGTGAGGGTTTGGGAGATAGATGGTGGTTGAAGTTATGTCAGAATTAAACTAACATCCTCCCTACTCTCCTTATTTTGAAATATTAATCTGAACAGATAACAAAGCAATCCATTACAGGAACCCAGTGATTTTCATTGATATAGGAAGTATTGTGCGTGCCAGGTCCGTGCAATGGTAGTTCTGAGAACGAATAAGCCCTTTGGCAAGATCCTCAGGCTATTGCCCCTGGACTGGGGAGTGGTGTTCCCAGTTACCTCTACTCTACCCCATGTTGCTAGGCTTCTTCCTTAAGGACTCAGCAGCAAAGCACATAGAAATTCTACTTAGCTTCCATCCAGGAAAATGGTTTATTTTGGTTCTATTTATTTGAAGACAAAAGTCCTCTGGCGCAGCATCAGGGTCAATCAATCAATGTGCACTTATTGAGCTTCTATTCTGGCCTAGGTACTGTGTTAGGTGCTAGAGATACAAAGAACAAAAACAAAACAGGATCTACCTTCAAAGAGCTTCCATTCTTTGAGGGGAAACAACATGTGTACATTTGAAAATATATATGTAGAGAGAGAATAGATTATATAAATATATTTAAGCCTATAGAACATGTTATATAAATGTATAAGTGCATTTATAAACATGTAGAATATGTTATATAAATGCATAAATAGATTTATAAATAGATTTATTTAAATATACATAATACATATTATATACAATATATGCATTATATATAATATATGCATATTATATGTATGTGTGTGTATGTATATATGTATGTGTATGTATATGTGAATGATATATACAAACATAAATTAATAAATACAAACATAAGCACAAAGTAATTTGGGGGAGGAAGAGCTAGCACCTAGAAGATCAGAAAAAGCCCAATGAGCTTTAAGGAAACCTGGGATTCTAAGATGCAGATGTAAAAAGGCATGCAACACAAGCATGAGGGACAGGCTAAGCAAAGTCACATAGATGAAAAGCTATGTGTGAGGTACAGTAAGAAGCCCATTTTGGCCAGACTGACAGTGCTTACCTGCCAGCCTCCAATTATCACTCACACAGCGATAACTCACTTTAGAGGGAAGAGTGACTAATTTTGCCTCATAGCCCTCCCCCAAAGTAGGAACACAAGGCCTCTGGGATATTAACATCAGGCACACAGACACCCAGCCCAAACCTCAGAAGCACAAGCATTGTTACTCACTGATACCATTCCCAAAGAGAAGGCCTTCAGCACAGTAGGCTAGCTCTGCTTCCCCATTTTAAAAAAAAAATTGTTTTATTTCATTTTTAATTTATGGAATAAAGCAAGGATTTCCATACGATACGATATGATACAATACAATAAAAACAATTCAACGGTACAATAAAAAAGATGATTGCGTATGAAACTGTGAATCTTCTATATACAACTTGCTTTTCCTTTCAAATATCTAACAAAATTATCATGTAAATTTCTTTTTTCTTCCCTCCCCCCTCCCTGCCCTAGTGTTGGCTACCATTAGACACAAATAGGTATACACATATGTGTGTGCATACATATATATATATATATGTAATACACACATAAAATTGTTCTATACATCTATTTATCAGTTCTTTATTTGGATGCAGAGAGTATCTTTCTGCATATGTCCTTTATAGTTAATTTGGATATTTGTAACAGTCAAAATAACTTATTCGCTCAAAGTTGTTCTTAAAACAATACTGCTGTTACTGTATACAATGTTCTCTTGGTTCTGCTCATTTCACTCTTCATTATTTCATGCAAGTCTTTCCATGTTTTTCTAAAATCACTGAACTCATCATTTCTTATAGCACAGTAGCATTCCATCACAATCACATACCACAGCTTACTTCCCTTAAATGTCCTGGCTACAGCTGCTCAGAGTTGAAGCATCCAAGTCACAGCCGAGCTTGTCCTACCCAGTTGTTCTTGGCAGCTAAGGCACAGGGGAGCCACCTGTCAGAGCAGAGAGTGCCCAGTCTCTCCCTGCACCCTCTTCCACTTTTACCCTTTTGGGTCCCCAACATTTGTGATGCCGCTAAGCAAGGAACAGCTGGCGCTATCACACTGCCCTCATAAAGGGAAACAACAGAGGCCTGAGACTGTGCATAAGACAAATTGTCATTCACAAATTCCTTGGTATTCCTCTCTCAGTAGTGTTTCCTGACTCTGATTCATGCTGATTTTCCCCACCCCTCCAGCTTTAGATTATTTGCCCTGGCCTCAGTTTCCCATTCTTAGTCTTTGGATTGGTTTACTCTGGTGATGAAACAGAATGCATTCTGTTTATCATTTGGGATCACAGCTTGGACTGCATCCTTTCCTCTTTTCCTGACCCGTAAATGTGTCTGCTGTATTCTGGCAGAAGATTGGGATTCGACAATGCCATGTTTCTTTATTCTCACTGAAGGCAGTGAGAGGCAAAGAAGAAAAAAATTCATTGCCTTACCTTATCTCAGTCATAGATTCTGGAGTACAGACATGCCATGTACCATGTCACTAATTTGTCTTGAGAAAACACAATGTTGGGTGAAACAACATTACAAGAGACTTTGGGTTCCATAAGAATAATGTTATACACTGTGAAATTTTAATGATCAAATTAGTCACTCCTCCCTCTACTCACTCTTACCCTTAAAGAGTTAATTTCAAGAGAGGAGAGAAAAGAAAATTCATCTTCCTCCCCCACCTCTTCTTTTTGCAGAGGTGGATGATCTATGGGATAGAACATTATATATACTGTCAGATTAAGTCAAAATATCAGTTAATTTACCTGAACTACTTTTTTTCTTTCTTTTTATAATTATTTGTTACAGGAATGAATGGAAGAAAATATAATATGATATGATATAATGTAATATCTATTTTAAAGGAAAATATATATTAAAAAAGAACAATGTATAGCCTCCAAGCAACATTATAGTGTGGTTTTGAAACCTGGGAGGGAGCAGAGCATTGGCCATGATGGATTAATACATTATCTTGAAGTTATGTTAGTGAGGGTTGCCTTACAAAAGCTAAGTTTCTAATCACCTCCATTCCTATAGCACCTCTGACATGGCACCATTGTCACTCTGGTCTAATCCTGCCCTTAGATCCATATATGTGAATATATGAGCAAACATAAAACATAGCTGAATCTTCAGATGGGCAGCATGCATCAACCTTTTTTTGAAAAGCCTTTAAGTCATTAGAGATCAGTTCTCCCCCTTGGTTGACAGCTAAATAAACTCGTGACTGTGAGGCTGTGGGGTATGAAGTCATTTTATATGAAGATATTATAGTGGGAGAGGGAGTATGTTAGCAGAAAAACTGAATTTATTCACCATTCATAAGAGGAGAAGAGTCATCAATGAGGAGTGTTGACAATAGATGCAATGGGCAGATGTCCTTATTTTATGGGGTGAAAAAACATGCGTGAGCCTCCAGACCTACCCAAATGATTCCTCCTCCTTCTTTCACTTGCCCTGCCAGGTTAAGAGATATAGGGCTGGAGCAGTTTGATACAGTGGAGCTGTTTGCAAAGATTATGCTTCCTGCGGCTTTTCTCCTGGCATGCATCCTTCAGCTGCATTACTTTAATGAAGACTTTCTCAAGATCACCAGCCTGAATAATACTGCCATCAGTTTGGAAGGCACACCTGACAGGTACTCTCATCACCAGGACAGCACTGGACAGCCCAAAACATATACAAAGAGTCTACATTCAAGAAATTAAATTAAGAATTCCCCTCCCCCGGCCACAAACATTCCATTCCATTCCATTCGATTCATTTTCACAATGATGAAGTACCTCCTCTGTACTTGGCACTAAGCCAGGTGTTGGGAATCCAAAGGGAAAAAAGAAATAGCTCCTTAAGAGGTTCTTATTCTTCTAAAAGAGGGGAGAGAATACAACAGATAAACAGATAAACAAGCAGGAGAAAATTTAAGGAGAGAGGTCTCAGTAATAACAGAATTGCTGTTTATCTTCTGACTTGGGGTGGGTTTTTAAATTTTTTTAAATTTGTTGTAGAAATTATGGCTTCTCCGTCTTTGTGGAATTATCCATTATCTTCTCTATGCCCCTATTTTTTTTCCTTTTTGACCTGCTTAGTTGACTTTATTAAAGATCTAACCAGCTGGATGGAAAAGAAAGACAGTATGAGCCATTGATAATAATAATAAGTAGCATTTATACAACCCTTTAAGGTTGTCAAAGTGCTATATGACTATTGCCTCATTTTGTCATCACAACAGTCTTTGGAAATAGATGCCATTACTGTCTCCACTTTAGGCAGACAGAAACTTGCCCAGGGTCACATGGCTAGTAAATGTCTGAGGCAGGGTTTGAACTCACTTCCTCCTGACTCTAGGTCCAGTGCTCTATTCACTGCCTTACCTAGATGCCTAATTGCACAATGTAAGAGAATATTGGTGTCCTCCCTCCAAACACCAGTACTCTTCATTACACATGATTTTCCCAACTTGAGTTCATCCTCTTACTCAGATTTAAAGTCAGTCTGGGGAGTCCAGTAGGGGAGATCCCCAGAAGTTGTCCCCCTCTACAGAGTAAAGGAAGTGCATTACATAAGAAGCCCAGAGCTCACTTTGAGTGAACATGGTAGGCTATGACTCCATCTTCATAAAAGAGTCCATTCAGAACCTACTCATGAATACAGAACAACCAATCTCCTGGAGGTGAAACTCAGTTTTAGGTCACGTGGTTCCCAGCCTGTAGACCTGTCTGCCTGCCCTGAAAGAGTTAATACTTCCTCAGGCTGGCTCTTGCATTTTGTTCCAAAGAAGAGGGGGGAAAATATTTCTGAAATGGGTTGCCATTGTGTTACAGTATCATTTGTTATGGCATCAGTTACCAACATAACTGTTCTGTATTTCCTAGCAATAAGACGATTGAAAATGACGTACATCTTCTGGCAGATGTGTAAGTCTCTTCTTTTAACCTTTGGCAGAAACTTTCTAACCAGCTGTCTCAGCCTCAGTGAATAAGCATTTATTAAGCACATGCTGTGTGCCAGGCATTATGCCTGGGAATACAAAGATAAGCAAAAAAAATGACAATCCCTGCCCTCAAAGAGCTTATATTCTCATGAGGGAAGATAACACATTAAAAAGAAGCTGGAAGGGGCAGTGGAAGAGGAAAAAACTATTGATACAAATTTATAAGAATAAATTCCAGTTCCCAGTAAACAAATGGTCAAAGGGGAGAAGGGGAGGCTGGTATAATTAACAAATTTCTCATTCAGCTCTTAGCTGCACATCACTGTTTCCACATAAAAGGAGTAAAATCAGGAGAGGGAACCCATGGCAATGTCCACCAAGAAGTTCTGGCTTAGATCACACAATCAGAAGTCACATCCTTTTATAATCCATGCAGGCAGATAATGCCATAGGTGCATATAACAAATATAATTTCCCTTCTATTATCTTTTCTTACATGGAGTGAGATTGGGAAATTGGTACCTTGGAGGGAAGGAGAGGGAAATTGGTAATATTTGGAAGCAGGACTCAGAGAGACGGTTCCTTAGAAACAAGGGAATTAATTAGCCAATAAATTATACAAATGTGATAAACTATTCCTTTTCCCTTTTGTAGGCTCAAAGAGACAATTTGGAAACTTCAGAATAGGTAAGGATTAAATAGCCTCTCCTCCAGTTTGTGCTCACTTTGATATATTGCATGCTACCTACATGCAGCTCCAATATGTTAGTTTGCAAAAGTTCTCATATATGTTATTTATTTGGTTCCCACAGCAACCTCACAGGGAAGCTAGCATGCAGGGATTCTTAACCTAATCTCTGTGAATGTCTCTTGCTAGTATTTTGATAATTATGTTTCAATATAATTGGTTGTCTTTGTAATCCTATGTATTTTATTTTATGCATTTAAAAACATTATTCTGAGGAGTCAGTAGGTTTTGATAGACTGCCAAAGAGGTCCATGGCATATACAAAAAAGATTAAGAACCTCTGGTATAAATGTTGTTCCCCGTATTGTACAGTTGCAGAAATTGAGGCTCCAAAAAGGTTAAGTGGTTTGTCTAAGGCCAAAAAGCTAATGATTTTTATTTCAGAATTGAGTATCCTGACTTGTAGTTCAGTTCTTCTAGGCCACCAGGTCACTTTCTTGATTTGGAGTCAGGTTTTTTTTTTTTCTTTCCTGCATGCATGAGAAAAATGTTGATGTAACTCAGAATAATGTTAATGGAAGCAGGTCATAGAGGTTTAAAATTCTTTAGAATAAATAAATCAGCTCATTTTTTCCATTACCGGTGATGAAGACCCATTTCATTTGTGACCTTTAAAAACCCAACCCAACAAATGAGGAAGCTGGCAAATGAATCAATGTGTTTTAAAATGGTCTAAGCCCACTCTTTTTGTATTCTGCAGTCTGATGCCTGGAAAGAAAACTGATGAAACTCAGAACTCCATGAATGATCTAGACACCATCACAGTGGATGAAAAACAGAATCAGGAGGAAAATTTGCAGCCAGAGCAGAAAGGACCAGCAGGTTAGAGAGCCAATCTTCTTCAGCGATAGGTCATATATGATATTCTCCACTCTCCCAGGTCTCACCTGTGCCAAACTGACACCGTATCACACCAGGAAGTTGATTTCTGTCATTAGGACTTTGGGATGTATATTGGGATCACAGATTTAGAGCTGAAGGCGACTTTAGATGTCATAAAGTCAAACCCCTTCATTTTTACAAGTGAGGAAACTGAGGTCCATAGCGGTTAAGTGGTTTGTCTGAGGTCATATAGTGATTGACAGAGATGGAATTTACACTCAAGTTTCCCAACTCCAAATTCAGCGTTCTTTCCTTCGGGCCACATTGATCCCTAGACAGGACATAACATTAACCAACCAGATCATTTAGGCAAATGACTAATTTTGTATAAAAAACCAAGCAACTGGAGCAGCTCGGTGGCGCAGTGAGTAGAGCACCAGCCCTGGAGTCAGGAGGACCTGAGTTCAAATTCAGCCTCAGACACTTGACCCACTTACTAGCTGTGTGACCTTGGGCAAATCCCTTAACCCCAATTGGCCTGCTTTCCCCCCTCAAAGAAACAAAAACAAACAAAAAAACCAAGCAAACAGCAAACCGTGTTCCCTCCCCCAACCCCCACCCCTGCCAAGTCCTCAATCAGATCTGACCAATTCAAAATTGTTAGGCTAATTCAACACACCATCTTTTCTTTTTTTCAATAAATTCAATTTAATTCAACAAATAACTATTGAGTGCTCCTTTTGTGCAAGTCCCAGAGTAAAAAGAGAGGAGTTATGAGGAATATAAAAGTAAGTAAGATATAGTGCTCTTAAGGAATTTACAATCAAGTAATAATTAGCACAGTAATTGCTGACATTTATGTAACACTTTGTTAAGGTATACAAAGTGCCTTTCCAGTATTAACTCATTTGATCTTTACAACAACCCTGGGAGGTAGATGTTACAATTTCATCCATTTTACAAATGAGAAAACAGAGGCAGAAAGAGATTAAATGACTCTCCTAGGGTCACACAGTCCATAAGACTCTAAGCCCAGAGCTCTCTCCACTAGGTCACCTAACTGTCTGGGTAGACCCAAACAAAAAGAACTGTAGCATATAAGAGGATTTGGTAAATTGTTGTTAAAGAAATACAAAATGCCGTGGTTCAGAGGAGAATGGAATCACTCGTGGCAGAAAGATAGGAAAGCTTCATGGAGGAGGAGGCATTTGAACTGGACCTTGAAGAATGGTGTAGAGGATAAGGCACTGACTTGGAGTCAGAAAGACCTGGATTCAAATCCTACCCTTTGATACTTATTAGCCGTAGAACCCTGGACAAGTCATTTACCCTCTCTGGGCCTCAGTTTCCATATCTGTCAAATGAGGGAATTGGATTACATGGCCTTTGAGGTTGCTTCCAGCTATAGATCTATGATTCTACGAATGGGTAATATTTTGACAGGTAAGGATGGATGGGGTTGAAGAGTATTAATACCATTTTGGAGCTAGAAGAGACTTTAGAGTTCTCCCAGTCCAACCTCCTTATTTTACAGATGAGGAAACAGAGGCCACATTTAATTCAGAGAGCTAATTAGGAAGAGAAAATTAAAACTCTTCCCTACGCTGCCTCGGAAATTGAATGAATTTAATGTCATATTCCCCTAGCACCTCCTGTACTCTTTTTTCCCCCTCTAATGCTAACTATTAAGTCATTTTGGTCACATATGTAGGCAAACCTTATTAGATCAGACACTGCTAATTAGGAATATATGCTAATTCTGACAGGGAAAAGGCTGAAGTCTATTTTTTCCTATGTATAGAGAAAGGGCTTGCACATTCATTCACTCAGCAAATGAATGCTACTTTGAATAGAATATTAGTATGAGGAATAGAATAGAATAGTATGAGGCTGGGGGAAGAAGACTGTAAACGTAAATAAGGTAGCTCCTTGTTGTGAGCTTCTGTAAAGAGCTTACCAAATAAGAGAAATTGAGTTTCATCAAGATCTGAGTCTATTAAAGAGAAAAAAGTGTTTTAAGCACTTCAAACACACTTATGTACAAACAATATGCTAATTACAACCATCTGATCTATTCATTAAAGCAGGTCCAAAAAGACTTCTATTTGGCATGTTTAATGAGCCTCATTCTGGTTATTATAAATGCATTTCAAAGTATTCAATGATATGTCTTTAAAAACAATCCACAATTCAGACTTTTCACCAATGGCTTCAATTAGTCTTAATAAGGTTTTAGAATAGTACTTCTAAGCCACAGCATTTTTTCCTCTCTCCTCAGAGAAAGAAACAAGAGGTTGCGACTGGATGATTGACAAGCTAACTACTGGTTTTCTGAAACTTCTAGAAATAGTTAATGGAACTCAAGTGTTACTATGGAGACTCCTGGAAATACACATCATTAAGGTTGTTTCCACTGTGATCATCTGGATTACTCTTCAGGAGGTTAGTGATCCGGAGGAAACTGCCTTTCAGGGGAATTGTAGAGAGGCTTTTTTTTTTCTAATGTGTGGACGTTTAAATTCAGATTTTTTTAGAACTTTGAGAGCCAGGTGGACCTCAAGATGAGAACCAGTTGAGCATATCTAAATGCATATTTCTGTCCTTCCTAACACATCACCATTTGATCCCGAACCTATAAAGTCAGCAGGATTCACGTGCACAGAAAAATAGAAAACAAGATCCAATTAACACCCACCAAAATCTTTATTCCAGGTTTCCTTCATGAATTGTCTTTTCTACATCGTCTGGGTGTTCGCATTGCCATATTCCAAATTGCGCCTGTACGCATCACACATCTGCACGCTTTGGGCTTGTGTGATGGTCATCTGCAAAATGATGTATCAGCTGAAGTTTGTCAAACCTCTGACCTACTCTTCGAATTGCACTGAGGTGAGAACCCTGGCAAAGAATAGGGTGACCTACCACGAGACCTTAGGAATGACCTTATAACATGGAACATTAGATCAGGAGGAGATTGTAGAGATCACCCAGTAACTCTGATCCCTGCATTCTGAGGAGCTATGAACAAAGCACAGACAACAAAGCTAGACATGTTTGAATTCTTGCTCTCTTCTACCTGAGAGGCAGCATGACATAATAGTTAGGGAGCTGGCCTTTGAGGCAGGAAAAATTGGCTCTGAGTCTGAGCAAGTCACAACCTCCCAGTGCCTCAGGAAACTAAGAGTCCCAGTTGATGACTACGGGCTGATCAGCACTGGTGGAGCTCATCACGGGTCCAGAACCAAAAAAAAAAAATTATTCGAATACTTCTAACTGCCTACTTGTATGCGATATGCCCCCTGAATAACAAGCAATCACATTTATCTAGCATGTTAAAGTTTATAAAATACTTTCTTCATGGCAGCCTTGTGAGTTATGAGACAACTAAGGGTAAAGGGACTTGCTCAGGGTCATACAGACAGTAAAGGGGCCATCTCCAGTTGTCTTGATGTATATTTTGCCACAGGACCCAGATGGCTCCAGAGGACAAAGTGAGGCTGGTGACTTCGCACAGCCCTGCCTCACTTAAATCCAATTCACTTGCAAGTCATGGCATCACCTTCCTGATATCATAGTCCTCTTTGAAAATGAAGGACAAATAACAACAACATTTAGTAAATGTTAGAGCCAGGTTGTGAATGAACTCTGCTCTCCTAACTCCAAGCTTAGCATTCTTTCTACCTCAATGTGCTCTCTCTCTCTCTCTCCCTCCCTCTCTCTCCCCTCTCCCTCTCCCTCCCTCTCCCTCCCTCTCTCCCTCTCTCTCTCTCTCTCTCTCTCTCTCTCTCTCTCTCTCTCTCTCTCTCTCTCTCTCTCTCTCCCCACCCCCCCCAGAGGCAATCAATGTTAAGTGACTTGCCCAGGGTAACACATCTGGTGTCTGAAATCGAATTTGAGCTCAGGTCCTCCTGACTCCTGACCTGGTGCTCTATCCACTTTACCACCTAGCTGCCCCTCAGTGCCTTGTCTCTTGAGAATGACTTCTCGTAACTCATGAGACCTTTCTCAGTATTAGGGTAGTTGGAGGGAATACATACATAGACAGAGGGGCACAGGGGAGTTGAATATGATGGGATGATATCTAAAAAATATAGATTAGGGATAGAGAGGAATGTACTGGGAGAAGGAGAAAGGGAGAGTTAGAATGGGGTAAATTATCTCACATAAAAAAGGCAAGAAAAAGCTTTTACAATGGAGGGGAAAAGTGGGGAGGTAAGAGGGAATGAGTGAAGCTTACTTTCATTGGATTTGGCCTAAGGAGGGAATAGCATACACACTCAATTGGGTATGGAAATCGATCTTATCTTACAGGAAAGTAGGGGGAAAGGGGGAATGATAGAAGGGAGGGCAAATTGGGGAGGGAGCAGTCAGAAGCAAACACTTTTGAGGAGGGACAGGGTCAAATGAGATAATAGAGTAAATGGGGAAGCTAGGATGGAGGGAAATATAGTTAGTCTTTCACAACATGAGAATGACTTCTCATACCAGGAGTAAGGAAGTTTTTGCGTACTTAAAGCAACGTACCTGAAGGTGTAATGCTACTGCTACCTGACTCCTGGGGAAGGAAGTAGGAAAATAAGGAAAGGGGCTACTTTCTAAGACTGTATTACTGGGAAGAAATACTAAGGACTTAGAGGGTGGACAGCCTGAGTGACAGCAAAGGCAGAGTCTATTAGGAGAGCCCATAGACTTACAGAATCTTAGAACTGGGAAATCATCTGTTCGAATTCCGCCCTTGGTTCCCACCATCTTACAGATGAGGAAACTAAGATCTATGTATTTATTCAATGAACATTTATTAAGTGTTCAATAGGCACTGCATTGTAGGCACTGGGAAGACCTAAGATAAATTAGACACAGCTCCTCGGTGTCAGGGCATTCAGGTGATATAAGACACACACACACAGAGACAAATATAATACACACTAGAACATGGTAAGTATGGAGAAATCACTTCCATTTGGAGAAATGAAGGAAGGTTTCACCAAGGCCTAAAGAGGTGATGAGAGGTTGGCATGGGAAGTTAGAGGCAAAGTTAGACTAGAACCCAGGTGTCCTGAATCTCAGCTCGGTGTTCTTTCCACATAAGCCTTTAGGGGTCACCTCTTCCTCTATCTCCCCTTTGAAGGACTAAGATGAGCAAGAGGAAGTAGTGCGGCACAGTGAAAAGAGCACCATCTCTGGAGTCAGAGGACCTGGGTTCAAATCCATCTCCTGATGCACACTACTTACGTGCCCTTGAGCAAATCACTTAACACTCCTGAGATTCAGTTCCCTTACCTATAAAATGAAGGGGTTGGACTAGATGGCCTCAGAGGTTCCTTCCAGTTCTGGAGCTACAATCTGGAGATCCTACAATCTCAAATACTTGGAGTATTGTATAAAGATGTAAACTAACATATGTCATTATCTTCCCTGTTTCCTACTAGGGGTTATATCAAAATGGAACCCTTCCACCTGACAACCTGGAGGAGTTGCAGGAGTCTTCTCTCTTATATATTTCCCCTATTGATCCAGCATATTGGTTTGGGGGACTAAGAAAGTGTGACGCCAAAGTGTTACCTTGCCTGAAGGTAAGTGAAAACTGTCCAGTGGATATGCCTAAAAAAATAACACTCTGGTATTCTTCTTCCTCTTCTCCATCCTCTTCTCCTTCTTCTTCTTCTTTCTCTCCTTCTTCTTCCTCTTCTTCTTCCCCTTCTTCCCCCTACTTCTCCTTCTTCCTCTCCTTCTTCCTCTTCTCCTTCCCCTTCTTCCCCCTCTTCCCCTACTTCCCCTTCTTCCTCCTCTTCTTCTCCTCCTTCTCCTTTTTCTCCTCCTTCTCTTCCTCCTCCTCCTTCTTCTCCTTCCCCCTCTTCCCCCTACTTACCCTTCTTCTTCTTCCTCTTCTTCTTCTCCTTCTTCTTCCTCTTCTCCTTCCTCTTCTCCTTCTTCTTTCTCTTCTCCTTCCCCTTCTTCCTCTTCTTCTTCTCCTTCTTCTTCTTCCTCTTCTCCTTCCCCTTCTTCCTCTTCCTCTTCTTCTTCTCCTTCTCCTTCTTCCTCTTCTCCTTCCCCTTCTTCCTCTTCTTCTTCTCCTTCTTCCTCTTCTTCTTCTCCTTCTTCTTCCTCTTCTCCTTTCTCTTCTCCTTCTTCTTCCTCTTCTCCTTCCCCTTCTTCCTCTTCTTCTTCTCCTTTCTCTTCTCCTTCTTCTTCTTCCTCTTCTCCTTCCCCTTCTTCCCGCTACTTCCCCTTCTTCCTCTTCTTCCTCTTCTCCTTCCCCTTCTCCCCCCGACTTCCTCTACTTCCCCTTCCTCCTCTCATCCCCCTCTTCCTCTTCCCTTCTCTTCTCTCCTCTCTCTCCTCAGTCCACCTATCTTGCCACGTTAGAAATTCAGCAGCCACTCAGTCAGGCTTGCTCCCACCACTGACCAGACCTGGGCAGATTTCTCTCTCCTTAAGTAGCCTGGTGCTCCCTCCCACTGCAGGGCTCCCCACATTGATGTAGGACATAGTGCAGACACATAAACAGCTTTAGCCCACTTTAGCTCAGAGTTTCCAAGCTCAAACAATCCACCAGTCTCAGACATAATAAGATTTACAGGTATGTGCCGCCATTCCTAGTAGCTCTATGAGATGTGCTATATAATCAGGGGGAAAAGCCTGGGGAGAGCTTCAAGCTGATCTCAGAAGTCAGTCTGTCAAAGAACAATTCATTAAGTGCCTTCTATCTGCCAGGCACTGTGCTGAACACTGGGGTTAGGCAGAAAGGCAAAAGGAAACCCCTGTTCTCAGGGAGCTCATGTTATAATCAGGAAGACAACATGTAAATTACTGGATATATGCAAGAGAAATACAAAGTAGATGAAAGGTAATCTCATCTGTTGTCTTTCAGTCATGTCCCACTCTTTGTGACTACCCTTGGGGGTTTCTTGGCCAAGATACTGGAGTGGTTTGCCATTCCTTCTCCAGCTCATTTTACAGATGAGGAAACTGAGGCAAACAGGGTTAAGTGATTTGTCCAAGGTCACACAGCTAGGAAGTGTCCAAGGCCAGATTTGAACTCAGGGAGATGAGTCTTCCTGACTCCGGGCCCAGTGCTTTGTGTACTATGGCGCCACCTAACTGTTCTACCATCTCACCTACCCCTCTCACTATCAATGAGGAAACCTGAGGCCCGGAGAAGGAAAGTGGCATGCCCAATGTCACACCTGCAATAAATAGCCACACCAGTATTTGATCCCTGGTGTTCTGACTGCCAATCCAGGTCTCCTTTCAATGCAACAAACTTCCTCTTATTCCCTATCTCTGTTTTGACCCTCATCAGCAGTTTCAGCAGCAGCTGGGCAAACTAAGACTAGATTAGGAGCCAAAGACACTAAAAGCAGTTTATTAGCTAAAGCTAGAAAAAAACGGCGCTTGGCCTGGGTTCTAAGTAAAAAGTTTCAGGCCCCAACGGAGTACTGTTTAATTTCAAGATCCCAGACTAGAAACTTACAAAATAGGCAGTCTAAAGATCCCCAAGCACCTAAGAGCAGAGAGGGATCTTGTTAATTCCCATCTCCTTGTCTGCAGATGAGAAGGTGCATTTCAAAGATTTTTTAAGGCAATTGAAGCAAGGTATATCTGTAAGATTTATGGCTGGCAAGGAAGTAGATCTGGGCTGCACTGCAGCTCTGCTTTCAATCTGTTTCAGATGATGGGTAACACCCCTGGATGCCTTGAGCCTCGCAAAAAGCATCACTCTTTATCTTAAAGAGCTAGTTCCTATTTTAAAATTGCTCTGGAATGACTGGCTCACGTGTAGCATAGTTAAGGGAAAATAATCTAATAAGAGAAACACTTTCATGTCCGTGTCCTTTATCTGTGGGGGAAAATGAAGGATATTTATAACTCACAATTAAACTTGGAGAGCATTTGTTTTTCATCATTCACCAGTTAATATCTGGGGGGAAGGGGCGGGAAATCCAGTGCTTTTATGCTACACAGCCTTCTCTTGTATAGGAAAGAAAAGATACTTATGGTTGATTCGAAGTAGTGGCATCTCTTACTGAATACTATTTTTAGATGCATCAATCTATTTTTACAACAAAATTCATTACAGCAGTAACCGGCAGTATATTGAAAGCCCAAATAACTGGAATGAGGAATTCTTAGGCCAAGTCAAGTTCGGTAGGGGAGAGGTGAAGGATGAATATGATAGCACAAAAGGATGGTGGTATTTCCCTAGATGGGCCCAGGCCCTAAAGGGAGCTGGTGAGGGGAAGGCAGACTGAGAAATCCGGAGCAGAGTGATAGGTTCCTAGAATGGTGGTTACTGTAGGGCAGGAAGCATACTTCTTGGATGGTGAAATGCCCTCCTCCACCCAAATCGGCACCCTGAGGCAAAGCCCTCATTGCACTGAGCTAGCTACGACTCCAAAAGCCAGATACATGCTTGGTGTTGCATGGAACATAAAATTGGGCATCGGCACTGAACTGAGATGCTGACAAGAACTATCAAATATAATCAAGCAAAGTGAGGGAATCAATGATAGTTAGTTTAAAAACTTTTTGGCTCATCAGTAGTTATAATTTTACTAAGTATTTTTCCCTAGATCAATTATAAGATGGATAGATTAGTCATTGGAGAATGTTTCCAGCGCTGAAAATGTTCAGAACTTCTCTGGCCTCCTGACAGCCCAGTGTTTGAAATATTCACTTTCTCTTGCAAGTACTGGTCACAAAAAAAGGAATATTTTAATACTATTTTATTTTTTCCAATTACATGTAAAGACAAATTTTAACATTCCTTTTTAAAAATTTTTTTTGAATTCCAAATTTTCTCCCTCCCTCCCTAACCTCCCATCCCTAAAATGGTAAGCAATTGGATATAGGTTATATGTGTACAATCACATGAAACATTAAAAAATGAATATTTTCATTTGAAAATATGTTCTTGAGCTAAAGTGGTGTCAGGTGAACTATTTTATTCCTGTAACTAGTGTGGAGGCTGAGGGTGACTTTCAGGTTGTTGGTTTAGTTTTGGTGTGCCTCCTTGCTAACACGCAGCTCCCCATCACTCTGACTTAACAGAATCATCTCACCATCTTGGCACTAACGGCAGTTGAAGCCACCGTGTATAGGCACCAGAAATTCTACCGGCACCACAATCAGCTGAAACAACCCCTGCTGGGCAGCATTTTTGATGGTGTTACTAGAAAGCACCTGGATGACGGGTTACTGAGCTCGGTCAAATATTTCATCAACTATGGTTTCTATAAGTTCGGGCTAGAGGTGAGACACCCTCTCCTTATCCCCCTTCTTGCCTGGAGCATTAACATAGAGCTTAAGAACCAGAGGAAACCTTAGGAATCTTCTTAGGATCTTAGGAAATCTTAGGAATCATTGAATGCAGGGATTCAGAAGGTTTTTTGTATCTTGGACACCTTTGTCCATCTAATGGACCCCTTCTCAGAGTAATGTTTTTAAATGCATAAAATAAAATGCAAAGGATTACAAAGGGATCCAATTATGTAGAAATATAATTATCAAAATTTTTTTAAAAAGCAGGTTCTCAGAAGCCACATTAAGAGCCCTTGATTTAGTTTAGCCCCTTTATTTTACTGATGGAGAAACCAAGACCTAGAGAGTCAAGTGATATGCCCAGAGCTGCATAGATATTAAACAGCAGAGCCAAGGTTATATTCCAGCTTCATAAGGCTGCCTTCTGGATCTCTGGCATGAATGACTAGGATTGTGGCAGAACTAGATGCCAATTCGCCTCCTAAGTACATAAATTATGCTTAGAGAAATTTGCTATTTCAGGCAGGAGCTAATCTACTAACTCCTATTGTCTCTTCGTTAACCCCAAGAAATTAAATTCATTTCTATTGATATAGTGGATAGGGAGAGTGGAATTGGAATCAGGAAGACATAGGTCTAAATTCTCCTTCAGACACTTACAAGCTGTGCAAACCTAGGGAAGTCTCTCCTAACCTTCAGCTGCCCATTAGTGATCTCAAACTGAATGTTTCTTAGACATCTTAAATTCCCTATGTCCAAAAGTGAACTGCTCATCTCTCCAAATCACTTAGCTTCTGCCTCAGTTTCCTCATCTGTAAAAAAGGGGATAATAACACTTACCTCCCAGAATTGTCATGAGGCTCAAATGAGATAATATCTGAAAAGTGCTTTGCAATCCTTAAAGTGTCTTATACATGTTAACTATCCCTTACTAGACTGTAAGCTCCCCAAGGAGCTCTTGAACCTCTCTAGCTCTTTAAAATTCACAAAGCACTTTCCTTACAAGAATCCTATGAGAAAGAAACACAGAGAAGTGGGACAGCTTTAAAAGTCACGTGTTTAATTTATTACATACTTTTTTTTAAAGCCAAACTATATTAATAGAGATTTGCAGTTTCCTATACAATACTCTTTTTCTGTTCTACTTTATCTATGGAAATGATCTTCTTGGTGTTCATTAAATTCAGAATAAAAATAAAATAAGATTTAAGAATGCTGTGAAATCTGTAATCGGAGTCTTATTTTATACAAGAAAACTCACGTTCAAAGAAGTTAGGGGATTTGTCTGGGATCAGAGAGCCAATAATGGTGGGAGCTGAGATTTGAACATAAGCCATCTGACCCTAGGCTCAGTGGTCTTTTCAGTCCATTAAGCTGCTTCTCAGTCATGGTACCCCCCAACAACACTTAGTGTGTTGTTGTTGTTCAGTCACTCAGTTGTGCCTGATTCTTCATGACCCTGTGGACTATCCCATCCATGAGGTTTTTTTGGCAAAGATACTGGAGTGGTTTGCCTTTTTTCTTCTCCAGTGGAATAAGACAAATGGAGGTTAAGTGACTTACTTTGGGTCACACAGCTAGTAAGTGTCTGAGGCCCGACTTGAACCCAGCCCTCCCTGGTTTAAATCTAATTCACTTGCAAGTCATGACTTCTCCTTCCTAACATTATGGTCCTCTTGTAGAAGGAAGGACAAACAATTATCTACTGAGCCACCTAACTGCCTCCAGGGTAACCAGAGGTTAAGTGATTTGCCCAAGGTCACACAGCTTGTAACTGTCTGAGAGCCTGTAAACTCAGGTCTTCCTGACTCCTGGCCCAGCACTCTATCCACTGAGCCACCTGGCTGCCTTTAAGGCAACCAGAGGTTAAGTGACTTGCCCAAGGTCGCACAGGCCTTGTCTGTGTCTGAGGCCAGATTTGAAATAGGGTCTTTCTGACTCCAGACCCAGCACTCCATCTACTGATCCATCTAATTCCTAGCATGTTAGATCCTTAGTAAGTTCTTATTAAATGGATTTGAAACAAATTAAATACCCAACAGCTTCTTGGTTCTGGCACTGAAATAGTCCTATTCCTATTAGTTCACTTTTTTTATTCAGTTTTTTTTATTAAATTTATATTTGCCTTCCAGATGTGCTTTGTTGCTGTTCTCAATGTCACAGGACAGCGCATGGATTTTTATTCTCTGGTCCACATCTGCTCGTTAATTTATTTGCTGCGTCTTCGGAGGAGGAAAGCAATTGCTGAGGCCTGGCCAAGATACTGTGGGTTTCTTGCCAGTCTTATGACTTTTCAGTACTTCCTGTGCGTTGGAATCCCTCCAGCTTTTTGCAAAGGTGAGCTCGTCAGATGCTTCAGCTCACATCTCAGAGGAGGGACCTTGCACTCTCCTTGTGCCAGGGACGGCCTCTCTCATGCGTTTAGCTCCCCAGGAAGCAGCCCTTTGATCCTCTCTGCTGAAAGGGCTCTTCCTCTCATAAAATTTCTTAGAGCACTTTGTCTGGATCTCCCTTGTAAATAAATAATTTCCATTTAATTTATATAATAAGAACAAAAATAGACATTTATATAGGGCTTTAAAGTTTCCAAACCACTTTATTCATTTGATCCTCATGATAGCTCTGTAAGGTAAATGCTATTATTAATTATCCCCTTTTTGCTGATGGAGAAACTGAGGCAAGGAGGGACTAAGTGATTTGCCCAGCATCGTTCATCTAGTAAGTGTCTGAAGCCATACTTGAACTCAGGTCTTCATTACTCCAAGCTTAGCCATTCATCTGCTGTACCACCTAACATATGACATGTGAGTATGGAATATACCCAGGTAAGCAATTAAGTAAGGTGGCATGGTGCATTAAGAATCAGAGGCCCTATGGGGCAGCTAGGTGGCGCAGTGAGTAGAGCACCAGTCAGGAGGACCTGAGTTCAAATGCGGCCTCAGACGCTTGACACACTTACTAGCTGTGTGACCTGGGACAAGTCATTTAACCCCAATTGCCCTGCCTTACCCCCTCCAAAAAAGAAAAAAAAAAGAATCAGAGGGCCTGATTCAAATCTTAACTCTGCCATTTGTCGCCTGTATAGCCTTGGCTAAGTCATCTAAGTTTTTTGGGACTCAGCTTCCTCGTGTGTAAAATGAGAGGGCTAGACCAAACGACCTTAAAAGTTCCCTCAATCTCTAGGTCTATGATCCTGTGATCCTTTTATTACTAAGCAAGTTTAGTTGTTTTATATTCAGCATTATTTTATTTAAGATTTTTTGAATTATTTATTTTTAGCATTTAAAAAAAATTTTTGAGCTCCAAATTCTCTCCCTCCCTCCCACCCCTCCCTCTCCTATTGTCAAGGCAAGAAATGTGATATCAATTATACATGTGAAATTATGCAAAATATATTTCCATCTTCACCACGTTACCTAAAAAAGCAATAAAAATTAAGAAAGTGGGGAGAAAAAGTATGCTTCAATTTGCATTCAGACTCCACGAGTTCAATATTATTATTTTAAATAAATTATTTAATAGAAACAAAACTCCCTGGCATTTGGTTAGCACTTTCAACTTTTCTGGGCATGGTTTTAAATCTTATGCCTCAGACAATACAACGACTCTGTGGGTACAGCCCTCAAGTAGGTGACATCAGGCTCATATTGGCAGGGGAGAAAATTAAGGCTTGGAGGTAGAAGGTCGGATTCAGGTCATGTAGCTGGCTCCCCTGGCTTTCCAGTGTTTTCTCTACTATATTATGTTGCTTCAGATGGACAAAACTAGAGCAGAGATTCAATAATAATACTTTTACCAATGTTAATTTCTCAGTATTACTTCCCTTATCTCATTTTAATCACTACCAGCTAGCAGGCCTAAAACAGAGGTGTCAGATACACAATCTGGAATGTTCCTGGGACTGAGACATTCCCAAATACACCCTGAGTCAGGTTAAAATATAATTGGGAAATAGTTAACAAAATGAATAAAAATACAACAAAACACAGATAATGTTAATAGGCCCCCATAGGATGCTCCTATACTGTTTAGCCCCCTTTTCTATCTGAGTGTCACACCAGTGGAGGCCCAGTGGATAGGCCTGAGTTCAAATAACGACTCAAACATTTACTGGCTGTGTGACTCAAAGTTGAACCTCTCTGGGCCTCAACTACTTCATCTGTAAAATAAAGGAGCTGGATTCAATGGCCTCCAAATTTCCTTCTAGCTCTAAATCTATTTGTGAAAAATCTATAGTGTGAAACTTGCAGACCTTCGTAGAGAGCTTTTGAGTTGCTGTGGAGAGAATGACCACCACCCAGGGGCCACCTTCTGGAACCTCTCTCACCCCAGTGAGGCTGGGAATCCAACAAAAGACATATACAGTCAGACACTGAGTCTTATTCGAGGCCTTCGCCCTCTGGTGGGGCCTGTCAGAGCCTGTACTCCGCAGGCACGTATTTTGAGAACCCACAAACCCCTCTTTTAAATAAGAGGCCTTCTTCACTTGGGGTCCACAGAACTGGGGTCTGAGAACTTGGATGGGGGAAAAATCGCATCTTTATTTTCTTTAGTTTCTTTGTGTAATTCTTTGTATTTTATTTTATGCATTTAAAAATGTTATTCTGAACACAAGCTCCAGAGGCTTTGACAGACTGCCAAAGGGGTCCATGACACAACAAAAGATTAAGAAATCCTAGCCTGGATGATTTGGCTCTTGTCTTACTAGACCTGGGTCCAAATCTTGTCTCTGTCACTAACTGCCTGTGTGACCCTGGACAAGTCACTTTAATCTTTTTGGGCCTCCTCTTTAAAATGAGTGGTTTGCCCCAGATGGCCTTTAACATCCCTTCTGATTTTAAATCTATGCTACCATTATCATCTTTTAATCTCTACAGTCTCTTACAGCTGTAAATAAATCCTATGATCCTATATCCTGCCCACCCCACCCCCATACACCATAATGAGAGATCAGAGAAAAAATGCATTAACAGAATGTTGACTCAATGTGATTAAAAATATAATGGTAATAACATGAAAATTGCTCCTTGTTCTACAGATTACCCATGGAGATCCATGAGACCAGCAATCCATTCAAATCTCATTAAATGGTTGTATCTCCCAGATTTTGCCAAGAAACCAGATGCTCTTTTTTTGCTGTGTGAGTGGCTAATGTTTCTGCATGGCATGGTCCTAAAGGACAGTGCAGACTAACTGGGCCTTGCAGGGTCTGGTAAAGGAGTGTTTCCATCTTACGTGGCTCCATCTTGTGGTGGACATGGGCTTTCCATTGCTGCTAAAACCAAGGAAAGAAGGAAACAAGCATTTATTAAGCATGTGCCAGATACTGTGCTAAGTGTTTTACAAATATTATCTCACTTAATCCTCACAACAACCTTGGGAAGGAAGTGCTATTATTATCCCTATCTTACATTTGATGAAACTGAGGCAGACAGAGAAGTGATTTGCCCAGGGTCATATGGGTATCTGAGGTTGGATTTGAACTCAGGTCTTCCCAACTCCAGGCCCAATACTCTATTCACTACACCATTTAGCTGCTTCTAGGTATAAAATGTAAAATGTAAGTAGGATAAAAAAAAATAATTCAAATCTCCAATTCCTAGCACAGTGTAGTGCATAGTAGGTGTTCAATAAATGCTTATAGATTGATTAGATATCCATTAAGGTCCCATTCTAAGGACAGCTAGGCAGCACAGTAGATAGAGTGCCTGGCCTGAAGGGAGGAAGACCTGAGTTAAAATATGGCTTCAGACACTTACTATAGCTGTGTGACCTTGGGAAAGTTACTTAATTAACTCTGTTTACCTCAGTTTCCTTATCTGTAAAATGAGCTGGAGAAGGAAATGGCAAACCACTCCAGTATCTTTGCTAAGAAAACCCCACGTGGGATCACAAAGAGTCAGACAGGATGAACAACAAGATCCCATTCACTTTTAATGCTCTATGATGCTATGATTCTGTGTTCTCCCCCAATAATCACTGAGAAGATGCCGATACTAGAATACAGTATTCCGGTCTCCTTGTGATGTGAGATAATTCACATAGTTTAAAATCATGAATCTGAAATGGTTTTTCCTTTTAAATATTGCGCTGGTGCTTTTCAATCAGATTTTTCAAATGCAGTTTCGCTATGAGCTGTGAGACAGAAGAGACACCAGTGGGCAATTTGGGGGGAAAACAAATATTTCATATTTATAATGTTCCAAAGCTGTATTTTGAAACTGAGAACTTTCTTGTCTCCAAAAGAGCTCATTCTTGTACTTTTTGCTATAGGTGGCTTCAATCCTTCTAAAAACGATTAGCCCTGTTATTAAAGTTCACTTATTTGTGAAAGAGAAGAATCAGAGATGAATCTCTTCTTCCATTCCTCTATCCCCTAACAATCCCTGGCAATGTGGTTTAATGGGAAGAGCATTGGTCTGAGAAGTGGGCTCTTGCACTGATTCTGTTACTCACCAGCTCTGCCTCCTTGAGCCAAGCACTTTCTTCTCAGAACCTCAGTTTTCTTATCGGAAAATTAGGGAATTGGACTAGGTGAGCTCTAAGCTCTCTTCCAGTTCTAAAACTGAGATTCTTTGGACTCCCTCCTAGCAGACTTCCTAACCATACACACAATCTATTACTTTGAATACTGTGCTGTTAAACTTGGTGGTGGTGCTGAGGATGGGATGGTCAACTCAAAACCCACATCCCATGTATCATAGGCTTTCTATGCTTCTGTGTTAAACATTTGGAGCAGGAAATCTACTCTATTGCATAGACCCAGAGTCATAACTAACCATTCTGTGCCTGGGATGAGTGTCACAAAACACCTGAGAGGCAGGGTGGGGAGATCAATGGATGTACCAAGATACTGCATGGCTATTTCTAGGGAGACTCTCTGGCAACAAGGTTGGTGGGGAAGCAAGCGAGTTCAGGACTGGGAGGAACTAACATAGGTTGCTGCAGCCAGTAGTGATGGAGAGAGGGGAGTAAATCTTATCAAGTAAATTCCTATTTTTAACTTATTTTGCTTGAAACTAGGTGCTAAACTATTTCTGAACTGCTCCTTGGATTAGACTACAGTACTATCTGCAGCCTCTAAATTTCTACGCCCTGAGCAAAGCCTTTGCTTGCCCTGCCCTAGTTGTAACTCCACACAGACCTTTTGGTAATATTGCTACTGTCCTACTTAGTGAAAATCACAACTGCCTCTTTGTTTTTTCTCCCTTTCCCAAAAGGGAGGTGATAAGGGAATTAGTTTGCAATGTAATTTGGGACTATTTAAGTATAAAGTTTTATTCCCCTAAAGGACTTGACCCATGAAGAGTGATTCAGTAGAACTTATTGTACAAATACTTGTTTAAATGTGGAGCGGACCACCTAATTCCATTCCTACATATCTCCACAGATGATTTTTTGCTTCTGCTCTTTGCTTCTCTCCAGTGGCAAGTATTCGAAGATGAGAATAAGGCTTCTGTGAGAATGCAGGTAGGAGATAATGTGGAGATAAGCCGGGATTTGCTTCCAGAAGACCTCAGTCAATTCACTACAATACCAAACTTTATTTACTGCAGGTAAGACCCAGAATCCAGTGAAACCACAGAAGAATGGCTCACCCTTTATTCCCTCTCTGGTTTATCCCATTCCTAATGTTTTTATAAAATTTCCTCTGAATAGTCAAGGTTACTTTCTGAACTTCCCCACCTCCCCCCTTCCCCTCAAATCTAGTCCTATGTCTAGGTGGGGCAGTGGATATAGCGTCAAACCTAGAGTCCAAAAGACTTGAGTTTTATTCTGTCTCCAATGCTTACTAACCATGTGACCCTGGGAAAGTCACTTAACCTCTGCCTCAATTTCCCCAAACATAAATTTGGGGTAATAATAGCATATATATCACATGGCTGCTGTGAGGATCAAGTGAAATAACATATAAAGTATTTTGTAAACCTTAACTTACTATATTAATGCCACCTATTATTATTAGCTATTATTACAGTCCCATCTTTTTAGTAAATTGCTTTCTAATGCTCCCAGATTATTTTATTTAACTTCTAAGAATATTTCTGTGTTCCTTCCTTTTGTTGGGCCGTGGAATCATAGGATTTAGAAATGAAAAAAACCTTAGAAATAATTTTGTTCAATTCCTCATTTTATAGATGAGGAAATTGAGGCGTAGATAGGAGAAAGTAGTTGCCCAGACTGATATGTTAGTAAGTGTCAGAGCCAGGATTTGAACCTTTGGTCCTCCATCTCCAGATGCAATTCTCTTCCCTCCACATCACACTGCCTCTCTTTTTGTAGTGAGTGCCTTCTCCCTGGACGTGTTCAACAAGAGGCTGAATATATATGTGTAGGGGAACTCATAGAGGAGATTTCTCCGCTAGGCAGGAGGACCCCTTCTAACTCTCAGATTCCAAGACCTATGGAATCTTAATACTGGAAGGGACCTTACAGGTCAATTAGGCTAATAATGTCTCACCCTATGAAAGTCCAAACGTCTACTTAGATTTTGACTCACCTGTTCTGTCTTCCAGGTCCTACCTGGATATGGTGAAAGTCCTTGTGTTCAGCTACCACCTCTGGTTTGTACTCTGCCTGGTTTTTCTCGCAGGGACAACTCGAATCAACATCCTTTGTGCTGGCTACCTGGTAGCCTTTTTCTACTTCATGCTCCATGGAAGGGCCCTCCTATTGAGACCCGTGAAAATTATTCTCCATCGATGGGACTACCTGATTACATATACTGCTCTAGTGATTGCCATGAAGAACCTTCTAAGTGTATGTGTATACCTTCACATAGCCTCCTGGGGATCGTTTCTGTTTTTGTTTTTTTTTTTAGCTCAGCTACCTTAAGACTTAAAAAAATGAATAAGCATTACCAAGACAAATAGTGATCTTAAGAGATCATGTTTTCCATCTATTTAACCAAGGCAGAAAACCCCAAGGAGGAAGCAGTGGCATAGTCAATAAAAGCTGGCCTTGGAACCAGGAAGAACTGGATTTGAATCCTGACTTTGACATGTACTGGCTATGTGACCCTGGGCAAACCACTCAACTTTTCAATGTACTAATGGACAACTCTATTAGACTATACATTTCAGAGATCGTGCTGACTTGCACTGGTGGGGTTTTACCTTCTGGGAGTTCCCAAATCAATGAAATCACAAGCACAGGCCCTAACCCTATAAAACACTAAAGAATGCCTAAAATGTCACCATAAAGCACGTACTTCTTAAAGAAACTTTTGACACTAAGAACTATGAATCTGAGTGACGGTAGAAGGAACAAAAATGGTAGAGGGAAATGGAATGTTTTATGAATTAACAAAGGAGGTCTAGAACCTATTATTAGGGATAATTATTAGGGACTAGACTTGTGATTTCATTGATATAGAAAACTGCCATATAAGAAAGTGGACCCCTTCCAGTACCTTCTCTGCAACATGTAGTTTGAGAGAGTTCTCTAGAGAATTAAGTGATTTGCCAAAGGTCACACACAGTCAGTGTATACCAGAGGCAGTATTTGAACCCAGTTTTCATGGCTCTGAGTCCCAATCTTTATGCACTATGACCACATTGCCTCTCAGAGTCCACTGCTAAAATTTTGTAAATCTGCATGATATTTAAAGTATTCCTTCAAAGCCTCATCCTGGCTTGGAGGTGACCCTGGATTCTGGAAGGTTGCAAGAGTGGGGTACAAGCTCTAGCAAGTTCTAGACCAATCAGGAACAGCTCTGAGGCTGTTCCAGTGATGGAGAGTGTTTCCGTGGTCCAGGAAGAGTCTAGCTAATAGAAGAGAGGTTCATGACCAAAAGATTGGCCACAAGGTGGCAATTGTTTTTCTGTAGATGAAAGCATCCACTAAGGCATGGAGGGGCTCTGGTCTGCACTAAAGCACCCATATCAATGGAATCACAGGTCTAAGTACTGCTGAAGAATAAGTGCCTTGCACACAGATGGTGCTTAATTGCTATAACTTCATATCTCTTATTTTACTTGATCCTCACAATAACCTTGAGAAGGTTATTGTGAGGCGAGACAAGTATCGTTGTCTCTATTTTCCAGAAGAGGAAAGAAGGCTCACGTAGCTTAAATTACTTTCTGGGGTCATGTAGCAGATGATAAGGTAGGGTCTTGAACCCAGGTTTTCTGATTCCTAGCCAGTCCTTTCCTTGTACTGTCTCTGTGGACTGCTAAGGATTCCTATCCAGTTTAGCTTTGGAATAGATGACCCCCTGAGATCACCTTTCAGCTCTGAGGTCTTGTGATTCTGTACTGAGCATTTCTTGTGTCCCTTGTCTGACTGCAGATTGGAGCTTGTGCCTACCTGGAGACATTACTGAGTTCTCATTGCTGGTTTGTTCACAGTTTTAGCATCTACTGCACAGTAGGAGGCTATAGCTTGTGTAAGTACTCAGTTTGCTCTTCTCATCCTTGGTGTAAGTACCTGGCCAACTGCTCTCATCTCTGGCATCAGTGCCCATCCCTCTGCACTCACCCGCTCTTTCCAAAGGAAAAAGACTAAGCAAGTTGAGCAAAAGCTTCATGCAAGCTTGATTTACTATACACAATTCATATTCTAAATAAGAGAGAAACCAAGCTAGAAACTGGTCCCAAATTGTGGATACATCCATTTTTTCAGAAGAAAAGTCATGAGCTCACTTAGTAAATGAATATTCACTAGATCCCTGTGATAATAGGCTAAAGAAAGGAAAAAAGGAAAGAAGGAAGGAAGGAGGGAGGGAGGGAAGGAAGATGGGAGGAAGAAGAAAGGAAAGGAATGGAAGGAAAAGGAAGGGAAAGGAAGGAAAGGGAAGGAAGAAATAAAGAAGAAAACTTTACCCATGAGAATTTCTTCCTAAAGATAAAAGCAACTAAATAGGTTTGACACCTTCACTTGATTTTTTTTAAACTTGATATGTGTATTTATAGGAGTATTCAAGAGGTACTTGGAATGTACAAATCTTTCATCCGCAGCTCTACATGAGCTATATTTTTCACAGCAGTAGAGCTCATATTAAGTGCACCTACAAGTATGTTATAGTACAGTGAGCGGCGTGATTTTTCTCTTAAGTTCCTATTAAATTTCTCCCTAAATTACTTTCATGTAATTCATATCATATGCTTTTTAAAATGTCATATACAATGAAAACAAAACAAAAGAGAAAAAGGTGTATACTTCTCTGACCTGGCCCTGGAGGAACGTTCTAGTCAAGTTGGTTTCTTTCAGGTCCATGGTTATGTCAATGTGACATCAGACCTGTCCAGTGTTCTGACCACTCCCCAATGACAGCTCCTCAAGGCACTGTGTTAGGTGCAAGCAGTTCAGCTAGTTGCACAGGACCCCGCCCACTTTAGAGAAGAAAAGGCCACAATTCTGCCTGAGGACAGATAAAATTGACTTGATCTTGGGAATGGGGTTTTATAGAACACCTTGACTTTCTATATCTGCCTCCTAAAGAGTTCAAAGTTCTCTTCTCTCATCTGTCCTTGTACCATTTCTTCTGTCAGTTCAATGTTTTCATTCTTGTTTTACAGGAGAGGCAAAATAGCTGTTCAAGTTCACACAGCAATAGATACAGAATGGCTAATATCAATTGATTAGGGGTGAAGGTGGGGAAGGACTGGACTGTCTTTTTCCAATTCTGATCACTTCCCCTAAGTGCTAATTATGTCTCCAAATCCTGATCTCACTTCTCCTTCACCTTCCTACCGTCCATACCCCACCCTCCTACTCACTTAGCTAACACTTTAGGCTTTGGCAGAAGAAGGGGAGAAAAATGAGTAAAGGAGGAATGATGAGAGGGTGTACCTAAGCTCTATAACTGTTACCCCTGCTCATAGCCATGCGGAAAGAGGAGGGTAGAAATAGAGGACAACAGTAATACTTTTTTATATCTACTATTCCAACTATGTCTTCGCAGAAAAGCTTATAAATGTTCATGATTTTTCTTGTGTAGCCGTTCCTGATGATGAAGGGTGTGAACCTCCAGAAAAGGATGCTGGGATCCTGTGGGATGCTATATGTTTCACCTTCCTGCTAATCCAGAGGAGGATCTTTACAAGTTACTATCATCTTTATGTTGTGGCTGATCTAAAAGCCACTGAGATCTTAGCATCCAGGTACATGGGCCACATGCCACTGAGCACAGGGTGGGAAATGTCATATCTCAGAGTATATCTCAGAATATGGAGTATTGTCATATCTCAGAGCTGGGATTCAATTGAATTCAATAAACATTTATTAGGTGCTCACTATGTACCAGGTGCTGTGCTAAGTGCTAGGGATACAAAAAGAGGCAAAAGACAGTCCTCCCCTCAAGGAGCTTACAATCTAACAGGGGAAGACAACATGCAAACAAATATATACAAAGCAAGCTATATACAGAATAAATAGTAGATAATTAACAGAAGGAAGATACTAGAATTAAGAAGGCTTGGTGAAGGCTTCCTGTCGGAGGTGAGATTTTAGTTGGGACTTAGAGGAAGCCAGGGATGTCAATAATCAGAGCAGAGGAAGGAGAGCATTCCAGGTATGAAGGACGGCCAGAGAAAATGCCTAGAGCCAAGAGATGGAGTATGTAGTTTGTGGGACAGCCAGAAGGCCACTGGATCAGAGAGTACATACTGAGGAGTGGAAAGGGCTCAACTTTGGATGATTTTATTTCATGGAAAAGGAAACTGAGTCTCTGAAAAGTAAAATGATTGCTCAAGATCAATGGTAGAGCTGGGATTAGAACCTGGGTCTCTTAGTTCTTGGTAGAGTGCATTTCTCCTACACTAAGCTTTATTTGTCTTACTCGATGGATGTCTTCCTTGATGAATGCATTCCTCCAACACAAGGTAAAATAGTCTCGTACGTCTCAGTGAACACCAGACAAGCTGCCTGGATTTTATACACTGGGATAACATAATGTTTCTTTTGTATACTTAGAGGAGCTGAGATGTTTGACCTGAAGTTAAAAAAGTTTTTAGTGCTTCGAGAAGAAGAAGAGGAAAAGTCAAAAGTGTTCATGATGAAACAGTACGTTGATCAAACAATGCTTTATATCCTGCTCCTACATAGGAAAGATTAACCAACCACATGAGGTCAACTTTCTTCATTGTTTGTTCTCTATTGCTATTAGGCAGTACATTTTTCTATTTTATAATTATGTATTTAGAGCTGGAAAGAAACTTAGAGGTCACTGAGACCAATCTCCTTATAGTATATAAGAGGAAACTGAGGCAAGGAGAGGAAAAATGGTTTGCCTGAGGTCCAAAAGGTGGTAACTGGCAGAGTCAAGATTTGAACCCAAGTCTCTGGCACCAAATCCAGCATTCTATCCATTGTAACATGCTGTTGTTTTTCAGTTGTCTTTAGTGACGTCTGACTCTTTATGATCCCATTTGGGGTTTTCTTGGCAAAGATACTAGAGTGGTTTTGCCATTTCCTTCTCCAGCTCATTTTACAAATGAAGAAACTGAGGCAAACAGGGTTCAATGACTTGCCCAGGGTCACACAGCTAATAAGTGTCTGAGGCCAGATTTGAATTCAGGAAGATGAGTCTTCCTGACTCCAGGCCCCGAACTCCATCCAGTGCATCACCTAGCTGCCCCATTGTACCATACTGCCCCTTTAAGTCACCCTTTCTTCACGTTGTTGAACATGACCAACAGGAAGAGCAAGAAATGAAGTTGAATAAAATGACCATGTTCTGAGTGTGCATTGTTAAATTTGAGGTTTGAATATGAGTTGTCCAGTAGAGAACGTTGCTAAGAAGTGATCTTCCAGCCTCGGATATGTATAATCCATATAATTCCATAGTTTGGCTCCTCATACTTTCCAATTTCCTCTCTCCTTCCAATTCTCCCCTCCCCTCCCCACCTCACCCCCAAAACCATGGTTGCTATTTCACATTCCCACCCCAATCCCTTTTGCTGTGATGGCTCCCTGGAATAACCTACTCTCTTCTCTCTACTGATCTAAGGCCTTCCTACTCCTTCCAAAGGCTCTATGGAGTTTTTTTCCTCCATCTTTAGCTATCAGTAGAGAGAATAAATTCTGAAAAGAAAATGGGGGACCAAGAAGTTTTGGCAGGAAATGGGGCCCATTTGGCAGAGAGGAGGTGGTGGGGTGGTGGGGGAAGGATGGGTTCTCAGAATTTGTCTTAAATTGCCAGAATGGAGAAAATCAAATTGAAACAGAAGAAAACTGACAGTATGCAGCAGACCGAGAAGACCCTTGGTGCCTCAATGGTTAAAGACAGTCATTCTCCCAAGCCAGAAGCAAGACAAACACAAGGTAAGGATTGGTGCACTCAGCCATCTCAGGTGACTTAAAAGAACTTCTAGGATCTGAGTTAGTGAAATTAAATCATCTGCCATATAAAGCCCCTCTTCTCTGAGAGTAAGAAAGGGGGTAGACTTGAGCCTCTAGAAATGTCACACAATGGGTCTACATGAGAGCGGCTTCTCCACTTATCTCAGGTACTTACAGATTTGTCTCTGAAACAGCATTGGAAGTGTTAAATTCTGACCCAAGGGCCCCCCCCCCAAATCTGAAAAGGCCCCTTTGTTAGTGCAAAATCATAGGATAATAGGTTTAAAGCTGGAAAGGTCTATAGAGGTCATCTGGTCCAACCCTTTCATTTTACTGAGGAGGAGCCTGAGACCCAGAGGGGTTAAATCATTTTGCCCAAGGCCACACAGATAATAGGTGGCAGAGTTGGGATGCAAACTTCCAAGTCTTCCAAGTACAAATGCTGAACCTTTTCTACTGTACCTGTGGGCCTCCAGCAGAGGGAGGCCCTTCCTTTTCCTGGTTATATACAGTAGGGCTTCCTAGAAATTCAAAGGCTGCTTTGACGGCTATAATCCTGAGATTTCCCAAAACATTTCCTCAAAGAATCAGTGTGTTAAATCAAAGAATAGAACATGTTTCTAAAGTTAATTTTTCACATCATGGATTCTTCTTGAATTGAACCAATTTGGGGGATTAAAAAAAATTCATGTCTTTATTTGATCATGAGCAGTAACATTTCTTTTTATTAAGCAAAAATTACATTGAGTACATAATTTGACCTCACCAATTAAGACTAATTAGATTGAACAGTTTATATTAGTGACAAGTCTGAATTTAGAAGGCATCTTTTCAAAAATTATTTAACATAATGTAGTTTCACTATTTAAAGCCATATAAAATATCCCAAAGTAGTTTTGCAAAGTATCGCTCAATAGAGGCACCCAGGGGATCTGGTTTTTTGAATAGGCAAGAATGAGTTTTAATTGTCATTGTGTGTTTGTCCTTCATTCTTGAAGAGGACCATGACATCAGAGAAATGATGACATGACTTGCAGTCGACTTTGATTTGAGTGAGGGAGGGCTGTGCAAGGTGACCAGCCTCACTTTCTCCTCCACAGCCATCTGGGTCCCGTGGCCTGATATTCACCAGGACTGTGAGGCTGATTCCTCTCTCTCCCTCCTCCTCTCCCTCCCTCTTACCCACCTCTGCCCAAAGGAAGGTACATTTCAGATGGCTGTTGTTCACTCTGGAGCTCATAGATTGGACAATAGGGAGCCCTCCTAGCACAGAGTGAATGTAAATTCTAAATAGTAACTGTTTCTCTTTTGGCCAGGAAGCCTGAGGGTCTTCTGCTCCTAGTTTGACTTTTTCTCTTTTTTGAGTTTTGATTAAAGGGGCCATGCTTTGATTAACTTCTTAAAGAGCCCTATTCACTGAACAGGCAGTACCTCACCCAAAGTGAGAACCTAATTGTCATGCAGTTTGAATTAACTAAAACAATCCTATCAAGTTACTAATAGAAAGGCAGGCTTTAGTTCTTTGGGGAGGAATTACCCAAATTCTCAATGACTGGTATCTCATCTAGTGAGGTTTTACTCTATTTGCAGATGATGGGAGCATAATGAAAAAAAAAGATGAGAACTGGTGGCAACCTTGGGTGAAGCATCCTTCTAGTAAGTTGACTGAGATTCTAATGAGCGTAATGGGTTATTACACAGGGCTAATGAGGCAGGGGCCTTGGCAGCTAGAGGGTGCAAAGGATAGAAGGCTTGGCCTGGAGTCAGGAAGACCTGAGTTCAAACCCCACCCTTCCTAGCTGTGTGACTCTGGGCAAGTCATTTAACCTGTCTGCCTCAGTTTCCTCAGCTGTAAAATAGGAATCATAATAGCACTTACCTTTAAGGGTTATTGTGAGGATAAAATGAGAGAATAGTTGTAAAATCCTTTGAAAACCTTAAAGTGTTCTGTAAATGTTCATTATCATCAGCTTTAACGTTTTCTATTTCCTTGTGGGCCAGCTTCATGGGTTACTTTTTTCTCTGTTCCATGGTCCCAAGCTAAAGCTCTATTCCTAGCCATCTGTCTTAAAGCATGTTCTATGCTATAATATACAAAGGGACCTGGGCTAAAAAGTGTAGATGGCAGTGCAAATCCCTCACTTTTGAACATGACCAACAGGAAGAGCAAGAAATGAAGTTGAATAAAATGACCATGTTCTGAGTGTGCATTGTTAAATTTGAGGTTTGAATATGAGTTGTCCAGTAGAGAACGTTGCTAAGAAGTGACCTTCCAACCTCGGATATGTATAATTCATATAATTCCATAGTTTGGCTCCTCTTACTTTCCAATTTCTTCTCTCCTTCCAATTCTCCCCTCCCCTCCCCACCTCACCCCCAAAACCATGGTTGCTATTTCACATTCCCACCCCAATCCCTTTTGCTGTGATGTCTCCCTGGAATAACCTACTCTCTTCTCTCTACTGATCTAAGGCCTGGCTACTCCCAAAGGTGACCAGCCTCACTTTCTCCTCCAGAGCCATCTGGGTCCCGTGGCCTGATATTCACCAGGACTGTGAGGCTGAGAAGAACCCAAAAACTCATGTCTTGGTGACTTAGTAGCCTCAGGCTCATATACAAACAGATAGCATTTCATTTTTTGATACCTATAGAATATCTGCAGTCTGATTGTGCCAAGAAAGGGGCAATGAATGGAGACTTTCTATGTTATGGATAATAGGCTTTTTGTGATGACAGATGACAAAGAAAAGCACCCCCTAGTTGCTCTACATCCTCTACACCCCCAGGGACTAATTCAGTCCATCAGTACCAATGCAGCTCAGTCTAGATGAGGAGAGCTGAGACTTCAGACTGTATCAGGAGGGGTTAGTCTCATAAAAATGAAATGTCTTGTAACATCACTAGAACAAGAGAGATTTCGGATAGTACTTGACTTTTGTTATAAACCTTCCTGGGATGCGTACAGAGACAAAACTATATATTCTTGTGTTCTTTGGAATTGTTTTAAGTGATTCAGGATGGGAGCTATAGCCTTTTTGAGTCTGACAGTGAAGAGGAAGAAGAAGAAATAAAAGAAGAAAAAAAGAAAGAAACATTTCCAAAGCCTGAAACTGCCTTCCAGGTATCTGTTGGGTAATGTCCCTGATCTATCCATTCAATAGTCCCATTACAATACTGGTTTATTATTTTTGTTAATAATAACTCACTTCCTGATAGTGCTTTAAGGTTCATAAAACACTTTTGGCAACAACAGTGTAAGATAGGTAGTGTTAATATTATTTTTTCCATCTCCAAAAGGGCCTATCAATTAGCTGTCCTAATTCTTCTACTCATCATTCCTGTGATTTACCAGACAAAAACACCCTTTCATTGCTACCACTCCCGGACAGGTGTTGTCTCTCCCTATTAAAGAATAAGTTCCTGGAGGGTAGGAGCTATCTCTTTTCTGCATTTGTATTCCCTGAGATTAGCAATATAAGTGCTTAATAAATGCTTTTTCCTTCCTTCCTTCTCTTCTTCCCTCCTCTCTCCCTTCTCTTCTTCCTTCCTTCTGTAAGAAATGGGAGGAGGAGTTTTGTTTCCACAGAACTAAAGGTGTACTTCCCCCTCCTCCACCCCAGCTTTAGCAGAAATCAGGCCTCAAGGTCCGTCAGGTGAGAGGTCAGAGGCTTGTACCCATGCGCATGCTTTTTGAGAAGGCAGTCAGGGGAATTAGAGAGGCCAAACCGGTTGAACCAGTTCAAGCTTATCTAGGGTCTGGTCTTGGTCAAGAGCCCAGGCCTACTGATTTGCATAATTTGCCTATATTAAAGAGGGAGGGTAAGGGAAGTAAAAGAATGTAGATTAATCCTAAACTAAGACAAGGAAAATCTAATTAACTTCACTTTTGCTTCTGTATCCTTATTATCCTACCTACATAAACTGTATAACCTAGGAAAACTATGTAAAAAGTAAAAAATGTAAACTAACCATAACTCTCACAGGAGTGGAGGGAATGGTTACCCTGGCTCCTGCAGGTGTATTGGTGTGAGTGTTCCAGGTAGTGCTATGCCAGCACTATGCCTTCTATCTCAAGGAGCATAATAAGATGCCTTCCTCTGCCCTCTCTGGTCCTGTAGTTCTTTGGGTGAGAAGGGGAAAATCACATGGATCTTCCCAAGGTCCTGCAACCAGGAAAGCAATGAGCAGTGGAAGCTCCACTCAGGCTGATTTCCTGACCCTGCCTTGGGGAGTCCTGTGATCCCCACTGCAGTGTTAAGAGGGCTACCACTCAGGATTCCCCTGGGGAACCCTGTGGTCTGCACAGCCTTCTTAAGGGGATATCACTTGGGTCCTACTTAGGGTCTGACCCCCTAGGAGGCCCTATGATCCTTACTGATTAAGGGGGGCTACCACTTGGTCTTCCTCTGGGAGTCCTGTGGTCTGCACAACCTTCCCTAGGGATTATCACAGGGGTCTTCCTCAGGACTTTGGCCCTGCCTAGGAAGTCCAGTGATCCCCAAAACCATGTTTCTCACACTCCCTCCCTTCCTTCCTTTGTTCCTTCCTTCTTTCCTTCCTTCTTTCCTTCTTCCTCTCTCCCTCCCTCCCTCCCTCCTTCCCTCCTTTCTTTACATTTAATAGATGAGAAAACTGAGATCCAGAGATATTATGACTCATTCAAGGACATATCTAGAAAATACCAGAATCAGGATTTGAACCCAGGTCCCCGGACACTAAACACATTGCTTTTTCCAAAAACACTTGTGTCATAAGCACAATGTCCTGGTGAGATATGATGTTCCATGGAATGAGCACTAGAATTGGAGTCAGAGGATTTGGGCTGATATTCGGGCTCTGCTTCTTACTACCTCCCATCACCATGATCGAGTCACTTACCTTAGTTCCTTATCTGTAAAATGAAGGGGTAGAATTAGATATCCTCTGAGGTTCCTTATGCTGATTTTAAATCTCAGATCTAGGTTAACCACCTCATTTTACAGATGAGAAAACTGAGACCTGGTGAAGTCGAGTGACTTGCCCAAGATTACATGGGTAGAAAATAGCAGAACCAGAACTGGGATTTGAATCCAGGTCCTATCAATTTAAATCCAGTGGTCTTTGTACCATACCAGGCTGGCATGGTGTGTGTGTATGTATGTGTGTGTGTGTGTGTACATATATAGTATGTAGGCATGCATGTATGTATGTATACATATATGTGTGTATATATACACATACACATTTCTCACTGTGTGCAATGGGAACATGAGCTGATATACAATATAACATATGCTGTATGTCATATATACACATATAACATAACAATGTGTCAGACTACTTCATTGCAGGCTTTCATTATGTGTTTATTGAGTTAATTTTGGGGAATTTCTAAATATGAAGAGAACTGTTCTTTAAAAGACCCACAATTCCAGATCTTTGTGTGTGTTTATTTGTAATCAGGGCATGAAATTGGAATATGCCCTTTCAGCCTGAGGCAGACTTCTAGGTATTTGAAAAAGATGGGACAATTGGGAATAAATCCTAGTTTTTCATAAAAGGAAGTCACTGGCCCTTTCGTCTCAGCATAAACCATTTGGCCTACAACACAGGAATCGTGGATTGCATTGATCTATACAAAATAAAGGAGAGACTAAGGCACAAAAATACTCTGGTCTTTCCTATGTGAAAAGGCAAAGAGAGTCAGCGTGGCATCATCCACTGAGCTCTAGATCCGGTATGAGGAGAATGTCTTGGCTGTGATGTTTGCTAGTCATGGGATCTTGAGAGGGACAATACTTTTCCAGGCCTGTGAAATGTGGATAATAACACTTGTACTATTTACATCTCTTGGATGTGGAGAGAAGTATGCTTCATAAACTTTAAAGTACCATAAAAATGTGAATTTTTATCCGTAAAAAACCCCAAAGTCTTACCTCAACCCTCTGTTCTCCTCAAACTCATGTTCTATCTCTCAAACTTTTCAAGAGCAGTCCAACCTTGATGCTTCCTCCCCCATCTTCTCACTCCTTGACCCCGTGGGATTTCGCTTCTCTTCTGACTTTGTTTCTATGGCTCTCTCTACAGTCACTACTGCCCTCTCACTTCTCGTATCCACTGACCATTTCTCTGGCCTTGTGGATTATGAACTACTCCTATATATGCTCTCCTCCCTCATCTTAAGTGGTATCAAAAAATCTTAGATCATTTGAAAGAACCAATAGTCCATTTAATTTATTCTCTCCTTAAAGCTTCAGGAACAATTATTTCTGTGCCTCCTTTCAAATTCATAGGGCCATAAAGAGGGCTTAGAGTCCACTTAGTTCAACTCCATCATTTTTTGAAGGAGGGAATTGAGCCTTTGAGAAATATCTTTAAGTGACTTTTCCAAGACAACAATGAGCGGGTATTTGAACCCAGGTCTTCTGACTCCAGATCTATCATTCTTTCTACCACACCATGCTGCCCGTTATTCATTTGACAGTCAGTATAGGGGACATATACATGTTTTCCTCAGCTTTTATAGTTCATATTTCTGGGTTTTCTTTGGAACATGTCACAGGTTCACCCAGAGAATCTTGTCCATAGTTTACCGTGGTGTGCAAATATCTGAGTGGAACTGGAAACATTTTTAAATTCAGGACCTGTTCCTTAAGATCATTTCTTTTCTAAGAGGAAATTACTTGGAACAAATATGACATCGATTTTCCATCTCACTTTATTATTTTCAATTTGTCTGTTTCAAATTACTTAAGACTTGACAACCAGACCATATAGTTAGAGAGCTTTCTGATTAGATTTTGTGGCTTTCAAAAAAAAAAAGGAGGGAGTATAGATGAGACAGATGTTGGCTGAAACTGCCAAAGAGATAAAAGTAAAGATATCTCTCTCTCTCTCTCTCTGTCTCTCTCTGTCTCTGTCTCTCTCTCTCTCTCGGTCTCTGTCTCTGTCTCTCTCTGTCTCTCTCTCTCTCTCTCTGTCTGTCTCTGTCTGTCTCTCTCTCTCTCTGTCTCTCCCTCCAGCTCGCTTATGATGCCTGGGCAAATAATTCCGCATCAGCTCTCAGACTGTGGAAGCAAGATGAAATGACATTCAGGAGAGAAGAAAAGAGAGAGGAGTGGGAGCCACAATGCCAAAGAGGTATCCATCCATTCCAGAGCAGAGAGCTGTGTGATAGCTTTGATGGATCACTGGTCTAAGAAGAACAATTGAAATTAAACAGTTGAGATTTTTGATTTGTGAATTAGCAATACATAGATTGGGCTCTAGAAATGATTACATCATGATCATATAGGAATGCTATTTTTTTTAATAAGGGCTAAGAAAGAGAGATTATCATTATGTCGGTGCCCATGATAAAGACTGGAATTTTTCTAAAGGATAGTTTGTTCACCTGAGGCAATTTGTAGGGACATGTGAATTTTACAAATCTATTTTACACCATAATTATAGCTTTGGGTTATGAAAAGTACAGAGAATTATAGATCTGAAGGAACTTTAGAAATATTTCAAATGTTACTGAAAAAATTTATTTTTCTATCACCTTCATTTTAAAATATATCCTTCCCCATCCCTACCTGGAGAGTCACACCTTATACCAGAAAATGAAGAAGAAATAGGAAAACAAAGCAACCCAGCAAGGCTAACCAACACATCAACCACGTATGACAGTGTATACAATATTCCATACTCTCAGCCCCCACCTCTGCAAAGAAGGGAAGGAGTTGCATTTTCTCATCTCTTGAGGACTTTGGAAATTGTTAAGGATGTGGTCTGTAACAATCAGATCTTTGCCTAGAAAAGTATCCATCAGAGATAGGCACTTTAGAATGAGTGATAAATTAATGTAAGAATTTGAAAGGTTTTACTCTTTACGTGGTCTGGAAACAGAATTAGATGACTGGGTGCTATGTCCTTAGTGTAATTCCAAAAATGTTATGTTCATCTAGCGTTGAAAATCATTCCCTAGCCACTAGCAATACTCCATACCCCAACTCTCCAACATATATACACCCCCTATAATGTAATGTAACCAAGTTTTTGATAATAAGGAATAAAACAGATGATTTCAAGTGATGTCTATCTTTCTGTAGGATCAAAAGACAGAAGTCTGGAGAAATATGAAGATACTGATGCTGATGTCTCTGAGAAGGAAGATGGAAGCTTGCATGGACCAGGTAGGTACACTGGATATCTATATGAGGCATTAAGGTTGAACATGGAAGGAGACAAAAGACACTTTAGGAGGAGGGTAGATATCAAAGACAAATATCCCTGCTTTCCCATTTTTCCCAGGGTCCATCCTGGGTCTGCCAGGTTGGTTCTGGGGAAATTTTGATGATTTTGTCTAAGCAATGAGAATTTATTCAACTCAATAAACACTTATTAAGCACATACTACGTACAGAGCCCTGTGTTCAGTACTGAAGGAAACATAAAGTTTAGAAAAGACCCAGTTTTCCTATCTCATGAAGCTCATGCTGGAAATATAAAGTCCTGGTGCTCTAGGAGGCTTTCTTCCCTAATTAACTGGGATATGTTCAATTTTGTTTTGACTTTCAGTACTGAGAGTCTATGAAATACATATAAAGGGGCTTTTTTTTATACAAGTATTTGGAGTTTTGATTTGTTCTTCCCTCCTGGTTTTCTCTTCCCCTTCACAGAAATTCTAACACAGAGAGTAATTGATATGGTCAAATTTTTATGGGTCTTTGGCAAGGTGCTGCTGGAGGACACCATAGCAGCAGTGCAGTCCTTGTACAAAGATAGTTGGGAAATAAACACCGTGTTGAGAATGGAGCGGTGCATGCTACTGAGAAGGCTCAGTAAGGTAAGGGTCACAGGGTGCCAAAGAGGCTACTCTCGAATGATGTCAAGTTCTTTGAGTCGTTCAGCTCAGACACATCATTCCACAGTCTGGCTAATGATTCATGTCTTTTGTGACCAGGCTCATTGTCACTCCTCCCCAAGAACAGATTTCTGCATGTTCAGATCAAAGGCTTAACAAAACCCATTCTTCCACCAAGTGCAACCAGCAACCTCAGATGAGTCTTGGAGAGAAAAGTGAGGTGTTCCCTTGGTGCACTTAATTCAAAGCATCCTTTTCTTCAAGGAGGGGAATGATTCCACCCCAAAGCAAATTGTTTGGACATCTTTGATGTACTTTGAGTGTTCAGAGAGTTTGATTCAAAAAAACATTAAGTACTTACTAGTAAAAGCCACTACAAGTTGTTGCTAGGGACACAAAAACAAAAATGAAACAAAACCATTGATTTAGAGCCCAAAGGAACCTTATATGGGTCATCTAATTCAACCCCCTCATTTTACAGATGAGGATAATGAGGTCCAGAAGGGTCAGTTCCTTGCCTGTGGTCATATCAGGAGTAAGCAGCAGAGCTAAGATTAGAGCCCGGATCCTTTGATCCCAAATCCAGCCCCCTTTCAACCATATCATTCTACTAGTTCAATGAGAGTCCCTTCTCTCAAAGAACTTATAGTCAGTCTACTGGGGCAGAAGGATTCAGATAAGTATAATAACTCAATGTAGAGAGTGATGGGGTTAAAAGAGAGATCCAGACAAAGTACCCTAAGACATTAGAGAAAGGGGAGATCGTTTTTGGTGGGGAAAATCAGAGAAGGTTTCATGTGGCAACCTGGATACTATAGTATATAGGGCACTGAACTTGGAGTCAGGGAAACCTGAGTGTAAATCCTGGCTCAGATACTGCTGTGTGACCCTGGACAAGTCACTTAACTTCCCTCTGCCACCATTTCTTCATTTGTAAAACAAGGGTAATACAGCACCTACCTCACAAGCTTGCTGTAAGGATCAAATGGAATAATGTATGTAAAGCACTTTTCAAATCTTAAAGTATTATATAAATTACTGCTATTCTTATTGTTGTTGTATTATAGTTGGCAACTAGCCTTAACCCTAAAGGAAGAGAAAGATTCTGAAGGGTGGAGTTGAGGAGTTGCTATATTCATGGCATAGGGGATGTCCTCTGGAAACATATGGATGTGGGAAATGGCAAGTCTAGTTCCTGTTAATAGAACCCAAGCGCCATGTTTTATTTGTAAAACGAGAATGTAAAATGTCATTGTAGGGGGAAAAGGCCACCAAAGAGGACATTTTGAGATACTACCACTTAAAGCTTCAGGAGAAACAGAAAACCACACCTGTCAAAATAAAGGAAAGAGAGCCAGGAGCAGAAGATCAGGGGTTACCTGATACTGGGTTACCTGAGCACCATAAGGACAATGCACCAGATGAGTCAGAAGAGGAGATGAGTCCTCCAGGCAATCAATGTAGAGATAAATATGCCTTAAGTCAGAGATCACCCAGGGAAGAGACTCAGTTACAGGCTAGATTGGGGAAGGACTTTGCCAAGAATGACCTTGAAGACCTGCCATCATCAATGGGGCATCCCCCAACTGGAGAAGACTCACAATCACTTGAGGAGAACGCATTACCCAGGTGAAAAGGCCTTGCTGAAAGCTTAGAGTCTATTAAGGTCAAAATTTTGCTATGCAAACAGTGGAAGTCAGAATAATGTTTTCAAAGCACACTTTTGCTGAAGTCATCACACTGAACCCTGAGCCAAAAAATATTGGCTCAGATAAGCATAAAAATAATTTACCCTAATTTACCCTGCAACCTAGTTTTTAAAAAAAATTATCATTAGCTTATTTTTATATTGCTTTCATTTCTGGATATATCCTTTCCCCTCCTCTTCCCAGAAAGCCATTCCATATGATGAAGAATAAAAAGGCAGGGGGAGGGGGAATCTGCTCAACAAAACTAACCAATACCTCAACCAAGCTGGAGAGCAATGCTGTCCTTTACATACAATTACCTACAATACTATCCAACACAACAAAGGTGGTATTTTACAACCAGAGTCCCCCATCTCTGTAAAGAAGAGAGGGGAAGTGCATCTTCTTACCTCTTCTCTGGGGTTGTTTGCTCATTATAATTACCTTTTCTTGTTTTTAGTTCTATTTACGCTGTAACCTGCCCCCTAGTTTGAAAAAACAAAAACAAATAATCCAAATTGATTTTGAGTTGGTAATCTTTCCAACAAGATTTAAAGGAACCAAATGATCAGAAGGTAATTTTGTCAGTAAGAAAATTCCAGAAAATGCTTTATAACTTATAGAATATCAGAACTGGAAGGGCCCTTAGAGACAGGTACCTCCAAACCCATCTTTTTACAGATGAAGGAACTGAAGTCCCAAGGGCATATATAACTTGACCAAGGTCACACAACGTTCTGATTCCTAGGCCATCAGTTTTCCTCCTACATTAATCAATTAACAACCATTCAGTGATTTTTGAAATTTGTTTAATGTGAATTTAATGTATTTACTTTCAAAAGTTTTTGTGTCTTGTGTTTTTGTGTGTGATATTTGGGGGGCCTAGGAAATTCTCAGAGATGGGTGATGACTATGCAAGTGATGATGAGGAAAGCCTGGGTGAGGAAGATGAAGGTGAGCCAGTCTCAGGACTTGTCTGTCAAGTAGCCAGCCCACCCTACAGCAGCTCAGTGCAAGCTGGACAAAGAAGCTCCTTATCAGAAGCCAAAGACTTGGTTACTGCCTCAGTGGGACAGATGAAGAAAAGAGTCACGAGATCGATAAGAAAAACTCCCTTCCCATTGTTGACAGCTGGAGATCTACTCCTTAAAAAGCAAAATTATTTGTTTCCTTCCCTCTCCCCTCCCCTCCCCTCCCCTCCCCTCCCCTTCCCTTCCCTTCCCTTCCCTTCCCATTCTTTCCCACACTTCCTTTCTTTCTTGTTTCCCCTTCCTTCCTATTTGATTTTCTAAATAACAAGCATTTGTTTTCTCTTCTTTCCATCTGCATCTCCCCTCCCCTCCCCTCCCCTTCCCTCCCCTCCCCTTCCCTCCCCTTCCCTTCCCTTCCCTTCCCTCCCCTTCCCTTCCCTTCCCTTCCCTTCCCTCCCCTCCCCTTCCCTCCCCTCCCCTTCCCTTCCCTTCCCTTCCCTTCCCTTCCCTTCCCTTCCCTCCCCTCCCCTTCCCTCCCCTTCCCTTCCCTTCCCTTCCCTCCCCTTCCCTTCCCTTCCCTTCCCTTCCCTTCCCTCCCCTTCCCTCCCCTCCCCTTCCCTTCCCTTCCCTTCCCTTCCCTTCCCTTCCCTCCCTTCCCTTCCCTCCCCTCCCCTTCCCTTCCCTTCCCATTCTTTCCCACACTTCCTTTCTTTCTTGTTTCCCCTTCCTTCCTATTTGATTTTCTAAATAACAAGCATTTGTTTTCTCTTCTTTCCATCTGCTGCCCCCAAAATTGCAAAAAAAACCCAAAAACCCTTGTTAAAAATATGCATCGTCAAGCAAAATAAAATCTTGCATTGGCCGTGTCTGAAAATGGAGGTCTCATTCTCCATCTTGAATCCATCACTGCAGTGTTGGGAAGTGGGGAACATACTTCATTCTCTGGACACTGCAATTATGGTTGGTTATTGCATTGATCAGAGTTTTTGAGGAAAATGCAAGCGCTATCTATGATCCATTATGAATGAGGTTATCTGCTCTTATTCAGTAAGGACAGTCCAAACCACTCTACTTGAGTTAAAGAGGTAAGATATATGGCCCCAGGAAGCTAGAGACAAGTGGTCTTTGGAACAAATTAATGTTAGGGACTGTAGCTTTGATTTCATTGGTTCATAGAACTCCCTGATGAAGAAACTTTCTCTACCATCAGAACTATGAGAGGTTAAGTGACTGGCCCAAGGTCACTTGTGTGAATGTGTCATAGACAGGATTGGAATTCAGGATCCTGCCTTTAAGGCCAATCGTCTATCTGCTATGCTGCTTCTCAAAAATCATTTGTTTGAAAATATGTGCCATATAAATTTTGAGCAAATAGAGCTTTTATAAATTATATATTTTAGATGCCTTAAGGAAACTCTCTATTTAAAGGAATACTTCTATACAATAGATTATCATCTCTTGGTTATTAGCTTTCTTTTCTTTCTTTTTTTTTTTAAAGATTTTTAGATCAAAGGTCTTCTTAAAGCAGGGCACATCTGCATCTGTAGTTATTATTATAGATTTAAAATTCAAACTGAAAGGGATCTTCGAGATCATCTAATTGAACATCAACATTTTACAGATGAGAGGAAATGCCTTATTCAAGGTTACATATGTAGTAAATAGAAGAGCTAGGATTTGAACCCAAGACCTTTTGTTGCAAATCCAGCCCTCTTTCTCCTGCTGCCTCTCAATGAAAGCGGCTTATGTGGTGCTTCAAGTTTTACAGTGTTCCTTACGACATTCCTATGAAGCAAGCAGTGGCAGCATTGTGACTCCAAGTCCAGTGGTGTTTCGACTACCCTATGTCCCCTCTCAAGCAGCTACCTAGGGATATTCTCAATTTGTTCCAACTGGACTGGTTCTTCCTTTCAGGGTGTTTTATGACCATGAGCTGGAGGAGGCAGATAAATTCTACAGGAGCCTCCCCCAAGTGGCGAAGCTCACTTTGGAGCTGTACAAGCTGATTGAGTCCAAGTCCGAAATGCTCTGTTACTTCGTGATCATTCTCAACCACACGATTTCAGCTTCCATTCTGACACTGGTGCTCCCCATTCTGTGCTTCTTGTGGGCTATGCTTTCTGTTCCAAGGCCTCCTAAACGTTTCTGGATGGCTGCTATCTTTTACACAGAGGTAAGACCAACAGAAGATAACACTCATATGTTGTTGTTGTTGTTGAGTCATTTTAGTCGTGTCCAACTCTTGGTGACCCCATCTGGGGTTTTCTTGGCAGAGATACTGGAATGGTTTGCCATTTCCTTCTCCAGCTCATTTTACAGATGAGAAAACTGAGGCAAACAGGGGTAAGTGACTTGCCCGAGGTCACACAGCTAGTAAGTGTCTGAGGCCAAATTTGAATTCAGGTCCTTCTGACTCCAGAGCTGGCACTCTATCCACTGTGCCACCCAGCTGCCCAGCACTCACATACTACTGTGCTATCACTTGCTATACTTCTCTCATCTCTAACCTCCCCTTCCGACCTTGCATACAATGCTCTAGCTTTCAAGAGTAAAAATGAAATCACAAATAGATTTTCCTAAAGGATAGTTACAGTAAAAAGGCACTGTGGCATAATGGGAAGGACTTTCCCCTTTCTGATTACCTTCAGGCACTCTGTACATGTCTTGTATGTGTCTTAATGCTAACATGTTGTCACCCCCACTAGAATGTTTGTTCCTCAAGAGCGGTGGCTGCTTGTGTGTGTCTGTGTGTGTTTGTCATTCTCTGTATCCCTAGCTCTTAGCACAATCCTGGCACATACTAAGCACTTAATTGTTGTTTGTCCTTTGTTTTCAAAGAGGACCAATGACATCATGGGGGTGATTTCTTAAGGGTGAACTAGATTTAAGTGAGGTAGAGTTACACAAAGTCATCAGCCTCATTCTCTCTTCCTGAGTCATCAAACTCCAGCTGCAAAGCAAAAGTCAAGACAACCACAATGGCCCTGGATGCAGTAGGTGACCTTGGTGTCTTTAATGTCTGATAAAGATCTAAGCACTCCACAGCACCTGCTTCAGCTGTGTTCATGGCCATTGGAAAAAATTGTTCTCATCCACCCATTCCACCAGAGAAATTCTTCACCTGCTTGGGGCAGACATCCCCCTAATTCGCCAACAGGTCTGAGGTCTGTCAGTTACCTTAACTTGGTTTAGCCCATCTGAGGAGATGGTTTACCAGGTTGTGGCTGCTGCTTATGCTACAGCTTCAGGGAGCTGCAGGTGAGAGTTGGATGAATCAGGTGGACACCCACAGTGGATGAGCAACCTTGAAAAAGGTCTTGCAAGCCCTCACACCAAAGATGCTATTCCTCCTGAATACGCCATACACACCAATAAATGTTTATCGCCTGAATGATTGATTGACTGGCTAGATGGCTGAATGGTCTTGGAGTTAAAAAGAGCATGGTTCCAACTGGCACATATGGCTATATGACCCTAGGCAAGTCACTTAACCTTTTAGTGCCCTAGCAAATGTCTAATGCTGTAAGTCATTCAAATAATTTTCAGTCTATATCAGTAGAGAGAATTTTCTCAATGAAAGTTCTCTACACCAATTAAATTACTGAGCTGGACCCTCAAAAAAAGAAAATTATAGCATCAGCACAGAGGCTTGTCCATAGTAAGCATTTAATAGATGTTTGTTGAATTGAATTAGAGACATTTAAACATTTCATGGGGACAGAGACTACACTTGTGATTTCATTGGGAACTTCCAGTGAGAAAACTCCCTGTACAAATGCAAGCTGACCCCTCCTCTGCAGCTCTTAGCCATGGAGAGCAGTCTGGGCCACTGTGAAATTAAGTGACTTGCCCCAAGTCACCCACTGAGTATATATGAGAGGCACAACACAAACCCAGGTCTGCCTAGCTTTGAGTCCAGTTCTCTACCACCATTTTAACATTGCATAGAATTCTAACATCCCTTTTAGCTGTGACTTTCTTTATGCTGAAAGAAGCATCTTTGGGACTATCAAAGCAGGAAGACAGAAGATGAATGATTCGGTCTCTGAAAGAGCACACAGTCTAATAGGAATTATAAAGTAAGTATAGAAGTAAACAGAAAACAAGATTGAATGGAATAAGTACCGTAGGAGTTCAGAAGCCAGAGGGGTCACCTCTATCTTACGGAGGATCAGAAAAGACTTTGAGGAGAAGGTGATATTTGAGCTGGATCTTGAAGGATGGGGCAGATTTCAAATTTCACAGGCAGAGATGAAAGGTAGGATTCCAGGTAGAAGAAGAGTACTAGTCCAGTCAGGCTGTTTGAAAAAGCATAGGGTGACCAGGGTAGAGCTTTGGGTGACAAAGCTAGTTTAAAAGCATTTTCAGCCTAAAAAGAGGGTAGTTTCTTAGCATAACTATCATGAGGAATGGTTTGGCTTTGGGGTAGTGGGCTGAGAGAGCCTTGGAATTTGTCTATACTATTTGAGAATTATGCCAGATCAATGTACAGGCAATAAATACTAGAAGAAATTGGGAAGTGTGGACTTTTAGAGTCCAAGACACACACAAATAGGAAAAGAATAAATGTCTCAAAGAAATTTTAGAAGGCTGAACAAAAGCATAGGATTATGGGTTTGGAGATGGAAGGGTCATTAGAGGTCATCTAATCCAACCTGAACATCTTACAGATGATGACACTGAGGCCCAGCAAGAAGAAAAAACATGCCCATGGTTACTTCCCTTCTCTTTTATGGACTTCAGCAGTGTCAGACAGTGGTATCCAGAGAGTTCAGCATGATGTGGGTTATTTTTTTCTCTCTCATTTCTACAGATAATACTCTTTAGAGAACTCTCTGGTCTATGAAAGACTAATTTTAGACTAAATAAATACTTTCAGCTGGTTTTATGTGTTCTCTTCTTTCCCTTCTCTCTCTTTAGGCAACAGTAGTGGTCAAATATTTTTCACAGTTTGGATTCTTTCCCTGGACCACAAAGCTCTATGCAGGCATACATGGAGAGAAGCCATTTTCTCTGCCAAATATAGCTGGGATTGAAAAGAAGAGTGGCTATGTCCACTATGACCTTGCGCAACTGTTGGCTTTGTTCTATCATAGGTCAGTCTTGAAGGTAAGTGGTCCCAGAAGAGGATATGTCCTTTGCAAATGGTTTCATTCATTTTATCATTTTATGGCAACTCTTGCTTTTTAGATCTTTCTTGTTTTTAATGAAAAAAAAATTAATTAGTTGAACTTCACAGCTCCCACATTAAACAGGCTCAAATTAACACCCATATTCCAGATGAGAAAGCTGAGACACAAAATTGGCTGCTTGCCCTACCCAAAGGCCTTTAAGACTGAAACTTAAATACATTTGAATTTCTGACTCCTGGTCAGAATGCCTGGCCTGAAGACATTGGTGTTTTTCACTTGGTGCTTAGGTCTGTGTTAAAGACAGTTTTAAATCAGGCTTGTTTCTGGACTTTTTAATTTTTATTTTAACTATATTATATAATCCCACTGGGCTTGGTGCCAGGAATCCTTAGGAAACTAAAGTTCCCCAAAAGCTCACTTCAATGAGATTTCTTTGCAATGATGAATACCCAGAATTCTGACTTTAAGACGGGAAGTAAATACAAAGAAATTCCTCCCTCTCCTCTTTCCTTATGCTATTTCTTCATACACACCTCAGAGCACACACCCTCTTTCTTTCCCTGCCATAGGCATAAATTAGGCATTTTTGTACCTGTAGCATGAATTACAAACCTTGCCAGGACAAGCAAGCCTAATGAAGAGTGTTCTCAGTTGGGGGAAGAGACAGACACTACCAAAGAGGGGGCACCCCATGAGACCGTTGATGGGGAGGCTTCCCATCCCCCTAAGACCCCCAGGAAGCAAGCCATTTGGTAGTTTCCTATTTAAACTAATTAATCCTGTAGTTCTGGTCTTGGGAGTTCGGGAATTGGTCTCTAAGACATGAAGATTTGGGTTCAAGGCCTGTTCATGTAACCCTGGATGGTCACTAGATGGCTCAGTGCTCTCAGTAGAGCTCTAAGACTACTAACTGTAGACTAAGTTCTGACCTGTATCTACAGAGGGAATTGTCTAAGCTGTAATTCCCCTATATCAATGAAATCACAGGTCTGTTTTCTAGCCCCTTTTAACCTCATACAGTGAGGTAGGCATTGCTCTCATTTTACAGATGCCCTAACCCAAAATTAGTTAATCCCAGGGAGAGGGAAGGGGATGGGAATGGGATGGAGATCGAGGGTAGGCACCAGACTTGTCATTTCAATGGTACAGACAGTGGTCCAGAGTTAGTGTCAGAGCTGGGACAAGAACCCACTTCTTCTGACTCCTGGTCCAATGGTCTTTGCCCAGCTGCTGACATTTAGCTGACTTTGAGGGTTTAAGAAGAAAAGCTTTCAAGGAAAAAAACAGCCCTGGCAATGGGTGGGCAGAGGCATTCCCAGGAAGGCATGGCCTTCTAGCAGAGTCTCAGGGGCTAGATCCCTCTCCTGCCTTGCCTTCCCCAAAGTACTGGCACCCTTTCCAGGGACATTCATTCATTCACTCACTCACTCATTCAATCAACATTTATTAAGTACCTACTGTGTACTAGGCACTGTGTCAAATACTGGGGATACAAAAAGGGGCAAAAGACAGTCCCTGCCCTCAAGGAGCTTACAATCTAACAGGGAAACAATGTGCAAACAACTATATACAAAGTCAGTTATAAATGGAATAAATAGGAAATAATTTAAAGAGGGAAAGCCCTGGAATTAAGAGGGGTTGAGGAAGGCTTCCTGTGGAAGGTGGGATTTTAGTTGGGGCTTAAAGGAAGCCAAGGGTGGATCATTCTATCAGACTCAGGCCTGGGGAAGCTCTTCTTCATCCCCTGGGCAGCCTGGCCCCCAGAGAGCTCAGAAGCTCTCAAGTAATGCTGCTCCCTTCTCTCACAGTGGGGTGGCATCCCACCATATTTTCAATCCAGTCCTCCTGTTCAACCTCTGAATTTCAGATATTCTCTATAACACTACACATCCATTTTTAGTTGAGCAGAATTATGTGGCAGGGCTGGGGCTGGGAAGGGGTGTTGTGAGAGGGGTACCACAGCTCCCAGTCTGAGATTCATGGGTTGTTTTCCTGGGGTTCCTTCAGCCTCTGAGTCCCCCCACTGAATCCTGCAGTGTCATCTTTGGCTCTTCCCCATTCGTCCATAGCTTGTCCTTCTCTTAGGCCCAAGGGTGTGTCTATTTTGGACTGAGGCAGGGGGAGGGAGGGAGATCAGTAAAATATATCCTCAGATTCCTTCCTTTTTCCCTCCATCCAGAGTCTAGGACTGTGGGATGAGCCGTCCTCTGGCCAGGCTAACTGCAAAGAAAAGAAAAAGATTAAAAAGTCCAAGAATCAAAGACACAGCAGCAGAAAGGCAGGGGACTGTCCCCAGAGTTGGCAGGCAGAGTCTTATCCTCTTCCTCAGCCGGCCCCCTCTCTGTGGGCTTTCTGGAGAAAGAGACAAACACCGTTGGATGCAGGTGGGCTTTGAAAAAACAAGAAATTGTTAAAAACTCAAGATTTATGTCATCATTCATAATTCCCCAAATCTCATTCCTTGTAGGGGCTTTCTTAGCAATCTTGGCTGGGCTTCCTCACTACCAACTCCTCAATTCCCTCCCTTCCTTCTTTCTCCTTCTCCTCTTTCTCCTACTTCTTCCCCTTCAGCTTCTTTGAGAAATATATGAGGGAAGGATATGAAGTCAAAGGACCTAGGTTTCAAAAATAGAGATAGAAGGGGGGTGGAGCCAAGATGGCAGCTGGAAAGCAGGGAGTTGCCTAGGACTCTCCCCCAGGACCCTCCAAACACCAATAAAAAATGGCTCTGAACAAATTCTAGAACTGCAGAACCCACAAAATAGCAGAGGGAAGCAGGGCTCCAGCCCAGGACAGCCTGGATGGTCACTGGGTAAGGTCTATCATGCATGGAGCTGGGAGCAGAGCGGAGCAGAGCAGAGCCCAGCATGGGCTGCACCCAGACCAACCAGACTGGGAGCCTGGCAGAACAGGCCCTAGCATCCTGAATCAGTGGCAGTTACCAGACTTCTCAACCCACAAACACCAAAGACAACAGAGAAGGTTAGTGGGAAAAACTGTGGGAGACAGAGTGAAAGGAGTTTGCGGTTAGGCCACCGCCCCCGGGACAGAGGAGGTGGTGCAGCTACAGAACTACAGCTGCAGTTCATTCTGGCCCCAGGCCTACCTGGTGGGAGGAATTAAGTGGTAGATCTGAGCAGGAGTGCAGAGCCTGCTTAAGATCTGAGTCAGGTCCAGGTTGGCAGTTCTTGGGGGAGGAGGAGCACCGGTGTGGCAGAGCTGGCTGTATAGAAATAGCTCTGAAAACAACAGCGCATCCCTTCAAGCTTAGAACAAAGTACTCTCTACTCTACAAGCACTCATATCCCAATGAAAAACTCAAGGGTTAAGTAGTTGGCTGGGAACATGACCAGGCAGCAAAAATGGACTCAGATTCAGACTCAGACTTTGGAATCTTTCTTTGGTGACAAAGAAAACCAAAAATACAGCCAGAAGAAGTCAACAAAGTCAAAGAGCCTACATCAAAAGCCTCCAAGAAAAACATGAACTGGTCTCAGGCCATGGAAGAGCTCAAAAAGGATTTGGAAAAGCAAGTTAGAGAAGTAGAGGAAAAATTGGGAAGAGAAATGAGAGTGATGTGAGAAAACCATGAAAAGCAAGTCAATGACCTGCTAAAGGAGACCCAAAAAAATACTGAAGAAAACAGCACCTTAAAAATAGACTAACTCAAATGGCAAAAGAGCTCCAAAAAGCCAATGAGGAAAAGAATGCCTTGAAAGGCAGAATTATCCAAATGGAAAAGGAGGTCCAAAAGACCACTGAAGAAAATACTACCCTAAAAATTAGATTGGAGCAAGTGGAAGCTAGTGACTTGATGAGAAATCAAGATATTATAAAACAGAACCAAAGGAATGAAAAAGTGGAAGACAATGTGAAATATCTCATTGGAAAAACCACTGACCTGGAATATAGATCCAGGAGACATAATTTAAAAATTATTGGACTACCTGAAAGCCATGATCAAAAAAAGAACCTAGATATCATCTTTCAAGAAATTATCAAGGAGAACTGCTCTGATGTTCTAGAGCCAGAGGGTAAAATAGAAATTGAAAAAAATCCACCAATTGCCTCCTGAAAAAGATCCCAAAAAGAAAACTCCTAGGAATATTGTTGCCAAATTCCAGAGCTCACAGATCAAGGAGAAAATACTGCAAGCAGTCAGAAAGAAACAATTTGAGTATTGTGGAAACACAATCAGGATAATACAAAATCTAGCAGCTTCTACATTAAGGGATTGAAGGGCTTGGAATATGATATTCTGGAAGTCAGTGGAGCCAGGATTAAAACCAAGAATCACCTACCCAGCAAAACTGAGTATCATGCTCCAAGGCAAAATATGGATTTTCAATAAAATAGAGGACTTTCAATAAAATAGAGGACTTTCAAGCTTTCTCAGTGAAAAGACCCGAGAAGAATAGAAAATTTGACTTTCAAACACAAGAATCAAGAGAAGCATGAAAAGGTAAACAAGAAAGAGAAATCACAAGGGACTTACTAACGTTGAACTGTTTTGTTTACATTCCTACACGGGAAGATGATGTGTATAATCTATGAGACCTCAGTATTAGGGTAGCTGAAGGGAATATGCATATATATATATACATATATATACACACAGAGGGCACAGGGTGAGTTGAATATGAAGGGATGATATCTAAAAAAATAAAATCAAATTAAGGGATGAGAGAGGAATATATTGAGAGAGGGAGAAAGGGAGAGATAGTATGGGGTAAATTATCTCGCATAAAAGTGGCAAGAAAAATCAGTTCTGTTGGGGGGGAAGAGGGGGCAGGTGAGGGGGAATGAGTGAATCTTGCTCTCATGAATTTGACCTGAGGAGGGAATAACATACACACTCAATTGGGTATCTTACCCCATAGGAAAGAAGGAGGAAGGAGATAAAAAAAGGGGGGGATGATAGAAGGGAGGGCAGATAGGGGGAGGAGGTAATCAAAAGCAAACACTTTTGAAAAGGGACAGGGTCAAGAGAGAAAATTGGATAATGGAGGATAGGATAGGAAAGAACAAAATATAGTTAGTCTTTCACAACATGAGTATTGTGGAAGGGTTTTGCATAATGATACACATGTGGCCTATGTTGAATTTCTTGCCTTCTTAGGGAGGGTGGGTGGGGAGGGAAGAGGGGAGAGAATTTGGAACTCAAAGTTTTAAAAGCAGATTTTCAAAGGAAAAAAATGTTTTTGCATGTAACTAGGAAATAAGATATATAGGCAATGGAGCATAAACATCTATCTTGCCCTACAAGAAAGTAAGAGAAAAGGGGATGGGGGGAGTGGGGTGACAGAAAGGAGGGTTGACTGGGGAACTGGCAGAATATATGCCATCTTGGAGTGGGGGGAGGGGAGAAATGGGGAGAAAAATTGTAATTCAAGCTCTTATGAAAATTAATGCTGAAAACTAAAAATGTTAAATAAATAATGGGAAAAAGACAAAAAAAATAGAGATAGAAGGGATCTTAGAGGCCATAGCCTCTAATCCCCCAATTATATAGATGAGGAAACTGAGGCCCAGAGGTTAAGTAACTTCTCCAAGGTTATATACCACTGCTAAGTGTCTGAAGTAAGATCTAACTCAAATTTTCCTGACTCCAAGTTCAGTGTCCTATTTATCACACCAGGATGGCTCAGACTATTTCATTTTATAGTTTGAAAACTGGCTCTACAGTGATAACCTCTCAGTGCCTCAGTTTCACCTTCTGGTAAGTCAAGAGGTTGGATTAGATCTAAGGTTCTTAACTTTGTGTGCCTAATGGACAGATAAAGCCTATGAACCTCTTCTCAGAATAATGTTTTTAAATGTATAAAGTACGTGGGGTTACCAAGGCAGCCAGTTACATTGAAATACAGATATCAAAATAGGTTAAGAACCCCCAGATTAGATGATTCTGTTATCTAGCTGTACATCCAATCATCCTCCCCCCCCCCCCGCATCATTTCCTTCCCATCTTCAGTCTCTAGTTGCATAATACAATGGGAGTACCCCTTGGAAAAGTTCCTTTGTGACTGGAATTTGACCTGGAGGATTGTTCCTGGCTAGGCTCTCAGTCTTTTAGCCTCCTCTGGTCCTTACTCCTCCCCTATTACCCCATTTCCCCCTCTCCGCACCCCACTTCCCTGCCTTTATTCTGAAAGGCATCTATAGACCAATAAATAGCAAGACTGGGGCTGCAAAGTGAGACTTTTATTCTAAAGAATATGGCTCTGTCCCTTAAATCAGGCATGTGCATTTCCCTCCAGCAGAAAAGAAGCCAGATTGTTACACTCAAGTAGGTTAGGATTTGGGGAGAGAGAGAGATTCCAAAAGTGATCCTAGAAGAAAGATTGCTGCTATGTTGTGTCTTTCTCAGAGGAATCCCAGGACAGAAGACCCAGGAAGATAAGGAGCTGGTTCAGGAAATTTCCAATCAATGGAAGGCTGCTCGCTGCAAGGATGCTGAAGAAACAGCTGGTGAAATCCAGAAAGCTGGTGACTCAAACGTAATTGAGAGGGGTTTTGTTAGAGGAAAGGATAGAAAGAAGAGCCTTAGACCCGGAATCAGGGAACCTGGGTTCAAGTTCTGATGTTTTCACTATCTCATCAAGTGACCCTTGGGCAGTGATCCTGAGAAATAGGGGGAGTAAAATGGACTTGGTGATTGCTAAGATTAATGTCAGTTCTGACATTTTATGGTCTAAGGATCCTTCCAGCTCAAATTCATTCATCAAATGAATGAATGAAAAGGCATTTATTAAGCACCTACTTTGTACAAAAGATACAAATAGAAAAGCAGGATAGTCTATGCCCTCTAAGAACTCTTATTCTAATGTGTGAAATAAGACATATTAATGGTTTCAGCTGAAAGACAGAAAGATCCCATAGTCCTTAGGGTGCAACAGCAATACGGTTGGTAATACATCCTCCTTAATATCATTTCACTTGATAAAACCGTATCTGTTTCTGATGTTGAACCATTTGATCGTGCCATAGACTTTGGTAACCAGAACTTTTAGGAGTCATTTCTGGGTCTTGAGGAGCTGTAGCTGCTAAAGATGGGGCTACAGCATCCTTGAAGTTGGACTTGGAGTCAGAAAGGCCTGAGTTTGAATCCTGCCTCAGAGACTTCCTAGTTGTGTGATCCTGGGCAAATCATTTAACTGTTTTTTGCCTCAGTTTACGGCTGATGGGGATAATGATAGCACTTACCTGATAAGGCTGTTGTGAGGATCAAATAAGTTAACATATGTAAAGTACTTAGCAGACATGAGAAGCCCTATATGATGGTGAGAAGAAGATATTGACTGTACCATGAGGTCCTTTTCTATTCTGACAGTCTATGATGAGCTGTATAGTTCAGGTATAGGTCATCATTGCATTTACCTTTGGCTCCCTAGTGCCCTCCAGATCCATTGGCCCATCAGACAGTTCTTCTACAACATCATCCACCCAGAATTCAGCCCCGTGTGTGATGTCTATGCCTTCATGTTCCTGGTGGAGGGCATCAACTTTCTTATCATCATCTTTGGATACTGGGCCTTTGGAGTAAGCACAGTCTCTTTCCAACTTGCATGACTCAGCACTCTGGCTTCCCCCGGGGCTTCTCAGAGCCTTGGAGCTCCCCTCTACTGCCACACTTTTAAGGAGGGTGAACTGGGAACATTGCAAGAAGAGTCTGGCCCTTGGCTTGCTGAATGGCAGCAAAGAAATCTTTTTGCTTCAAATGCCAGTTTTGCAGATTCCATTACTGAAATGGTTGTTGTTTTTTGTGCTATGTCCAAGGCTTATATTAAGTTGTTTTGCTTCTATTGTTAATTAAAGTGAAAGCTGGGAAGCAGGACAAGTGGTGGCCACTGGCCATCTGGGCATTGATGATCACTCTCTGCTGTCCTGGCAGATCGGCTTGCTTATGATTTCTTCCTTCCCTATTTGTGTCCTTCCCCCTCAGCTCTATTTATGCTCTGTGCTTCCTACTACTGGCTCACCATGGGAGTAAATAGAACAACTTCTGGAGGCACCAAGACAAGTGTCTGGGGTAAGAGAAGGAGAGGAAAGGAAAGAAGCAATAGAATCTTTTTGAGTTGAGGCAACCTGCTTCCTTCTATACCCTGATCCTCTGTATTCCCTCCCTTAGGTCTTTTCTGGGCTCTCTAGTCCTAAGCAGGCTGCCAGCACACTCTGTACCGATTGCCCAAGGCACCAGAACTTTGGTTACAGCTCTGCCCATTGTCATCATCAAGGATTTACTAAATATCTGCCATGGTCAGAACACAGTGTTAGGCAATGTGGGAAATACAAAGAGGAAGACACAATTCATGATGTTAAGAGTTATAGAATTTAGTTGGAGAGAATTCAATTCAACAAATATTTATTAATCGCTTACTTTGGTTGAGACATTTTGGCATTAACTCCTGACTGTTCTTCATCTTGCTTTTGAATAAGTGAAAAGTGTTGCTAAGCTGTGGGAATGCCGAGATGAAAAAGGAATATAGTCTCTGTCCTTGAGGAAATGTATGGAAGGTATAAACAAGAGGAAAAAGGAGGAAGGGAAAGGAAGGAGGAAAGAAGGGAGGGAGAGAAGAAGGAAGGAAGGAGGGAGGGAAGGAAGGAGGGAGGGAAGGAAGGAAGGAAGGAAGGAAGGAAGGAAGGAAGGAAGAAAGGAAGGAAGGAAGGAAGGAAGGAAGGAAGGAAGGAAGGAAGGAAGGAAGGAAGGAAGGAAGGAAGGAAGGAAGGAAAGAAGGAAGGAAGGAGACAAGGCACTATAATTTGTAGTTAAGTGAGTAGTATAGACAATTCAACTCAATTTAATTTAATGATTATTATTAAACACTGTGTGCAGGGCACTCTGCTAAGTATGGGGGATGCACAGTAAAAAGAAAAAGTGATTCGTCCCCTCAAGGAGCTTACATTCTATTGAACAGAAAGTACTGTGGCAGCTGAGAGAGGCAGAGACAGAAACACACAGAGAGAAACAGAGATAGAGAGAGTTGACCTCAGGCTGGGAGGATTTAATGTAGATGTTAGTGCTTAAGATGGGCCTTGGAGGATGGAAAAAATTTCAATAGAGAGAGAGGGATAAAAGCCATTATAGGTTGAGAGAATGGTATGGACACAGATATAACAGTGAAGTGTAAGGTACAGCCAGGGGACTGTGAGGAGACCAATTTGGTAGGAGCAGAGGCTTATGTTAGGTAGGAGTGGACACAGATCTGAAGAGAAAGGTTGCAGAATGATCGTGGAAGGGTTTGAGAGTATGAAGTAGGAGGAGGAAGGACCATTGGACTTAAAACGTAAAACCTGGGTTCAAATCCCAGCTTTGACATTTACAATCTGGGTGATCTTTGGTAAACCACTTAACTTCTCTGGATCTCAGTTTCCTGTTCTGTAAAATGAGGTGGTTAAACTGAATGACCTCTAAGTCTCTTCTTACTCTAAAAATCATTCTATCCTGTTGTCTTAGATGTAAGGATAATGGGTTTGGCATTTATTATATAGGAACTAGAGAGCCATTAAAATTTTCTGACCAAGATTGTGACCTGATCACGAAGGTATCTAAGGAGGACTAACTCAGTTGGGTGGGTTGTTTCTACCAGCTGTTCCATATACCCTGAAGATTGTGTTTTTCTAACCGGTATCTCTCATCTTGTTAGAAATACTCAGCTGCTGACTTTTCTGAGACACTTTCTGAGGACCAGGTGCCAGAAACTTTCTTGGCAATGATCCTTATCCAGTTCGGCAGCATGGTTGTGGACCGTGCCATCTACCTGAGAAAGAACATGTATGGCAAGTGTGTATTTCAGGTTGTCCTTGTCATCGGAGTTCACTTCTGGCTGTTTTTCATTCTTCCTGAAGTAACCAAGAGGTATTTCTGATGGGGGACAAAAAAAATCAATGTAGGGGAAAATCTTTCATTCTATTTCCAAGGACATGAAAAACCCAAAGTACTCAATGCTCCCATGTGGTTAAGTATGAATAGTATAGACAGTTCAACTCAATTGAATCTAATGACTTTTATTAAGCACTATGTGCAAGGCACTCCTCTGAGTGCACAGTGAGAACAAGGAGGAGGAATGTTCCTTGAGCCATACAAACTTTTCACTGAAATGAGAGAGGTACAATCTTTTTGACTTGCTCAAAGGAACCCGTCATAAGCTCAATGTCATGAGGCTGGAAGATTTCTCCTAGATAGCAGCAGGACAGGGGAGATGTCTTCATTTTTTAGCTTCAAACCTCATTCAATTTGCCAACAAGCATTTATTAAGGGTTTATGATATGACAAGTACCATGCCGAGCTCTGGGGATACAAGGCAAGGGAAAAAAAGTCCCTGCTCTCAAGGAGCTCACATTCTAATGGGAGAGACAACATACAAAATTATATACATACAAGATGTCTATGGAGTAAATGGGAGGCAATCTCAGAGGGAAGGCACAGGCCGTGGGAGGATACGGACAGGCCTTTTGCAAAAATGAGATTTGAGCTGAGTCAAGGAAGCCAGGAGGTGGAGGTGAAGAAGGAGAGCATTCCAGTCATGGTTGGAAAACTGTCTTGAGTGGGTACTTGAAGATTTTCAGGATCTAATAATGGTGGTGGGATATGGCTTTGTGGCAGGACCAGGCTTGGTGCTAATGTCTTGTGGTAAAGATCGCTGGAGGCTGGTCATCCTTTGAGTACCACCATGCCTCTCCTGGGAAAGCCACTGGCAGTGCCCTATGACTGGAGCGGAATATATTTTTCCCTGGTTTCTGCTGGGAAGTCAGTAAAGAGCTAATTAGATGACCTTTAGTGATCCAGTTAAGTAAGTCAGGGGAATAATAAACTTAACACAGAAAGTACTTGCCTGGGTAAACTATGATGTTAACACCTATTATAGTGCCTTCCCTACACTGAGAAGCCTTTGTTAGAAATGGAAAAGAAAAGAATTAAAAGGCTATAATGCTATACTATAATAGATTAAAAGTTTATTATAATAATTTAAAGAAAGAATTAAAAGTAGAAGAGGATTCCAGGCGTTCTGACCAAAAAAGACCCATTCAAATGGTATAGTTCAGTATAAGGATTGCCACATCTCCCTCTCCATCACACAAAGAACAATTATTATCACAATATTGTTCATGTTTACATATAGCTATCTATCTATCTATCTATCTTTCTAGCAGAAAAAGTACTAGACTTTGATCAAATTCAGAGACCTGTGTGTTCAAGACCCAGCACCCCTATTCAATATGTGTATGGCCTTGGATCAATCACTTCAACTCCTGTGACTCTGTTTCCATTTCATCTTCTGTAAAATGGATGATCTCTAAGGTCTCTTCCAAATCTAAAATGCCTATGCTGTTGTCTTTCAGAGGATCTGTTTCTGGGACTAAAAAGAACTTGATGGAAGAGTCAGTTGGGACATTGAGCCTAATGCTAAAAGCAGTAGGCTCCTTTTTGGGGCACATTTAAGGGAACATTGAAAAGGGAAGGCCATGTGACTTAGCCATCCAAGGGAACACAGAGAATAGAGTTAGGATAACTAGGAAAGGGTATTAGGGCAAGCTTTATAAAGCTGGACTGGGGCAGGAATACAGAGATGATGTCAAAAGCCTTGGCCTTATGGTCTTCGGGTCACAGCAGAAGGAGGAATTCACAAATGGTCTTGGACTCCTCAGTTCAACATTGTTCTATGCTTCAGGGCAGCTCCAAGGTTAGGGAGGCTCTGAGGTGAGGGTTGCTCTGGTATTTTATGGGGAAGTGGGTTGGGGCATGCCATAAGTCTAATTGGTTTCCCACCCCTCCGGTAGGGAAATGTTAATTAGCTATGCTTCCCAGAAAAGGGGCAGAGCTAGAGAGAGAAGTTATCAGGCAGGAGGAGGGGGCATGGTTTGGGCACAGAGAGCCTATTGGATGGAGAAAGATTAAATCAGAAAAAAAAAAAGTTTTTCCAGACCACAACAATAAGGCAGGGGTTATTCTCTCCATGACACAGGCGGAAAACTGAGGTTTCAGGAGTTTAACAATAACAGATTTTTCTGTTTACTTGCAGGAGGTTCAGTGCAAACTACGTGGCTCAGATTTGGTACCTGGTCAAATGTATTTACTTTGGCTTGTCAGCCTATCAGATCAAATGTGGCTACCCAAATCGTATCCTGGGCAATTTTCTGACCAAAAACTTCAATTTTATTAACCTCTTCCTATTTCAAGGGTAAATAAGAAGACTTCATGCCTTCCACAAAACCTTGTGTTGTCATGGTTATTTACAGGAAAAATCTCAGGGATATTTATGCCAGAACTGAATCTTCAGCCATCCCATGATTTTTCCAAAAGGACATAGGGACTAGAGTGAAATTTTTGGTGTCCAAATGTACAATTGAGTAACATCTGTTGTCTTCGATGACTCACAACTTACTCATGGGAGGACTCTAGGGCAGATCCCTCCAAGGGAATAGTACTAAGCCAGGCAGCAGTTCAGATACAAACAAGGCCTGGGGGGTTTCTATGAAGTGCAAACAATATGAGTCAACATTATCATGTAGAAGACCAAAATGTGAATGTGAGTTTTGGCTGCAGGACCAAAAACATTCTGAACAGAAGTTGGGATGTGGGAGGTGATAACCCTGCTCTCCTCTATCCTAGTCCAATAGCATTTAGGATTCTGGGTTCAGTTCTGGATGACATATTTTTAAAGACTTTGACATGCAGACAGTAGCCGGAGGAGGGCAAACAAGACAGCGATAAGACGTCACACACATGAGTCTCAGCTGAAGGAACTGATGCTGTTTTGTCTGGAGTAGAGAACTTTGGGGGTAAAGTGAGAAACAGGACACTTTTATTTTCAATATCTGATGGACCGTTATGAGATAGAGCAATTAGATGTGATCTTCTTGATCCCAGAGGAAAGAAATAAAAGCAGTAGGTAGATGCTTCAGAAGAGCAGAATTTGGCTAGATATAAAGGGAAAGCTTCCTAGCACCTGGAGCTGTCCAAAAGTGGAATATCGGCTTTGGGAGGTAGTGAGCTCCCCATAACCAGTAGAAGGGTTGTCTGTTCCAGTAGGGGTTGGACAAAGTGACCTCTGAGGTCCTTGCCAACTCTGAGATTCTGTGAAATGATTTTAAGAATAATCGTGTGCCATATGCATTCCCCTTGTTGCCCCTCCTCTCTTTTGCTTTTTGCATTTCACAAACATTCCCTTGGGGTGCACCACCATCTGGCTGGTTCACCTGCAAATACACTTTCCCTGTTGAGGTTCCTCCATATATAGGGAATGGATTCAGAGGAATATAGGAAGAATAACAATGTAAACATGGTAAGATGGTTTAGAAACATCTGGAATGGGGACCAACATCTGCTCTAGGAGTGACAACTCTCCTCCCTTCAAGCAATGGATCAGAGTTCAGTTCTTGGGACTTTGAGGGGTGAGATGGCAGGTATGGAGCAGATATCCCAGGATTTTGTCTCCTCTTCTAGTTTTCGAATTGTGCCTTTCCTTTTGGAGCTGAGAGCAGTTATGGACTGGATATGGACTGACACTGTCCTCAGCCTGTCTAGTTGGATCTGCCTGGAGGACCTGTATGCCAGTATTTTCATCATGAAATGCTGGAGGGAATCTGAGAAGGTGTGCAATCATGTTGTTGTTCAGTCATGTCAGACTCTTTGTGACCCCATATGGGGTTTTCTTGGCAAAAATACTTGTCAAAGTGGTTTGCCATTTCCTCTTCCAGTGGATTAAGACAAACAGAGGTTAAGTGACTTGCCCAGGGTCACACAGCTAGTAAGTATCTGAGGCTGGATATGAACTCAGGTCTTCCTGAATCCAGGCCCAGTGCTTTATCCACTGAGCCACAAAGCTGCCTCCCAACTTTTTTTTTGTTGTTGATTAGTCATGTCTAACTCTGACCCCATTTGGGGTTTTCTTGGCAAAGATACTGGAGTGGTTTGCCATTTCCTTCTGTTTCCTTCTCATTTTACAGATGAGGAAACTGAGGCAAACAAGATTAAGTGACTTGTGCAAGGTCACACAGCTAGTAAACATCTGAGTTTGGATTTGAGTTCAGGTCCTCCTGACTCAAGGGCCAACACTTTATCTGCTGTGCCACCTAACTACGTCATAGTAATTGCCTTATGTGAGATTGATTGGCTGCTTCTGTGGCGCATTGCAAAGCCTGATGTGGAACGGTCTGGTTACCAACCAGGCTGGTTGTCATTCTGTAAATTCCAACCCATTCCCATCAGCTGCTATCCATCGAGGAGGCATGGAGAGGTAGTGTAGGAGAGTGGTAAGAGTGATGAATTGGGAGTCAGATTATTTGTTTGAAAAATATTCCTGTGTGATGTTGAGTAAAACACATCTTCCCTCTTGCCTCAGTTTCTTTATTTGTAAAATGAAACGGGTTTCCTTCCACCTATAAGTTCTATTTTCCTAAAATGATACCCTTCCCTTCCCCTCATCCTTTATTCCTCAACCCTGGCATTGAGCCCCTCCCATCTCTGTCATTGAGATCTCTGTTTAACACTCTGTTTAAGGAATTGATAGCTCAGCCTAAATCCTTCCACACTTAACCAATAGCCATTACTGTGCTATCTTTGCTCTCAGCTTGGACCTAACTAGGCCTCAACCCTGGGCATGATTATTCCTGGGCTCATGGAATTCCCTGGATCAACCTTCCCTCATTACACACCCTTCCTGCCCCTGCCATTTTAAACTATTATTGCCAGTCTGCTTTTGTCCAGCCCAAGGAGAGCAGGCCTTCACGTCCCTAGTTGGTGTAACTGTGTTCTTCCCTTTCTCTCTGTTCCTCCTCGGCCACCCTTATTCTCCTCTGTAGAAATACCCCCATCTACCAGGGCAGCGGAAGAAGAAGATCGTGAAGTATGGACAGGGCGGTGTCATTACTTTGGCACTAGTTTTCCTCATGTGGTTCCCACTGGTTTTCATGTCTCTGCTGAAGTCAGTAGGGGGAGTGACCAACCAGCCCCTAGATGTCTCCATCAAAATTTCCATCAGTGGTTATGAGGTAAGGAAATGGGGAGAGGAGCAAAGAAAATGGTGGCAGTGGGGGAGTGGGATTTAGATTGGCTTTCATGGATCTCCATTATTTGTCTCCAGCCAATCTTTCCTAACCTTCTCACTCGTTCTTGTGTAAATCAAACCCTCTACTCCAACCAAGTGGGTCTTCTCACTGTGTTCCTGCTTACAGTACGTCCAATATGGCTTTGGAGTCTTTGCTTATCCCATCCATCTTCTTTACTTGAATTTTTCACCCTCCTTACTGCCTCTTTGGGCACTCTTTGGGACCCATAGCCATCTCTGACTACTCCAGCACACACTGATAACCCTCTTTTCTCACCACCTAGGGGCAGAACCACACAGTTTAGCACCTATTCACATCCAAAAGCATAGAAAAAAGACAGCACAGCATAGTGGGAAATCGAGTGAGAACTGGAGTCCAAAGATCTGGCTTCTAGTCCAGATTCCAGCATGTCATAGCTCTAAGGACTCTGGATACACCACATAACTAATCCAGGCTTCAGTTTGCTCATTCAAAAATGAAGATAGTCATTCTGCCATTACCCACCTCACCAGGTTGTTGTGAAAGAAGTGTGCCATAAACTTTAAGGCACAATGGAAATATAAGTTATTATTGGAACATATCTTTTTGTCACTTGACGTGTGTGTGTGTGTGTGTGTGTGTGTGTGTGTGTGTGTGTGTGTGTGTCTTGTCTCCTCTGTGACTCTTGATTCTCCCTGAAGCTCTAGTAGGTTCCTTGTGTCTCCACGGTGTGAGTAGCCCAAAGCTGGATACACTAAGTAGATGCTTAGTATACATAGTGTCTCCAAAGTCTTAGTGTGGTTTTAAGCTTTAGTAGCTATTAAAAAATATGTTAATCAGTACTAAAGCTTTTCAAAACTATTCAACCTCAATATTAAATATCAATATTAAAGCTATTTAATAGCTATTACAACTTAAAAGTGCACTAAAACTTTTGGGACACTGTGTATACTTAACGAATGACCATTACCAAATGGATGCACTTCAATGTCATTTTCTTTTCCCTAGACTCTTTTTACCATGAGTTCTCAGCAGCAAAATCTTGTCCCCTTCTCTCAGGAAGCATTTGACAACCTGACAGCTCAGTATGCTTTCCATCCGGTAAGTGCCTCTCAAAGCACCAAGAAATCATCCGCTCATGAGGAATTCGATTCTCCTTCCATTGGTCTTTTCTCCCTTATCTTAGCTCTCTTAGTGGTGGGAAGGTAACTGCCTAGCCAAACACCAAGAAGGCACCTCAGGAGTCTGTATATTCTTTTGGAGGGCCCTTAAGGATGGTTAAAGAGACCTTGTATTTTCGAATTAGAAGAGAATGCTTTTGCATTTTGATTTTTTTTTTCTTTCATTCTTCATGCGGCATGATGGAAAAATCCCTGGGCTAAAAGGCAGGGGATTTGGGATCTATTATCATCCTTGCCATTAACTTGCTAGGTGACCTTGGGCAAAGTTTCTTCTGTTCTTTGGGCCTCAGTTGTATCATCATTATCATCATTAACATTTATATATGCCTTTAAGGCTTACCAGGTAATTTGCATATGTTCCCTCATTACCTCATTTGATCCTCACAACAGCCTTGTTAGGGAGGAGCTGTTATTACCTCCCATTTTACAGATGAGAAAATTTAAACCTGAGAGAGGTTAAATGACTTACCCAAAGTCACACAGATAGTTAAGTGTCTGAGGCAGGATTCAAATTCCAGTCTTGCTGATTCCAAGTCCTACAGTCTCCACCAAGCCACCTATCTGCTTCGGTATAGTGAAAGGCTTGATTTAGAGCAGGGGTTCTGTAATGTTGTAGCAGATGTTGTGGGGGTGAGAGACCAATAACACCAGCACACAGGAGAGCTGCTAGCACAGATTCTTTGATCTGCTTTTCTAAGGAAAGCAACTTTAAGGGGTTAACAATATCACTTTAATTAAATATACATATACCATTCATTTAGTTCAGGAGGAAAAGCCAGCACCCTGAACTTCAGAGAGAATACAAACAGAAATTACAAGCATATATTACATAAGAGCAAACACACAGAAATCTGATCAGGGAATTACATAGTTACCAGAGAGAGAGAGGTACCAACATCTGGGTTTTCAAAGCAGGGGGGGCTCTAACAGCTACCCAGAGTCTTGTCTGGCCAAATCACCAACACTCTTCTAATAAGTGTGCCCCCAAAGACAAAATGCCAACTTCAGATCTTATATACATGTCTCAGGGTCCAGGGGCATCACAACCATGTGACTCAAGCCCACGTGACCTAAATGCTTCTTCAGGGTCTAAGGGAGTCACAACCATGAGACTCAAACTCACAGTGAACTAGGCCTTCCCTTGATGTAAGCAGGTCATCAAAGACTCTCAATTCAATCAAAGATTCCTTAGAGCTGAGCAGCACTTCCAAAACAAAGACAGCAAAAAGTCCACTTTGCTGGCCATTACATTTGAAAAGCAAGACTCATCAAAGGTCTTTGATTACTTCAGCATTCCAAGAGAAAACAGTAGAGAGTCCCACCTTAATTACTGTAACAGGTTCTTAACTGGGTTTTTTGTTTTGCTTTGTTTTGCATCATGTGCCCCTCTGGTTGTCTGGTGAAGCCTTTGGAGCCCTTCTTAGAATAATGTCTTTAAATGCATAAGGTAAAATATATAGGATTACAAAGGAAACCAAGTTTATTGAAATATAGTTATCAAAATACAAAAATAAAAACCATTCACAAACCCCTGTTGAGGACCATCTCCCCTGGATGATCTGTATGGTCTAGGGCTTGTGTCCTAGTATTAAACAGTTCACACTCCCTGCTCTCCCTTCCCTTTCCTCCCTTCCCCAAACCCCAGGCTGCCATGCAGTTCATATCAAACTATCATGCCGAGGACATCATTGTGGCAAAGATCAAAAGTCATGCCAGCCTGCTCTGGAACATCAGCCCTGCCAACCGGGCAGCCATGATCACCGAGCTCTCCACAGCCACAGCTCTCTATGTCACCTTGTTGTGGACCGTTCAGAGGTAACTGTCTATCCCATCCAGGGCATTTTCTGCATGTCTGAGCCCCCAAAGGCAGATATTTCAGGATCTTCAGCAGGGACTTCAATCTCTTGCACGGTTCTACACAGAGGAATGTACTTAATAAATGTAGTTTTGATTTATTCTTTAGTTGCTTACTGACCTACAAGTCAGTGTCAGAAAGCATTCAGGCAGCTTTTTTCCCCAGAGGTGGGTAGAGTCACCCATTTGTGGCAGAGCTGGGATTTGAACCCAGGTCTTGCGATTATAAATCCAGTGGAGGTTTTCCCCCTTTTACCACACTGCCTAATTTCTAGTACCTTTTAACCTTTAGCCAATGTGCCTATTTAATTTGTTCGGAAGCAGTTACTTCTATCCTGTGTAGGAATTTAGGGGTGATGTCAAAGGACCTCAGTTCACATCCCAGCCCTGTTATTTATTGTTTATAAACCTTTGGCAGGTCCTCCCAATTTCCCCTACCCCACCCCCACCTTCATGCATAAAGTAAGGGGGTGGTGGTAGTAGGTTTAAACATAAAACCCCCGTCCAGCACTAATCCTATCTATGATCCAAGTTCGACTGAGGCAAGAAGAGTAGGGAATGGAGAAGAAAACAAGCTTCCTCCAGCAGGGTCCTTTCTCTGTGGCCACTCCCCATCTCCTCTGGCTCATGTGTGCTGGGGCAGCTTGGGTGGGGTGTCCCCAAGGATGTGCCTGGGCTAGAGCAGCTCATGTTTTGAGGCTAGAAGCAATTAAGATTTCATTTCCCTTCGGTTGCCTGGTTGCAGCAGCTGGGGCTGGGAGGCTGGAAGCAAAATTTGAGTCAGAGCTTGGGAGTGGGGCAGGAAGCAGCCTTTTCCACCCTGTGGACTTTAGCTGGGCCTAGCTCAGCATTCCTAGCTGAACTTCATCCTCCCCTTTCAGGAATGTGTCTATAGTCAAGAATGTTGAAGCATCCGGCAAGTACACCGTGTGTTACCAAGATAAGGAAATGAGAGACCAAATTGTCCAAATGCTTACCCACATCAGGAACGAGCCCATGTAGGTATTTCCAGACTCTTTGTGTAGCTCCTTTAAGCTGTGGCCTTTTTGCTGAGCATAACAGAATATGTGTGGGTGCCACAGAAAGCAAAAGTTATTTTTTGAATTTCTATCCTCTTTTCCCTTGATGACACTAATTCTGTGTCTCCTGATATAGACAGAGTATGGTCAAATTCAGATTTCCCTTTAGTATTTGTCATTTGTTTTTTGTCCTTCATCCTCGAAGAGGACCACGACATCAGGAAGGAGATGTCATGACTTGCAAATGAATTGGATTTAAGTGAGGCAGGGCTGTGCAAAGTCACCAGCCTCACTCTCTCCACCAGAGCCATCTGGGTCCAGTGGCAAGACACAGATCAGGATAACTGAAGATGGCTCTGAGGCAGTGGGAGGCCTTGGCCTTTTTAAGCTAAGGTCGTTCCGGGTCTCAGTTTATCTGAGGCGATGCCCATTCAGTGATTAAGGCTAGGTAAAAATGAGGCAAGGAATGGCCTCTTTTACCGAGTTAAAAAATAAATAAAATCAGTCTGGGAGAGGAAGATCCTCAGGGTTTCTGGCTGAAACAGAACAATTACTATTTACACTCACTCTGAGCCATCAGAATCCAAACAATGACAAAGTGAGGTTTTGGCTGGACCTATTGTTGGCCAACCAATGAGAGCCAGAGTGATTTGGTTTTAAGGCACGGTCCTTAAAAAAGGGAATCTAGCCCATAAACTCCAAGATATCTTACTAGGTTTCAGTGATCAAAATTTATATTCCTTTGGGCAGAGCATCCACAGTTAGGGGTATGATTCCCTATGTGGATGAAAGGAGAGGAAGGGGAGAGGAAGGAAGGAAGGAAGGAAGGAAGGAAGGAAGGAAGGAAGGAAGGAAGGAAGGAAGGAAGGAAGGAAGGAAGGAGGAAGGGAGGGAGGGAGGGAGGGAGGAACTGTGTTGCCCAACTGGAACTGGCAGCTACTACTACTAGGATTTAAGGTTACGAGCAATGGGGGAAAGTAGCAGAGATGCAGGTTTGGGCCATATTAGTAATCAGAACTGTCCCAAAGTGAATTGTAGGTTCCTGATGACTAGAAGCATCCAAGTTTAAGAGGCTGGATGACTGCTTGTTAGAAATGTTGCAGAGGGCATTCATTTGTATATGGTTTGATTAAGCTGATCTCTGTGGGCCTTTATAACCATGGGACTTGGTGATTCTAGTAGATGCGCCAACTTCTCTTTAAACCAATATTGCTTCTTGTCCTTATTCCCTTTAAAATACTCAATGAAGTTTCTTTTCCAATACATCCTTGGGACTAGAAAACATGGGTTTTACTGAACCTAGGGTCTCTTCCTCTACCCTCTGAAGACTCCAACCTCTGGCATATTATTTTCTACCACCATTTAAAATGATTTTCTTTTGTTCTTCCATTTTCTTCCCTTTCATTTCCAAAGCACAGCAGCCATTCTTCATAAAATCATAATAATACTAGCACCATTAATCTCATAGGTTGTTGCAAGGAAAGTACAAATGTTTCACAAGGGTCCCACGTGAGGATGTGGATAGTTTGAGGCAAACTCATCCCCATTGCTCAAGAACTCCCCTCCTCGAGTGGGGTGACAGAAGAGAGGGCTGACTGGGGAACAGAGCAACCAGAATATACACAATCTTGGAGTGGGGGGGAGGGTAGAAATGGGGAGAAAATTTGTAATTCAAACTCTTGTGAAAATCAATGCTGAAAACTAAATATATTAAATAATCACTAAGAAAAAAAAAGAACTCCTCTCCTCACCCTCCCCTAATAGTTCCCAGGAATCTTACCCATGAGGTGGCCTCCAAGAACACATTACCACCTGCTACAAGGCTGGGCCTTGAGGGATGACCTCAAATGATCTAATCATGAACCTCTCAATATCCTTCTCTCTAACCACTGATACTCTGCTTAGACTCATTGCTCAAAGATTAGCACACTCCATCCTTTTATACTTGCCCCATCCCAGTGATGCTTAACCCCCAGGTACTGAGGTCCCTCTACCCCAACAGGCTGCTCTCTTACAAACTCAGCCCTACCCCACTGTCCCACTCTGGATCAGCCCACACCTTCCACTGTGCCTTCTGGAATACCTGCTCTGTAATTAACAAACCTTCTTCATCTTAAACCTCTTCCTTTCTTCTTTCGTTTTTCTGGAACTCATCGAAAACTGGCTCCCTTCTAATAATACCTTCATCCTAATTCCAGTACTGACTAGGCTTTTTCTCATTCATCAGGTCACAGTGGGAGAATCAGAGTACTCTTTTCCCCCAGTTGCCATTTCTAGACTCTCCTCTTCATGTTATCCAAATTTATCATCCATTCTATAACCTAGTGGTTGTTATCTCTTGACTCCTAAGACATTTCTCATCCTTCCTTAATGAGTTCAGTACCTGGCTCAGAGTCTTTCCTCTCTATGTCCTGCTCTCATCTTACAAATGCCCTAATTTCCTAGTTCCTCAGTCTACTCAATTCTTATGACCTACTTCTTGACTTCACCTCAGCTACATGAAGAGATGGTCATTCCCTTGATCTTGCCATCACCCATGGGTATGTGTTTTCTTTCACATTCACTTTCCCAGAATTCCTTTATCCAATCATGATCTTTTATCATTCTATATTTGTCTATACCCTAACTTTGTTCTTCATACTCACTGAGACCTTCATTCCCTCCACTCCTCAGTTCTTTCCCAGGCCATTATGCTTACACTGGCTACAGTCTCCTCCCTTCCCAATCTCAACCCCTAGGTTAACCAACCCAATTCCATAATATCATCTACTCTCAAATCTCTTATCATCTTGTTCTATTGCCAACCACACCCTGCCAAATCCCACCCCAGGATTATCCCCACCATCCATCTATTTTGCACCTATGCCCATCCTGGAATGGGAAAGAGCTGAAAGAAATCATGAAACCATGCTGAATGGGTCCAACTACACATTTATGTTATCTAATCTCAACTGAATCTACTCATCCCTAATTAATTTGCTATCTCGATCTCCAAAGCAACTGTTCCTAGCCTTGTTTCTTCTCAAGCCTCCTACAGTAGCCTCTCCCCCCACCCCCTTTACTGTGGACCTTGCCCCATATTTCCCTGAAAAAGAAAAATGGAAGTCATTCCTCAAGAGCCTTTCCCTCCCTCCCTTCTCCTCCCTCCCCCTCTCCTGCACTTCCTCTCATCACTCAGCACTCCTCTTCCACAATCTTCTCCTTCAATCCAGTCTTGGATCAAGAAGTGGCCCTTTTCCTTGCCAAAGCCAACTGTTCTATATGAGCTGTTGATCCTATCTCTTTTTGTCTTCTCCAGAAGATTGACCCCATTCATGGTCTTATCTTCAGTCTCTATCTATTGGGTTTTCCCTGCTGCCTACAAACATGCCCCATCCTTAAATAAACCTTCATTTGATCTGACAATCCCCGCTAGTTATTATCCTATACCTCTTCTCCCCTTCTCAATTAAACGACTTGAGAAAGTCATCTATACTAAGTACTTCTACTTCCTCTACTCTCTTCTAAACCCTCTGAAATCTAGCTTCAGACATATTCAACTGAAGCCACCCTTTCTGAAGTTACTAATGATTTCTTTATTGTCAAATCTTTTTCTCAGTCTTTATCCTTCTTGACCTCTCTGTAGCCTTTGATACCATTGATCATCTCTAGGGTTTCATGACACTTCTTTCTCCTGGTTCCTCTATCTGTTCAAATGCTCCTTTTTAATCTCCTTGGCTGCTTGTTCATCAGTGTCACACCTATGACCTGTGGCTCTTCCCTAAGACTTTGCCCTGATCTCTTTTTGCTTTATACTTAGAGATCTCATCAGCCGCATGGATTCAGTTATCAGATGATTCCCAGATCTACATATCCAGCCTCTCTCTCTCTCCTGAGTTAGTCTAACATTGCCACCTGCCTTTTGGACATCTCAAACTGGATGTCACATAGGCATCCCAAACTTAATACAATACAAAATAGAATTCATTATCTTTCCCCCCATATCCTCCCCTCTTCCAAACCTCCCTATTATTGTTGTGAACCTGACTATCCTCCCAGTCATCCTAGCCTATAACCTTGGCAATTACCCTGAGCTCCTCACTCTCACTCATCCCACAAATCCAGTCCATTACCAAATCTTTTGATTTCTGCCTCCACAATATCTCATATGCATTCCTTCTCTCCACTCATACAGTCACCACCCTATTTCTGATCCTCATCACCTCACATCTAGACTGTTGTAATCACCTTCTAATTGGTCTCCTGACCCCAGCTCTCTCTCCACTCCAGTCTATCTTCTACCCAGCTACAAAATTCAGTTTCCTAGAGAGAAAATCTGATGATTTCATTCTCCCCTACTCAATAAACTCCAGTGTTTCCACTTTACCTGTTGGGCATTTAAAGCTTCCTGCATATGACAGGTACCTCAGTCAGGTTTCAGGGTTGACCCAGGTGGCTTCTGGTCTTCCTAGTACCTCAAAATCCAGGCAACTGAATGCCGGAAGCCTTCCATCTCATTATATGGAAAAAGAATGAATCTAGTTACCAAACTCTTGACTTCTAAATTAAAGGATCCCTGGTTACTCTTAAATTGATGTTTAAGAGGAGGAGGGGAAGTAGGGATTGAGATGTAAGAAGATGATGTAAGAAATAATTTCATTTCTTTAAGTAGCCAATAGCATTACCATCAGCTTACCAGCATATGTTATGTTGTGCTCATTATAAGAAGTAAAACAAAATAATGAATTAAGAATTTTTTTTTTCTTCTCTCCCATTGCAGAACTCTTCCTGGTTTGATTCCCAAAGCTCTGAGGACAACAGCTGGAACAGAAGCTAAGATTGCTCACCGGTTGGAAGTTGGTAAGGCATTCAGTCCAATGCTCAGCTTCATATATGGCCCCAAACTTGTTGTTCTTACTAACACTAATGGAGCCTCTTTTCCTATGGACCTTTTAGTCTGCTTTTGAACCAACTGAGCCCCTAACAGAACCTGGCCACATTTGTGATTCTTTCCAGCTGAGGAAGACACTTTGCTTAAAGTGGAAGGAATAATTTGCTTTGGCACATAAAACAACTGCAATCTTGAAGGCAGAGAATAGAATGAGTGGAAGAGGTGTGGGGAGGTCAGGGAACTGTACTACTAATTCTGAGGTCTTCATGAAGGGTAGCAAAAAGAACATGGGGTTTGGATTTAAAGGGTCTGGGATGAATCCTGGCTCTTTCACTTTTCGTGTGATCTTAGGTAAGTCACATTACCACCAGAGGCTTCTGTTTATTCCTTCATAAAACAAGTGTCCTGAACTAGTTGTCTTCTAAGATCCTTTCCAAATCTAAATCAACGAATCTTTCTAAATCTAAATCAGTGTGGCCTTGCTCATATCACTGATTCTGATGCCCTGGGAGGCAGCAGAGAGGACTAACAATTGTTTTGGTTTTGGTTTGTAACTATGTTCTATCTCTGCATGCTGTCTTGAACTCTTTTTTGATATGTTTTTTTTCCCTTGAAAAAAAATTCTTGAACCAAACAATTATTTCCATTCAGAATCCAGAATAGGGTTACATAAGAAAATGTGAGTCTCTTTTGTGCACAGCTTGCTTTTCAAGTATATTTATATTCAATATACAATTTTCAAAGCTTTCCTTATCTATGATTCTTTCTCTCCTCTTCTCATTTTTTGTTTCTTGGGAAACGCTGCCACTCCTATCTTAGAACTTTTTTGGGGGGAGGGGGAAGGGTGAGGCAATTGGGGTTAAGTAATTGTCCAGGGTCACACAGCTAGTAAATGTCTGAGGCCACATTTGAACTCAGGTCTTCCTGACTCCAGGGCCAGTGCTCTATCCACTGTGCCACCTAACTGACCTACTTTTCTTCTTTAAGAATAGTTTCTAATTGATATATTTTATTTTTATATATCTCCTCCCTTTTATGGCTAAACTTGAAAAAGCTGTCTATAACAGGTGCCTCCATTTTAATTTCCTCTCCCTCTGCAATCTGCCTTCATTCACTGAAACTGTTCTTTCCAAAGCTCCCAATAATCTCTTAATTGCAAATCTAGTGGCTTGTTCTTTCCTCATTCTCTGCAGCCTTTGATGCTATTGATCACTCTTCTCTCCAGGTTTCTGTGACACTGATATCTCATTACTCCCCCTTTTCAGGGTCCTCTGCTGTATCTTCAGCTATGTTACACCCTATAACCTTAAGTGTCCCTCAAGGTGCTGCTCTGGGCCCTCTTCTCTTCTCCCTCTATATTATTTCACTTGGTCGCCTCACTTCTCATGGATTAAATTATCTCTGTGCAGACGATTCTTAGATTTACTTGTCCAGTGCTGACCTGTCTCCTAACTATTAGTCTCGAATCTCCAGCTGCCAATTGGACATCTCAAAATGCATGTCAGGCATTATAAACTCCACATATCCAAAGCTGAACTCATTATCTCTTTCCTCTCAAACCCTACCCTCTTCCTAACTTCCTTATCATTGGTAAGTGTACCATCATCCTCCCAGTCACCCATCCTCAACTCTTTACTCTTACCCTTGTCCCACCCCACCCCACCCCATCCAATCAGTGACTAGGTCCTGTGTTTTACCATCTAACATCTCTCGTCTATGCCCTCTTTTCTCCTCTGACAACTGCCACCCTGTTAGAGGTCTTTATCACCTCACACCCAGACTGGTGAAATATCTATTGATTGATTTCTGCTTCAAGCCTCCCCCCACTCCAGTCCATTCTCCACTTGACTGTCAAATTGATCTTCCTAAAGTGCAGGTCTGAACATGTTACCCCCTACTGGATAAACTCTAGTGGCTCCCAGATATCTCCAGGATCAACTATCAAATATATGCTTGGCTATTAAAGACTTTTAAAACTTGGTCCCTCTTCTTAGACCTCACTCCCCTCTTCACACTCTCAGATCCAGTGACACTGGCCTCCTTTTTGTTCCTTGCACATGATACTCCACCTCTTGATTGAGCATTTTCGCTGACTGAGCCCCATTCCTGGCATTCCCTCTTCTCATTTTTGCCTTCTGGCTTTCCTGGCTTCCTTTGTGTCAGCTAAAGTTCTACCTTCTGGGAGAATCCTTTCTCTGTCCTCCTTAATCTTAGTGCCTTCCCTTTGAGACTATCCACATATTATTTATCTTATTTGTACATAGTTTGTGTGTGTGTGTGTGTGTGTGTGTGTGTGTGTGTGCTCTTTCATTAGACAGTGAACTTTTTGAAAGCAGAGACTGTTGGATGTTTTGTTTTGTTTTGGGTGGGGGGGAGTTGAAGTACCTTTGTTTGTATCCCCAGTGCTTAGCACAGCTCCTGGCACATTAGGTGCTTAATGCTTGTAGACTGACCTAGATTTCACAATGATTTGCATTTTTCATTAATGATTTTGAGTATTATTTAATATTGTTAATAATTTGCAATTCTTTTGAGAACTCTTTGTTTATATCCTTTGACTATTTACCTTTCGAGGAATGCCTTTGGTCTCGTATTTCTATTAGCTGTTTATGTATCTTGGATATCCCATCTTTATTGGAGATACCTGATATGAAGATTTTTTTTTCTAGATCACAGCCTCCCTTATTATAGGATCATAGACTCAAAACTAGAAAAGACCTTAGAGATCAAGTTCAGCCGAATGCATTACACAGATGAAGAAACTGAGGCTCAGTTAAGTGTCTTGCCCAGGGTTAAACAACTAATAAGAGCCTGAGCCAAGTTTTGAATCCCAAGTTTTCCTGATTCCAAGTCCAGCACTCTGTTTCTCACCTAGTGGCATTAATTTTGTTTGCCATGTACGTTTTCAAAGCACTTTGTATGCCCTAACATGCTTCTTAGAGAAATGTGACATATTCCAGGTGCTTTCCCATTGGTCTCTCATTTAGTTCTCACCACAGCCCTGAGAGACAAGGACCTGAATCAGCCTGAATTGTGAACCCAAACCATGCAGGACAAGATGCACCTTAGATAACAAACCTTGGAAAGTGATAGGAAAGGTTGTTCGCATTTCTCTACCTCTCAATCACCTTATAATTTACAAAGTGCCTTCCTTATAGAAAGCTCTCTGAGGGCAGGGACTATCTCCTTTTTTGTCTTTGTACCTTCGGCACCTAGGACAGTGCCCAACACATAGTAGGTTTTTTTAATAAATGCTTTATTGATTGAGGTAGGTAGTACAAATCTCTGATTCAGGTTTTACGGAATACTACCCACTAAACTGGCCTCACCACAGGAAACTAAGGCTCAGAGAGGTGGACTACCTTCCCCAGGGTCACAATAGAAATACAAGATCAAAGTCCCTTTCCACCACTCCATGGCTGCCCACATACTACATTTGTTTTAGTGAATCATAAAGTGAAGCAAAGTAGTCCCCACCCAACCAAAACCACTTACTGAGCTAGCTTGAACTAGAATAATTTTAAACTACAAAGCTTACACAATGCCTTGCACATAGTAGGTATATAATAAACCTTTGTTCAACATAGCAAGTGGTAATATTTTTCTTGAATGGCTGACACCATCAAAAATACATTTTAAACCAAATCACCATTTCATTCAAATTGAGTCCCTGCTGTGATGTAAGGTCAGTGGACTATTTTACAGATGAGAAAACTGAGAATCAAAGAAAAGCAATTTGCCTAGGACAGGAGGGATACTAGTTTGGAATTTAGGAGACCTCAGTCCTTGTCTTCATCATTGCTGGTGGCCTTTGGGTACAATCCAAATAGTGTAGAAATTCTGGTCAGGAAACCTGTGTTTGCATCCTTCCTCTGACACTTACTAGCTGTCATGGGCAAGTTACTTCACCTGTGTGCCTCCATTTCCTTGTAAGACTGAATCATACTTATACTACCTACCTTATAAGGCTTTTATAAAGAAAATTGTATAGTTCAAAGTACTACAGAAATGTGGGTTGTTAATAACAGTCTCTCTGTGCCATCAGTAAATTGTGTGAGATTAAGAAAGGGTCTAAGGACTGGACTGATGATTCCACTGATGTAGAGAACTCCCAGATGAAGGAAATTCCCTCTACCAATACATGTTGGCACCTTCTCTGTAATCTATAGGCTTGGAGAGCTGTCTAGAACACAGTGCTTGTGCTAAGTGACTTGCCCAGGATCCCTCAGCCAGTGAGTCAGAGGTAAGATTTGAACCTGAATTCTCCTAGCTCTAAGACCAGCTCTCTAGCTCCTTCAACATGGCTGCCTCTAAGGCCAAAATATTGGAAAGAAAGTGATAAGGAAATACCATGGAAAATCTGTGCATGATACATAGGTATAATCTCAGGACTTTCTTCAGGCTTGGATGAGAATGGAGTCAATGTCCTTGAAGGATTGACTTCTACTCAGTGAGGAGAGGTTAGTCTGTTTTGGAGTAAATCTTTTGTGGATCCCTCTTTTCTTTCAGTCCATTCTGAAAAACCCCAGGACATTGACAAGCTGGCTTTCTACCGAAATATCACTATCCAACTGCAGCAACTGGAAGCTAATGCCTCATCCTCAGGCTCTGGGACCACTGAGTGGTGGGTAATCCAAGAGTGGAGACCCAGCTGTGCAAAGAACCAAGGCTGTAGTCGGGACCTCGAGATTATTATCTACAATGACAAAGTCAGCCCCCAGAGCCTGGGCTTCCTTGCAGGATATGGGTAAGAAATCAAGTAACTCCTGGGGGAGCTTCCCGGTTTGGAGAGGGCCCAGGTTGTCCTTAGGATGCCAAAGAAGGGCTAGGCAGTGCTGATAAGGCAGGTGGTAGTTCTAAAGCTAGAACAAACAAAAAACCAGTGTCAGAGCTGGAAGAGCTCTTAGGGGTTGAGTCCAGTTTCATCCATTTTATAGACGGGGAAAGGCCCAGAGAGAAAGGCACTGACTTTTCTAGTCACACAAAGGAAAAGCCAAGACAACTCAAGTCTCTGATCCTTAGAACTTTAAGTTATCAAAGTTTAAAAGTGTATGGAGCTTTAGGAAGAGCCTCTATATTACATGTGTAAGTATACTACCTAAGGGCATTGTCAAAAATGTTTACTGATGACCTTGGTTCAAATCCTTCCTCTCCCACGTACTGGCTGAGTTGACCCTGGGCAGGTCGCTTTAGTGCTCTCCTATATAACTTCCTAAGGCTGGAAGTTGCAGAGACGGTCCTGATCTGCATTGAGAGATTCCTCACTAAGGAATTTTCCTACTCTAAAGAAATCAGTCTGAACGGGAAAAATAAAAAGTATCTACCAGACTTTATCGACAACACCGAGTGCCTAGTGAGCCCTGGGCAATGAACACAAACATAAATGAAGATGAACGGAAGGCTGATATCCAAGTGTTCACTGTCATCTAGTGGGAGGAACCCTGGACTCCAGACCTGGCTATTCTAGTCACCTGCTGGATGACTTTGGGCAAATCATTAAACTTCTCAGGGGCCTCAATATATCTACCCATAAAATAAGAAGAGGTCCTTCCCTCCCTTCCCAGGATTTCGTGAGCAAAAATGAGAGGACAGATGGGCTTTTCAGAAGGATATGACAAAAATACAAATTGGTATTTATCACAAAATTCGAACTCCTAGTTAGCTTCAGTGGCAACTATAAAGGCATTTTTTTTGTTTGTCTTTAGAAATAACTGGACTGCTTGCATTTTGATTCCTCAGAAATTGAGGTGTTCCTAGATTCACAACCACCCAGCTTCACCAGAACATTTGTGGGCTTTGCTGTTAAGTTAGGTTGTTGCACCAGGGCAGCTTGGGAAACACTGCAGAATTTCCCAAATGTAATCAATACATTTCCTTTTCTATCCAATTTTGGGCCCAATTTATTATCTTTCAGCAGTGCCACGCACCACCCCCTCTCCCTGCCACCCCAATTTCAGGCAGTAGCTTTGTATGGGAGTGCTGGACTTGGAGTCAGGACAGACCTTGGTTCATATCCTGCTTCTGAAACTTGTGGACAAGTACTTTGAAACTAAGTTATAGATGGACTGGGATCCCCATCTACAGAGGGAGTTCTCATATACCTGAAATAAAATAATTGTAGCAACAACTGGATTGTCCCCAATCACATAGTAAAGGACTTTTTTGCTTTCTCTCTTCCAGTATTGTTGGGCTGTATGTGTCTGTTGTCATGGTTGTTGCAAAGTTTATCCGGGAACACTTTAATGGCATCTCCCGATCCATCATGTATGAGGAACTCCCCAATGTGGACCGCATCCTCAAGCTTTGCACAGACATCTTCCTGGTCAGGGAAATGGGTGACCATGAGCTGGAGGAGCAGCTCTTCTCCAAGCTCATCTTTTTGTATCGCTCCCCCGAGACTATGATCAAGTGGACTCGAGAGGCCCAGTCCCCTCCCCAGCAGCTGGTGGATCAGTGATCTGGGTCCTGGCAATCATGTAAGACCCCGTGTGGATACCCTCCCCCATGCTCCCCTGCATTCCTTGCTAAAGCCTAGTTCTCAGTGCACAAAGAACAAACCCCTCACAGCTGGTCACCCTGCAGTCTGCCTGGCACTGTGGCCCTGCTGTCCTGCTGGCAGGTAGCCCTGGCCAAAGCTGAAGCAAGGAAAGCTTTCTCTGCTGTTGTAACTAACAGGGGCAGCAGGTGAAGGTGACACGTAGGAATATCTGTCTTTAAATGTTTTTTTGCTAACAGAGGAAAGTCTGGCTATTGTTGCACGTACCAGTGGATGGCCTTGGACAGTCTGACAGACCACACAGCCTAAGTGGCTGGCAGCAATTGCTCCTCTCTTGGAGCATAGACTTGCAGGTCCCCACTCTTTGGCATGGCAGCTAATCAGGTAGTCTTGAAATCTCTTGTACCATTATTTAACTCTTCATGTGGGTGCTAGCTCAATTAGACTGTAAGCTCTATGAGGGGCAGGAACTTAAACTACACGACGGTACAACCAAGCAACCAGTTGTCCAATAAATTGTGCTGATGAACAAAGGAAGAGTCACTTTCCTCTTTCAGAAAAGGGAAACACCAAGAGTTTCAGAAGTGACATACGATTCTGGACTCTGTGCAGTGACCACACTCCTTGTCTACAAGGTGCACATAAGAAGCCCACTGTTCACATCTCAGGCTGTAAAGGAAAGTGTGGCCTCTCCTCTTCCCTCCCTCAGTGAGCCAGGTCAGATTCAGGCTTTATTGGCATCTAACAGAAGAGCTATTGGTACGATTCCGTGTCTGTCTCAGCTCCCTGAAGAGAGAGGCTATTCCCGTGGGTCACTTACAACACGGTCAGCCTCCCCAAATCCAAACTGAGCTCTCCATTACCGACCTTCCTCAGCAGCCTCCGTTAGGTGCAAGTCTGACTGGGCAGTAGGACCATGGCTTCCAGAAGCAGAGGGAACTCCATATTAAATCGCAGACTGTGTCATCTAAGCCCACGTCAGGCTGAGGTTTTTCCTTCCCTAGGGGCAAGATAATTAATAGCTCACATTTACGTGGGGCTTTAAGGTGTGCAAAGTGCTATAGACAGATAGATAACATCTCTATCTATTTATCTACCTTTCATTTGACCCTCACAAGAAATCTGTGTAGTAGGTACTATTATCCCTTTCTTACAGATGAGGAAACTAAGGCTCAGAGTTATCACAGGGTCATAGAATCAGACCTGGAAGAGCTCTTAGAAGCCATCTAGTCCTTTGTTTTACAGATGAAGATATCAAGGCCTGGAGAAGTTAAACGACTTGAAAAGAGTCACAAGTAATAAGTGGCAGAAATGGGACTGAAACCCAAGTCTTCTCTCTCCAAATCCAAAAGCTCTTTTGGCTGCACCACACCCTCTTGATGTCCAGGTTCACACAGCTAACGTCTAGGCATGATTCAAGCCCAGGTCTTCCTGACTTCAGGTTCAGGAAACTCTCTTATGCCATGCTGCCCCTCAAAGATTAAGCAGATTTGGGGCACAGTAAGAAGACTCACATGGCAGATGTGAACTCTGAAAGTGTTAACTTAGCTGGGCCTTTTGGGCCCACGGGTTTCCTTTTATACCTGTAATCATCACTACCTAGTCCCCAAAGGAGGAAAGCTGTAAGAACTCAACACTTTACTATGAACATACACCTCGTGATCTGCTCCACGGATTCTCTCTGAACCTGTAACTGGAGTCCATGTTGAGGGTGAAGCTAAACAGACTAGCCCTGAACTTTCATGTTTGTCTTTTTCACACTCCGATCAGGAAAAATCAAAGTAAGCACTGTCCCGGGAACCGAGACTGGTTTCAGTTCTGGCTTTGCCACGAGGTCACAGAATGTTGTAGGCCCCTCCTCTGTGCACCTCATTGCCAGCCCCAAGCCTGTGTCCTCGGCTGTAAAATGCAGGTGAAAGGCTGACATTCCATTATTCTCAGAAAGGAAAGAGGGGGCTGGCAGAAGACACAAATCAGTTCTCAGCACCTACTCTGTAGTCAACGGTATTTTCAGTCTCATTTTCTAAGAGGACCTAATTCTTCTAGGATTCTTAACACTTCCCTCATAAATAACTTCATCCATGTGAGTTTTCCATTCATGCAGAAGTTATAACCCATCCATATTTAGTAAATGGTTTGGCTAATAGAGTTACTTTGGACAAAAAGTATGTCCCTGTTGGGGACCCTTAGTAAGACTGGTCTTTGGACTGCAGATGCTCCATTCACATGCCCATATACTAAGTTTTTCCATTTTGGTAGGACCTGCCAGAGTTTGTTCTCTGATGATATATAGTCTTGGAGAGCCCAGGGTCACCCCTACACCAATATGATAAAAAGACAAAAAGAAAAAAGTCCAAGAATCAAAGAGAGATGATGCATTTGGATTTAATAAAATCTTAAGTAAATTATAAGTAGCCAGAGCAAAAGAATCCTTTCACTCTGTTGATGAAATTGATTCTCAAGTCTGGATCCATCATAGTTAATATTTTCTGTCCTTCCAAAGGGAAGCACTAGTTGAAGATGTGGCCTGGCCTAGGCTCTGTGCACCTTTTCTCTGGGCAGCAGGATGAAAGGACAGGTAGGGAGCACTTCACAGAAGGTGAGACCTGCAGCCAGCAGTGGAGGCTATGATGTGCTGGGCATGGGGACTGCCGATGCTAGGGAGATGCAACCAGGGTAGCTCCTTCCTCCTGCCTGCGTTTTGAGAAGCAGAAGCTTCCTCAAGAACCTGAGTCAGATGACCTCATGGCAGCACAGTGAATAATCCTTTGCTTGGCAGCTGCTTTGCAGGACCACAGACTCAGAGCACAGATAGGCTCAAGTGACACTGTGAGGTCACAGTGAAGGTCATGCTCTCCTTCTGCTCTTGGGAGTTAGTGAAGTTTGCAAAAGCCAAGGGGGCCGAATTGTTAGGTAACTGTGCGAACCAGTATCTCACACAAAAACAAGCCCAAACAACCCCTGACCCTCCCTTCCCTCCCTCCTAACCCCCAAACCTCTTAAAAAGTAGGAAGGAGCAATTTCATCATCATCATGACAGTAAAAAATCCCAATCTCTAATGCGGAATCTTGCAGTTGCTTGAAATTAATCAGTGCAAAGTGAGGTAAGAGACCCTACAGGTGTCTGGGCCCTGGGGCTGGGCTAAGGTAGAAGAGGATCACACTAGGCGCCGCCTTTTGCAGTCTCTTTCCATGTCTCCCTGGGGGTCTGCATCTTCACCCAAAGGAGACACCATGTTCAGGAGTGGATCTTCAGAGGCTCCACCAAAGAGAGACAGCAAGAGGGCCACACCATAGCCTGTAGCTCGCTCCCCCTAGAAGCAAACCAGTGACAAACAGGACTGAGTAGAACACAAAGGTGCATCTTTCTATGAGCATCATGAGGAAGACAGTGATTCTGCTGCTGCTTTTGAGAATCAAGTCACAGCACAGGCATAAACCAATTTAAGTTTTCTTTGGATCATCCACAACTATTTTACTTTGGGCATGAAAATCCAAAGTTGACTGTAAGAGGTTTATAGCAAAAGGTTTTCTTCAAGCATTACCATCTTCTATTGAGCAAAGAAAACTGAACTCATCTGTGGCCATATCACTTCCCATCCCTAACTTTCTGCTGGGCTGGGAATATTGGGGGAGTGTGTATGGGGGGGGTGGGGCGGGGAGAAGAATGTTGGGGGCCCCCTAACATATTGGAGTCCTAGGGACACAGATCATATGCCAATTGTTCTGTTCTAGGGAGACTCAATTCCAGTGCAAACTACCCACAGTGATAGTTTGAGCCACTCTGAGTGAGTCTAAGGACACAACATGCTTCTGGTTAACCTGAACCACAGCCAAAGAGCCAAAAAAACATCCCAAGAGTATGGAAGAAAAAAGCCTTGGCTGAAAGGAATAGGAGTTTTGCATGAAATGTAAATGTAGGATAGTTGAAGAAACATCTTTAAAAATCAATCAAGAGGCAGGAAGAGAATGCAATGCCAAATAAACATAAAACAATGAGGTGTAATTTAGAAGGAGTCTAGGACAGAGGTGGGGAACCTGTGGCCTCAGGGTCACATGTGGCCCTCTAGGTCAAGTGCAGCCCTTTGACTGAATTTAAACTTCACAGAACAAATCCTTTTATTAAGGTGATTTGTTCTGTGAAGTTTGGATTGTGGCCCTGAGGCCGCAGATTCCCCACCCCTGGACTCTGGGAGAACAGGATAGGGAGAGAAATTCTAGATACTCACTGCATGCACTGGGGAAGCAATATCCAGGTGGACCCATACACCAGGCCAGTCAAAGCCAATGTGGGAGGCAATGAAGAGGCCGGCACAGGAGCTGGGGCTGTTGTCCCGGTCCTGGGAAGAGTTTAAGACGTTACACTTTGCAGAGAGGTCTTACTGGTCTGCAGAAGGGAGGTGAGAATTTATAAAAGGCCTCATTATTCTTAAACCTGATCAGCTGCAGCAAGTGAGAGTGACAGTTTTCTGGTGCTGACCTAAAGCTCCAGAGCTTAAAGCTGTCTTGCTCACTTCCTGGGGGCATGAGGTACTACTGTCTTAGTAAATTCATGCCATAGTAACCAGGGCCGGGTCTCTAGGAACACAAAACATTAAAGACAGTTTTATTGATCACTTACTATGTGTGGAGGAACAGGTGGGGGAATGGGGAGAGGTGAGAGTACAGACAATCTTAACACAAAGTCCCTACCCTTAAGTACATAGTCTAGCTGGAGAGATAAGACACATGTGCAAAGACATACAAGTCTTCAATCCAAGATAAACCACATGGCAGTGTGTGACAATTCCAGCTTTGCTGTTTACCTAGGTCACATCAGAATCCCTATTTCCCACACTCCTCTCTCTCTTTGCTCCTGCCCCTCCCCTGGATTTGGAATTCCCCCCCAGCACCCAAGTTTACCTTTAGAACAAGGAACCTTAACTCCAGTTACTCTGCTTCCTGCCCACTCTCTGGCCATCCCTACTGCCAAGCAACACCATCCCACCCTCCCTCCCCAACTCCTGTTCTCCTACCAGTTCTTGGAACCATGATCAAATCACCTCTGCTGATTCCAGATAGGGTGGGTCAATCTACTTCCCTACAGCCCCAATTCCCATTCCTGTAACTTTCCTGGCCGGGGTGTCTCCCCCAACGACTACTCTCCTTCTTGGGGTGGCTGCCCCATTAGAATATTAACTCTTTGAGAGCAGGGGCTGTTTTTACTTTTGTATTTGTATCTACAGCACTTTGTGTGATGCTTAGCACATATGAAGCACTTAAAAGTGTTTGTTCTTTCATTTATTCACACATAGAGCCGTTCCTCCTCAGTGTACCATCCTTGACACACTCAATCGACCCTGTTGCTTTCTATGTCTTCTAAGTGTTCTCGTGTCTTTTTCAGGCATGCAGGTAAGTATGTTTGTGTACTTACACTCCTCAAGAGTGGAGGCAGCGTCCTCCCTTTTCTGTGCCTCTATCCCCTTACCTTACTTAGCCCAGACACTGTGGTAGCCTCGAATAAGTCTCAGTCAATGCTGCTAAACTGATTAAGATTTTGGAAATGAACCTACCGCCACTGAGTTCTTCATATCTGCAACAGCCGAGGTAAATTCACTGAAGTGAAGTTCTGGGCAATAGACCAGGGGGTGCACCAAGTCCCCACAGTTCCTTCCGGCTTTCACACATGCTGCTTCCCACTCTTCACTATTGGTGAGGACAGCAGCGTGGTACTTCCCTGTGGCAATTCCCTAGAATAGGGAGGGAGACGATAGGAAGATAGCAAGAAAAAGGCAGGGACAAAAAACAAAGAAATGCAAAGAGGGACACAGAGAGGGATAGAAAGAGAGAAGACAGCCTCACCTGCCTGTGTATCAAACAACACACTTCTTGCCCACCTCAGCCTCAGGCTGGTAAGATGTGAGATACAGAAGAGACAGCAGCTTCCCTCCCACCAGACCTCAAGAAATTCTACTGTCAAACAAAAGGGATGCCTTTTGGGACATGGGGAAAAAGTGAGTCATAGGATGAGCAATCCAAGGATCAGGAACATGGGGCCAGGGCCCTCTGGAGTAACCTGCCGTGTCTCCCGTACCTGAGCTCCAGTAAGTGTAGCCATATCTAGAATGATGTCAGCTCCTAGGTCCTTGCAGGCATAGGACACTCCATCGGCAAGCACCAGTCTGCCTTCAGCATCTGTATTGTTGATTTCCACAGTCCTGGGGAGACAGAGCTCATTCTAATTCTGTAATAGGATTCACGTCATCTGCAGGTTCCCTGAGAGTGGGGGTACCCGGTTATAATTCCCTCTAGTTGCATGGAACTTTACAGTAGATCTTAATAACAGGATCTTACATGACCTACACAACCATCCTAGTGAGTAGATACTGTGATGCCCATTTTACAAATGGGGAAACTAAGTCTTTGAAAAGTTAGGGGGCCTGTCCAAGATGACCAAAAGGTAAAGCTGAGGCTAGAGCCAGCGTCTTCTGAATCCTAGCCCAGTGCCACATCCACAGTACCACACTTCTCTATTTAGCTTAACAGAGGATTCAAAGTACTACCTGAGAAGGATCCTCCTGCCCCAAAAAGATACCAAGCCAAGATGTTCTCAGCCAGCCTCAGTGCTACCTGCCCCAGGACAAGTTTGTCAGAGCTGCTTACAGCCAAAGTTCTGTTTGATAGTAAGCCCATGAACGGAGACCCAGTAGCAGTATGATCTAGAAAGGCTCCTGAATCTGAACACCTGGTTTCTAGGCTTGGCTCTGCCAGTAACTTGTTCTGGGACCCTGGGGCAAGCTGCTTAGCCACATTAGCTGCCTGTTTCCCACTAGAGTGAGAATATACCACATGTCCTTACCTACATTCTAGGGTAAAAGTAAACTGACAAAGAAACACTTTGACAATGAAAATGCCAGATCAGCATTTCCTGTGTGATGCGACTAGGGGTACTGCCAGGAAAATGTCAACCCTAATGGTTATTTCCTTCTAAATTATTAGCTGTCTAATTATTAATCAATAAAAAAAATGCTTATTATGTGTTTCAATGTTTCCATAGGCAGGCTTAATTTTCACTATATCATTTCATAATTTCTTTTACCATACTTTATTACCAGAACATTCCAAAACCCCAGCTTTGTGACCATTGGACAGCTACTGAAACTCTCTATGCTTCAATTTCCTCTTCTGCAAAATGACAGGGTTGGGCCTTCAGGACCTCTAAGGTCTCTACCAGCCCTATGATCCTAACAGCACCCATGGATTCAGTCAATAGACATGATCCAAAAGTATCCCACTGCCAAATAAGGTTGCAGACAGTGTGCTATGGAAATACAGAGGATTACAATGCTCATGGTGCCCCTGACAGAAACTGGTGATGAAAATATGCACTGGATGAAATGGGGAGGGAAAAAAGGTTGAATGATGAATACAAAGCTGCATGGGAAAAGTGCATTCAAGGAAAGTATGGAGACAACCTTACTTTCCTGAGTACAGCAGGTGAATGTCATCCGGTCTCGTTGCATTCGGCCCCACAGAGTTCTCCGCCAAGCAAAACACAGCATGGAGATTATCTTTGAAGCCCTGAAAGAAGATAAATGCGATGATGGCTGGGAGTAACCAGAGTGGGATCGGTTACATCCTGCCAAGATGTGATTAGAACAGCCCCACATCATACTCATGCCCTATTTTCCTGCTGGCCTCCTCAGTCTTCTAGGGGACTTTGTAAACAGCAAAGTGGTGGGCATGAAAATAAAATGGGATTTTTAAAGTCCAAACATCCATGTTTGGAGAGAGAACTTCCAAAGAAAGCTGACTACATGGAAGATGAATCATCTAAAGCCAAAGAGTTTTCTGAAGCTGAAACGAGGGCTGGGAGTGAAGAGACCTGGACTTTTAGCTTGGCTTTGCCTCTCACTCCCTGTGTCACCCTGGGCATGTCACTTTCCCTCACTAGACTTTGCTCTCCTCATTAGCAAGGCAAGGAAATTAGACTAAGAGCAGAGGAAGCAAGAGCTAGATTGCTCTACAATCTTACTAAGAGTGTTCTCTTAAGACACTGTCTTGAAGGAACCATTTCTCACCTCCCTGGACTTGGAAATTTGGCCCATGGCCCTGACAGATAAAATACTTAAAAAAAAAATCTGCGCTGGTACACTCTGGAAAAGGCCCACCCAACCACTCTTCATTTCCCTCCCTCATACTGATCCATCCTCCATGCCCTTCCCAAACTCCAGGACCCCTCTCCCTAACCAAAATTCCTTCTTCCGCCACCTTCAAAAGGCCCTATGACAGATGCTAGTATCAGATCAAAAATTCCTCCTGGGATGACTGACTGCTCAATTGCAGGTGTGAAATGTAGCTGCTGATCTCACATGAATCTTCTGCCGCCCCAGACCACTGTGAGATGCAGGCAGAACATATCCATTTTATAGATGGGGAAATTGAGGCTCAGAGGTTAAAGTAACTGGCCTAATAATGCCAAACTGCACAGCTGAAACTAATATTGAAGTTTTCTACACTGAAGTCCAGGGCTCTGGGAATGTAGCCCATGGAACCAGCAAAGGCAAAATGCTTTTTAAAATATGCTCCAGACCCCAATGGATAAGTGATCAAAGAATATGAACAAATAGTTCTCAAAAAAAAAATACAAACTATTACAAACCATATAAAAATTGCTCTAAATCACTTATAAGAGATGCAAATCTAAACAACTGAGATTTCACCTTATACCCAACAACTGCAAATTAGCAAAGATGACAAGAGATGAGAATAGTCTTTTAGTTGTGGAAAGAAAGGTGTACAAATCAGTGCTGGTGGAACTGCAAATTGGCATAGTCATTCTGGAAAGCAATTTGGAAAAAATGACTAAGATATTTATACCTTTTGATCCCACTGTTAGGGGCACATAGCCCAAGGATAGGTCAGAGACACAAAGAAAAGTTCCATATGCCCCCAAATACTTACAGCAGTACTTTTTATAGTACCAAAGGACTGAAGAAAAAAAATTGGGTATCTATTGATTGGAAAGTTGCTAAACAAATTAGGTTACACTAAGATGATGGAATATTATCGTACTGTAAGGAATGAGTATGAAGATTATATGGGAAAAATTATGAACTGATACAAAGTGAAGATAGAAGAATCAGGAAAACAATACACACAATGTAAATGGAAACAGCAACAACAAAAAAACCTGAATGTTGAAAAATTATAATGACTAAGCTTGGTTCCTGAAGAAGAGAGGTAAAAATGTACCTTTCTCCCTTCTTTGCAGTGGTGGAGAACTACAGGGGTGGGACACAGCATATACTGTCAGATCTGACTGACATGTTGATTAGTTTCCTTGCATAGCTTTCCCCCACTTTGTTTCCAGGGATACCTCTCTAGGTGGGAGAGTTGGGAGCAATACAGTGGGAAATGAAAAACAATATCAAAAAAAGACACCCATAAAAGTCTAAAATAAAATTAAAACTGACTCCAACATATCCTGTAAGAAGACCTAGATGTCTCCCTTCCCTTTAGAAGGAGGCAGGAAGGGGCTGTACACTGTTCTGGGATATACAGCTATCCCACTATATGCTGATAAGCACCGCTGCATTGGGCAAAAATAATTTCCTTTTAAAGATACAATAAATGCCACAATGGAAATTTTTGCTCCATGCCCAGGCCTGCCTAATATCATAAAGGCATCTTCGTTATTCATTACAGAGAAGCTTAGTTCGAGGCTTTCAACAGACAAATTTAATAAACACTGATTGAGCCTCAACTGTATGCAGAACATTCTGCTAGGCACAGAAATAAAGCTTACATAAGACATCATCTCTGCCCTTATGAATTGTACAGGTATGTGTGTATGTGCATGTGTGTGTTGGAATAGAGGGAGGGAATGCTAAGATAAAACACAGTATAACATAAGTAAATTAAAGAGGTCCAAAATGAAGTGTGTGTAAAATACGCCAGGAAAGATAATCAATGAAAGACACCAAGTGCTGATGTGCCTCTTGAAGCAGGTGGTTTCTGAGTTGGGTTTTAAAGGATGAATAGTACTTCAATACGCAAATTCAATCCAAAAGGTACTTATTAAGTGCCTCCTATGTGGCACTGGCAAAAAGGTAAAACCAAAAACAATCTCTGATCCTAAGGATTCGAAGTAAACAGAAAAGCAAATACATGAGACTGTCAGGAAGAAGTAGAGGGTCCTAACAACTAAGGGAATAGGAAAAGGCTTTGCAGAGGAAGTACCACAGGAATTGGGTCTTGAAGGAAACCAAGTATTTTAAGAGAGAAAGGTTAGGAAGGAGTACAGTTGAGGCAGAAGTAGGGAATGGAATGCAGAGTTCTGGGCAAAGCAAGGAGGCTAATTTGGCTAGAATATAAAATATGGCCAGATTGGGTTGGAATCCTTGGAATGTAGACTAAAGTCACCAAGATGGTGGATTAAGGGCAGACACCTAGCTGATCTCTCCCAACATTCCTCTCCAAACAACTTTAAGACATCTCAAATCAACTTTTTGAGTGGCAGAGCCCACAAAAGGTCCAGTCAGACATTTTTCCAGACTAAGAAAACTTAAGAGGTTGGTAGAAGTCTATGGCACCAGGTTGGAGGCGTTTCTGGAGCCCACACACACGATGGCAGCAACAGCAGGGGCAATGGTAGCAGCAGTTTTGGGAACTCTCATCCCAGAAATGGTAAGGGGGTCAGACAGCTGGTCAGAAAGAGACCACAGGGGACTGGCAACGGGTACAGCTGGCACTGACTGGCAACTCTATTGCCCATACACAGTTCTGGATGGCAGTTCCAGGGTGGAGGAGAGCACTGGGGTAGAGGAGGCGCTGGTCAGAGTTCCAAAGCAAAGAGGAGTGCTAGTGCTTGCGACTACAGGAGACCAGGGTATCTTCCTGAGTAAAGACCAGAACATAGACCAGGAAAGTAGTGACCACACTTCTCTCAGGAACATACCACCTTGGAAGCACCAAAAACTTGCAGACCCCAGAATTAACTCTGAAAACAGCAGCACAAAAAAGCCTGAAGCTTGAGACAGTGCTTCCCCAGCCCAGCTGAGGACAGCCCAACCTGAACATGAAGTACTAAGTCAAGAAATAGGATGGAAAAATGAATAAATGACAATAAAAAAGCATTTGACCATTAAAAAACTTTACTATGGTGGTAGGGAAGACCAAGATATAATCTCAGAAGACAACAATGTGAAAACAGCTACAAGCAAAGCTTCAAAGAAAAATGCTAATTGAACTCAAACCCAAAAAGAATTCCTGGAAGAGTTAAAGAAAGAGATAAATGTGGTAGAGGAAAAATAGGGAAAAGAAATGAGAGTGATGCAAGAAAATTGAGAAAAGAGAATTAACAGCTTGGTTAAAAAAAAAGGCATAAAAAAATACTGAATAAAATAACACCTCAAAAAACAGAACTAGCCAAATGGTAAAAGAAGCACAAAAATGCATAGAAGAGAACTCCTTAAAAGCAGAACTGACCAAATAGAAAAGAAGGCACAAGAATTCACTGAAGAAAAGAACTCCTTAAAAAACAAGAATTGGCCAAGTGGAAAAAGTGATATAAAATCTCGCTGAAGAAAAATATTCCTTAAAAATTACAATTGGGCAAATGGAAGCCACTAACTTCATGAGACATCAAGAAACAATGAAATAAAGTCAAAAGAATGAAAAAAAAACAGAAGAAAATGTGAGATATCTTATTGGAAAAACAACTACCCTGGAAAATAGATCAAGGAGAGATAACTTAAGAATTACTGAACTACCTGAAACTCATGATCAAAGAAAGGGCCTAGACATAATATTTCAAGAAATTATCAAAGAAAACTGCTTTGATACTCTAGAACCAGAAGGTATAACAGAAATTGAAAGAATATACCTGTCACCTCCTGAAAGAGTTCCCAAAATGAAAACTCCCAGTAAAATTCTGGAGCTCCAGGTCAAAGAGAAAATACTTCTAGAAGCCAAAAAGAAACAGTTTAAATATTGTGAGCTACAATCAGGATCATATGAAATTGGGGCAAAGTGGCTAGAATTACAACCAAAAATAACCTACCCAGCAAAATTGAGTGTAATCTTTCAGGGGAAAAATTATATATATATTTAATGAAATAGAGGACTTTCAAACATTCCTGATGAAAAGACCAAAGCTGAATAGAAAATCTGACATTGAAACAGAAGACTCAAGGGAAGCATAAAAAGGCAAACATGAAAGAATAATCATAAGGGACTCAACAGAGTTAGACTATTTACATTTCTATATGGGAAGACAACACATGTAACTCCCAAGAACTTTATCATTATTAGGGCAGTTAAAAGGAGTCTACATAGAGGGCACAGGTGTGAGTTGATTACGTTGGAATGATCTCCACAAAAAATGAAGGGGTGAGAAAGAATGATGCACTGGGAGGAGGAGGAAAAGTGGTAGAGTGGGAATTTTTTTCTCATACAAAAGAGGTGCACAAGGAACAGCTTTTACAATGGAGGGGAAAATGGGAGGTGGAGTAGGCAATGCTTGAACTTCACTCTCATTGGAATTGGTTAAAAAAGGGAAGAATACACAACCCCCCCACCACCGCCACAGTTATACACAGAAATGTTACTTACCCAATAGGGAAATAGGAGGGGAAGGGGATAAGGAAAAGGGGGGAAGGATGAAAAAGGGAAGAGGGATTAAGGCAAACAGTGGTCCAAAGCAAAACTGACTTTTGAGGATGGATAGGATAAAAGGAGAGAAAAAGGAAGAAACAGGAGAAAATGGGATGGAGGGAAACAGGCAGTTATTTATAACTGAATATGAATGGATGAGCTCACCCATAAAATAAAATCTGATAGCAGAATGGATTAGAAACCAGAATCCCATAATATATTGTTTACAAGAGACACAGTTGAAAAAGAAAGGTACGCAAGAGTTACAATAAAGGGCAGGGGCAAAATCTAATATGCTTCAGCTGAAGTAAAAGAAGGCAGGGGTAGCAATCATGATCTCAGACAAAGCAAAAGCAAAAACAGATCTAATTAAAAGAGATAATCAGAGAAACTACATCTTGCTAAAAAGGTACCATAGACAATGAAGTAATATCTAAATTTTTATAGCAAGTTTCTCTGATAAAGGCCTTCTTTCTCAAATATATACTGAATATAGAACTGAGTCAAATATATAGTGAATATAGAATATATAAAAATAAGAGCCAAAAGGACACAGGCAGTTTTCCGAAGAATTCAAATCTATACATCGCCGTATAAAAAATGCTCTACATCACTACTGATTAGAGAAAGGCAAACCGAAACAACTTTGACATACCACCTCACATCTATCAGAAACAAACTCTGGAGGAGACAAGGGACAATAGGTACATTAATGAGCTGCTGGTGGAGCAGTGAATAGGTCCAACCATTCTGGAGAACAATTTGGAACTATATCCAAAGGGCTATAAAACTACACATACTCAACAACACCACTACTAGGTCTGAACTCCAAGGAGATCAAAGAAAAAGGAAAAGGACTTATATGTCCAAAAATATTTGTAGCAACTCTTTTTGTGGTGGCAAAGAATTGGAAATCAAGGGGATGCTCATCATTGGGGAATATTTGAATAAGTGGTGGCATATAATTGTGACAAGGGGGCTGTTTTCAGAAAAACATGGGAAGACCTAGAGATGTGGTGGAGACACAATAAACAAATCTTGGGAACTAACTAATTGGCCAGAGTGGGTAGGGAAAGGGAAGAGTCAAAGATGACTGTAACAGTGTTAACTAGTTACTAAAAGGGTGGTGGTAACATTATCATTCATTTCATAATCCTGTTTATGATTCCTAAGCTTTTTAGATATTTATTTCTATAAAATAACTTTTGGGGAATATAATGAGTTACTTTCAAAATCTTTAAACTTTGAATTAACCATTTAATTTGGTTTTATTTTATAGTTAACTTAAGAGAGGTGAACTGAGAGTCATCTGCATAAGGATGACAACTAAACTTATGAATATTGATGAGATCACTGAGCAAGGAGAAGATGGCCCAGGGCAGAGACTTGAGAGGACACTTCAAGTTAGGGGGCAGGATAAGAATGATGATTCAGCAAAGGACACTGAGGATTAGTCAGGCAGGAGAAAGCAGTTTCCTGAAAAACTAGGGAGGAAGACCTAAGGGAGGGAGTTGTCAACAGCATCAAATACTACAGAGAGGTCAAGGAGGATGAGGGCTTAGAAAAGGCCACATGATTTTTGGTAACTTTGGAGAGAGCAGTCAGATGTCAGATGTGAAGGGGATTAAGGTGTGAGAGGAAAGCAAATAAAAGTGATCAGTGTAGAGTTCTGTTTTGTTTTTTTCCCCTTTAAAAGGGAGGAGAGAAGACAGATAGCTTGAATTGATATAGGGTCAAGTTTTTTTTTTGAGGATGGAATTGGCCCTGGCATGTTTGTAGGTGTCAGCAGGGAAGGAGCCAATAGACTGGGAGAAATTAAAAGTTGGGGTAGTGGGAGAGAAGATATTCCAGAGTTCAAGCAAATGGAGTATTTCGAGCAAAGGGAAAACATACGAAAGAGTAGGGATGTTCAGGGGCACAGAGCAATCCACCTTAGCTAAAGTACAGAAATCCTGGTGAGAAAGACAAGTGAGATAAAGTTGAAAAAAAGGCAGGCTGACCAAAGATTGTAGGGCTTTGAATGAAGAGTAATTTGAATTTTCCTTGGTAGGTAATAAGAATGCCACTTTTTCCACTGGAGGAGTGACATGACCAGATCTATACATAAGGAAAATTATCTTATTTTGGTAAAGAGAATGTATTGAAAAGGGGAAGAGAATAGAGGAGGCCTATGAAGAAGTTATTTCAAGAGTCCAGAGAGGGTGGTAGCAATAAAAATATAGAGGAGGGGATGTGTGTGTGAGATACTGCAGAAGCAATAGGATTTGGAAACTGATTGGATATGAGAAGTGAGGCAGAGGGAAATTAAAAAAGGCCCTGACACTCATACACTTGGTTCTCATCCTGATTCTGCCCCTCAATTACTATATATGTAAAAGAGGCCAGAGGGATAGAATGTAAGCTCTTTGAGAGCAGGAACTTTTTGTCTTTATCTCCAGGGCTTAGCATAGTAGGAGGCTCTTAACAGATGCTTGTTGATGGATAGCAAGGGTTCAGACTGTGGGAAAAAGGAGGTTGTTGCTTCAGCACAAAAGCCAAGTTGCTAAACAAGATGCAGGTGCTTAAGAGGCAGCTGGAAAGTATAAAGAAAATGGGGAGGGGGGCAGGGTAATGGGAGATGTAAACGAGGGCAGGGAATCACATGGGGAGTTTAGGTGGTCCGGATAGGCTGTAAACCCTGGGTCACCAGCCAATGGGGAAACCGGAGGGAAATACAAATCGGGAACAGGGCATAAAATGCTGTGGGTTTGTCTCACCGGAGGCTGCCCGGGGCTCTAGGTAAGACAGCTGTTTCTTACAAGACCAAAGGAATGAATCACTAAGAATGGCTTTTTAGGAACCAGCAGGAGAGAACGTTTCTAGACTTGCACATTTTACTGATGCTAAATTCTGAGAGTCCTGATTTCTATAAGAAAAAAAAATCCAAGCTAAGTGGCTCCTGGTCGTGGTGTCCTCCCAGAGGGGTTACATCTGAGACAAGGGAAGAAGGAGGGCCCCTTCCTCTACAGGTTTGTCTCAGGTGCCTCCATGCCTGAAATGGCTTTCTCTCAGACAGATGCAGCACCACCCTTTTCACAATTTTATTTCTATTACCCATTTGTTTAGGAGATTCATTTTTCAGGTGGCAGAAAGGCAGAAGGATGCATTAACTAGATGAGACCTTTGAGGCCAGCCGGTCCAACCTCTGATTTAATGGATGGAAAAACTGAATTCCAAAGAGGGAAAGTCACTTGTCCAAAATTGCTACATACATCAGGCCCCTTTTCTAAATTATCATAAACTCTAAACTCCTAACCAGAGACTTAATGAGATCATCACCCCCCTCACTGATGACCTCCCACTCTGCAGTAGCCTCTACGACTCAAACTTTCTGACTCTTACTCAACATTAGAACTGGAGATCATCAGATTATAGATTTAGAGGCTGACTAATCTAATCCCTTCATTTTACAGATGTGGACACTGAGGCCAAGAGAGGTTAAGTGACTTGCTCTGATTCACAGTGGCAATAAATAGCAGAGCCAGGACTCAAAGGCAGGTCCTTTGACTCCAGCATCCTTTCCACTTCATCATTTTGCTTCCCATCACATCAACCCTCTTCTCTGACCCCTGGCTGGGAATTCACTCTTCTCCAATTACTTGGTTGGCCTAGTTAACAGAATTTTTCTGGCGTTTTAAAAAATGTTTTCATAAGTTTCCCTAGGAAAGGACACTTTCAAGCCCACGAAGACGTCAGGGGAAGCACAACTATTCATGTTCACGTTCATTTAAAATGCAGCAGCCTCTCGGTGCTTGGAACTCTACATGTGATTTATAGCCACTGGAGATGGGAAATTCTATCACACTAGCAACTGAACTAAGATGCTCTCCAGTCCTCTTCAATCTGGTTTCAATTGTAGGTCTCTAGTGATTAATCCACAAGGTTTACATTTCTCTAACTTCAAATGGGTCTGCTATGGCTTCAATACAAAGTGAAAAGCATAATTCAGGGTTGAGGAACTGGAATTTGGAATCTGGCCACATCCTGTGCAGATCTTCCACATTAATCCAGAAGGATGAAGGTTCTTTTGAGTCTCCAATACTTCTTGGAGGAAAATCACTGCTCAGTAAGTCTAAGTTATCTCTGATTCATAAGGGAGATAAGGGCCCCTTTGGCTGAATTTGAATGTTTTTCTTCAGAGTGGGTCACAATTGCTATTTCTAGCACAAGCTTTATGCTGATCTCCTTCCATCTGGCCAGGGGAAGAAACTGATAGTCAACCCACCGCTGAACCATGAAGTGTTGGTATAGAAGTTCCTAGCCTGTAGGCCAATGCAATTTCTCAGACAAGACCATTATCTACTTCTAAAAGCCCCCCTCCCATTTGAATCCAGTAGTCTACATATGGCTATTAATTTTGGAGAAGAATTAAATAAATGCCAGGATTGAAGGCAGCAGTCCATTCCAAAAGAAGGACAGGATTCAACCTAAAATCTTCCAGACAACAGAAGGATCATTCTGAAGAATGAAGTTTTAAGTAACTTTTCTCCACCCGGTTAACTTGGAATCAAGTATCCTGATGTCCTTTTGACCCTGGGAGAAAACCACTGTAAAGACCGATGACAAACACTATAGGCTCCCAAGGTTCCTGCACACATGCCTACTGCAGCCTCAGGAAATGAGGCTAGGCAGTGCTGGCTTCTCAACAAGGCAGTGTCTAAGCCCTTTCCATGCTGTGCTTTAATAAAGCATTGTGACTGATGAGAAGGGCTGGTGGTTGACATCACAAGAGGAGAGTGGAAAGCTATGGTGACAGCTGAAGAATTTAGTAAGTGATGTTAGACAAAAATTCTCCATTATTAATTAGCCCTCAAACCCAGGCACTACAACTGTTAATGAGCTGGCTTGTGCTTGGTTTACATTCACAGGTTTGCTCTTTTCTGAATCTATTGTCAAGTTCAAATGATCCCTGGGCTTTCAGTATTAGAATTTTAACCAGAATAGCCTCCTCAGGCTTGCAATTCTCCCCATCTGCAGGGGTAAACTTTCTATTGAGCAAATACTCACCTATCATGGGATCCACAACCTAATCTCCTACTACTGATGCAGACATAAAATATAAGTTATTATTGCTGTTCACCACCTTGATTGAAACTAAGGTCTACTACTCAGGCTAGGAGCTACAAACATCCCAGTTCTGACAGTTATGTGACCATGGATGGTCAAATCATTTCACTTCTATAAAACTGAATTAATCCTCACACTATGTCCCTCATAGTGTTTATTAAAAGGTAAGCACTTTACAACCACTGAAGAGTTTAGTTCAATTCTGATAAAGCCAAGAAAAGGAGGAAGTGACATACAGGTGTCTGGAACAGAGATAGTTTCTAGACTTAAGAGATAAATGAAAATTGGAAATCATCTGGTCCAAATGCTTCATTCTGAGGCCAAAGAGGACTGCACTCCGGAAAAGGGAAGTAACTTGCCCAATATAAATCATGGATCTGGGGATCTGAACCCAGGACTGCTTCTTTCCAAACTGAGGGACTGTAATTTGGTTAAATAAAAACAAAAAATGGAATAAAAACATGATGAGCAGCAGCTCGGGGTGTAACTGCAAGGACACTGATGGTCCCTTGGGACCAACACCACGGTGGCCAGCTGAATGTTGTGGGGGATTGTCACACCTGCCTGGCCTCACTTCCCTCATCTGTTAGATAAGAGGACTGAATAAGATGCCTTTCCAAAGTCTCTTCCACCTTTAAAGGCCCAAATCTGGGGCTTTGTCACCACTTCCTATCATTGTCACCAAGCATTAGGGCTTAGACACCTGGATAGGCGTCAGCAAAGATGCCTATGAAACTTCCTTGCTACAGGATGAAGATGTCTGGACCTTACTTACTTGTCTGACGGCAGCTCTGAAGGCTCCCAGGACAGCAGCTGCTCCCCCACAGTCCCGCTTCATGCCAGGCATGGTGGTCTGTCAGCACAGAGGCAAGGAGAGTAGGTGAAAAGTCAGACACAGTCCTATAGCCCACCTAGAACCTCAAACACATAGTCCCAAGTGGGGTCCTATCCTCATAGGGTCCTTCCTACTTCACTCCACCTCCATGGAATATTCTGTGATCCCAAAACCACCCTCTCCTCTAATAAGAACTCAAGGTATGGATGGCAGCAGTAACCTGAGATCCTGAACAGAACTGGTAAAAGGAAAGGGAGGAACATTATTCTAAAATAGCTGCTTTGTTATGTTGAGCTCATCACTAGTCACACTTCTGCTTGTGCTATGAGGCATTTGGCATTCTCAGAGTCCTGGGCTGTGAAGAGGTTTCAGTGGGTGGGGGCCTAGACTCAAAGAAGACCCTCCCCCTAAGCTATGAGACTGCTGTGCCAGAGACAGAAAACACTACTAAAACCATCATTCCTCAGCAAGGGCACTGACTCAACTGCTGATGCACCTTCTGTTCTCTTCCCAATCCAGCTTCTCAGAAGCATGTCTCAGATTCCTCAGTCTCTAGAAGCAGGGGCACTTCAGCAAAACCTGGCCTATAAACTCTAGACCCAGTCACCCTCAGTATAGCCCTCAAGGTCAGCCATGGGATCTCACCTTCCCTTTAATGCTGAGCCCCCCGGTGTCATAGACAATGCCTTTACCAACCCACGCGATGGTCTGGGTGGCACCCTCAGGCATATGACTGAGAACTGCCAGTGCAGGGGGGTGCGCAGCCGCTTTGCCAACTCCGTAAATACCTATTGGGTAGAAAAGAGATCCATTTGTGAGGCTACTACCAATCTCAACACAGACCTGACCGTGGTCACTGGCTCATATCTGTATATGCTTAGGTGTATACATGCTGCTTCCCCCAATAGACTGCAAGCTCCTTGAGGCTAGCTTTGTAACCCCAGTACCTAGCACAGTGCCTGGCTGTCAAATGATCAGTGTGTAATAAATGCTTGCTGAGTGATCCAAAGAGGGCCTAAAAATAATTTTCTCAGGCCATCTGGGGTGAGGAGCCACCTCTCAGGACCCTTGGACTCCACTGTTCAACACACTAATTGTGGGACAAGGGATGCAAACTAATCCACAGAATCACAGAGGGAAACTGAGGCCACCTCTACCTGGTGCATCCTAGAAGCTGTACAACATACCCCAAAATACCATTCTACACCAAAGGTGTCAAACGCCCAACCTGCTCAGAACCAAGGTAAAATATAATTGGGAAATATTTAACAAAATAAATAAAAATACAACATAAATAATGTTCATTTGAGATGTTCTAAGTCAACAGGTGCCCGAAAGGATCCATTTCTATTTGAGTTTGACATCACTGGGCTGGATTCTATTTAAAGACCTCAAGTGAGGTAGAACCTACTACCTTGTGGGAATACGCCTTTTAGATAGCTCTAATATTGAATGTCACTTAATCCACGTCTGATTCTAATGTCATCCTAAGCAAATTACTTCCTGGGGCCAAATCTGTAGCAGACAAAAGGCAATCATATTCTCTTCCAAAGTGAAATGACTTCAGTGTAATGCCCAAATGTTGCTCCCATCAGAAAGTCAATCCCTGACTACTGCCCTCTACACAGATCTATCCTAGCTTTCCTAGTCAATAGCACTGAGTTATACTCTGCCATGTCCCCTAAAGAGACAGACTTCTTGAGAGAATAAACTATATGGTACATTTTTAAAAAATTTCTCCCATGCTACAGTGAGAGCCCTGTAGAAACTCAACAAAAAATAGCTGGGGTGAATAAATTCTTTCCACCTTTGCTCCCAAAATGACATGGAAAGTTGAAATCTGAACAGGATTTTAATGCTTAATGGAACAAACAAACCTTCAAAAAGTGAGTGACTGCCTCTCTTCTTTTACAGGATCTGCTCTGGCTCACAGGCTCAGATACCAGAGATAGGTATATATATTTCCTTCTGATCTGATGCAAAGGGTTGAATGACATTGCCTTTGTGACCACCTGACTGTGTGGTCAACATGCCCAACTAAGCAGGGAGCTGCAGCTAAGATGTGTGGAGGCCAGTCCTTGGCAAAAATTCATCATGGGACCTACCTCCAAATCCTCTCTGCTTCAGTTCCTCATCCCGGATGATGGTTGGAACTATCCCCAGGTCTTTTCCAACTTTTTTAATTTCCTAGAAGGTTTGTGAGAAAAAAAAAATGAAAACAAAAATAAGCTGAAGATGGATTGAAACTACTTCTCTGAAGAGTCATAATGAACCCTTAGGTGCTTTTTGGACAGTTGAAGAGTGCCTGCTCCTCTCTGCCTAGCCAACAGCCACTAATAGTCACACTGAATCCATGTGCAGGGAGTAAGTGACCTTAAAAATGAGGGTCCTCATTTCTTTGGGTTGGGCCAGGATTAAACATCAAAGAAAGAGCTTGATGGCTTCTAATCATGGGATCATGAGGGCTTATAACTACCACCTCTATATGCCCCATGGCACCCACAGACTTGGAGTAAAAGCTTTGAAATAAACCATTTCCTCTGCAGGTTCACCTAGATGAGAATGCTGATTCTCTCTGCCTTCCTAATCCTACTTTTTGCACACACACCCCTGAAGAGTCTCACCTGTGCCACCTTGAATTCAGTTATGTTCCTATGTGTTATATATTCCAGCTTGCCAACCAGACAGTAAATCTTTCAAGAGCAGGGATGGTGTCTTCTATACATATGGATGTTAGAGGTGGAAGGGACCTTAGAAGTCACCTCTTCCTTTTACAGATGAGGAAATCAAGGCCCAGGGATGGAAAGTCCACAGACACAGAAAATTGTCTTCATAGGCTCATGGACTTAAGTGCTGGCAGAGACCTTAAAGGTTATTTCATCTGAACCCCTTCACTTTATAGATGAGGAAACTAAGGCTCAGAGGTTCCCTGACTTCCAGTCTAGCTCTCTTCCCACTGTACCATGTCAGCTGGGCCAGGACCAGCACAATGCTCCCCAAGCACCCACACTTGGACATCCTGTGTCTTCCCAGTAACTAAAAACAACTCCTTGTGCACAGGAGTTGCTTAATAACCATTTGCTGATGGTTACGATGATTACTTTGAGGACGAAAAAACAGCCAGGAAACTTCTAGCAGAGAAAGACATTTTGTTACTCTGACTCCATCAAAATGCCTTTTTTCTCCTCCCTGCAGCCCAGTATGCCAGGAGGGCATCACAAACCTCAAGAAAGTTATCTGTGTTCATCTCATTACAGGGCGTGTCAACAATTCGGGCAGCCAGCCTCACACCTTCAGTTGCACTGGTCAAACACTGGAAACACAGAAGAGCCAAAGGAAGAGTCAACAAGGCGATAGAGGTGCTGAAGATGTGAATCAAGTACCTATTAACTAAACACAACAGATGAGGAGCAAACCTCCAACAGAGCAAACATGTCACACTACAGGCTGTGAGTTTACTGACCATGCAGACTCCTTGAGGATGGAGACAGACACTCTAAGTCCTCCCCACCCACAAGAGATTCCCATTTCCTTATGAACCCTGATATTAAACTGGCTATAGTATACTGAGTTGTTAACACAACTTAAACAACGAAGCAAAGATATGTGTTCTGCAGAAGATGGAATTCAGTGGAATAGTATATTAGGTATGGCAAAGAGGAACAATCACCTTTTCTTAAAGAAAGAGGCAAAGGAAACAAACTATCTCTCCCCCCATTTATACCTTAATTTTTCCATTACTGATGGCAATTTAACTGGATAGTTGAATTTTAGGCAAAGAGGGAGACTAATGTGGGATTTAAGAATCAGGAAACCCATGGCAAGAAGTAAATACACACACACACACACACACACACACACACACATTCATTTTCATTCTCATTTTCTCTCTCTCTGAAACTTGTAACTAACTGGCTGCTTTAGCTAGCTTCTGAACTCCACAACTTCCCTAGAGAGAACTCTACAGATTAAACTCGCCTCATCAAAAACAGTAAATCTTAATGCTGATTTCTGCCCAACCTTATCTCACCACCCTAGGTTTACTTAGTGCCTTGCCAGGAGCTGATTTACACAGCTTTCTCTATGCCTCACTCCATTACCACTTTCATAGTCTAAAGTACTGAAAAGCTAACCTGTTGGTTTAGCTTAATTTCCTATCTTTAAAAGCCTAGATGCAAAAAAAGGGGAAAGAATCTGATTTGGAAGAAATCAGTGTTAAAAGAAAAAAACAAAAGTAGAATGACTATGTGTGACTCCTGGTGAAAGATAGGAGGAAAATGTGGAAATTGGCGAGTCTCCTATCATATTCTCTGGCTTCGTCATGGCAAGCATGGCAGACCATGGATTGAAGGCCCAACCTTATGCTTGTTCTCCAATTTACTATCAAATTTGATGAGATAGTCTCAGGCTATATTGAGTAAATTTTTTTTTTCAAAAAGAGGCTTACTTGCATTTGACAACTTAGATATGATATATGTCTATGTAACCTTTTCAGCCCTGCCAAAATACCCCACTATCTTTCAATTCAAACACTTGTCAGGCAAAATGATTGAGTTCCTTTACTATATAGTAGATACTGGAAGCTACCTACATGCTGAAATTATAGATGTTATTATCAGAACTATCCTGGCTCATTACTCATCTGACCCTGCTGTATCAAGCCCACATTGCACTAACACCACAGAAATGATCTTAAAGATAACAAGAGAATTTTCTCTCCAAAGGCCACTGGTTATAACATCCCACCTAGCAAAGAGCAGATGTGAGGATTCTTTTTGTATTAGAAAACCAAGGGCCAGAGACAGTCCAGGAAGCTGGGTTCTGAAAAGACCTTTTTGACTTTTTCGCAGCTTTACCTAGAGAAAACGAGGAAAGAATCACTTTCAAGCCATGAAAAATCCTAACAAGAGCCCAAGATTGTCTGTGCCTGGACTGAGATTAGAGTGAAATAGTTTGAATCCAACACCCACTTTTAGAGTAGTCACTTCCACAGGTCCATTGTTCTGTCCGACCAGGAAGAACTCCACAGTGACAGTCTTCTCTGTGCGTCTTGAGGCACTAGATCGGTGTGTGAAAAGGGGGAAAGCTCGGGCCAGGGCACAAGCAGAAGCAAATACTTCTGATCGTTCACAGACCATCTGCAACACAAAAGTGTAGAAGTGAGAGAACGGAGAAGAAGCCAGAAAGTGGTTGACCAGTTCCGGGGTTGATGAATCTAAGATTGTTTTTCGATTATGGTTTTTATATATTTGTCATATTCCCACCCTACCAGCTAAAACTCCTTGAGCCCAAGGACCATGATTTTTTTAAAGCGAATAAAGGATTTATTAAGCACATACTATGTGCATAGCACTATACGAAATGCTAGTGATACAAACAGCAAAGCAAGGTGGACTGTGTCTTCTTTACCTTTTATTTTGCTCAGTGCTTAGAACAATAAATTGGAAGAAAGCAGGGATTTAATAGATGTTTCCTGAATTAAAAGGTGGAAATCTTCATTTAAAGTGTGAGAGTATAGCCTCAAAAGAATTTCTAATACAGGAGTATAGGTGAACTTTGGTAACTGTGGGGAAGAAAACCAAAGCCAGCTACTCCAATCCATGCCTGGGGTCCTGAACCAGATGAAAAAAGAAAATCGAGAACACAAGAAAATACAACATTCCCTACTAAAAGTGAACCCTCTTGCCAGTACTTCCTTGTTGGAGAATGAATGGAAGTTTCATTTTTTTTTCTCCCTGAAAAAAGTGACATGAAGAATAAATCACAGAATTACACATTTTTGGACCCTGGTAGACATCTAGTTCAACTGACTGACTAGTAACAAGAAATGAGCAGAACCAGGCAGGGTACCGGGCACATAAACATCAAGCACTACCTAATAAACATTAAGTATAATCTAATACAATTTACAGGATGACCATGATAATGTAAGGGAAAACAACTTTGAAAGACTAGAGAACTCTGATCAATGCTTTGACCAATTGATTTCAGAGGACTGATAATGAAGTGTGGCTCTTCTGTCTTGGCTGAGAGTTGAAGGACAAAATGCAGAATGAGAAATACATTTTCAAACACAGCCAATCTGCTGATTTATTTTGCTTGACTACTCTGTTACAAGGGAGGGCTGAGGGGAGTGGCAGGGGAAGGGGATTAATTAGAAGTGTCATAAAAATATAAAGAACATCAATAAAACATTAAAAAGATACCAAGGAAAATTTTTTTTGAAGTCCAGAAGGTGACAAACAGGGCAATTTTGTTACTCTTTTGTCAAATTTAATACATACTGTAAAAAAAAAAACAAACGATGTAACATAAGTTCAGTTTCATATATAATTCCTTTTTTGTTCTTTGCACATTGGAAATGTTTGTGTTTGATACTGATTGAACATATTAATAATAAAAAGCAAAAAAACACGTAAAACTTCTCAAGGGAAAAAAATCCCCCACCTACTTATTCCAGACAATTTCCCAGGACCCACTTACCAAAATGCATCTGTTGGTTCCCCCTGGAAGGCAATTTCTTACAAGGCGGGTGATGAATTGGGCTGCTGAGGGACTATTGTGCCGACTCACTCGAGAAGGAAGTGCCGCCACTGTGGCATAGTTCAAGTAGAGAGGACAGCTGTCTGTAGGGTTGGGATTGAGTGTGCCTAAAGCAGTCTGCCAAATCTGATAGGAGGGTGAGACACAGAGAGAGAGAGAGAGAGAGAGAGAGAGAGAGAGAGAGAGAGAGAGAGAGAGAGAGAGAGAGAGAGAGAGAGAGAGCGCACAGACATGAAAAATCAGAATGCCAGCACTAAGAGACATTCCTGTATGTGAGCTTGTGCTCTTCTAAAAGGCCATGCATTTTCAGTTTCCCCGTGGCAGCCAATATTTGGCAATTAGAGAAATGTGTCACATCTTGCTGGAGTTAAGTTTCTTTCCTCCTAACTTCTTCCCTATTACAGGATTTAAGCAGATGCCTTTGGTCAAAATTAAAAGGCCAAGCCAGGGTCTGGTTTCTAAATTTTTCTAAATTACAAACGGTTTGAGTCACATTAACTGATGTCCTTGGAAGGAAGGAGTCAATGGCTCTATTCCAAAACTACAAGTAGAAAGCCAGACCCTAAGGATTCCAAAATGCAAAATCAGATAGCAGAAAACTTCAAAGCTGGGCCTCTGGTAACAGGAATAGGAAAATCCAAAGCCCTTAGAAATTAGTTTCCTAGAGAGGCTCAAATCTCTGGCTTTTTTTCTCCCTCCTTTTTTCCAAGTGGCCTTAAAAGAGGAAGGAGAGGAGGAGTCGGGTCTGGGTGACATCACTCACATCCTCAAAGAACCTCTGGACTCCAGATACCCTGGAGAGCAGCTTTTCCAGGCAGAAGGCAAAACCAGAAAAGGAAGGGGGAGGGGAAGCCATGTTTTGAGTTCAATGTTATCCTGTTCTGAGCACCCAACTCAGCATTCCACCCAGACTTAACAGCGGGTGGGGGCTGAACTTTAAAAAAAAAAAAAAAGGAAAGGGAAATAGCCGCTTATGTAAAAGGTCAGGGTGGTGAGTGGAAAGAACACAGAGCAAAGAAACAGAAAATATGGGTTATGGGCCCAGATCTCTCTGGCCTCAGTTTCTTCATCTGTAAAAGGAAGATGAGACTTAGTGGCCTGCCTATCTGATGTGTCTCGAAAGGAGGACTCCAAAGCCGTATACAAAGATAAGAGGCTCCGGCGTTTACGCGACTGAACATTTCTTCAAACCCCTTCATCCCCACCCCCACCCCCCTTGCTCATGTGGAGCCAGAGCAGAGGGCACTGCCTGGCTAGACCCCAGGCCTGGAATGAAGGCTGCAGAGAAATCCTAATGGTCGGAGAGGGCCGGGGTTAGGAGGGGCCACTTCCACCGGCCACATCACAGCCCTCCTTCTTCCTCATCGGGCCTGGGCCTTCTCTTGCACCCCCGGCCCCCGGCAGTCCAGACCCCTATCCTGGGCGGGGAAGGAGGGAAGTGTGGGTGTCAGAGGGGGTCGCTCTGGCCCCAGGGTCGGTGGGTCAGTAAGACTTGGGGAGGGGGTGCAGGGTGACAGCCTCCCCCCGGGGGCTCCAGTTGGAGAGCCGGGAGTCCCTGGGCCCAGGGTATGAGACGCGGTAGGAGGCGGTGGTGGGAGGAGGAACTTCGTGCACGGTCCGAGGGAGGCGGCACGCAGCCCCGCCCGGCCCGGGCCCGGGCCCCAGCTCACCTCCTCGGTGACCCGGGGCTGCAGCTTCCCGCGGAGGTGACTCCAGGGCACGCGGTGTAGGTTCTGCAGCTGGCCCAGCAGCAGGACCGGCCGGCTCTGCGGGTCGCCGTCCCCGGCACTCGCCACGAACTGCAGCCCCACGTTCGCCATCTTCAGAGCCCCGGCCCGCCCGGGCCCCGCCGCGGCTCCAGCGCCGCCCCGTCCCTAGGTGCCCGCCGGCCGTGCTCCGCCTCCCCCTGGCTCCCCCACCGGCCGGGGTTCTCACGCTCGCGAGAACTCGGGCCCCGGCCGGTGAGGAAGGGAACCGGGTGGGGTGGGCTCTGCCTGGGGGGCGGGGCGAAGGAACGGGGCGGGCTCCTCCTGGGGAGGGGGCGTGGCGAAGGAACTGGGAGGGCTTCTGGGAGGTGAGGCGGGGCGGGGCGAAGGAAGAGGGCTAGAGTCGTCTTCCGAGGAGAACGGGGAAGCGCCCCCTCTGGAGGGCAGAGAAGGGACCCAGGAGGGCAGGGTGTAAAGCGACCGGGGAGAACTGTCTTGGGAGGTGGGACCTGAGGAGGAGTCCGCGGGGAGGGGGTGGGGATGAGGCACGGCTGGGACTTACCTTTGCTAGGCGTTCGGGTGGCTCTTGCAACTACATCCAGGGCTGTAATTTGCAAGAGGGGCGGGGAGAGATACCAGGACTTGCGGGATTGGGCTGTCGGGGGAGGGAGGATGCCAAATGCACAGGGCTGACTTGTTCTATTGAGTAGTTTTAGTTTGAGCCGAGGGGAAGGAGGTGTCTGAGATGTAGCCGCGTGTCTAGGGGTGTCTGCGGTTGGGCTCTCAGTACCCACTTCCCGGCACCCCCAAGGAACCAACTCGGGGAGTCAGGAAAGGACAGAGACTGGTAGGAATAAGCCCCCCACTTTAGGCTTCAGATCCAAATGTGGACTCCCCCTCACCCAAACCCTCCCCCCTCGGAATATTCGGGGAAACTGTAGCCTCATGGTTTTTCCAAGGGAAGCCCCGCTTCCTGACCTCCCAAGTTTACGGTCTCCCATAGTTCAGTTTTTGAGGTGAGGGGGTGAACAGATTGAAACAGATCCTGATCTAGAGTGAATGAAGAGGTGACTAAAAAGATCCCCCTTCTTCCCCTTTACCTTCCTTGCACACTACCTTGCCCCACATCTCTAGCCGCTACCCTTTATTTTCTTGGCCTCCAGTCCCTAACACCTATCACGTTCTATAGCCTCACTTTTCAAATCTTCAAAGCACCTGGTTTTCCCCAGATAAAAGTAAACTGCATTATCATAAGCATGGTTCTATGGAAGCTGGATGTTTTTACAAGCGAGTAAAAGCTATCGAGTGATGGTGCTCGAAAAAGGCAATCTGGTGGAGTGGATAGGGGTCCGGACCTTGGAGGCAGAACCAGACAGCTGCCTCTAAAGCACACTGTGAGTACACACTTATGTGGGCATGTTGTTTCCTCCCCCTTAACTTTATATCCCTAGAGCTCGGCATGTAGTGGGAGTTTAATGATTACCCCACGGTGCTTCCGATTATGTATATAGGTTTCACATTATAGGTCTGGGGGAAAAACCTATCTATACACAATCTTTTTCGCAATTTGTTCTTCCCTGTTTAGTTTGTTAATTAACTACTTTGCAGGAAGGATTAAAGTTTCGTTTCTATGCCCTTAAAACCATTCCGACTGTGGCATTGGATAAACATTACAAAATTAAAATTACAAACTGTTTCAATGTACTTTTGAATCAGTATTTAGTGAAAATTTATGAAGTAAAAGGCATTGCCCTGGTTATTGGGGTATCTGGCTCTGCTATTTGGTACCTGTTTAATTTTCCTGCAAGTTAGTTATTTAACCTCTTTGGTCCATAAAATGAAGGGCGTTAAGTTAGATATTCTCTAAGGTCCCTTCCAGCTCTAAATTCTGTGGTCCTTAAGGCAGTTGGGTACAGGAGAAAAGAATTCTCCAAATATGATCCTAGGTTGTTGGGCCTCAGTTTTGAGGGCATTGGACTAGATGGCCTCTAAGGTCCCTTTCAGCTCCGAGTCTATTGATCATATGACCTCAAGGAGTTTATAAATATAACTTCAGTGGTGGTACTTTTTATACAAAGTGGACAAGAACTGAAGTGAACTCTGAGAATATGGTGGAGTGCTAGGAACTATTCTTGAAAGGATTCTTAAAAAGCTTAAAAATGCACCAGTTAAAAAGAAATAAGGAGAATCATCTGTGAGTTCTTCTACCAGCCCTTGAATGCATAGGATTGGTAGAATTGTGCAGAAATTGTAAAGTACAGAAGCAGGAGTAGAGGGAAAGAAGGTCCAATACAACCCAAGGCAAGAAGTTCTTTCCAGTCCAACCTGGCCCCAAGCCAAGCAGCCTAAGCCCAGTGGAAGGGGAAAGGACTTAGGTAAAGACTATCCCAAGGCAACCCCCAGAATGGTCCTTGAGCTCCACCGCAGGGAAGAAAGGTCTCAGAGAAACCCTAAGGTGTGAGGTTGGATTGGGGAAGGGGAGGGGATAAACCCAGGAGCCCTAAGGCAAGAGAGAGCTGAGTCTCATACCTGGGGTACTCCAGAATCCCTTGAGGCCTAGAGGCTGAGTCTTGGCCACCACACTCAGGACCAGGTAGAGCTTGCCCAGCTTGACCCCAAGCACTAAGACTGCTGAGATAAATGGCAACCAAAGCCTTTGCTCCTTATTGTCCAGTGAAACTTGGGACACATTTCTTTTACTCAATCAGATAGCCATTTGACATGTTTATGAAACTTGTCACCAGGCCATTACCTGAATTTGTATGACCTATATAATAACTTAATGGCAGTGGGTGTTGTAGAACTTTATAGTCCATGACTGACTTCTGCACATTCACTTCAGATGTACCCAAAAAATAAATCAAAGGTGGGGAACCTCCAGCCTCCAGACCACATGTGGCCCTCTAGGTCCTCAAGTGTGGTCCTTTGACTTCACAGAACAAATCCCCTTGATAAAAGGATTTGTTCTGTAAAACTTGGACTCAGTCAAAAGGCCACACCCAAAGACCTTGAAGGCCACATGTGGCCTCGAGGCCACAGCTTCCCCACCCCTGAAAGTACTCAAAATATAAAAGGAATAATAACTTCTTTGGATGACATTAAACACTCAAATATTCTCTTCTAAAATGGAGTACCATTCATCTGCCTTTGCCACATTTCTTAGTTTCATCACTCTGTCTTTGTCACAGTGAGCACGATTTCTTCCAAATATTTTCCAAACTAACTGCCAACTAATTGTGTGTAGGTAAGAGTAATCACCAGAAAAATACATTGGCATAGGTGGGTGACTGCTCTCTCAGTATCAGCAGCAAGGAAAAACACTGCCTTAAGGTTGTTTCCCAGATAGCTCCAGAGGATTAACGCTCCATCTACTCTTCTTATAATACATATTTCTGTCATGGGTAGCCCAAGCTCTGGAATTCACTCTCCTAACTCACACCTAGATTAGTAAGCTGGGTACTTAGAGGATGACTGCGGCGTCTTCCCACAGAGTTCTAGGGCCTGGAGCCTGTCTAATGCTGTGGCTCACAAGCACTCACAGGGATGCTATCCCTAGTAATTATTACTTGATTTCAGTCAGCCAGACTTAATTAGCTTTTAGAAAATTGGTATTTGTAAGAGCCATATATTAAGAACAGTTGGTATAAAACATCCCCCCTGCAAGATGGCGGCTGGTAATCAGGGACTAGAGTGAGCTCCGTTACCGAGTCCCTCCAAGAACCTATAAAAAATGGCTCTGAACCAATTCTAGAACGGCAGAACCCACAGAACACCAGAGGGAAGCAGGGCTCCAGCCCAGGACAGCCTGGATGGTCTCTGGGTGAGGTCTATTCCACACGGAGCTGGGAGCTGGGAACGGAGTGGAGCAGAGCCCAGCCTGAGCAGCATGGACCATCCAGACCAGAAGCCGGGCGGAGGGGGCCCTAGCGCCCTGAATATATGAGCTGCGGCAGTTACCAGACCCCTCGACCCACAAACACCAAAGACTGCGGAGAAGGTTAGTGGGAAAAGCTGCGGGAGTGGAAGGAGTTCGCGGTTCAGCTTCCAGCCCCGGGGTCAGTGGAGGTGAGGCAGCTACAGCTGTTGTTACTTCCTGCTCCAGGCCCACCTGGTGGGAGGAATTAAGTGGCGGATCAGAGCAGGGGTGCACAGCCTGCCGAAGATCTAAGCGCAGTTCGGGTTGGGGGTTCTTGGGGAAGGAGCAGTGCGGGTCTGACAGAGCTGGCACCTCCCCCCCAAACGTGGAACATAGAACTCGTTAGTCTACAAGCAGTCATACCCCACTGAAAAACTCAAGGGTCAAGTTGGTTGGGAATATGGCCAGGCAGCGAAAACGTGCCCAGATTCAGTCTCAGACTTTGGATTCATTCTTTGGTGACAAAGAAGACCAAAACATACAGCCTAAAGAAGACAACAAAGTCATAGAGCCTACAACAAAAGCCTCCAAGAAAAACATGAACTGGCCCCAGGCCATAGAAGAACTCAAAAAAGGATTTGGAAAAGCAAGTTAGAGAAGTAGAGGAAAAATTGGGAAGAGAAATGAGAAGGATGCGAGAAAACCATGAAAAACAAGTCAATGACTTGCTAAAGGAGACCCAAAAAAATACTGAAAAATATACTGAAGAAAACGACACCTTAAAAAACAGACTAACTCAAATGGCAAAAGAGCTCCAAAAAGCCAATGAGGAGAAGAATGCCTTGAAAGGCAGAATTACCCAAATGGAAAAGGAGGTCCAAAAGACCACTGAAGAAAATACTACTTTAAAAATTAGATTGGAGCAAGTGGAAGCTAGTGACTTTATGAGAAATCAGGATATTATAAAACAGAACCAAAGGAATGAAAAAATGGAAGACAATGTGAAATATCTCCTTGGAAAAACCACTGACCTGGAAAATAGATCCAGGAGAAATAATTTAAAAATTATTGGATTACCTGAAAGCCATGATCAAAAAAAAAGCCTAGATACCATCTTTCAAGAAATTATCAAGGAGAACTGCCCTGATATTCTAGAGCCAGAGGGTAAAATAGAAATTAAAAGAATCCACCGATTGCCTCCTCAAATAGATCCCCAAAAGAAATCTCCCAGGAATATTGCTGCCAAATTCCAGAGCTCCCAGATCAAGGAGAAAATACTGCAAGCAGGCAGAAAGAAACAATTTGAGTATTGTGGAAACACAATCAGAATAACCCAAGATCTGGCAGCTTCTACATTAAGACATCGAAGGGCTTGGAATGCGATATTCCGGAGGTCAATGGAGCTAGGATTAAAACCAAGAATCACCTACCCAGCAAAACCGAGTATCATGCTCCAAGGCAAAATATGGATTTTCAATAAAATAGAGGACTTTCAAGCTTTCTCAGTGAAAAGACCAGAGCTGAATAGAAAATTTGACTTTCAAACACAAGAATCAAGAGAAGCATGAAAAGGTAATCAAGAAACGGAAATTGCAAGGGACTTACTAAAGTTGAACTGTTTTGTTTACATTCCTACATGGAAAGATGATGTGTGTGATTCATGAGACCTCAGTATTAGGGTAGTTGAAGGGAATATGCATATATATATGTATATGTTTATGTGTATATATATATATATATAAGTGAATGTGTATGTATGTATATATCTATGTGTATATGTATGTGTATGTATGTGTATATATATATGTGTGTATATATATACATATATATATATATATATATATATATATATATATGTAAAAGAGAGAGTGCAGACACAGGGTGAGTTGAAGATGAAGGGAAGATATCTAAAAGAAATAAAATGAAATTAAGGGATGAGAGAGCAACATACTGAGAGAGGGAGATAGGGAGAGATAGAATGGGGTGGATTATCTCGCATAAAGGTGGCAAGAGGAAGCAGTTCTGTGGGAGGAGGGGAGAGGGCAGATGAGGGGGGAATGAGTGAACCTTGCTCTCATCAGATTTGGCCTGAGGGGGAATACCATACATACTCAGTTGGGTATCTTACCCCACAGGAAAGAAGAGGGAGGAAGATAAAAAAAAAATAAAATAAAAAGTGGGGGGGAGATGGAGGGGAGGGCAGATGGGGGTGGAGGTAATCAAAACAAACACTTTGGAAAGGGGACAGGGTCCAGGGAGAAAATTCAATAAAGCGGGATGGGTTGAAAAGGAGCAAAATGTAGTTAGCCTTTCACAACATGAGTATTGTGGAAGGGTTATACATAATGATACACATGTGGCCTATGTTGAATTGCTTGACTTCTTAGGGAGGGTGGGTGGGAAGGGAAGAGGGGAGAGAATTTGGAACTCAAAGTTTTAAAATCAGATGTTCCAAAAAAAAAAGTTATTGCATGCAACTAAAAAATAAGATACACAGGCAATGGGGTGTAGAAATTTATCTTGCCCTATAAGAAAGGAAGGGAAAAGGGGATGAGAGGGGAGAGGGGTGATAGAGGGGAGGGTTGACTGGGGAACAGGGCAACCAGAATATAAGCCATCTTGGAGTGGGGGGGAGGGTAGAAATGGGGAGAAAATTTGTAATTCAAACTGTTGTGAAAATCAATGCTGAAAACCAAATATGTTAAATAAATAAATTTAAATTAAAAAAAAAAATCCCCCCTCCCCCAGACCAAAGGCACATTCTCCCACAAGTAAATAGAGTCCAGAAGATGTGAGCAAGAGATAATTCCCAGCTCCTGGAAGTCCTTTTGCTGGAGTCCTCAAGATATTCCCTTCAGATATGGGGCAACTTTCTCCTTGACTCCTTGTGGACTCAATCAGCCAGGTTGCACACGGAATAGAGTGCTCGACTTGGAGTCAGGAAGATCCGCATTCAAATCAAGCCCCAGATACTAACTGTGCAAACCTGGGCAATTGTATGCCTTAGTTTTCTCCACTGTAAAAAGAGATAATAACAACTACCTTCTACCGTTGTTGTGAGGATCAAATGAGATATTTGTAAAGTCATTAGCACAGTGCCTGATACATAGTAAGCACTTAAAAAATAAGTGGTTTCCTTTCCTCTTTGTTGAAACTACCTTTCCCCTAGGTTTAGTTTGTCCTCAGCTCCTAGTGGAAATAGAAATACTACCACTGTTCATTGCTGTTCTGGAGAATGTTGCTAGAACACCATGGGAAGTCCAAATCCTCTGATCTTCTGAAGTTCACAAGGTCCTCCTCTGGCTGGGGGGAAGAAAGGAGAGAGAAAAGATGACAAGGAAGTTTTTTTGACTCTCAAATATTTTCTATGTTCTAGTTGTATTGCTCTCTCCTCTGTGCAGTCAGGGGTTTGAATCCTGGGGTCCCAACCTGGCCTACTATAGTAGACCCTCAGGGCATGGCCTCAACCAAAACCAACATGCTTCAAGTATTCCATTTGATCCAATGGCCTTTGAGGATTCTTGAATGCTCTTAATACCCTTGGGAGACTGAAGAGAGGTGTTCTCATCTGGTAGAGGTAGTCTAAATTACATCACTTTTACTTTCTAATGTCCAATAATCAATCAATCAAAAAAGCATTTGTTCAGCTTCTACTGAGTGAGGGCTTGGGGAGACAATGACAAAAATAAAACGATCTTTGTTGTCCTCAAGAAATTTACCTCCTATCAGGGAAGACAACATTTGGTATATACTAGCAGTTGTGGGGAATCATGAAAGGCTTCATGAAGAAGGCAGGGCTTGAGCTGAGACTTGAAGGAAGGAAAGATTATACAAATCAACGATGAGGAGGGCATGGGGCCGAGGTGGCACAAAATCATGTAGGTGGAATATCAAGTACCATGTGTGAGGAATAAAAAGACTAGTTTGGCTTCAGGGGTGGGGAACCTGCTGCCTGAAGACCTCATGTGGCCCTCTAGGTCCTCAAGTGCGGCCCTTTGACTGAATCCAAACTTCACAGAACAAATATCCTTAATAAAAGGATTTGTTCTGTAAAACTTGGACTCAATTAAAAGGCTGCACCCAAGGACCTAGAAGTCCACAAGTGGCCTCAAGGCTGTGGGTTCCCCACCCCTAGTAGGTAAGGGGAGAACAAGGAACAACAAGGTGGGAAAAGTAGATTGAAGTCAGATTATTAAGGGCTCTAAAAGCAAAACAATTTATATCTGATCCTAAACCCAATAGGGAACCCTTGGAGTTAATTTAGTGGGGGGAGTGACATGGCCCTATCTGTGCTTTAGATCCCAAGTTTATAGGTAAAAAAGAGTACCTACCATGGAGTCAGATGACTTGAGTTTCACTCGTGACTCAACCATTTACTAGCCGTATGACCTTGGGTAAATCATTTAATCTTTTAGAGCCTCAATTTATTAATCTGTAAGCCAGTGCTAGCTCAGAGGATTGTTGTAAAGAGCTTTTTAAAACAAAAAACACTATAAAAATGTGAATTATTTTATCTAAAGAACTGATGTTCCTATTTAAGTTTGCATACTAGCAAGATTATTTTGGTATTTTTTAAAATTAACAAGCATTTATTGTTTCTCACTCTCATCTTCCCCCCACTTAAAAAACAAAAACAATTACAATAAGAATATATGTAATCACATTGGCCATGGCCAAAAATGTATGTTTCATCATGCATCTTGGTTCATCCCCTCTGTGTCAGGTGGGATAGCATACTCCATTACTGGTTCTCTGGAAGTGTAGACAGACATTGCATTGATGAGCATTCTTAAGTCCTTCGAAGTTATATACTCTTATAATGTTGTTACTGCATAAATTGTGCTGCTCATTTCAGTCTGTCAGTTCATATGAATATTCCTAGGTTTCTTTGAAATCATTCCTTTTGTCATCTTCTAGCACTAGTGTTCTATTAAATACATACACCACAATTTGTCCAGTCATTCCCTAATTAATGGACAACCCCTTAATTTTCAGTTCTGGGCCATTGCAAAGAGATTTGCTATACATACATTTGTACATTTAGGTTATTTTCCTCTTTCTTTGGTCTCCTTAAGTATAGGCCTAGTAGTGACATTAATGGGTCAAAGGGCATGTATACAGTGACTTTGGGGACATAATTCCAAATTATCTTCCAGCATGGCTGTACCAATTTACAGCTATAATCATCATCATCATCATCATTTATATAGCACCTTAATGTTTGCAAAGCACTTTACAAATAAAATCATTTCTCCTTACAATGCCCCTGAAATGTAGGTGCTTTTATACCCATTTTACATTTGAGGAAACTGAGGCAGATAGGGGTTGTTACTTGTCCAGGGTTACACAGAAAGTAAGTGTCTGAGGCTGGATTCTAACTCACGTCTTTCTGACTCCAGGCCAGCCTAGAATCCTGCAGCCTCTTCAACATTTGTCATTTTCCTTGTTTATCATATTTACTGATTTGATGGGTAAGATATGGAACCTCAGAGTTACTTTAAATTGCATTTTTCTAATTAGTGTTTTGGAGAATTTTTTTAAAAAATTTGTTAGCAGGAAACTACCTGTTCATAGCCTTTGAACATGTATCAATTGGGAAATGGACCTTGGTATTCTCAAAAGTATTCATGTCCACTATTAACCCAGTGACTAAGGGGACAGGACCTCAAACATGTCATATATGCATGCACATGGCAGCACACACACACACACACACAATAGTCATTCATTTTAAGAAAACCATGTATTTGAAAATTTGGAACCACATAAAAGATATATCAAGAGAGAGCACAGGTTTATTTATCTACCACTATCTAATCAAAGTGCTTGGGGGGTGGAGCCAAGATGGCAGCTTGAAAACGGACTCACTTAAGCTGTCCCCCAAATCCCTCCCAACACCTGTAAAAAATGACTCTTAACAAATACTAGAGCTACAGAACCCACAATATAACAAAGGGAAACAAGTCTCCAGCCTAAGACAGCTTGGATGGTCACTGGTAAGGGTCTATCGCACCATGCTGGGAGTGGAGCACAGAGCCCAAAGTGGGCCGCACCAGGACAGACCATGTTGGAGTAGACCAGGAGGAACAGGCCTCAGGATCCTGAATCACTGAGCTGTGGCAGTTACCATTCTTCTCAACCCACAAACCTGGAAGACAACTGAACAGGTCAGTGGGAAAACTGCTGGATCTGAGTGAGGGAAGTGTGAGGTCCAGTCACAGCCTGGGGCAGTGGAGCAGCAGGGGTGGTGGTGGCGGTGGCAGCGGCAGCAGCAGCAGCAGCAGCAACAGCAGCAGTAGCAGCAGCTGCTTCTGGAGCCCCTGGCCCACAGGGTGGGGGGAATCAAGTGGCTGATTGGAGTGGGAGTGCAGAGATCACTATGCTGGCACTGAAGCAAGGTTCCCTTGTTTTGCTCTGCTTGGATCTGGGTTGTGGTCCTGGTTGGTGGTTCTTGGGGGAGGAGGAGCACTGGCGAGGCAGAGCTTTGTGGTAACTGTAGAGAGGGAGTCCTCCTGGTGGTTACATGGCAGAAAGGAGTGCCTATACTCACAGACCAGAGCATAGGCCAAGAGAGGAGCATCATACCATCTCTGAATAGAAGTAACTCTGAAAATAGCAGCACAAAACCCCTGAAGCTTGGGACAAAGCACTCTACACTTTGAAAGCAGTCATACCCTGACAGAAAGCTCAAAAGTCAAGTAATTGGCTGGGAAAATGAGCAAGCAGCATAAAAGGACTCAGACTATAGAATCTTTCTTTGGTGACAAAGAAGATCAAAACATACAGACAGAAGAAGTCAACAAAGTCAAAAAGCCTACATCAAAGGCCTCGAAGAAAAAATATGGATTAGTTTCAGGCCATGGAAGAGGTCAAAAAGGATTTGGAAAAGCAAGTAAGAGAAGTAGATGAAAAATTGGGAAGAGAAATGAGAGTGATGTGAGAAAACCATGAAAAACAAGTCAATGACTTGCTAAAGGAGACCCCTCCAAAAACATTGAAGAAAATAACACCTTAAAAAAATGGACTAACCCAAATGGCCATTTGACTATCCCAAAAAGCCAATGAGGAGAAGAATGCCTTGAAGGGCAGAATTACCCAAATGGAAAATGAGATCCAAAAGACCACTGAAGAAAATACTGCCTTAAAAATTAGAATGGAGCAAGTGGAAGCTAGTGACTTCATGAGAAATCAAGAAATTATAAAACAGAACCAAAAGAATGAAAAAATGGAGGATAATGTGAAATATCTCATTGGAAAAACCACTGACCTGGAGAATAGATCCAAGAGAGATAATTTAAAAATGACTGGACTACCTGAAACCCATGATCAAAAGAAGAGCCTAGGTATTATCTTTCAAGAAATTATCAAGGAAAACTGCCCTGATATTCTAGTACCAGAGGGTAAAATAGAAATTGAAAGAATCCACCAATTGCCTCTTGAAAAAGATCCTGAAAACTCCTAGGAATATTGTCACCAAATTTCAGAGTTCCCAGGTCAAGGAGAAAATATTGCAAGCAGCCAGAAAGAAACAATTTGAGTATCGTGGAAACACAATCAAGATAATACAAGATCTAGCAGCTTCTATATTAAGGGATCAAAGGGCTTGGTATATGATATTCTGGAGGTCAAAGGAGCTAGGATTAAAACCAAGAAACACCTACCCAGCAAAACTGAGTATAATACTCCAGGACAAAATATGGAAAAAGAAGAGGACTTTCAAGCATTCTCAATGAAAAGACCAGAGCTGAATAGAAAATTTGACTTTCTAATCAAAACGCTCCCAAAATGCCCACCACAATCTGGCTTCAACCTCCCTTTCCAGACTTAATTCACATTACTTTCCTTGGTGGACTCATGCTCAAGCAAAAGTGGCTAACTGTTCCCAGACCTCAGCATCCCATCCCTCCATCTCTGTGTTTTCACACAGGCCATGTGTTCACCTCGCCTGGAATGTACTCCCTTCCTCCCTATCTCAGCCCCACAGAATGCTCAGCTTGGGGGCCTCTTCCTATGGGAAGCAGTGATAGTGTTCTGATCTATGTTCTTTTGTCCTGAAATTACCTTGAATTTACTTACCTGTGAACACATCCTTCAGGAGAATGGATGCTCCCTGGGGCCAGGGACAGTTTTCCTTAATGTCTTTGAATGCCCAATAGCTAACACACTGTTATCTAACCTTAAAGGGAGAGGAGACTCCTCTCATTTCATCAATGTGGGCAATTCTTGTTGTGGAAATTTTCTGCATTATCCCTGCCCACATGCAAAACAACTTGTCTCAGATGACTAGTTGCACACAATAAACATAACCATATTAGGATTTCTTTTTAATGTTTTACTATCACTTGCTAATGATTCCCTCTATCCTCACAGAATCCTCTTTTGTAACAAATCAGTACAGTTAGGCAAAACAAATCAATACTGGCTATGTCTGAAAAAATCTATGTACCTATAGCTCACTGTCAGTAGAAAAAAACGCTGATGCAAGTCATGGAACCTGAGTTCAACTCCTCCCTCTGACACAAGCTATGTGATTTTGGCTAAATTATTTAGCTTTCATTGGTTGCAGCCTTCTCATTTCTAAGATGGGTTTGGACTAGTTAACCTATGAAGTCCTTTCCTAGTCTAGATCTGATTCCTACCCCTCTGCTGAGGTGCCAAGACTTCACTATCAAGTTCTCTTAGGTCATGACCAGTCACCAGACTGATCAGAATTCTTGAGCCATTCAGTGTTATTTTTTTACATTACCATTGTCATTTAAATTGTTCTCTTGTGTCTGCTTATTTCTCTCTACAGAAGTTCACATAGGTTTTCTCACGGTTCTTAAAATGCTTCCATTTAAAAAAAAATTTTCTTGTGGTGCAATATTCCATTGCTTTCACAAACCACTATATGCTTAGCCATTCCCCACATATTGTGCACTCTTTCCTTCTAGGCCTTTGTTGACTACAAAAAGTGCTGCTACATGTGTATGAAATATGTGTGTATAACATATGGGGCCTTTCTCCATTTTCGACCATCCTGGCATAGAGGTCTCATTGTAGTACTGCTGAGACAAAAGGGTATGTGTAATTTGGGGATGTTTTAGCATACAGTCATAAGATTTAGAGCCAGAAAGGACCTTTCATGAGGTCTTACACCTCTTTCATTTTACAGATGAGAAATTGAGGCCCAGAGAAGAGTTTTGCCCAAGGCCACACAGCAGTTAGTGCTAAGATTCAAAACCAGGTCATCTGACTCTAAATCTGTCCTTTACAACGACCCTCTGCCCACACCTACCCAATTTCAGCAGAATGAGAAAATACTTCCCTACTTTGTGATCAAGAAATCTGGGAAGCAGTATCTTTGAGCTGTATAAGACTGTAGGTCAAATTCAACATCTATATTCCAAAGCCATACATACAATAATACTAGTGAAAATATAAGGTTCTCACCCAAGTCCAATACTGGACTTCATTTGGCCTTGGAAAGAAGGTGGTTTAGTAGGTACCATACTGGAAGACCTGTGTTCACATCTCAGATTGGCAGCTTACTAGTTGTAGTGCCTTGGGTAAGTCACTTACCTTGGGCAAAATGAGAATCATAGGATCATAGATTCAGAGATGGAAGGACCCTTAAAAGTCATTGAGTTCAATTCTGTCACTTTACAGATGAAGAAACTAAGGCCCAGAAATGTATTTGACCAGGTTACATAACTATTAAGTGTCTGAAGAACAAATAGAACCCAGGTCTTCACAACTCCAAGTCCAGAACTTAATCTACCATGCCACAACTGCTTTGCGATAACATTACTTGTTTTACTTACCTTATAGGATGGTTGTGAGGATTATAAATGTTATTAAATGTGCTCTGCTTAATGCTATTAATTAAACACAAAGTTAATTTTAAAAAAACACCAGAAAATACATTAGGCAAAATAACAATACAGGGGACAATTCCATAACAATGTATAAATGGAAGATAGGTCAGATGATATTATTGTAAACTTTGCAACTTAATGTCGTAAATGGCAATATTTAGTTATAATTTATTGATTGTTCTTCTCTGTTGCCTCCTTTTGGTGTGGCAGTGATATAGAATTCTGAAAGCTATGTCAGTGCAGGGACTACCAAACTAGAAGGGCTTCTTAACTTGTATGGGACTAGTAGACAATGGACCATTTTTGTTAACTTAGAGAGCTACTCTCAAAACTAAGGTGTGGAGAAACTGTCAGCTGTCCTGGTGGATGGAGTGACTGGCTCAATGAAGTCAAGGATGCCCGAAGTACTGAAACATAAACATGGCTAATCCCACGAAGGGTGTGCCTGTAAAATGCTATGCAATTGTCAACCATTATGTCTCTATTAAATGATTTATAAAAACCACTTGAACTAACTTTAGTGTGATAGTATAATGGAAAATTTAAAGTTGTTTTTTTTGTGTGTTTGTTTTAGAACATCTGTTTTTAAAATTTTGAGTTCCAAATTCTCTCCCCTCTTCCCTTCCCACCCACCCTCCCTAAGAAGTCAAGCAATTCAACATAGGCCACATTCGTATCATTACGTATAACCCTTCCACAATACTCATGTTGTGAAAGACTAAGTATATTTTGCTCCTTCCTAAACTATCTCCCTTTATTGAATTTTCTCCCTTAACCCTGTCCCCTTTCGAAAGTATTTGTTTTTGATTACCTCCACCCCCATCTGCCCTTCCTTCTATCATCCCCCCCACTTTTTTATCTTCTTCTTCCTCCTTTTTTCCTGTGGGGTAAGTTACTCAATTGAGTATGTATGGTATTCCCTCCTCAGGTCAAATCTGATGAGAGCAAGATTCACTCATTCCCCCTCACCTGCCTTCTCTTCTCTTCCTACAGAACTGCTTTTTCTTGCCACTTTTATGTGAGATAATTTACCCCATTCTATCTCTCCCTATCTCCCTCTCTCAATATATTCCTCTCTCATCTCTTAATTTTATTTTATTTCTTTTAGATATCTTCCCTTCATCTTCAACTCACCCTGTGCCCGCTCTCTCTCTCTATATATAGAAATACATACACACTCACATATACATATATATACATAAACACACACACACGTGCATATTCCCTTCAGCTACCCTAATACTGAGGTCTCATGAATCATACACATCATCTTTCCACGTAGGAATGTAAACAAAACAGTTCAACTTTAGTAAGTCCCTTGCAATTTCTTTTTCTTGATTACCTTTTCATGCTTCTCTTGATTCTTGTGTTTGAAATTCAAATTTTCTATTCAGCTCTGGTCTTTTCACTGAGAAAGCTTGAAAGTCCTCTATTTTATTGAAAGTCCATATTTGGCCTTGGAGCATGATACTCAGTTTTGCTGGGTAGGTGATTCTTGGTTTTAATCCTAGCTCCATTGACCTCCGGAATATTGTATTCCAAGCCCTTCGATCTCTTAATGTAGAAGCTGCTAGATCTTGGGTTATTCTGATTGGGTTTCCACAATACTCAAATTGTTTCTTTCTGGCTGCTTGCAGTATTTTCTCCTTGATCTGGGAGCTCTGGAATTTGGCAACAATATTCCTAGGAGATTTCTTTTTGGGATCTATTTGAGGAGGCGATTGGTGGATTCTTTCAATTTCTATTTTACCCTCTGGCTCTAGAATATCAGGGCAATTTTCCTTGATAATTTCTTGAAAGATGATATCTGGGCTCTTTTTTTGATCATGGCTTTCAGGTAGTCCAATAATTTTAAAATTATCTCTCCTGGATCTATTTTCCAGGTCAGTGGTTTTTCCAATGAGATATTTCACATTGTCTTCCATTTATTTATTCCTTTGGTTCTGTTTTATAATATCTTGATTTCTCATCAAGTCACTAGCTTCCACTTGCTCCAATCTAATTTTTAAAGTAGTATTTTCTTCAGTGGTCTTTTGGACCTCCTTTTCCATTTGGGTAATTCTGCCTTTCAAGGCATTCTTCTCCTCACTGGCTTTTTGGAGCTCTTTTGCCTTCTGAGTTAGTCTATTTTTTAAGGTGTTGTTTTCCTCAGTATATTTTTCAGTATTTTTGGGGTCTCCTTTAGCAAGTCATTGACTTGTTTTTCATGGTTTTCTCGCATCCTTCTCATTTCTTTTCCCAATTTTTCCTCTACTTCTCTAACTTGCTTTTCGAAATCCTTTCTGAGCTCTTCCATGGCCTGAGACCAGTTCATGTTTTTCTTGGAGGCTTTTGTTGTAGGCTCTTTGACTTTGTTGACTTCTTCTGTCTGTATGTTTTGATCTTCTTTGTCACCAAAGAAAGATTCCAAAGTCTGAGACTGAATCTGGGTGCGTTTTTGCTGCCTGGCCATATTCCCAGCCAACTAACTTGACCCTTGAGTTTTTCAGCAGGGTATGACTGCTTGTAGAGTTAAAAGAACTATGTTCCAAGCTTGGGGGGATGCGCCAGCTCTGCCACACCAGCACTCCTCCTTCCCCAAGAACCCCCAACCTGGACTGGACTTAGATCTTCAGCAGGCTCTTCACTCCTGCTCTGATCTGCCACTTAATTCCTCCCACCAGGTGGGCCTGGGGCTGGAAGCAACTGCAGCTCTAGTTCTGTAGCTGCCCCACCTCCGTTGCCCTTGGGGTGGTGGCTGAACCGCAAACTCCTTCTACTCCCGCAGCTTTTCCCACTAACCTTCTCTGTTGTCTTTGGTGTTTGTGGGTTGAGAAGTCTGGTAACTGCTGCAGCTCACTGATTCAGGGCACTAGGGCATGCTCTGCCTGGCTCCTGGTCTGGTTGGTCCACGCCGCCCACGCTGGGCTCCGCTCCGCTCCCAGCTCCGTGCAGGATAGACCTCACCCAGAGACCATCAATGCTGTCCTGGGCTGGAGCCTTGCTTCCCTCTGCTATTTTGTGGGTTCTACAGTTCTAGAATTGGTTCAGAGCCATTTTTTATAGGTTTTTGGAGGGACTCGGCAGGGAGCTCACCCTAGTCCCTGCTTTCCAGCCGCCATCTTGGAAAATTTAAAGTTTTTAACAATACTGTGCCAGTTTTACTTAATACCTGCATACTTTTAGGAACACACTAATACTTGCAAAGAACCATAAGCAACGACATTCTAGAGCATCTCTTTTTACAAGTTATAAACACATAACTTAATCCACAGAATAAATTATAACTTAATCTATATTTTGTTTTTGTTTTGTGTGTGTGTACACACACACACACACACACACACACACACACATATGAACATCTTGTTATAAGACAATATGCAGGTAAAGACAAATTGTACACCAGGGATCTCCAATTTGAAAAAAAATGAGGCATAGTTATCTCCCTTTTCCCAAAGGCCTAAGCCTATACATCTCTCCCTGCTACCCTAAGGGCATGCATATCATTAAAGGCCTTGACCTGTAAAAATCTGTGGAGGAGGGTAGTGGTAAGATGCAGATATAGCCCCCCTACTCCAATGAGAATCCAGACAAAATTCTGGGGAGTAGTAGTGGAGAGGCAAAGTAGGATGGTGGTGAGTTTGAGACTGATCAGGAATGGCTTCAAGGTTCTCAGTGACTGGTTAGAAACTTCCACTGTACATAGCTTCATAAAACCATGATTTTAATCTTTATTTTCCACTGATTTAGGCCTCAGTATTAAAGAAAATGTTTGTTAAGCACCAAGTATAAAGTGCTACACTAAGTACTGGGAAAAAATAGAAGGGTAAAAACAAAACATATCATAATTTACAGATCTCAAAGTGATGAATTGAATGCTATATTAGACAAAAGTAAAACTGGTTACATGGAACAAGTTTTTATTACTCAGTCTTAAATCTATAACATGAATTTAGTTAAGATTTTATGTATATACATACATATAAGCATCTTAAGACACATGAACACATATACACATTGACATTGCAAGAAGACCATTTTTTGACGTCTGCAAAGACAGCAGCAGTAATTCACCATAATTATATAAAAAATGTAAGTGGGAATAATAGTCACTTTGTCACTTTTGCTCTATCAGTTTCATTGATTAATCCCATCTTAAAAAAAAAACGTAAGGAGTAGCAGGTCTTAATGATGGCTTTATAGACTCACTTGCAGTAAGAAAAATGTCTTGAAGGTTTTTCCCAAGTTATACATTGGGCGATAATCTTTGTTTTGGGAGCTGGCCCACATGGAAGGGAAGAAGAGGGATTTAATTTTTAGTGAATTTCAACAATTAAAATGGTATGCCAGAAACAATTGAGGTTTATTCTGAGGTAACCTATTTTGGGAGCAGAGGGCATACAGTTAAAAGAAAGCCTTTATTTCTTAAACTTTGCATCTTGAGACAAAGGATGGCAGATAAATGAACAGTTATTAACTTGCAGTAGTATTCAGACAAATGGCTAAAAACCAAATGTGAAATACCCAGTGAAAAAGTGCTATATGGAATGACATTTTAAATTAGCCCAATTCAAACCCACACTGCTTTAAACAAGGCTTTATTGAAATCGTTCACTTTGGCCCAATTATGTAGCTGAAGTGGGTTACACTATCCCGCTACATCATCCAAGGAGCTCAGGGCAGCTTAGAAAGCCAATTTGGTGAACCGGCCAAACTATTTTCTTTGGCTTACATTATCCAGATAATTACACTACCTCCAGTTATCTGACCCTTTAGAATTTCCTTTTATATTCTAAGGAAGTCTAGTCAAACACCAGTTGAATGACTTCCCCGAATTTTCAAGTTGAGTTAGGAGATTCAGCCTACTTGTGATTCCTACATTCCAGTTTTTCCTGGGCCTCAAATAACTTTATTATTAATAGAACTGAAAAAAAAGTCTTAGCATTCAATGCTACTCTGAAACAAGTCCCAATATTGGTCACTTCAAAGCTTTTATTATTTCAAGAAAGCCTGCAAAGGGTGTTTTGTTTTTCCTAATTCCAAAAAGGGTAACATTAATTGCTTTCAAATCAGATTCTCAATTTTGATAAGGACGAGAGTGTTCTTAGGTGATAAGTTTTTGGTTTTTAAAAACATGAGTGGAAAACCACCATGGGAGACTCCAGTAGGACAGTTATTTAAAATGTTATTTCCCACATATGACAAATATAAAAGATACAATACACATGGATATAATGTAGATTATTATATATGGAATTGAATAAACTGGAACACATTGATGTCAGATAAAAATGCAAACTAGCCACCAATGTAGGCATTAAGCAAAAATCTGGACAATATTAAAATCTTAAAATGCCATATAGAAATCTGTAATACTTGCAATGATGAAATTAGCAATAACAATCAGGAATTATGAACAGGTTAAGTATATGGGTGACCTGTTTAGACAGGTTTAATAAGTAAATCCTCTCAAATTTCACATTAGGCAGGCCTTTCTCCATGTGGCTTCTACATGGGCTACTTGGCAGAAAGGGCAATGATGATCAAAAATCAAAACAATTTTGATGTGGAAAGACACAACTATACTAAATGTTGGTAAAAATTTACACTAAATTAATACTAAGCTAGGAAAAGCATTTTACTTTGTTATTAATAGAACTGAAAATAAAAGTCTTAGCATTCAATGCTACTCTGAAACAAGTTCCCATATTGGTCACTTCAAAGCTTTTACTATTGACAGACCGAAATACCTTCCAATTGACCAAATATACAATTCAAATGTGATAGAATTAGTAAAAGGAACATGTCAAACATAGAGTATGGTCTCACACAGTTAATATTTTCGGCATGCAACATACATTGTATTTAGAATTAGTCTAGAATCAGAAAGTTTTGCAAACCTGTCCATGAAGCCTAGAGATGAGAAGTAAGACACTTGGTCAGTCTCCTATCCTAATCCTGTTTCTGCTAGTGGTTCACTATGTGTCACTAATGGTTTCACTGAACCTCATTTGACTAGTCAGTGAAATGGGCTACTTCCTCTAACAATTTCATGGAGATCTGAGAAAAAGATGAAAAAGATAAAAAGTTATCTACTTGCAGCTACAAATAGTATGGAGAAGAAAGATTAGTATATTGAAAGTCAGGCAAGTTAGGTTCAATTTAGATTCTAATGCTGATCTATTAGCTAAGCCAGCTAGCTATATGACCTTGGACAAATCATCTGACCTTCCTGGGCCTCAGTTTCCTCATTTACGAAAGAGAGGCATGGATCAGATTATCTTTAATGTCCCATTCACCTCTAACATTCTATATTTGTAACTTAAATTCTGTTGCTTTCTAGTTCAGTGATGTGGACAACTAGACCCTTAGCCTGGGCATACAACAGTTTGAATAGGGAAATGCATATCACTTGAAGCTTGTATGTAACCAGTTGTTCCATCCACAGTCAAGACCATGACATCACCTTTTGTTTTTGGCCTCCAATAATTAATGCAATAGTGGTTTATACTGACCAAGTAGATTTTTTTTAATTACACAGACTAGTAGTAAAAAAAAAAAATACTTCATAGTAGTATATGAAATAATAGATTTCTGCAAAGAGCAAGAAGGTTGTACTAGATGACCTCTTAGGTTTCTTCCAACTTTTAAAATTCTATTAATCAAGGGGAATTTTAACAAGTGAATATAAAATTGGAAAGCCTATATTTTATGCTGAACTAATTAAAGCTTCTGAAAAATTTTCTTGTATATACCACTGAGCAAACTAAGTTTACTGTCATATCTGGGGGACAAAGTATATGATCAGTTATTTATAAATATCTATTTGGTGCCTACATATTAAATAAAGAAGAGTTTCTTTTAAAGTTGTTTCCTGGGAAGACTAAATATTTATTCCAACAATACTGTCATTGCTCAAAACATTTCATGAACTCTACAATTGTTTTCAACCCTTTTGAATACTGCTTTCAATGGCAGAATTTTATATCAAGCTTTACAATGATTTCTTAGCCTGATAAAATTCTTTTACATAAAACAACTTTCTGATATAAAAGTAATTTCCTCTGTTTTGTATTGCCTATCAAATGGAGAATTATATTTGAGTGTTGTCTTTAGTTAAATGAATTTACTTTGTAATGTTTATTCTAATGCATCAGGAGTCAGATCCTTTGTAGAATACTTGATCACAAGTAGGATTAGTCACAACACAGCTTGGGTATTCTTGAGGATTACAAAATCCACATAGACCTTCCCCTCCCACCCCCATTAAAATTAATACTAGGATTTCAAAACAACGGTCCATAATCTCTATGATTACTTTATTGTACAAAATCTCTCTCAGGAATGGTAAATTCATAAAAATAGACAAAAATTTAATCTTGGAAGTAGCAAGTGCTTCATTAATTATTTTATTTAGCACAAAGGAAAAAAAGTCATCTCTGACCAATCAAGTTGTAAGGGTTTTATTACCTTTAAGAAATCATTAGCTAGGATAAAAACATCAAAAGCACTTGTGTCAAGACAAATAAATAAAGACTCTCAATTAGTAGAGAAGATGTAAATATGTTAAATCAGAGCAACATACTGCTTTACACTGCATGGCGTAACCAGTAACACCACAAAAAGGAGACAGTAGTTTCATTTACAGTCATGGAAAGCATCAGTATCAACACTGGATAAGGGTCAAACAAAACATCATCTGGGTCCCCCCTCCCCAATTTTTCTTTAACTTTCAAAGTGCCAGTCAGTGAACCTGACAAATTGCCCTAAGCAATGAATTAGGCTTTCACCCTGAGGCTGGGTACAGGACAGAATAAGCATAACCTATATGTCATCAATCCCAACCAAAAGAAATCAATTCTAGGCAAAAGAAATGTCTTATTCTTTGTGGCAGTCAATTGTGCCCAACTTCAATAGGGAAGCTAGAAACTAGATAGGCTAATTTTAATACAGAAAATGGTTGTCAAGAGGTAATGAAGATGACTAATGCCATCTCATTTCACAGGAAAAAAAAAAAATCTTGGTTCACTAGTACAAGATAGTTTTATTTTACTGCCCAAATTCTAATTAATTTTTCCTCAAGTACAGGCTTAGTAATATATAAAGTATTCTGATGTCCAGGGTATACTGGAAAAAATTTTTTTTCATTTGCCTACAATGAAACCCAGTAGCTCTTGGGGCCAAATTCTAATTTATTCCCTGCTATGTTACTATTTTACCTCTTTCTGAAGTCTGACACAGTCAATGCAGTTGACACTTTAGTTTTTATAAAGTCTAAAGGAAATGGCTTTCCCTCCCTCTCACATCAGGTATATTTTAAAAAAAGGAAATCCTGATTTCTTAGTGAATCCACATTGGGGGGAAAATCCTACTCTCTGAAAATAAATGGTTTTTTATTTCTTATATGAGCTATTTTCTTTAAAGATTAATGTGATTTGACTTTATAGAAACAGATGAATACACAGAAACAAGTTCTACAAGTATTCCCAGAACCATTCTCATGGTCTATATCTTTTAGGAGAACTTTCCATCAAACTGGTTTCATGTCCAAAAGCAGAATTTCCAACTAGGGTCACCTTAAACACCATGTCTAATACTCTGGTATAAAGAATGAATAGTTATTTTAGAAAATGAAAGAAACCCCAAGTTTTGGGGTAATGGGACCCATCTTCCCTAAAGTTCTTCCATAACAAAGGAACTATCAAGGAAGAATTATGAAAGAATCATGGCCACATTTCAAAAGATGCTATTTCCTGGGATGTCAGGTACAACATGTGTTCTATTGTCACCTCAGTCAAAAGGGAATCTAGTGAGTGGTTGCCTATAAGCCATAAACAATTCAGGAGTGAAATAGAAGTGGATGGGGCAAAGGTTTATAATGTTAAATATAAGACCTGATTTTATGATTTAGTCACACATATAATATTACCACACTCTGAACCTGAGTTTAAATTTCTGGGAACAACTTCAAAGTCGATTCTATGGAGAACATTTCATGTTACTACTCAAAATTTAAAAAAAAAACACCTCTATTGGAATTAGACTGTTTTTAAACCTTCAAGAAAATGAGTACAGAATAAATAAGGGTCATATAAATATTACATTAGGTGAAAACCTTTAAAATTGTACAGTCATTTCAGGACCAATTAGAACATGAAGAATTTCATTCTCCAAAGTCATCACTCATCGTATTGTTCTATGATTCCAGTAGTATTTGACAGCACCATATCAACAAAAGTAAGTACAACTATGAAGTCCTGTTTTAGAAATCTGCCCCACGTAGAGAAGAAAGTGTCTTAGTCGAGACTTTTATAGTACTTTAAAATGGACCTAGATCTCAGGTAGTAAATCTAACCACTGATATCATAGATTCTGTTAGTGACCTGTGGTTGAACTGTACTTTGGTAACTCAACAGGGCTAAACTGCTAATTGATGAAAGAGATCCTGATTTGAAAGTCACCCTATAGCTGGTATAAAAATAATGGAATGAATAAGAGTAACTGAGGAGCTTCCTTTTAACTGTGATTTTAATTCATAGCATCAAATTTTCAACTTGGGTAGCTATAAATAGTAACACCATGTGGTTTACAGTAAAAAATATAGTGCAGAAATTCTAAAATGGAGGACACACATAGACTAATTCATTTAAATACATGAAGCTGTTTTAACTAGCAACAAAATGTATTTGTATACATGATTGTTTCTTAGTATCCAAACTTGATAAATCTGATCATTAGCAATGATGGAAAACTACATTAAAGGGGAATGAGTTCTAAATTTTTAAAGGCCTTCTTAATTTATTTAATATGGAAAATCTGTGGAGGAAAATGAAGATGTTGAATACTTAGAATCCACTGTTTAAGGCATTTGACCTCCAACCATATTTTTTGGTTCCAAATTACTTTTTAAAAACACATGGTTTAAAAAAAAAATCACCTCCCCGCAACCTCAATTGCAAAATGTATTTTCAACATGCAACTCTGACAGAGGACTGCTAAAAATAGCATATACACATATTTTAACAGCTTTTGCATGTGCTTGTAAACTTTTAATCCCTCATATTTTCTATTTAAAAAAAATACTGCAAATGTCTGGATACAGAACTTAATTTCTATTTGGTAGCATCATCATTTGACTTAAAACTCTCTGTTGGAAAAACCTACACCATTCCTATCACTGAAACATGATTTATGAAAAAAAATCTACGGAAACATTGCACAGACTTGTACCACTGAGGGTTATACATTCAAAGGCAACTTTCAGAAATACATGTCCACTCATTCACACCAGGAAAATTCATACACACATACACATACACTCACACACAAAGAGTTACCTAGTGTGACTTTACACCAACTAGTACAACAATAAGGACAATAACTATTACAAATAAAATTAAAATAACAAGCATCTTCCGATTCTTCTTTTGATACTGCTCTGCCTACAGAATAAGAAAAAAAACATCCAGTAAGTGACTTTTCAAAAGAGCTAAAATAAAAACTGACTTAACTATATACTCTTATGTTCTTAAATTCCAGTTATTTTTAATAGAAAAATCTTGATTTCAGGCTACAAGGTTATACTCCAGAAATTAACCCAAGTAATATTATAAAAAAGAACACTTTCCTAATTCTACAATCCACTTTAGTTAACCTAAATTTCCTAAAGTTCAGAGTCTAAATTCAAAGTCATGCTGATGTCCTTGGTTTCTGTTTTCATTGTACTTATCAATTCACTACTTTATCAAAATCTTTTGCCTTTTTCATAATATGTAAACTGTGTATTTCTTTGGATTAATGTCTGAATATTAAAGGTTTCATCTACTTTACAAAAACATGAAATTCTCTCCTATCCTACATACAGGAGAGGTAGGAAAATGTTTTTCTCTGACATGGGAGCTAAAGCTAAAAAAAATTAAATTGAGATTAGCCACCTGGAGAAATAAGCCATCCTGAGAAATGCTTTCTGAACTATCTTGCTGATGAGACTAGGGCCTCTCTTAAAGCTCAACAAAGAGATTTCCTAAATCTGAGAAGGAGAATACAATCTAAAATGTGACAGATGTAAGATAAACTATTATCTAATTAACTATAAACTGTTTCAGGGGTTGATACTACAGTGAGACTTGATAAGGAACACTGTGGGGGAAAAAAAGAGAAAAATGGAGAACAATGCACTCTGACACTAAGAACTAGAATGCCCCAAGTCTAGGAGTTTGTTCCTGGTTTACCTTAGAAAAGAAGGATTCACAAAGCTCAAAAGCTTGATGGAAACATCTTTGAACATCTAACTGCCTCTTTTTAAATTATATGTCTACTGAGAAATCATCAGAACTGTTACTTGGCCTCCTGAGAGATGTACCAAACAGAAGCGGGTACCATCCAGAGCAGAACTGGTTAGACATTATAATCTAAGTGGCATTCTGACTTATAAATCAGTCCTGTGATTCCTTACAAATCAGTTTCCTGTGAGCTTAGTTAGGATTCAATCACTCATATATACAACAGTAATATTATCAAATGCATAGTTTCTATAAAAGGAAAAAAATGCAATGCTAGAGAGTCAACATTAAATGGATTCCAAACCAGTCCAAATTAGAAGCCGTAGTGTTTAATTCTAGTTGTATTATACAATCTATTTTGCTAGTCTCATTCAAGGTGTCTCTAAAGCCTTGCAAAATTCAGAAGAATCTCTAAATTTAAATATTACTTAATGAGGAACCAAAGCCAGTTTTTACTGTCTCATTATATAATGGCTGATGGCCAAATTTACCTAAATGTTCAATAGATCTTTGCATTATACCAAGGAAGATGTTACCTTCTAGATAAGCAACAAAGGAATATTTGTATCAGCTCCATTCTCACCAAGCATATGGTAACAAGAGCTCTGAGTGGGTTGCAAACTTTTAACAAACAGAACAAACTCAGACTATTATGAGTAAGACTCCTTCCTGTTCTAAAAAGTGATTGGCTTCAGAAACACAACAAAGTGGTACTGAAAATCAAAAAATGTTTACTTTATGGCTGGAAATATTATTAGATAATGCATAAGGAAATGGAAGGAATAAATTTTACTTGTGAAGTCACACACTTTATTTTTAAAATACACACAACTAAACATGAAATTTACTTGGCAGTTTATGCACATCTGTTTTCTATAACTGATTAGATTTAGAAGCAGAGCAGTAGACTTGCCTCATCCATAAGAAAAATAAACAAATACACAAGAGTCTACTATACTGCTCTCTTATGTGAAAAAAATTAGAAATCAAACAGTACTCCACTTTAACCTACTTTTCTCAGCCTAATACAGAGATCTGCTGTGGCAATAAAAGGGAAAAACTAGATTCTGATCTTTTGCAGAAGTGTTTCTCTGCCAGCAATTCATCAGAAATGTTCCATGACAATAAAAGTCTAAGTCAGCAATAATGAAGATCTATTTTCAAGACACTTCAACAAATGTTGAAATAACTTGCTTAAAAAATTTACATTTTTAAGGGGGAAAAATTATAACCCTTTTGGGGTTTCATAGTCATGCTCCCAAGTGCAAAGTAATTTCAGATCTAAGCATGAGGTTCACCAGAGATCATTAAGGGCAGAAAAAATACAGTGACCTGGGGTGACTTTGGATAAAGTACTTCCTGTATTATAGACTTGTCAGAATTCTCTAGACTTACTTTGTGCTGCTTCTATAACAGATACTGGCACCAAACATTTCAAGAATGTGAGTGCTGAAAAAGCCACTGTCATAATTCTCCATTTGGTGACAGTTCTTAAAACTGTGTCAACCACTAAAATAACATTATTTTACAAGTCTCTCCCTTTACCTTTTGAAGCTGTTTCAAACCATCTTCAGTTTTGATACAGGACTGTTCAACATTATAGTCAATTCTGTCAAGGACTGTCCCCTGAATAATAAAATAACAGTTAATTATTAAAAACTGAACTTCAAAATAAAAATTTTAAAACATGTATTACTAACAAGGTTAGCTGTACCAATTCCTTATGTTTAAAAAATATTACTGAAACTTTCAGGATGATTTGGAGGAAATATGGATAAATTACCATTATCAATCAGCATCAAGAATCATGCTTACCCTGTTAGGTACAATAAAATCATATAGCTCATAAAGAATGACAGATTTTTAGAAATTTAAACCCTAAATGATAGTGGAGTCATAGACTTACTGAAGCTTTGTCAAATATATAGTTGAGTAGGAATTGGCTCAGAAGACAGCATTAGTGCTCACAAGTTCTTAAATAGATAATATCAGCAAAACTAGACATGGTTGTTACAATGCCAACAAATTTTTATCATTTCAATAAATGTACATTTATTGTAAATGTATATTGTATATGTCTCCATATATAAGAACTAAAGATTTCAAGCCACAACCAAATTGCCTCAATTGTTGGATGAAGTGGGGAAAAGGAACTGATGTACTATGAGGACAGGGCCCTTAACTAAAACATATTAAATCAGTTAATTTGAAATTGTTAAAATAACGATTGTACCTGGATCTTCTATAGCTCTAAATCTCTATTTTGAGCAGTTGGCTTCGCATTGAATCAGGGCCTAAATACCATTTCCTAAGGAATTTTATCAATGATGAATCACCACTTTAATTATATTTGAATGGTAGTGGCTCCAGCAGCCATTATGCAACAACCTGCCAAAACTAGAAAGCTCATACAGTGACAAAAATAATAGCTGAAAGAAGTCAGAACCAGCCAGTTCTCTAGAGAGGATTAGGTATTACAGAAGGAAAATAAGACAATGAGAAGATAAACTCACATACTTGTTCTACAATCATTGCTCCTAAGTCCCGAAATATTTCATTTAGGTCAGAAATAGACTGTACAATCTGGCGAATTTCTCGCTCCCGCTCTTCAACCATTAATGTATTTTGTTCTACCAACACTAACTGGTCATCTGTAAAACCCTGTTGAAAGAAAAATAAAGGCAGTGACTTCTAAGTTAGGATTTTCTCTTTAACAAAGGAAAGATACTACATTATGCAAGTCGTGTACATGCTTCAAACATTCTTTTGAGGTAGGTACATGGATTTCATTGTACAAATCTTTAATACTCCTTTACTAGGAAAAGATCCAAATTCACAAAGTATATGGGCTCCAAATGGGTACTGAATTGTAACCTGGATTATCAGAGTAAATCCAAGTCACCTACATGTTTGCATTACTCATATGCAAAGTCAACTTAGAAAAAAACCCACTAAGAGTGACCTTGTGGTTCTTTGCTTTTATTCACAAGGAAGAAATTAGTGTAGACTATTTTCCAGAATGCTTTCAGGAAAGCTAAAGTACAATATCACAACAGCCTTTAAAAATAGAGACCTAGCTTTTATCTGACTCCCCCATCCCTCCCATTTACTTTACAGCAAATTGTAAAAACCACCTGATGAGTACACAGTAACATTAGTGATGTGTTTTACTGTATAGAAATCAGATATTTTAAAACTTTTTGTGGTGTAATATTTTTTATTATTATCACCAACAAATAGCTATCTAGCTTCTGTTTATAGACCTCAAGCTTCTTTTTTTTAATAGTATTTTTCCCCCAATTGCATGTAAAGATAGTTTTCAACATTCATTTTTGTAAGATTTTGAGTTCCAAAATTTTCTCCCTCCCTTCCCTCCCCCCTCTCCAAGACAGCAATTTGATATAGGTTATACATGTACAATCATGTTAAACATATTAGAAATCAGTTATTTAAAAAAGAGAATGAAAGGAAAAAGTGCTAGTGAATTGCTATTAACTTTGTGGGCCTTAACATACTCGATCATAAAGAGTGTTATCCTCTCCATCATCCATGAGTGGTACTGATGTGTCAAAAAAATGCTGGGATCTTTCCTCTCGATTCTTCATGCCTATTGGAGATATGAAGCTACCTTACTATAATATTTAACATCATTTTGAAAATATTATTCTACAATTAAGAAATAGAATAAATCTATAATGTCAATATGAACTTTTGGGGGGCAGTTTTAAAAATTATCTCCAAGCAAGAAACTAAGAGACAAGCAGAAATATTTACTAATTTTTAGATTATAAAAATAGACTCCAAAAGTTAAATAGCACTGTTCAGTTTAAGTTTCTAACAGTGAGATCAATAACCATATTAATTAGTACTCTACTAAGTTGAGCTGAGGTTTACTTTTTGCCAGGCAAATGGGAAGAGTAAGCAAGATCATAATGGAGGTATTTGAACTACTGAAACATACATTAATCTTATTTATTCATGAACAGACTGTCCCCACAAGTGACTATTGTCCTTTAAAGTCTATACCAGCTCTCTTTCACTCATCTCCTTTAACTAAAAGTGCTCCTTCGCTATGACTCTCATGCTCATTTAACTTTGCAGTTATTGCATTCTAGCTTTCTTTATGATTTATTATATTTTATTCAATTATTATTTTTTATTATAATTTATTCATTATGTTTTATTTATCCATTCTTGATTATAAGCTGCATGAAAGCAAGGTCCTAATGTCTTTTAGAATCTGTGTACGAATGAGGTAAGTGCTCAATAAACGTCTGTTACTGAATTGTTATGTAAAACTTGGATTTTAAAAAGAAATACATCATTACTTTTCAGTACAGCAACTGAGAAATGGGCTAACAACCTCAGATAATTCTTCCTAGCTTTTCTCCACTCTATTTCCAGCCCTTTCCTCAACTCCATTTTTTATTTAACTTAAATTACATTAATGAGATTTTACCATCACAATGCCAATATAGCTATGTAATCTTTCTTGCTGTCATAAGTAATGCCATTTTGTTTAATTCCTTCCAGGTAAAGAATGGTCAACACTTCTTTGATATAGCTTTCATATGTGCTCAAAACCAATAAATATAAACAGGGGAAAACAGAGAAATAACAACCACAAAACCAATAAACACATCTTCTTGTAGTTTTTTATTCAAGATTACTTTACTGCTGAAAAACATGCAGAGATCAAGTCTTTGTATCTGAAATGATACTTACGTTTGAGATAGCCAGACTGTGCATGTCTAAAATTAGTGGATAATTCCTGAAGAGACTGAGCTAAAGAGGATACTACATTTCGGAGGACCCGTTCTTCCTGTTCAGTACAGTTTCGTGCTCTGCTTTGCAAGGCCTGCACTGCTCTCTGACATCTATGAAAGAGCTGGGAAGCAGAATCTTCATTGATCAAGTGGGACAATTTAAATAGGGTGTTCAAAAACTCACAATTCCAAATGGCAATTACTAGTGGGAAATACTGATATGATATGAAATTTCATACTTGAAAAATTATGTTTTATTTATACTGTTTGGTATTAAACAGTGAATTCGAGAAAAAGAATCTAAGCTTTAATATAGAGACTAAATTACCAATGAAATGAATCAAGTTTGCTTTAATAAATGAAAAACAATCATCTCAAATACTGAGTGTTCAAATGGTAGCCAGCTGAAATTTCATTAAGAAATCATGCTAGGACGTTAGAGATTCCTGGAGAGTGAGCCCCAATCCTTTTAGATCTGTGATACTCTGTCACAGTGTGATTTTCCAAACATGTTTCATGTGCTATATGTAATTTTTTAAAATGGAAGTTAATTGAAGTCAATTTTGCTTAGTACATTACATATGAAATTTAAAAGCATCCTTTTGACAAATCTAGGAGATATTTTGAGGTTCATTCTTAGGAAGAATGTCCAACTCTAGGTCACTCCAAAGTGTACCTTTAGTTTTAAAAAAACAAACATTTCTTCTATAATCTTTTGAACCCTCACCTGTGTGATTTCTTGTGTGGTTATTTCAATGGCATGTTCTTCTTCACTGCTATCATCCAATGTAGGTCTGTTTAAATGCTTGTCATGAAGACTAGCTAATTCTTTCATCTTCTGTTTAATTCTGCCAACATCGTATTGTATCTAAATGACATGAGTCAATTAACACCATTGAAACAAATTAGAAAGTTCCTCAGACAACTATATACAACAATCTTTAGAATATTAATCACATAAAAAATGAAAAAAAAAAAAGTTCAGGTATTCTTGCCTAAATCACCTGGAAGCAGAGGCTATGCATGATATAGAAAGATCATCTATATCAAGCCTCCCAATCTTAGGTATTTCCCTAGGCTCTCTCCTGGGTCCTCGTCTAATCTTCTCTATACCTTCTCTCTCAGTGACCTCATCAACTGCTATGGACTTAATTATCACCTCTATGCAGATAACTCACAGATTTATATATCCAATCCCAGTTTTTCTAATTACAAGAGAGGTGCTGGAGATTCAAGTACAAAAAATGATGATCCTTTCTCACAAGGAGCTTGTATACTAGTGAAGGAGACAACAAATATAAAAATCAAAAACAAGGTGGTTTGAGAGAGAAGGCACTAGTAGTCGAGGAAGTGAGGAAAGGCTTCATATAGAAGATATGATATGGCAAGAGGGACTCTCTGATACAGAGGTAAGGAGGGTGTGTATGCACTCTAGGCTTTCAGGGTCGCTAGTGCAACTGCTGGACATGACCAACTGGACATCTCAGAGTTATCTTAAACTCAACATGTCTAATCAGTTGTTCACCCCAAACCTATCACTCTTCCAAAATAGCTTACTTCTCTCAAAAGGTACATTTTTACAGTCTCTCAAGGTTCGTAATCTTGGCCTCATCCTGTACTCCTTACTCTCCCCAGACCCCCATATCCAATGTGTTGCTGCAGCTTTTCATTTTTACCTCCATGCTTGTGAATTCTGACCTTTTGTTTCCACTCATACAAACACACCTTAGTTCAGGTCCTCATCACATTTCATTTAGACCTAACTGGTCTCCCTGTTTCAAGTTTTTTTCTATTTCAGTCCATCCTCCATACAATGCCAGAGTGGTTTTCCTTAAGTGTAGATTTGGCCTAGTCAATCAACTTCAGAGGCTCCCTAATGTCTCTAGAAACAAATGTGAACAGCTGTGCTTAGCTTTCAAAGTCCTTCTCAACTTGTCCCCAACCTAGCTTTCCAATCTTATTGTATATTACCCCCCTCCTATACTCAGAGAATCCTTTCTGCTCTTCACATATGACAACCTTCCATCTCCTTTCCATGGCTTTGTCCCGACTGTTCCTTGTACCTGGAATATATCCTCTCCTTACATCTACTTCACAGCCTCCCTCAAATCCTTTAAGACATGGCTTAAACATATTACCTTCTCCATGAAGCCTTCCCTGATTCCGACTGCTAATGCCTGCCCTTCCTAACAACCTTGTATCTAATCAAACTGTATTTATTCTGTGTATATTTATACATATTTACTTGTTTCCCAGTTAGAATATTGGATCCTTATAGAGACTGCTTCATTCCTGGTATCTATAGCACCTAGCACAGTGTCTGAACTATAGAAGGGACTTAATAAATGCTTATTGATTGATAAACAGGTACAAAAAACAATGTTTTAGGAAGTAAATGGACAATCCAAAGGTAACTCTTTGGAAAAACAATGTTTCTTTCCATGGTAAATACACTGTGAATGGACTGTGGGCTGGTTTTATACACCATCACTAAAAGGAGGGAATGTCAGCTTAGGTAACTGAAGTTGTAGGTCACACTAACAATTTCTAGGGATAAGTTACACTGAATACTACTTTCTTCACATTATATTCAAAGCTTTCTTCATCATGATTCAGGAATTTACCATTAGTTTTACAAATAAAGTCCAAAGAAATATTATTCTTGAAGCCTGGGAGCAGCTTTAAACATTGTTATACAAGAAGCATATTCAAGTTTATCCAAATATATTTTTGCAGCTGAAATCTAGAAATGTAATTCGACATTAGTTTTAAATATGCTGAATAAATACTTAAAAAAATTCAACTTACTTCATCTACTCCATCAACCCATTTGGGAGGCAACCGTTTTGTTACACCAATTGCTGCTTCTGGATCTAGGCTGATGCCTGACACCAGTGCCATACGATCATCAGCAAGCTAAGGAGGGAAAAGGAATGTTTTAAAACAAAACTCATATGAAAATATGTCTCTAAGTACACACTTATTCTTTTTAAAATATTGCCCCTAAAAAGTCACAGGAGGTTAGGAGAAAATGAACATACCACTCAAAGAAATGTGTACTTGAATGAACATTGCTACAATTTGGAATGATTTCTCTCCCTCTGTTACAGTTACACATGTTGTAGGTCTCCTTAGACACATGGGTGAATGTGAATTTTACTTCATCTGGATAAGAAAGGACTCTGGGGGGAGCTAGGTGGTGCAGTGAATAAAGCACCGGCCCTGGAGTCAGGAGGACCTGAGTTCAAATACAGCCTCAGACACTTGATACACTTACTAGCTGTGTGACCTTGGGCAAGTCACTTAACCCCAATAGCCCTGCCTTCCCCCCTCAAAAAAAAAAACACAAAAAGAAAGGACTCTAATTTCCTTATGGAAACATGACAAAAAAATTGATAAAGAGTTTTTCAAAAGAACAAGCTACTAGAATTATTTCATAGCAGAAAGTCTTTCCATTGTGCCATGGGTTCTAATAATTTATATGATAGGTACAAAAGCCAATTAAAAAAAAAGACTTTGATAGAGAAAAAAGGGGGAATTTTTTTTAAATGGGGCTAATTATCTCAGTCATAAACCATATGGTTATAGCTTATCAACATTTGACACTGTGGGCCTTTATAGAGATTTTAAGTATTATCTTTGCTATATTTTAAGTAATTTCCCCCCTCTAGCTTATGTCCAGATGTAATATTTTCACCTTTGATTTGATTTTTAAGTACTTTAGAAATGCTATCAATAGTTCTTATTGGCATTAACCAAAAAAAGATGCTTGTTAGAAAACTTTAATCACAGACAACCATCTCTTCTGTTTAAATGAGGACTTGTATTGAATGTTTGTTGATCTATGATTCTACCATACAAGTAAAACTCTAAAAGCCTGAATGATAGTCAAAAGGAGGAAAACAATATCCCTTATAGACAGCAGTCTGTAAATTTTTTAAGTTACAATGGAAAACTGATCAAATATGCATGTGGACTGCTTTTCTGGCAATCAAGAAAAGGAGTAAAAGGAAAACAAATGACACAAAATCCCTTTATGTGTGCTATAATAATTAATAATCTTTTAATAAAAATTCCCAAGTCTCAAAGAATTTACAAAATTTTTTATTAAAAAATTTTCTAGAGCTTTATACCTTTGTACATATTTGCCTTCTGGCATCTTTTAGTTGCCATTGTATTCATTTAAAAATTTCCATTAAATTTTATTGTCACACTGACAGTAAATACATAGGAGAGAGAACTGAAAAGTCTTTCTGGGCAATCCATGTTTTCATATTGTCTCAGTCAACAAGTATTTATTGAATTGCTTACTATGTGCCAGGCGCTGTGTTAGGGATACAAAAAAATGGGCAAAACCCATACCATCAATAAACTCACATTCTAATGGGGGAGATAGCATATAAAAAGCTACTTACCTACAAGATAATGTCCATGGGAAATAATCTCAGACGGAAGATACTAGCAATAGGGAGGGGGCCAGAAAAGACCTTTAATAGAAGGGGAGATTTGAGGTGATTCTTGAAAGAAGCCTGGGAAGCCAGGAAGTAGAGGTGAGGGGAGAGAGCATTCTAGGCAAGGAGGGACAGCTAGTGAAAAGGCAAGGAGTCTAGAAATAGAGTATTATATGTGAGGAAAAGCAAAATGGCTAGAACCACTGGACTGTAGTCAAGCCAAACAGGATAGATTCTATTTATGGTGAAGCATTAAGAATTTCTGATTTAAGAATCATCAGATGTGATTTCAAGTCTCTACTGTGAAAATTACTTGTGCAACCATGAGCGGGTTACTTACTTCTCTGAGCGTTAGATTCCTCTTGTGAAAAAAGAGATAATGTCGACTACTTTATAGTATTGTCATGAAGAAGTATAAATCTTAAATGTGTTATATAAATATAAGCTATTATTACTCTAACAATTAAACAGCAAATGAGGTGAATAGTTCTTGTTTTTTTTTAAAAGCCTTTAAATTTGGTTTACCAAAGCTACAAATGTAACTTGATTTATATAGTAACCTCTGAAAAATTGTTTACACCAGATCTGTGTAAAATGTCTATTTTGAATCCATTGGGAAAACTTAGTAATTAATGGCAAATCCTATCAGCTTCATAAATACTTCTTAATGTATGTCTTGAAAATCCAAATTTTCTACCTTACTGAATCAAGATTTCTTAAATTGAGGTATACTTGTAGATCTTTCCAAATTATCAAATTTGAAGTACAATGATTAGCCCCATTTATAATAGAGTAGAACATAAGCTTCTTGGGGCCAACAACTATTTCACGTCTGTCTTTATATCCCCAGCGTTGGCCCTGTGGCACTTAATAAATGCTTGTTGATTGACTGAGTAATACAATTTGATTATAACAAAGAAATGCTCCCCAAATGAAATCAAGTATACCATTTGTTTTGACTGTTAAGGGGGAATCTACCATGGGTGCTATGGTATGGAATACAACAAAAAGACAGCATATTTTTAAAATAATGATAGTATGACTAAAGATAAATGTCAGCTCTACTGGCACTGCACATAGAGCAATAGGGACATCTTTTACAAACTGAAATTAATCACCTTTCAAAAACATTCAAAACACAATACCTCATCCAGCTCCTGAAGTGATTTGTTGTTCCCATCAGTTCCATCCAGTTAGAGAAAGCAAAAAGCAGGAGAAAGAGAAGGATGGAGACAGACAGATAGAGTATGGTCAGTTTAAAAAAAAACTCTTTAGATTTAAGTAACTCATTTCACCAAAAACAGAGTTCCACAAACTAAGGCATTTTTGTTTAAAAAAAATAAGCAAAAAGAAAAACCCTACATTACTGACCTACAGTCAAGCTATATACAACTACATTTTCATTTACATAGATTATGGTGGCTGTTTTGGTCATTGGAAAAATAGCAACAGCAACAAACAGTTCTAAAGATGAAATATTTAAAAAAGGCAAAAAAAACCCCACAAACTTATTTTATAAAAATTTATTTGTCATACTGATATTCAAATATCAGCTATCAGATAAGGTTACATTGTAAAATTCCCTATAATGAAGTAATGACAAAATGTGATCCCATCAGAAATAGAACAATTTAACATTTTAACATGGAAATAATCCCTGTAAATATTTATTTTTTAAAGGTAAGAGCTCATAAAAATGTTCTAGAATCTAGAAAACAAATACTTATTGTCTATATATGCAAGACACTACACAAATCAAATGATATAGTCTATGGAATGAGGATACTAAGACTCAACCCTTTCTCAAGACATAAATAGGATGGTAAAAACAGTGAAAACCAATTCTAGTAGGGCTGGGAGCCCTTGGCCACTAAGCACATATTTAGAAGCAAAGGGAAAAAAAACCCCAAACCTAATAGAATATTAATCTAGAACTGCTCATCTCTTTTTTAAAGATGACCATAGAGAGCTGTCTCTTGCACTGATAAGCATCTCAGCAAATTTGAAGAGCTTTTTCAGTACTGTTCACAGAAACTTTTTGGGAAAGGAGTCTTTACCATTCTGTAATTCACTGTTTTTCAGAAACTATTCTATTAGTGAAGCAGCCAGGAGAAATCATTAAGGCTTTCAATTGAACTCTGAAGAAAGCTAAATATTTCTATAAAAAAAAAAACTAAGTATGATGAAATTATAGAAAACTAAACTTCTCCTTTTCATCTTCAACTTAACTCTAAGAAACAAAAGAAATTCAATTAAGATAAAATTTAATGTACATTCTTCTCCCCTAAAGTCCTACTTCAATGTTTCATTCCCGTAAGAAGGTTAATCCGAGATTTTGGAGGGCAAGCTCTGGAAACTCTTAGCAAATTGGAAAAAAAAATCGAGAAGTTTGGTGATGTACTATGTATCTGCTTTCCTTTTGAGGACCAGCCTAGCTAGAGAGCCTCACTACTAAAATGGTGGCTTTCATGTAAAGTTTTCACCCAAGGAACTCAGGAAGTGTATGGGGGTTGGGGATGGGGGGATGGCAGGGGGAGAGGAAGGATAGAAGGAAGGTGATACTTGTATCTGTGTTGCTGGAGGGACTATCAACAAGAGTTAATATATATTCTAACCACATTATTAATTCTACAATATTGGAGCATATAGTAGCACACTATAATCAGATCAAATTACTTTCTGCTGGTCAAGAAAAGCCTCCTTTCTATACATGACCAAGCCAATAATCAAAACTTCATATTTCAATCAACACATCTTTTTGTTCTGGAGTGGCCACTTACTGTGTTTGATTTTCAAACCAAGGAATGTAACAAACCAAGGTGCACATCACACGTGGCACTTCAGAGTAGGACTATAAACCCAACAGACAGTAATGTTTTTGATTATCATAAATCCTGAGTTGAAGAGGTGTTAGTATTAAAGAACTTTAGACTTTTAAAGACCTCAGAAATAATTTAACCTAATCCCTTACTTCACAGCTAAGGAAAGTGAAGCTCACAGAGATGACTTGCCCAAGATCACACTGTTAAGTTAGTGGCAGAGTAAAGTCTAGGGCTTAGGCTTCCTGACTCCTTAACAATTGTGTTTATATCTCCTACCATGCTTCCTCTCTAGTTTGACTTCCAACTTTAGAAAAAAATTTAGATAAAATTGAGAATATTGTATATACTACTATTCTCAAAGCTATTTTATCTATCAGGGCTTTATGCCTTGATCAGCAGTACTACTACCACATACTTTTTGAAAAGTCTGGCTTCCTGATGGGAAATGGCTGTACTTGCAAAGTATAAACAGCCTTATTTTATTACTAGTCCATTATGAAGGCACAATAACTTTTAAACAATTTGTTCTGTTAATAAGGTATAAACAGAAATTGGTAACTGATATATTGTTTCTCAGTTTCCTGAGTTATTCCAGTCTAACTTTCTCTATTTAGGGCTTGAATAATTCCATGTCTCTACTATCAAACATCTTTAGCCTTTTTCAAGATTGTATTTTTAAAATAATTTATGAGATTTGTTTTCTGAGACCCTCCAATGGTTTATAGGTGAAGGATATGTGATTTCTTCAACATACATAATCCATTATGTGGAAGATCCCTCCACCAATGAAGATTGCAAATAAATTTATGATTTATCTATTAATTCTGAAGTGACTTAAGTTAAGTAACTTGTCTAGGGTCATAAAGTTAATAAATGCCAGACCCTGGAAGACTAAGCGTAATACAATATTTAGCATAGTATGCCTCTAAGATCTGGGTTTGGAATCAGGAAGTCTCATCCTCAGGAGTTCAAATCCAGCCACAGACACTAGTTGTGTGACCTGGTCAAGTCACTTAACCCTGTTTGCCTTGGTTTGTTCGTCTGTAAAATGAACTGGAGAAGGAAATGGCAAACCACTCCAGTAATTTTGACAAGAAAACCCTAAATGGGGTCACTACAAGTCAGATCCAACAACTCAAAAACAACACCTCTAAGGATCATAGCTTTTTAGATTCCTAACAAAATGTGTATATGCAAATACAACAGGTCTTGCATGTTTTGGTACTTGGGCCTGTTTCATCTCAAATCTAACACCTCATAAAACAAACCAATACTTTTTCAGCTCAAAAACACAGGTCTCTTTTTCTATGCCTACGAATCAATAAGGGGTTGGGCATATCCTTAGGGAGTCACTTTGTAAATAACCTCTACAGTAAATAAATTTTCAGAAGAAACTGGTAGTAATCATAGTAAAATTCAAGGGGTTTCTGAAGGAGAACAGGTTTCCAGTAATAGTCTCTAAAGTGGCATTTCCGAGCTTGTAAGTTATATAAACTATAGTTCCTAAGTATTTATCTTTGTAAGAGTTGAGACATGCCTTCTGATAACATAACCACCAATACTACTACTAGATTTTAATTTAAACACTGTTTCTACCGATAAATTTAAACTCATAAGCTAGGATTCATTTTTTTGAAAACTGTGGAGCCATGGCAATTTTTTGGACTGCTGGGCTAATAGTCCAGGCCTAAAAAAAAGTGCCAGTATTAGATTAATTCCCACATAGACACCATGTGAAAGGCAGTCATAATGAAAGGAAAGACTCATTTCCTGAATGGAAAATGAAAACAAGGAAGTCCACCCCCCACCGCAAAGTTTCACAAAACTGTCTCCTTCAGGAAACGGGGAAACAAATTATTAAAAGCATAAAGCAAGAAGAGACTCGACTGCCACACAGGAAAGGAAAATCCACATGGGAAAAAATGAGGCTAAAACGACTCCATTCCACAGAGTCATTTTAAAGAGAAAATTTGTTGGACAAATGGGGAGGCATCAGAATGAAAAGACAGGTAACTGGGGAGGAGGGGGTGAGGGTGGAGATAACAAGCAGAAACATGAAGCAACGAAAGCGTTAAACATAGTGCTTCATGAAGCATCAAACACGGTGCTTCAAAACTGAACAGGACCCAGGAGGGGGAAGTTGTCCGAGACCAGAGCGAGGGTGGCCCTGTGAAAAGTTGGAAGGAAAAGTGGGGGGGGGGGGGTGCAGATGACAAGGGGAGAGGTTTCAAAACAAAACCCAGCACTACAGTCTGATGCCTCCTAACAACAAGACAACAACATTTCGAGAGAGAAACAGAGAGAAAGACACACAAAGACAGACAGAGGGACAGACTGAGAAAGACTCAGAGAGAGAGAGAGAGAGAGAGAGAGAGAGAGAGAGAGAGAGAGAGAGAGACAGAGAGAGAGAGAGAGACAGAGAGTGAGTGTCAGAGCGCGCACGCCGCGGGGCACGGGGCACCGCGAAGAGCAGGTGGAGGAGGCCGGCAGGAGACTCACCGCAGCAACGCTACGTGAATGCAGAGGGCTGGAGGTGGAGGAGGTGTAACTACTCACTTGCTCGGCTAACAGCTGCCGGTTTTGGATGGAATTGTTCCGCAACAACAAGAAAGCGTCGGTTAAACGCCGGGTGGCCATGCTTAACCCTGCACGCCTCCCTGTCGGGGACCCCCACTCAGAGCCTCGGCCTGAACCTCAGAACTGGGGCCTCCTCGGACCCTGTGGAGGCCGCCTCCCCTCAAGCTTCCTCACCTTCCTCTCAAGGGGCAGAGGCAGAGTGGGCAGGGGGGTGTAGGGGAGGTCCCCCGCCCCCTCCTTCCCCAAATCCTAGCTTGGATTCTAACGGTCTAATTGCCACCCAACCCTGGGTCTCTGGCCGAGCCCCCACCCCTCTCGGGGCTGTCCCGGGTCCCCCTCAGGGATCCCCGGCCGGGCCTGGCCCCTCCAGATCGTTCGGAGCCCGTGCACGGGCCTGTCAGAGCCCAGCCGGGCTCCCGGCCCCGACGTCCTGGGTCTTCGTCCTCCTCCCTCCAGGGGTTCGAAGCAGGAGAGCCTCACGCCCGGCGCCCCGTCCGCTTTCAGGCTACAGGGCTTCCCGGGGGGGTAGCGGCGCAATCCTCAGCCTCATCATCCCTCTACTCCGCTGCTGCTGCCGCCGCCGCCTCCAGCTCCATCCATCCCCGGATCTGACTGCAGCAGCCCGGCCACTTCCGCGTTGGCGTTCCATCAGCTCAAGCTTCCCCCTCCCCGCTTCCGGTCCGTCCTTCTTAAGTGCCCCCTCCCCCGATGCGGCCCGGGCTCATAACGTTCCGGGCGTTCTTCACTCCTGTCCTCTCTCCTCCCTTCCCCCCACTCCCCCTTTCTCGGAGCTTACTCGCTGAGGTCGTACCGTCCAATGCTGCTCTTATTCCGCTTTGTCCCACGGTCCTCCTCCGGGGGACCTTTCTCCTCTTGAAAGGAGAATAGGATTTAGAGCTGGACTCTTCCTTAGAAACCAGCCCCTACATTTTATGAATGAGGAAATTAAACCTGTACAGGTTAAGAAATTTCCCAAATCTCAGAAGTTTCCGAAATGGCAGAGACTGGTGACTCCATATTCAGCACTATTTCTACCACACACGGCCCAATGCCCTTTCCATCACTTTATTAACCTCAGATTTTGGTGTTATCGACAACCAATGAGTGGAAAGATCAGGTAGGCAGATTTCTCTTTAACGTAAGACAACTTACTAAGTTGACTGACTACAAGCGTGTATTAAGAGCCTGCTAAGTAAGAAACTGTTGTAAGCACTGGGGATGCAAAACTAATAACGAACACTAGTCCTTGCCCTAAAGGACACATGCTGGACCTGTAATTTCATTGGTATGGGAAATACACAGGTTAAGAAAACTTATACCTATACAAATTGGTCCCTTCTTGACGACTTATAGTTGATCACTGAGTGGTTAAGTGACTTTCCCAGGGTCACACAGTCTATTTTGGAGGTGGAATTTGAACCTAGGTCTTCCTGGGCAGTTCCCTTTTCCACTGCCTGGCAAGCTTACTGGATCACAGAATAGTCGAATTTTCCAGTCACAAAATACCAGAGTTGGAAAGTACCTTAGAGGTCACCTAGTCCAACTGAACCCAAACCGGGTCTTTTCTATTGCTAAAGCCAACCGACAGTGAAACTGGCTGCTTCTGAAAGTATAAACCTTCCCAGAACTAAATAGAGGGGTTCAAACAATGGTCGCATGAGCATTTGTCAGGAATTATGAAGAGGGTCTTTATTCCACGGGATTGGACTAGGTGGTTTCTAAGGTTCCTTCCAGCTTTAAAATTCTGTGAAACATTTGATATGTGATAATTTAGAGAGCTGTCTTGGGTTGTGTTTTTGGTGTCAGTCCAAACATACGCAGCATTAAGGGAGCCATGAGAAATGGGAATCCTGGGTGGGTCCAAGATATCATCCAGTCCTGCAAATCCAGACTTGCCACTTCTGGGTGTGGACAGGGACACACACACCGCCATTTCCCTATCTTCCAGGACAATAAATATAGTTCTTAGCCTTTCTGTATCATGAACCCATTTGGCAGTCTGGTGAACCTTATGGACTCCTCAAAATAATGTTGTTAAATACATCAATAAAATACGTAGAATCACAAAGGAAGCCAATTATATTGAAATACGGTATCTATCTATCCATCTATCTATCTATCTATCTATCTATCTATCTATCTATCTATCTATCTTTTAAATTAATGGACTCCCAGTTAAGGATCTCTACTGTAGGGGAAACAAATAAGAGATAGTGCCCCTGCCCTCAAGGACTTTTAGAACTGACAGGAATCTTAGAGATCACCTATTCTAACTACCTGATTTTACAGATAAAGAATCTAAGTTTCATAGAGGTGAGATAACTTGCCTACCACATTACCTTGTGTAGAAATAACATGTAGCTGCATTATGTCTGTGGTATTAGCCCAGACTAGCACTGGGTTCAGAATAGTTTCTTTAAGGGTGGAAGCAAGAGTCATAGTAGCCTAAAGTATCATGTAGTTGGAGGGAAAGGGGGGCAGTAAGGGGTAGCAGAGAGAATGTCAATTTCTTGTGGTTACATAATGATGTTCTTTTTTTCCTCCTCTCCCTCCCCTGCCCTCCTCTTCCCCTCCCCCTTCTTCTTCCTCGCCTCCTTCCTCCTCTTCTTCTTTCTCTACTTCTTGTCCTTTCTCCTTCCCTTTAAAGATGGTTCTTTGGAAGGACTGATATCAGTTGAGCAGTGTGAACCAGTCCTGCTCTTAGTTTTGATTAAACAACTTATAGAAATTCCTCTGCCCCAAACCCAGTAAAGCACTGGCAGATTAGTATTCTCCAAGTTTTCACACCTCTGCTTTCCTCCCACTCTATCTCCCTAGCATACTTTTCCTTCCACCCCCTAAGGTGCTGACTCAACATTGGAATCCTCCTCCTCCTTCTCCTTAGTCCCACCTCTCTGTGTCACACACTAACTGTAGGTGGCACTGCAGGGTTATGCAATGAGAGACTTCACTAAAACTTTTTCCCTCTTTTATCTAGTATGAAGCTCTTTTTGTCTCCACCCAAATTTAGGGACTCCAGTTTTCACACACAAACTAGAAGCATAAAACTCCTTGCCACCAGCTCTAGTCTTTATTAACCTCAAATAAAGCTTCCACCTGAGGGAGCTGGATATAATAGTGACAAGCTATAGGCTGTGTACTCTTTTAATTTGGGGTTGGGGGGAGCAGGTAGAGGATGGATGAACTGGTTTGTGGGGGTTCTTCCTAGAGCCCTCCCTTTCTAATAGGTTAGGATAGTGCTATCTGAGAAAACCAGAATTTGGAAATCAAATCCATAGAATGAGTTTGGAAATGAAACCCACACAGATAAATCCATAGATGAATCCATCAAAAGTATTTCAGATCATTAACTGTCCAAATGCAGGCAGCTAGGCAGAAAAAAGGAAAAATTAGCTGCTAACATGTTTGTTTCTGAAACCATATCAATGATTTTTGCCTGAGTGCCCCCAGGCAACACCAACAGAGAATAGGTATTTATTTATTTATTTGAAACCACCTTCACCCTCTTTCCTTTTCTTTCCCTACTTTTTTCCATAAGCCCTACTGTATAGCTGAATGCTTCATGCCCAGCCTGACAAGCTATTTCTAGCTAGACTATTGTTTAAGTAGCTCTTGGAATTCTGGCTCCTCTATGATGTTTTCTTGTACTAATCAGAAAGGATATAACTTTTCCTAACCCGACCCTACAAAAAAAAAAATCTTAGAGGTCACAGGGTCCGCAGAGGTGATTCTGTCCAAAGACCCTCTGACTCTATTTTCACTGGCTTTTCCATAACTAGAATTCTTTTTTTGTTTGTTTGTTTTTGTTTTTTTGGTAGGGCAATTGGGGTTAAGTGACTTGCCTAAGGTCACATAGCTAGTACATGTGTCAAGTATCTGAGGCTGGATTTGAACTCAGGTCCTCCTGACTCCAGGGCTGGTGCTCTACTCACTGCCCCACCTCATAACTGGAATTCCTTACTGCCTCATCTCTGCCTTTACCTCTCATCCTCTGCCAGGCTTCTCTGGTTTCTTTGAATCTCAGCTAGTGTCCCCTTCTGCAGGAAGCTTTTCCCAATTCCTGGTAACACTAATGCTCTGTTGATTATGGCTAATCAGATGGCTATGATAGCTCAAGAGTTGTTTTTATTTGCATTTCTACTATTTAGTGATTTGAAGCATTGTTTTTATATAGTTCGTAGCTTGAATTGCTTTTGAAAACTGCCTTTTCATATTTGACCATTTGGGAAGGAATGTTTCTTCTGTCTCTCTCTCTCTCTCTCTCTCTCTCTCTCTCTCTCTCTCTATATATATATATATATATATACATATATATATACACATATACATATACATATATATATATATGTATATATATCATATGTTGGATAATCAGACCTTTATTATAGAAATTTGCTGGGGAAAGCTAGGTGGCTCATTGGGTAGCACACTGGCCCTGGATTCAGGAGGACATGAATTTAAATTCGACCTCAGACACTTGACACACTTTCTAGCTGTGTGACCTTGGGCAAGTCACTTAACCCCAACTGCCCTGCCTTGCCCCCTCCAAAAAAAAAAAAGAAAGAAATTTGCTGCATTTTTTTTTGCACATGAACTGTTTCCCTTCTAATTCTAAATGCATTGATTTTGTTTATGTAAAACCTTTCCAATTTCATAAATCAATATTGTCCATTTTATCTCTTCTCTTTATACCTTGTTTGATAAATCCTCTTCTTCCTATTTGTTTTATCTTTTCCTCAGACCTCTTTATGATATATTTTTATATTTATATTTGCAGTTTATTGTGGTATATGCTGTGAGATGTTCATGTAGCTAGCTTATTCAAAGAATTTGAATGAGAAAGAAAGGAGGGTTAAGGGCAGTAGTTTGGGGAATAGGAGTGAGGGCTTGTAGGATGGAAGAGACTTGGATGTGTTTGTAGGCAGCAAGGAAGGAACCAGTACATTGGGGTTGGGATTGAAGTTCATAGCGAGAGAGAGGGGATGATAATGGGGGCACTTTGCTGGAGATGTGTTGCAACAATCTGGCTAGCAGCTGTTGTGGGGGTGAAAGACCAACACAAGCCCAACAGCAAGAATGCTGCCAAAGCCCAGGTTCTTTTGATCTGTTTTGCTAAGGAAAGCAATGTTAAGGGGTTGACAAGCTTACTTTAATTCAGCATACAAATACCATTCACTTAGTTCTGGGGAAAAAGCAGCACCCTGAACTTCAGAACAAATACAAACAAATTACAAATATCGACAGACAGACCAAATACAATTCATAGTTACCAACATCTAGGTTCAGCCTGGCAGCTCATAACAAGGGCTGGCCCAGAGTCACACGAGCCACCACAGCTGTGGGCAAGAGCTCAGGAAAAAGAGAAAGCCAACCCCTGGTTTTATATCTTTTTCAGGGTCAAGGGTGAGTCACACATGCGACTCACCCACGTGACCTAGAATCGTCACAAAGAGGCGACTTAAACCCACGTGTTCTAAAAGCCTCTGATGTCCTGAACATGTCACTCAAACTCATGTGTAAACTAGGCCCTCCCCTGAGGCAAGGAGGTCACCAAGGACTCCCAAATCTAATCAAGGAAACAAAGGCCAAACTCTTCAAGGGCACTTGGTTGAACTGAGTGCTAAGAGCCCATTTTGTTTAGCAACACAAGATGACAGGAGGGAATGGGATCAGGGGTGTGCATGGAGGGCCTTTGTGAGAAGGGCCATTTCTTTATCAGTCTGGCAAAAAGGAGTCAATAGTGGAGGATGATATCTAAGGAGGAAGGGGGAAGAAGGAGTCCTTATTGAACAGACTTACTTTCTCAGAAAAATATGAGGTGATGTCCTCCACTAAGAGGGTGGGAGGAGAGGATGATCATATTGCCCTCATTTATTTGCTTAAAGCGTGTTGCAATATATTTCAGTTTACATGTTTCTGATTAAGTAGATTTATGTATTATATTATCTAGTTTTAACTATACTAATCCTTGCAAAATGGGCTTGTGACTTAAAAACATTCCTGCAAAGAAACCATGGTTTGAAATAATACTTTTTCTTTTATTTAAAAATATTCTTTGTTATATGGAGTTGCTCTCTGGGAGGGAAGAGGGGGATAGAGTGGAAAATGTAAAAACAAAATATAGCAATGAAATTACTTTTAAAACAAAATAATGCTAAGAATCCAAATAAAAGAGGACAAAAAGAAGATTCAGAACTGGTGCTTAATCCTACTATGAGTTCTTTGTCACCCATATCATGTGTAAAAACCATTATGATCTGATGAGAAGTTAGCCCAAAGAAATCAAATTAACAAGTAATTTAAAATATGGATTTACATTAACTATAGTTAATGATTAACTTTGCCCTGAGATTTTATCATGCTGCAAGATGTTGCCAGTGTTGCCATGTGGCAGAGAAACATGGGAACACCATGGTCTTTGCTGAAAAATGAGAGTATAGCACAGAGGGCAATGATGACTTGTACGATGGATGTAAACAGGCTGTAACATATACCCAGTGGTGAACTGTGAAAAAAAAATAGGAGTCAAAATGGTCCTTGAGGAATCATGTAACACAAAGAGAAGATGAGTTATTCATATGACAAGAGCAAGGGTTGGATGACAGGTTGACAGCCAAAGTGTTCCACTGGTAGTTACCGTCATGGTCTTAGAAGAAAGTGAGGAAGGTCCTATCCTGCTGCTAAATTTATCAGAACTTTCCTATCTGCACACTTTAAAAACTTGAAGACAGAATTTTTTTAACCTGTTTCAAAAATCTTCCAAAAGAAAAGTTTCAATGGATTTTAAACCCATTTGTTAAATACTGTATATAAAAATGCTATACCTTCTCATTAGCATGTAAGAACAACTGATTGACATTGTGGAAGATGGAAATTTGCTCACCAAATATCAACAGAAATCTTTCATAATTGGTGGATGGGATTGAGAAAAGATTGATATGATTTAGTAAGCACAGCCAACCACGTCCTTCTTCCATTTAGATCTTCATTATCTTTGTAAGGAATCTTTTGGTTTTAGCTGTAAAAGCCATTAAAACCAAATATTGATAACAATTGCTAGCGCTTATAGAATAGCTAGCATTTATATAACCCTTTAAAGTTTGCAAATAATTTTACAAATATATAATTTGATTCTCACAATAACCCTGGGCAGTAATCCTTATTATTCTCATATTATAGAGAAGCAAACTGAAGTAGACAGAGGTCAACTGATAAGTGTCTGAGGTACAATTTGAATTCGGATCTTCTTGATGCCAAATCAGTCCCTCCATGTAATTTACCACTTGTCTTCCTCCCCCCTCCCCATCACTTTATGGTGAAGGAAAGAAGGAAAGAAGGAAAGAAGGAAGGAAGGAAGGGAGGGAGGGAGAGAAGGAAGGAAAGAAGAAGAGAAAGAAGGAAGGAAGGAAGGGAGGGAAGGAAGGAAAGAAGGAAGGAAGAAAAGAAAGAAGGAAGGGAGGGAAGGAAACATGGAAGCATTTATTAAGTGGCTACAATGTGCTAGCTAGGCACTGTGCTAAGCTTTCTACAAATATTATCTCATTTGATTGTTATAACCCCCCTGGGAGGTAGGTGCTATCATTACCCCCATTTTACATTGGAATAAACTAAGGCCGACAAAGGTTAAGTGCTGACTCCAGGCCCAGTGCCTCTCCACTCCACCACCTAACTGTCTAGAGCTTGGTAGGCTCTGGTTTCTGCAGAGTGACTGGTGAATAAGAGCCTCACATCCCCCCACTTCATTTCATATTGTTTCATCTCATTTCATCCTTTATAATCTGGCCCCAACCCATCTTTCCAGTTTCACTGGATTGTCCTCCTCTCCCACACTTTCTAATTGTGCCAAACTTCTTTCTGTTCCTCACACAGGACACCTTTATCTCCATCTTTGTGCCTTTTCATTGGCTGCCCCCCTCCTGGGCCCACCCCCACTCCCCCATGCCTGGAATGCACTCCCTCCTCCCTTTCATGGAATCTCTCGCCTTAAGGTACACTTTAAGAATCACCTTCTGTATGAACCCTTTCCTGATCACCCCCCCAGCTGCTAGTGCCTCCCCCTCCCACACTACATTGTATGTTTTTATACACACTTGTTGCCTCCTCCATTGGAATTTAGTCTCATTTCAATCAGGCAATGTTTCTTGTTTTTTTTTTCTTTTGCGCTTCTATCCCTAGCACTTAAAACAGTGCCTAGCACCTAACAGGCATTTAATAAATGTTTGTTGATTGGTTAATTAAGCCAAACCTAGAAACAACAACAGTTAATGATGAGGTAACATAGCTATAGGCCCATAGGGAAGACTTGGTCAGTCCCAGAGACTGGACAGGGCTGAGCCTCGGAGATGGAAGAGCAGGGATGGACAGAAGTAGGTTAGATCTCCCTAACTGTGAGGAATAGACTCATTTGGGAAATAGGGATTCAGTGTGGTTTTTTACAATGATTTTCATTCTTGAAGGTCAAAATAAAGAGGAATCCCAGGGCAATTTCTTTCCCACATTTAAGAAATTAGTCAGATCATTATTTCTTTGTGACAAATAAACAAATAATTAATGGTTGTTCGTGCCCTTAATTAACAATGGGGAAACCCTTAACATTCCCTCATAGCTTAAAGATTTAAAATCAGCCCCACATGACCACATATATATTTCCATCAGACTGAAATAGTAGCTGCATATGTTTTATATTTAAACCATTTCATTGTGACTCATTTTGGGACTGGGAGAGTATAATGTCATAGCCTTCATGTCTAGAGTATTTCAGTGGTCCCCTTTCCAACATTTTGGCTATTGACACATGAAATTATCTGGGGATGATCTATTTGTTCCATCGCCATTGTCCTTGTTATCTTTGTCACCAATGACATCATCAGAAAATTTTTATGGTGCAGTGGAAAAAGCAATAGATTTGGAGTCAGAAGTCCTGGGTTTGTATCCCAGCTCTGCCACTTGATACCTGTATGACCTTAGGCAGTCACGATGACAATGATGATGATAGCTAACATTTATATAGCGCCTACTGTGTACCGGGTTCCGTGCTAAATGCTTTACAAATATTACCTCGTTTGAGCCTCATGACAATCCTGGGAGGTGGATGCTATTATTATTATTTCTATTTTACAGATGAGGAAACTGAGGCAAACAGAGGTCAGGTGAATTGCCCAGGTAGTAAATATCTAAGGCTGGATTTGAACTCAGGTCTTCCTGACTCTGGGCCTGGTGCCAGCCACTATGCCACTTAGTTGCTCTGTGGGCCTCAATTCCTAATTTATAAAATAAGGAGTTTGGGCTATATAGTCTCTGAGGTCCCTTCCAGCTCTAAAATCTATGTCATAGATCATATAACCTATGATGTTATGATCCTAGGACTGAAAATTTGGAGCAATGGATTGAAAACTCACATCAACTACTAATTTGCTGTGTGGCAGTGGATACATCCTTTCCCTTCTCTGAGTTTTAGTTTCCTTATCTGGAGACTGGAGGCAATTTGATTCACAGCTGTATAATAGGATCATACATATACAGCTGGAAAGTACCTTAGACGTCATGGAGCCCAATCCCTTCATTACAGATGAGGAAATTGTGGCCAGAAATGGTCAAGTGACTTGCACAGGGTCACACAGCTAGTAAGTTTCTGAGGTAAGACTGGAACTCAGAATCTGAATTTCTGACTCCAAGTCCAATGCCATATCCTGTACCACCCTGCCTCTATAACTAAGAATTCTGTCATCTGGGCAAAATTCTGTTAGGAGCAAGATGTTCTTGGTATTGCCACTACTGTGCAAGGTTGATGTAGACTTACGGTAGCTGAGGAAGCCGAGAAACTGGGAAGCCAGAATGGTACCAGGACAGCTACACAGCCAGGCGGTGCAGAGGAGGAAACAGTGGATGTGGATTCAGGAAAGACCTGAACTAAAATCCTATCTCAGTACTAGCTGTGTGGCTGTGTCTGTTCAAGTCACAATCTCTTTCAGCCTCAGTTTCTATATCTGTAGAATAATAATAATAATGATAGTATCTTTTTATTTAATAATGATAGCATCTAACAGTATTGTTGTGAGGATAAAATGAGATAACATTCATAAAGTACTTTGTAACCATAAAGTGTCATTTAAAATGCTAGTTATTATTATGATTATTATTATAAAAGTCAATTAGAGTAGTTCAGATACAAACTATTGATCCACATACTGAACTTATTGGGTAAGAGAAAGCCCACAGATGATCAAAAAAACCTCAACGATCTAGAGCAGGGGTAGGGAACCTGTGGCCTCAAGGCCACATGTGACCTTCTAGGTCCTTGGGCACCACCTTTTGACTGAGTCCAAGTTTTACAGAACAAATCCTTTTATTAAGGGGATTTGTTCTGTGAAGTTTAGATTTGGGCACAGAGGGCCACATGTGGCCTTGAAGCTACAAGCTCCCCACCCCTGATCTAGAGAGTCTAGAAGATCTAAGTGCTGAGTGAGGGAAGGTATGAAAGTGGCAGTGAAGAGAAAGGAATGTGCCAACACTTCCTTGATGTGGATCTCCAGTGGAAATAGAGGGCAGAAAAGAATGGGGAAATGAGATGGGGATGGTTGCTTCCTCCCCTGGATAGAGTGGGAAGGAGGAGTAGCATCTGCAGGTGTGGTTAGCACTCATCAGATCATGCCAGTCCCCATGCTAGCTGGCATCTATGTAAGGTGGACTGTTCCACCATAGTAGGAAGGTAGTCCAGGAATGGTTAATAGACCTTGGTGAGACATGGCACCCAAACCCACCACTCTTCCAGACTTCCCTGTTTTCATGGAGAGTGCCACCATCATCCTGCTAGTCTCCTAGGTTCTTCCTTATTCTCGATTCCTCACTTAATTGAAACTGCCTTCTTTAAAGTTACCAATTATTACTTTATAATCTGAGTTCCAAAGCCCATTGGCAAGGGATTCTCTCTTCATTGGTGGCAGCCAATGCCCTGTCCTATATGGGTAGGGAAGGGTTATTGAGAACAGGAGAAAGAAGAGCTTCAGTCTCTTTGGGCTCTTCTGGCTTCCTGTTTGGAGGGATAAGATGGACAATGCCAACTCTACCTCAGATTGCTGAAGGGAGAATAAGACTCTGGGAAAAAGCTTACATGAGAGGAGCTAACAGTCTCTGTCATGTCCCTATCCCCACCTTACTACACTAGAGACTTCAGGGAATTTCCTGTTGGGTAAGAACTGGGACTCTTCCTCTTGGTTGAGTTGAGTTACCTTATTTCGAATGGGAGAGCTCCTTCACACGGTATTGTCTAGTATATGTGTGCCTGTGTATACTTTCTTTGATTTATTTTTTGTGATCAACTTGGATAAATGGATTTCTTTGTTATTTGCTATGTATATGTACATTGTAGAACTGATATTTGGTGGGAAGGAAGTCAAGCCTTGGATATAGAACTTAGGCTGTCTCTTTTACCATTAATGAATAGTAATCAGAAATTTGGCTTGAACTTGAAAACTGTATACCCTAGACTAATAACATTTAAAGGAGTAGATCAATATCATTCTACCCCTTTCTCTGAGGAGAGCAGAGTTGGAGTCTGGCTCCAACTTCCTGCTTTTTCTTCTGGAAGGAATTAAAGTGGCTAAAGCTGTCTTGGAGAAGAGGCTAAAAAGGTCTATTTTGCCTTTCTTTGAGCCATACAATGACACCCCCATGCCACATAATAGGCGACAGATTCACTACATCTTAGTTCCTGAAGATGATAATGTTTTCTTAATCTTAATCTTCCTTCGCCCCTCTGTAGCATTTGACATTGTTGACTACCCCCTCAGATATTCTTTCCTTTTTGTGTTGTTGTGACACTGCTCACTCTTGGTCTCATATCTGTTTAACCATGTTCTCAATGTCCTTTGTGGGATCATAGTCCATATCCCTACTGTCCTAAATCCTCTCTCTTCTCTCTGTATACTCTCTCACTTGGTGATTTCATAATCCCTCATAGATGTAATTGTCATCTCCATGCATACATCTCAGTTTATATATCCAGCTCCTATCTCTTTCCCAAACTATGGTTCCACATAATGAACTGCCAATTAGATATATAGAATGGGATGTCCTGTAGGCAGCTCAAACACAACAGGTGCAAAACAGAATTCATTATCTTCTGTCCTCTATCACCCAATCCACCCATATGCCAAACCTCCCTATTTCAGTTGAATTACTAACATCCTTCTAGTCACCCAATTTTTAACCTCGTCATCATCCTTGACTTGTCACTCTCCTTTACCCCACATATCTAATTAATTTTCATATCAACATCTCTCTAATCTGCCCCCTAATATTTGCATCCACAGCCACCACCCTTGTTCTAGTCTTCCTCCTTTCTCACTTGGACTTTCCAACAACCTTCTAATAGGTCTCCCTACCCAAGTTTCTCCACCCTCGTATAAATTGCTACTACAACCCTCCAATCTATCTTCCATATAGCTCCCAAATGATTTTTCTAAAGTACACCTGACCATTTCACTACCCTACTCAATAAACTCCAATGCATCCCTGTTGACTCTAGAATCAAATATTATTTTACCTCCATCTCCTTTCTAATTTCTATTTTGAATGCATTTTATGATGTATATAATTATTAATATAGTCATATAATGTATATAATTTAAAAATAAGCAAATATATATACATACACTTATACACACATTGGGAGGTATGCAAATTTTTTTTTTGAAACTGATGTTATGTCAAAAAAGTTTGTAGACCTACTGAAAAGAGCTGGAGGATGCCATACATCTGTGCTGACTTGGTACTTTATAAATTTATGTTATCCAACTTCAACTAGGCCCTCACTGTAGCAAGTCATTCTTTTTGTTCTTCTTTAATTGATTCCCTCTCTTACTTCCCACAAAAGTTTTCTGAATCTCCTCTTCTCAGGCTTCTTTCCCTGTATCTCCCTCCGTCTCCCTAAACTCAGCCGTTTAACTCTTACTGAATGACCTCTGACAAAATTGAGGCCATTCAGTATAATGTTGGACATTTCAAACTGAATATCCCCAAAACATATTAAACTCAATATGTCCAAAACAGAATTCATTATTGTTCTTCCACAATCTACCTTTGTTATTTCTGTCAAATCAATCTTCTCTAATTCTATAAAAAAAACATTATTTTTCCAGTTTCCTAAGTTCATAACCTTGGCATTAACCTCAATTCTTCACTCTCTCTCACCCTACACATCAAAACAGTTGCCAAACCTTGCCACTTCTATCTCCACAACTTGTTTCTCTTCCAACTCCTCTCCACTCATATGTCTACCACCTTATTTCAGGCTCTTATCACATTTTGCCTTCACCTCTTCTTATCTCAAAACCCCTCGATAAAATAATCTCCAACTCTCTCCTCCTTTTTTCCCAGAATCTCACAATGCAGTGGCCCTTCTTGCCAAGGCCAGCCCCTCATCATGGGCCCTTGATCTCACCCTCTCCTGACTTCTCTAGCAGATTGCAACCTCAGTCGTCCCTATTTTTTTCCTCTCTAATCTCCAACCTTTCCTTATCTATTGGTTCCTTCCATACTGCTTTCAAACAAGCCTAAGTCTCTCCCATTCTTAAACAAAACTTCACTACATCCTCCTATCCCATTAAGCTATCACCATATATCTCTCCTTTTTCTCAGCAAAACTCCTAAAAAAGCCATCTACACCCATTTCCTCCGCTTCCATCTCACTCCCCAACCCTTTAAAATCTGACTTCTGACCTCTATGCTCAAGAAATTCCTCTCTGCAAAGCTACGTACGATCCCTCAATTGCTAAATCTAACTGTTGCATCTGACACTGTTTACCATCTTCTCCAGGATAGTTCTCTTTTCTTGTATTTTGTGACACTATTCTCTCAAGGAGAAATAAGATTTTCTTAAATGAGCAATGCAAATAAATAGGAAAAAACCCAATAGAATAATAAAGACAGGAGATCTGAAGAGATATCAAGGGAAAGTTTCCTACTAAAAAATGGGCAGGATAAAAGACAAAAATGGAGAGATTTAAGAAGAGGTGGCAAGAATACACAAAAGAACTATACAGGAAAGATCTTAACAAACCACAGTGGTGTGGTTACTGATCTAGAGCCAGACATCCTGGAGAATGAAGTTAAATGGGCCTTAGGAAGCATTGCTTACAATAAGGCTAGTGGAAGTGACAGAATTCCAGCAGAGCTATTTAAAATCCTAAAAGATAATGCTGTTAAAGTGTTACACTCAATATGCTAGCAAATTTGGAAAATACAACAGTGGCTGCTGGATTGGAAAAGATTAGTTTATATCCTAATTCTAAAGAAGGGAAATGCCAAGGAATGTTCAAATTATTGAATAATTGTGCTTGTTTCATGCCAGCAAGGTTATGCTTAAGATTTTATAAGCTAGGCTTCAGCAATATGTGAATCAAGAATTACCAGGAGAGCAGGTGGTTTTCAAAGAGGCAGAGGAACTAGAGACCAAATTGCCAACATTTGCTGGGTTATGGAGAAAATAAGGGAGTTCCAGAAAAAACATCTACTCCTGCTTCATTGACTACACTAAAGCCTTTGACTGTGTGGGTCACAACAAAATGTGGCAAGTCCTCAAAGAGATGGGAGTACTGCATTATTTCACTTGTCTCCACAGGAACCTGTGTGTGGACCAAGAAGCAACAGTTAGAATTGAACATGGAACAACTGATAGGTTTAAGATTGGAAAATGAGTATAACAAGGATGTATATTGTTACCTTATTTAACTTACACAGAGTACATCATGTGAAATGCCAAGCTGGATGAATCAAAAGCTGGAATTAAGGTTGATGGGAGAAATATCAAGTATCTCAGGTATGTAGATGATATTACTCTGATGGCAACAAGTGAAGAAGAATTAAGAAGCCTCTGGAAGAGAGTGAAAGAGGAGAGTGTAAAAACTGGCTTGAAGTTTAACATAAAAAACTAAGATCTTGGCAACTGGTCCCATCACTTCCTGGCAAATAGAAGGAGAAGAAATGGAAGCAGAATCAGATTTTATGTTCGTGGGCTCAAAGATCACTGCTGATAGTGACTGCAGCCATGAAATTAGAGATACTTGCTCCTTTGCTATGGCAAATCTTGACAGCATACTAAAAAAATACCATCACTTTGCAAAAGGCCCATATAGTTAAAGCTATGGTTTTTCCAATAGCAATATATGGCTGTGAGAGCCAGACTATAAGGAAAACTGAATGCCACAGAATCGATGCTTTTGAATTGTGGTGCTGGAGAAGACTTTTGAGAGTCCCTTGGGCAGCAAGGAGATCAAATCAGACCAATCCTTAAAGAAATTAATTCAGGCTATTCACTGGAAGGTCAAATACTGAAGCTGAAACTTAAAAACTGTGGCTACATAATGAGAAGACTGAATTCATTGGGAAAGACCCTGGTGTTAGAAAAGATTGAAGGCAAAAGGAAGAGAGGTAGACAGAGGATGAGATAGATAGCTTCTATCATGGAAACAACAAACGTGAACGTGAGCAGACTTTGAGAGAGAGAGTGGAGGACAGAAGGGCCCGGTATGCTATGGTCCACGGGATCAGGAAGAGTTAGACACAACTGAACAGCAACAGCGTTCTCTCATCGTTCTCCTAGTTGACTAATCATGTCTTCTCAATCACCTTTTCTGATTTATCATCCAGAAAGCAACTCCTAATTGTGGGTATTCCCCAAGGTTCTGTCCTAGGCCGTCTATTCTTTTCTCTCTACTCCATCTTGGTGATTTCATCAGCTCACATTAGTTTTTATCTCTATGAAGATTACTCTCAGCTCTATCTATGGAGCTTCAGTCTCTTCTCCAAATTTCAATCACACATCACCAGTTGACTAGTGGGTATTTCAAACTGGATGACCCAGAGACACATCAAACTCAACATGTCCAAAACAGAACCCATGATATTTTCCCCAGATCCGCCCCTCTTCCAAACTTCCTTGTTTCTCTTGAAGGCACCACTATCCTTCTAATCGCTCAGGTTCATGACCTTGATGTTATCCTTCACTCTTCACTTTCCCTAGACCCACATATCCAGTTAGTTACCAAATCTTGCTGTTTTTACCTCCACAACGCCTGTCACATTTGGTCTCTTGTCTCCACTCATATAGGTGCGACATTAGTTTAGGTCCTCATCACAGTTTGCTTGTATTATTGCAGGAGCAACCTCCTATTTGGTCTCGGTCTCAAATTTCTTCCCATTTCAGTGCAACCTTCACACAGATGCTGAAGTGACTTTTCTTAAACATAGCTCTAACCGTGGCACTCAACTCCAGTCAATCAACTCCAATGACTCCCTATTGACTATAGGATTAAATAGAAACTCTTCTGTTTAGTTTTCAAAACCTGGCCCTATCACACCTTTCTAGCCTCAGTGGACATTACTCTCTCTCCTGAACTCTGTGCTCCAGCCCAACTCGCCTTCTCTCATTTCTCTACACAAGATATTTCATTTCCCTTCTTCCTACCTTTATACTGTCTGTTTCTCATGCCTGTAATGTATTCCTTCCTCACCTTCACCTCAGAGAATCTCTCTTCCTTTATGATTAAGCTCAGGCACCACTTTCTTTGTGAAGCCTTTCTTGAACCTCAACTGCCAGTGCCCTCCTTCTCACACTATTTTATGTTTATTATCTTTATATTTATTCTATGCATATATATATATATATATATCCTTATTGCTCTCCTGTTAGAATATAAACTCTTCATGAGCTGAGATTATTTCGTTCTTTGTATTTGTATCCATAGTATTTAACTCAGTAACTAGCACATAGTAGGAGCTTTAATAAATACTTGTTGATTGATCAGGACCGCTGGTCTATAGGGAAAAATACTCTCTTTAGGCCAGTATTTATGACCCTCTACAATCTGTCTTCCGCTGTATTTCATGACTCAAGCTGCAAGTGCTTATTCCTTCCTCAAATTTTCCTAGAGAGCTTTGTTTGGACTTATCCCTTGAACTCGACACATTCTCGACATCATATCTCATGCTTATCCATGTACATAGCTTGTTCTCCCATATTAAGTTATGAGCTCCTATCTCCCTAGAATTTAATACAGTGTCTGGCACATAAGAGGAGTTTATATTTTATTATTTTATATTTTATTTTATATGTATATGTGTGTACATATATATGGGTATTTTTTAATGAATTGATTTTTTTTTTTTTTTTGCTGACAATGACATCCTAAACCTATCAGTTTCTTTCTCTCTTGGAGAGAGAATTTATACTTGATTCTAGAAACAATAGGGAGGCACTGGAGTTGATTCATTGGTGGGGGGGGGGGGAGAGAGAGAGAGAGAGAGAGAGAGAGAGAGAGAGAGAGAGAGAGAGAGAGAGAGAGAGAGAGAACGTGTGTTTATGTGTGTGTATGTGTGTCTTGGGGGTGTGTGACATGGTCAGTTCACTTTGACAGCTATGTGGAGGATGGATTGAAATAGGAAAAAATGTGTTTGAAAACAGGGGAGAGAGTGTGTAGTGAGAACAACTAATTTAGAGGTCTCTCTCTAACATCTAACTCTTTCAGATTAATGTATAGGTCCTGACTGCCCAAGTTTATGCAATGAATTAGACTTTTTGAATGTCACACAAGGGAGAGGTGTTTCCAAGAGCTCTTTGACTTTGTAAGCTGAGCTATCTCATGGTCTATAGGGATTTCCTGGCAATGAAAGGTGGGCTGAGTCATTGGTCTCAAGCTCCAGGGACGCAGAGTGCCTCTCCTAGAAGTTTGAGCACATGTTCCTTCCTGCATCCTTGGCTCTTTGCCCCTGTGTAATTAAACATTTTGCTTTATAAACACCAAGCACCTGTCAGTCTCCCAGCGCTCTTTGATCTCAGTAATGGTGATTCTTACGGCCACCTGGGCTCAGGTTCTGTGTAACAAGTTAATAATGTTGTCTTATTAGACAAATAAGTGCTCTGATGAGCAGAACCTAGAAGGTACATGTGGTTTTTTCTATAATGACTATTTCAAAAAATCAAGAGTAACACATTCATGAGCTGGAATTCATCTGGAGATATTTGGACAAAGGAAAAGTCTAGTTAGGATCATAGGATTTCGATATGGTAGAAACCTTTGAGACTATTTAGCCCAGGGGTTCTTAACCTGGGGTTCATACATAGATTTCATGGGTCTGTGAACTTGTATGAAGGGAAAATTTACATTTTTTTATTTTCACTAACCTCTAACTGAAATTTAGCATTCTTTCAATGAAGGCAACAAACCACAGTAATATTAGCAATACTTACAACTTTATCATTAATAGAAGGCACAAATATATTCATATCATATTGGAGTTGAAAACTGATTGTATGTGTATCATGATGTGGGCATTGCTTTGTTAAAGACCACTCCAAAGTTTTATTATCTTATTTAAGCTAAGCAACCACAGTCTTTACCCTTAGATCTTTAAAATTTTTTTTTTGGTTTTTTTTTTGTTTGTTTGTTTTTGGCAGGGCAATTGGGGTTAAGTGACTTGCCCAAGGTCGCACAGCTAGTATGTGTGTCAAGCGTCTGAGGCCGGATTTGAACTCAGGTCCTCCTGACTCCAGGGCCGGTGCTCTACTCACTGCGCCGTCTAGCTGCCCCAGATCTTTAAAATTTTAACTTACTTATATTTTAAATGTATTGTCTTATTCAATGCATTAGTAAAGAAGCACACATATTACTATATCATAAAATTTTAAAAAATCTTGATTTGTATTTCAATATAATTGATTTCCTTTGTAACCCTATATGTTTTATTTTATGTAGTTGAAAAACATTATTCTGAGAAAGGGGTCCATAGACTTCACCAGCTTGCTGAGGGGTCCATGATACAAAAATTGTTAAGAAACCCAGATCTAGCCAAACCTTCTTACTTAATAGAGGAGAAAACTGAGGCCCAGAGAGAGGAAGTGATATGTCCAAGGTCACTTAGGCAATACATAGCAAAGCCAGAATTTGAACCTAGGTCTTCTGACTCTAAATCCAGGACCCTTTTAATTACATTACTGTTATTCAAGCCAAATAAAACAGATGGACCAGGACAGTTTGTCATTCGTGAACTTTCCTTACCTCTAATTGGTACATCTTTGCCTCTTGTTGAAAAGCCAGCTGATTCTTGGCTGGTATTCTAAATCAGTTTGGGTGTTAAAGTTGGATTGTCTTTGACAAACATATTGTTTTCTTCCAAAGTTCAGTTCCAAACCCAGTTAAATATTTCCACTGAGTATATTAACTCTGCGAGCCCAGTAAGAGCTGCAGCATGTTTCTTGTCTTGTTTGATTGAGGCAAAAATTGATTGAGTAAGACTTATGTCCAATCATATTTCTAGAGATAATTTGACAGTTAGACTGTGTGAAACTTACTCCATACTTTCCTGATGCTCAACTTTTTCCTAAGGAACGCAGCAGCCACAAAGGCAGTGTGTAAAAATGTGACACGTGTTTTCTGTTATTTCCTAAATGAAGAAGCTTTTCAATTCGACTGACACTTCACTGTTATGAAATTTGAGGATATTCATTGGTACAGTACTACTGCCTAGGAAGAGCTCTATAAATATAAAGGTCAGGATGTTAGCTGCTACAGTATTTTATGTCTGGGAGCATTCAACTTGGCTCATCTCATCCCCAGTAGACCTTAGGAGGGTGACAGTTTTACTTAGTTCGTTGTATTTGCTTGGGGTCTCAGGTTTATTTGGGAGATACTCAACAAACTTTTATTAATTTTTAATACTTCCTGTCATGTACTCTTTGATCCAGTAACACTGGCCTGCTGGCTGTTCCAAGAACAAAGCACTCTATCTCTGGGTTCCAGGCATTTTTTCTGGCTGTACCCCAAGCCTGGAATGCTCTCCTTCCTCAGCTCCACCTATTGACTTCCCTGACTTCCTTTAAGTCCTAGCTAAAATCCCATCTTCTACAGGAAGCCTTTCCCAACCTCTCTTAATTTTATTGCCTTCCCTCTGTTACTTATTTCCTATTTCTCCTGCATATAGCTTGCTTTGTATGCATTTGCTTGCATGTTGTCTTCCCCATTAGATTGTAAGCTTCTTGAGGGCAGGACTGTCTTTTACTTCTTTTTGTATTCCCAACACTTAGCACAGTGCTTAATAAATGTTTATTTGTTGATTGATTATTAAGCAATTACAACTAGTAAGGGTACTAGAGATTGAAAGACAAAACAGAAAATTCTTGCCCTCAGAAGGCTTATATTCTAATGGAGGTGATGGTACAACTTGACTCACAGGCTGAATCACCTACAGTGAGTGCAGTTCCATGGTAAGCATGATAGAGAATATAAGAAAAGTTTAAGATATGATCCCTGCCCTCAAGAAACTTACGGTCCAGTTGGGGAGATAAAACCAAGAGACAAAAATCTAGAGAACAATGAAATGAAAAGATATGTAGTACTAAAAACAAGTATCGGGGTTCTTAGAAAGAAGAGAACAAGATAGGCTAGAGTAGTCAGGGAAGACAGGATTGGTGAAGGAGAAGGGACTTGTTTTGTATCTTGAAAGCCTGAATGGGATTTGGAGGAAGAATGCTTTAATCAGAGGGAGCAATATAGACAACACCCCCAAATTTGGGCTGAGAATAGGAGATAGGCCTGATTGGAAGGTACATTCTGGGAAAGAGTGAAAATTAAATTGTAAAGGTCCAGGGGTTTTAATCCGGCATCTGTGAACCTGTTTTTGTCGCGTTAAAAAATTTCTTATAACTATGTTTCAATTTCAATTGGTTTCCTTTATAATGCTACGTATTTTATTTATGCATTCAAAGATGTTATTCTAAGAAGGGGTCCACAGACTTCACCAGAGCACTAAAGCATTTGTGCATGACACAAAAAAGGTTAAAAACTCCTGATTTTTTCCTGGGGCTAGATTTTGGAGAGCCTTGAAAACCAGGTAGAGGAGTTTGAACTTGATACGGTAGGCAATAAAGAATCATCATAGGTTCTTGACGAATCCATATGAAGGGAAGTGATGTAATGAAGATAGTGTTTAGGAAGATTTGTTTGTCAATAGTATACGGGGTGAATGGAAGACAAAGTAGAGACAGAGTTAGGCAGCCATGACAATCTAGGCATGAGATGATGAAAGCTTGGATCAGGGTGGTGGCGGTGGAAATGGAGAGAAAGGAGAGAATTTAGAAGACGTTTTGAAAGAATGACAACATTTGCTGCCAGATTTGATCTAAGGGACGGAGAGGGTACAGTCAAAGAAAACTTCAAGGTTTCTAGTGAGGAAGCCTGAAAAATTGTTGGTACCAGTTAGTAGATATCCAGTGGTCACTAGGGTAAGTGGTATTCCTATACATTTAAAGCTAGAAGCAATCATAGGAGTCAGTATCCAACCCCCTCCTTTTGCAGGATGATGAGGTGATTTGCCCAAGGCTACACTGGTGGTGAGAGCAGAGCCAGGACTTGCCTCTGACTCCTGTTCTACACAGCCTCTCCAGATTGTTCATTGTTCCCTATGCAGCAGAAACAGATACCATGAGGAACATCATGAATACGTTTCCTCGTTCTTTCTGTCTTCAGCATGGTCGAGAACGGGCTGGTTGTTGTCATTGCTTCCCTTTCATTTCTGAAGACCCCAATGGCATCCCTGGGGTGATATCCTGACTCGTGCATGAATTGGATTTAAGTGAGGCAGAGTTACACTGAGCTGTCATCCTCATTCTCCCAAGGCCATCGAAGTCCAACGGCAGCACAAAAGTCAAGATGACTAGCGATGGTCCTGGATGCGGCGGACGACCTTGGCATCTTCAATGTCTGACCAAGCTCTCTGTGTTCCATAGGACCCGCTTCAGTGGCCTTCGTGGCCATTGGAACAAATTGTTCTTATCTACCCATTCACTTCATGCGCTTGGGGTAGACGTCTCCCTAACTCACTGACAGGTTTGAGGCCTGTTGGTTTTCCTCAACTTGGTTTAGCCCATCTTCCAAGAAGGTTTGTTGGGGTGTGGCCGCTGTGCATGCTACAGTTTCTTGGAGCCACAGGTGAGAATTGAGTACCAGGTAGACACCAAAGGTGGGTGAGCAACACTAAAAAGGGGTCAGCAAGCTCTCAGGTGCTATTCTTCTCTGGATACATACATACCACATACACCCCAAATATTTAAAAACTGGTTCTCTTCTTAAAAATGTGCACACAGCACTTTCAAGTTTAATCATTTATTAACATTTTCTCTATCAGTTTTTAAAGTCTAGAAATCAACAAATCAAGCCCTGATTTGTATTGTTTGCCAATTTCTGAGATACAGATACTAACACTGAAAATTTAACAATCAGCTATCATGACATGGGTAGGAGCTGGCTCCTGCGTATCACTGAATATGACTAATTTGCCAGTACTGTAATATATCATATACCCCACTTGAATGTGAATGGATTTGTGATTTTTCAGCCTAGGGAGTAGAAAGTGTAGGGAGCAGAAAGTCAGTGTAGAAAGTATCTCAATAAACCCACTTATGATTTAATGGCTAAATCCTAGGGAGTTGCACTTAGATTTTGTTAGGATCAAAGGGCTGGTGACTGCCAAAGGCAGGATTTGAACTCAAGTCTTCCCAAGTCCAAGCTCAACACTCAGTCTCCCATACCAGATTGTCTCTGTATTCTAGCTGAATAACATGTCATTATAGGGCAGGAAATGAAGAATTTATTGAGGTGAATAATTTTACATAATTTCCAGGCTGCTGGTTACTGTGTACATCATGACATATTCCAAATGCATTGCTCCAACTATATTTCATAGTTAACCAAAAAGGAGCACACAGACCGTTCTTATTTTGGATGTGGGAATGAGACTCTCTATTGGTCTCTGTGTTAGTGTGTGCGCGCACATCTATGTGTGTATATGTGTGAGTGAGATAAAGAGGTAGACAGACAGACACACATACACACACACTCAGAGGGGTGGAAGGACAGAAGAAAGAGAAATAGATTTAGCATGTTTGTTTTTATCCTAGGTTCACTTTCAGTCCCTTTCAACTCCCGCTTCCATCCTGGGCTGGCCCAGCCTCCTGCTGCTGCCACCCCCGCCAGGCTCCAGTCATACCAAGGAAATCGGACTTCCTTTTGACGAGGAGTTCTTTTCAAGGCCCCTGATAAAACCATTATGTGGGACTGAATAACGTGTGTGGTTTTATGCTTCATTTCCCGGCAATGCCATTAGCAGCACCAAGCCCTTTTGTGTTTATTTGACAGAATTCCCTACTGGGTTCTCTGCCTGAAGAAATGTAGGAAAGGACAGGGGAAGGGAGTTTCTGAAGTTAGCTTTGGGATGGGTGAATGCCAACAGATGATGAGTCCAGCTGTCTTTTCTTTACTTCATTGTTTTTTTTTCACCATTTAAAATGATTTCAAAATGGGACCTTTAGTGTCGAGCATAGGAAGAGCCTCTCAAAGTCTTACACACACACCTTACAGTTGATATTCACCAGGCCTCTCTCCCCACAAATTAATCTGTTATCTCAGTGTTCTCTGGCTCCTCTTCTGAGCTTGCTCTTTAGCTTGTCCTTAGCCTTTCATTCTCTTCATGTGGAGTCCTGGAATTTAAAAGAGTACCTTCAAAGAGGAGAGAAAGCCAGAAGTGAGGCAGTTGCTTATTCAAAGGGGTGGGATATTGAAAGAAACTGCCCTGTATGCCAGGACCTCTCTCATTGACATGAATGGGATTAACATTAGCTTCAGAGGAAATGCCAGGGAATGAATGGATCCCAGGGAGAGCTATGTGCACCACACTGTTGATATTGTGTCAACAACATAACACTGGAGACAAAGAAGCTAGCCCAACCTCAGGCTGTATTGGTGGAGGCATAATGTCTCTAGAAAGAGAGAGGTAAAGCCCTGCTGTTCTCTGCCCTGATCAGACCGTATAGAAGAGAGTATGTTAAGTTCTGGGTATCCCATTTTAAGTGTGTCCAGAAGAGAGGTACCAGGATGATAAGAGAACTAGATGCCATGTAATAGATAAGGCAGCCAGGTGGCATAGTAGACAGAGTGCTTGACTTTGTAGCAAAGAATCAGACTTGAGTTTGAATCTTGCTTGATTCTTACAAGCTATATGACTGTAGGCAAGCTACTTACCTCTCTCAACTTCAGTTTTCTCATCTGTAAAATGGGGGAGTTAGACTTTATGGCCTTCTAAGAACCCTTCCAACTCTGTATCTGTGATCCTATGATTTGTTGAAGGAACTTCAGATATATAGCCTGAAAAAGAGATCTTCTTAGGGCAAGTATGAGAGCTGTTTTCAAGTATTCAATGTGCTGTAATGTAGAAGAAGACATTCTATGTGTCCCCAGAGGATAGAACAAGGAGCAAATGGGTGGAAATCACAAAGAGGCAGATTTTAGCTTCATATAAGAAAAAAAAACTTCATACCAATCTGAACTGCCCCAACATGGAATGGGCTACCTCAGGAGGTAGTAAGCTTCTCATCATTGGAGATCTTCAAATAATATAAATGATTCTATATTAAGAATGCTATGAAGGGGTTGTTTGCTTTTTTCTGGGTTGATGATCTCTGAGGTTCTGTTTGATTCATTGCAGGGGGTGGAGGTAGAGCAGGGGAGGAATCAGAATCACAAAGTTTTAGAGTTAGAAGGGACCTGAAACTAAATCCCCCTTACAATATAGCTACAGCATGTGCTTACCTGTCTTTTATTTGAAGACCTCCAATGAAGAAACTCACTACCTTCCAAGGAAGCTCTCATTGATACACTTTCTCTTATGCTTCACCCAAGTTTGAGAATCTCCAATGATGGGGAGAGCCCTTTGCACCTCCCTTCCCCCCCTTCCATTATTCTTCCCTCTGGACCAAGTAAAATAAGCCTTTTCCCTCTTCCACAGGACTCTCTTTCTAATATGCAAATCTAGCCTAGCGTGACCCTCCATCGGTCATTAAGTCAACTAGCGTTTCTTAAGTGCTTCTTATGTTGTGGGCACATAGTAGACCTTTTCTTCTCCATGCCAGACACCTCCAGTTTCTTCAACTGATCCTCATAGACCATGAATTCAGGCCCTTCATCACCCTGGTTGCCTTGCTTCTTATTCCTGAGCAGAATTGACCCTGTCTGAAAAGAACCCATTTGAAATTAAAGAAAGGAGGATGCCCTCATAAGAAGATAGCCTTTATGTGCTCTGCTTTTTCCAAGGATACTGATGAGCATATGGCATGCACTTGAATAGAATATCTTGAGAGTTTTGTTTTTGTTTTTTATTATACAGCAGCCTTTAATCCTGGAGTAGCTGTCATAACCAGCAGATGGAATAGAGAGTGAGTGAAGAGTAAGAGATGGTCAAGACAATATCCAAATTCTTCCCTAGAAAACAAACAGTATAAAGTCAGAGCTCCCTTTACTAAATGGGGGGGGTGTTAAGAAAGGGGGAGACCAAAAGCCTACAGCTGAGGCTTTTTCACTGCTTATGTAATGGAAATTTCCAGGTCAGACCCAAGAGTGAAAAAGATTTACAGGAATTTTCCTTAAATTGGGGGTTGGGTGCCTGGGCTTGAAAAAAGTGTTATAAATAGAGAGGATTGTTTGGGACAGTGTTGCTTCCCTGCGAAGGGACCAATTGGTCAGGAATATGGTCTCCTGATGGCCCCTCCTCTCTTGTACCCAAGGGAAGCTCTATTGCCTGCCAGGAGCCTTGGGCATCGGGTTATTTCAACAGAGCCCATAATTATTTCATTTGCAGTTCAGGAAGCTCAAACATGCAATTTTAGGAATATTGAAGAGGATTGGGGGAGGGGGAGAAAAGAGTCAATAAATGTTTGCAGGCCAAACAAAGCTTTTTATATGGTTTTGATGTAAATCCCATGATTAAGCTCCCCATGTGCAAAAAGTGGCTTTTTCACAGCTCCTGATCCCTATGAAATGAGAAGCACATGTAGCCTGGCATAAGTCTGAGGCTCCTAGAGGACCAGAGTAGAAAGAGATTCGTAATTGTGGGACTGGGTGGAGCTCAGGCTCATCCTAAAAAGGAGGTCAGTTTATCAGATAATGTCACCAGCTTTGGATAGTTCCCAGAGCACGCTGTAGCTACACTATAATGCTTAGCACTGTTCTGACTGCTAAATTATTATTTGCCAAATGAATGAATGAATATATTGAGTATCGATGGGAGCTGCTTTATTTATGATATCACCCTATAATAAAGTCCTCTAGCACATTACAACTAATGGAACCCCCTTGAGTGGGGTCTAAGACAGCTTCCTTAAATCAAGTTCTATTTATAATTACTGACAGGTTTTAGTGTTTTGACATTCAGGTCACTCTAATGACTCCTCTTTCCATTTTTTTCCTAGTACATATCAATCTGTAAGTATTCAGGGCACATAAATTTTGTTTATAAATTTTGGTTTGTATTGAGTTAGTTGTAGATACCTGGAGCTATGAAGTGTCTCCCAGGACTGCTACTTCTTTCCCTTTTTAATCAGGTCACGTGAAACCCAACAAGTTGGGTGGTCTCATTCCCATATCCCAGTGTTCTCTTTCCCTCTCATCCTTTCATTTGGGGTTACAGTAAAACCCTCCCCAGAAGGTCCCATAAAACTTCCCCATACGATACAGTCATATTGTTAGAGCCCATCTTTTCTCTACTTTCCTTTTGGGAAGTTTTTGTAACTGAGGAGTTTTTTTTTCATAAGAGTTGTCTGGTTCCCTGAAAAACAAAACAAAACATCTTAAGTTGATTTTGACTATATTTCCTTTGATGGCACATTTGCAAAAGAGGGCTCTTCACTTCCTATGAAGTTGACATATCAAAAGTTAGAAAAGGAAGACAGGGAAGAAAAGAAGTAAAGAAAGAAGGAAGGAAGGGGAAGAAAGGAAAAGAAGAAGGGAGAGGGAAGGAAGATGAGAAGGAAAGAAGAGAAGGAAGGAGGGAAGAATTGATGGATGGGAGGAGAGAAGGAAGAAGGATGAGAGGAAAGAAAGAAGGAAGAGAGGGAAGGAAAGAAGGAAGGAAAAAGAAAGGCAGGAGAGAGGGAGGGAAAGAGGGAATGAAGGAAGGGCACATAGGACTTAGAACAAGAAGAAACCTTAAAGGTCATGCAGTCCAACTCCCTGATTATACAGGTGAGAAAAGTGAGGCCCAGAGAGGTTAAGTGATTCACCTAAGGTCACAAAGGTTGGATGTGGTCCTGTGTCTTCAGTTTCATTACTCTTTCCATTGCACCACACTGCCTCCTCCATGAATTGGAAGAGCAACATGACCTAATGGAAAGAGCCCTGAGTGTGTAACGAGGACCCAAATTCACATCCCAGTCCTGCCCTGTCCTGCCTGTATGATTTTGGGAACACTTGTTTGAGCTTCAATTACTCATTTATAAAGTGAGCCTATCAGCCTGAATGACCTGTAAAATCCTTTCCATCTCTAAATCTGAGTCCATGTGTTTGGATGCTGAGCATCCAAAGATAGATGCAACAAAGATCTCACTTTCAAGGAGTTTCTAACCTAAGAGAGGAGGCAAACATACATTTAAGAGGGGAAAAAAAATCCAGCTGTGATGCCTTTAGGGAGAATGTGATAAGGGGAAAGGAAGGATCCAGCAAAGTGAAATGGGATACTGGAAGAAGCAGAGACCTTTTTCATCTGGAAGAATTAAGGAAGCCTTCATGGAAAGGGAGGTAACTAGCTTGAACTTTAAGGAGCCCCAGTGCTTATGAGGAGGAATTCTCCAATAACAGAAACCTAACATTTTTTAACATGACATTTCACATGTTGGAAGCAGGGTGTTATTGTGGAGATAGAGCTGGAATTGGAGTCATAAGACTCATAGGTTCAATCTTGCCTCAAAGTTGTTTGCCCTTAGTCAAATCACCTCTCTGAGACTGACATTAAGGAACCACTGCTGGAATCAAGGGGTTGGGACACTTGTCCCTATTCCTTTTCCATGAAGAGGACCCTTCTGCTTTGTCTGTGCAGGCAGTCAGACTAAATTCAATCCCGGGGGAGCCAATCCTTTAAAGAGAGGGATTAGATTCCCTTTTCTCATACTCCTTGACTTATTACGTCTCCCACCCCAGCACACTGGAGAAAAATTGTTTATAGGTTTAGGATTATAGAATTTCTCAAAAAAAGGAGGTGGGAAGGGAATAGGGAGGCACTAAATTTGTAATATATATCAAGTATGGGAGAAGTATTTTTTTAATACCCAAAAGAAATAATAAGCACAAAAATACAAGTGTGTATTAACAGGTTTCAATAACTTAATTTATTTTTGACTACTGTTATACTCTTTTGAGAAGCCAATACTTAAACTTCATTGGAACATAAAATTTTAGGTTTACCAAATGTTCATTTCACATTTCTCATTGGCTCTGCACTGTCCAAATAATTGGTCCATGTCTTCTACTAGTGGTCATCTTCTCTAGAATAAACTTCCCTTGTCTCCAGTCAACTGAAGACCTCTCAAACTTACACTAGTTGGCTATGTCTACCTCAAGAATGCTATTCAGTTACTTATTAAGGAAACACAAAGTGGAAAAAGCAGCCAGGGTCCCAGGATCCCAGGCACAATCTCACCTAGTTAAGTTCATACGCTATGTGGGAGTGGCCATGAGGTTAGGAGAGGGAAGAAAAACACACTTATTCTCCACTTCTCATGGGAAGTCTAGTAACCAAGAGGCACTGTTTACCAAAGGGGAACATTGAAGGAAGCAATTGGACAGGATGCTTTCTTTTTTAACTGACACAGCACCCAGCCTCATGACAATGGCAGGGAGTAAACCAAGGGGCCTCTCAGATTTTGCTGATTATTATTATGAAACTGTCAAATCCTTTAAGTGCTGGGCCACCATAAAGATCCCTTTCTAAATTGCCCATTTTAGTCAAGGATGCTAGTTCTTTTTCCAGTTGTAACAACAATGTGGCTAATGGCTGCTGTGGAGGTGAAAGACCCACAACAAGAGCACACAGAAGGGCTGCCAGCACAGGTTCTTTGAACGACTTTTCTAAGGATAGCAACTTTGAGGGGTTAACAGTCTCACTTTAATCGAACATACATACATCATTCACTTAGTTTGGGGGAAAAGCCAGTACTCTGAACTTTAGAGAACACAAAACAGAAATTACAAACAGAGACAATATAAACAGATCAACATTTCTGTCTAACCAAATCACAGTATACATAGTTACCAGAGAAGCACCAACATCTGGGTTTTCCAAAGTCTCCTTAACAATGGCTACCCAGAGTCTCATCTGGTCAAATCACACAACACTCTTCCAGTGAGTAAAAGCCCCAAACAAAATGCTAACCCCTAAGTTTATATACCCTTCTTAGGGCCCGAAGGCTCCACACCTAATCAGCAGAAGGGTGTAGGTCTGGGGCTTCACACCTAGTTAGCAAAAAAATGTGAGCCTGGGGCTTTGCACCTAGCAAGACTTAATCAAAGGCACTTGATAAGCATTCTAAAAGAGTAAACAGTAAAAAAAAAAAAGTCGCACCTTAATTACCAATACACCAGTCTACCAGGTTCATAATATTGGAGTGATTGTCCATATTTCTCTTACCTTCTCCATTCCTCATCTAATCCAATACAGTGTCCTGTCAATTGTCCATGCCCTCTCTTGCATTTCAAGAGCTATAACCCCTTTACACACAATCATCTTTTAATAGCTCAATTACGGAAATAGCTTCCAACTTATCTTCCAGTTCCCAGTTTCTTTTAAAATGTTTTATGGACACTTTTTTGTCATTTTATACCGCAGTCATTTTCTAATAACTCCCTCAAGGCACTCTTCCTTATTAAAAAGAAGCAGTTAATAATAATAATAGCTAATATTTATTACTAAAGTGTTATCATTACACTTAAAGGTTTGCATGGCACTTTACATATAGTATCATCTGATTTGGTCCTCATAATAATCCTGTTAATAGGTGCTATTAGTATTCCCATTTTACAGATGAAGAAATTGAAGCTGAGAAGTTAAGTGACTTGCTCATGGTCACATAGCTAACAACGTGACTGAGACGAGATTCAAACTCAGATCTTTCTTATAAGAGCTATTACCCAATAGATAAATGGTCAAAGGATACGAACAGTTTTCAGAGGAAGGAGTCCAAGCCATTAACAGCTATATAAAGTTCTAAAAATATAATTAATAATTAGAGAAATGCAAATTAAAGTAATTTTAAACTGTCAGATTGGCAAAAATGACAAAAGAAGTAAATGACAAATTTTGGAGATGATATGGGGAAACACATTAATGCACTATTGGTAGAATTGTGAACTGGGAAGCAGTTTTGAACTATGGCCAGAATGTTACCGAAATGCATGCCCAGCTGTACCACTACTGGACATATATTCCATAAGAAATCAAAGAAAGAAGAAAAAGGATCTATATGTACAAAAATGTGTATTGCAGTCTTTGTAGTAACTCAAAATTGTAAACTAAGGTGGTGTTATACTGAGAAGCAGATAAGCAAATTGTGGTATGTACATGTAATGAAATATTATTGTGACATAAGTGATGAAATAGACAATTTTCAGAAGAAATTGGAAAGACCTTTATAAAGTGATACTAGGGGAACGGTTTGTACAGTGTAACACTCCAGGGAAAAACATTTTAAAATACTTTAGAATTCTGATAAATGAAATTATAAACCATAAGACCAAAAGCCACTCATCTTCTACAGAAAAAAAAAACACATTTTTAGACATGGCTGATGTGGGAATTTGTTTTGCTGGACTATGCAGCTAAGTATCTATCTATCTAGCCATCTGTCTATCTATCTGTCTGTCTGTCTGTCTCTGTCTGTCTATCTATCTACCTATATTTAAAAATTGCTCAATAGTGGAGGGAGATAGTGGGAAGGATAGAGTAGTTTTTTAAATGCTTGTTAATTTAAAAAATTTTAAAAAACTGAACTATTAAAAATGTTTAGGTTTTCCTTATTCCAAGTCCAGGGCTCTACTTGTACGTTAATTGGGAATGACACATGAATATAATGGAATATTATTGCTTAGCCATAAGAAATGATAAACATGATGAATATAGAGAAGCATAGGAAGACGTACAAACCTATGCACAAGCCCAGCCAGGAAAACAATATACACAATGACCACAGCAATGTAAATGGAAATAACAACAAAATGCCATGGAAACTGAATTCTATGAAATTATGATGAATACGTTTGACTTCGAAGAAGAAATATAAGAAAGCATCTCCCTTTTTTTCTTCTTAGAGGTAGAAAATGATGGAAATGGAAATGTGTGTGTGTATAGTCAGACTTTTTCAGTGGATTTTCTAAACTGCTTTTCTTTTCCTCTTTAAAAAATTCTTTGTTATAAGAAATGGCTTTTGGAGTGGGGGTGGGTGGGGAGGGCAGCAGATGGAGATGATTATATTGGGAGATGTAGGTGATATAAAAACAAAGGATATCAGCATAATTTTATTTTTTAAAAAGGAAACAGTTAAACCAAACTAATAACAGCATCATGTCTGACAGTGTATGCAACATTTCACACCTGTTGGTTTGTCTACCACCTCACAACATGCATCATTGTCAGCCTTCTGGAACTGAGATTCTTCTAGGCTTTCTCCCACTTTACTACATATAATTGCTAGAATATTTTTTTAAATAAAAGACTTTTGCTACTTGGGAACCTACAGTGGACATCTACTGTGAATCGTATAAAATAAAAACTCTTCAAGCTAGCAGTTAAGACACTGTATCACATAAGTTCCCTTTCTCTCACTCATCTAATTTCTCACTTGTCCTCAATTTAGATTCTTGCCTCTAGCCAAGCCAATGGGGTTGATGCTATTTGCCCATGATTTTTTTCATTTCTTTCTCTATGCTGTCTTCTCTCTATCTAAAATACTCTCCCTTTCTCTTCACTTTACTTTCTTTAAAACCAGATCAAATGCTTCTTCCTGGAAATCCCTCTATGACTGTCTCCATCTGACTCTGCTGCCTCTCTGCTTAGTTAGTACTCTTTCAGTACTTATAGACTAAGCGTGTTCCGGTAGAGAATCCTATTATAAAGAATATTATAACAAATTTTTCTATGGCCATAAAAAGAATAAGCCCCTTGAAGAAATGTAGTGGTTATTCAAAGTATTTAGGACACACTAGTTCTCGCTCAGGCATCATAAAGTCCTTGGGAGGGGGGATGAAACACTGTTCCTTGCCCCAGAGGTCTTGAAGAAAGGTTTCCCAGATACTCCAGCTACAGTCCAGCCTAGCACAGTGGCTGTACTGTTAATGTACACGTCCTGGGCAGATGGAAAGATTTCACAGTTTATTAATAGAAAACACTTGGGTTCACATTAGGGATTGTAAATCATATCCATATATATAGATATATTTTCCTTTTTCTCAAAAACTGAATTCAGGCCCCAAATTTCCCAACAGTACCCTCATTAAATGGGTTTCCTTTTTGAGCACTACCTTCCTGAGCCTGTTTGTGAAACCTGCCATGAATGACATTTTCCCTCAGTCGCTGGTTAGGTCTGGCCAACGGCTTGGCCTATAGACTTAGGCCTTCTCAGGTGTGATAGTCTTTGGTTTGTCAGTCAGAAGATGGTGTCTCCACTGCACAAAGAGCTACAGTAAAGGCCCATTGGAGCAAGGCCAGCCTGTTATAAAACAATGAAATTGGCAGTTTTCTCTTGTGCCCTTGCTATGCCTTAGAGGAGTACTGCTTTGTAGCTGCTCTGGTATCAGTCCCCTCCCCCCCCAACATTCATCCATTCAATAATCATTTACCAAATAGAAACAACCTAGGATTAACAGGCTGTTGAGTTGGAAAAGAATTAATAGCTAGGTGATCAACTAGTATTTTACTGTGGAAATTACTAGTAGATCAATAATCAATATTATTTTAAATTAACAAATGTATATGGAGCACCTACTATGTATTAGATACTTGCTAGATCCCGTTTGAAATAGAAAAGTGAATAAGACAGAGTTTGCTTCTCAGTCTAATTGGAAAGAAAAGGCAGCGCACATGAAATCTACCTGAAAAACAAGGCATCACCAGGTGCTAAATAAATGGTACAGATGGCTGTAGGAGGTCAGAGAACTAAGATTGTTTGCAGTTTATGTGGTCAGGAAGTAGGATCAGAACTGGCTTAATGTGTTATTCCTCCCAAAGGTGCTTCCCATTCGTTCATGGAGATGCATGGAAATTCAATTCAACAAAAATGGAATGTGCTAGGCATGGAGGTACGATTCATGTCCTCAAGGAGCTCACGTTCTATTGGGGATGAGTAATACAGGGGAATTGGAGGAGAGAGAGAAAAGCACTTAGCAAATGGATGGATGAGAGAAGGCTTGATGGAAGAGATGGCAATTGCATTGAGTTCTAAAGAAGAGTGAAGATTCATTAAAAGATGAAGAGGAGCTGCATCGCAGGCATAGGGGATAACTGATGTTAATACACATTGGCAACAAATATAATAGAGTTTGGGAGCAGCCAATAGTCCAGTTTGTCTGGAAAAGGGGCATGTGGGGGGAAACAGGGCTGCAAAGAAAGGTTGGAGCCTAATGGTAGAGAGCTTTAAATGCCAAGCTCTAGTTTATCCACCAAAGATTTTTGAGAATGGGAGTGACATTGTCTTAAGAAGGCTCTTGGAGCAACAAGATCTCAATTCAATTCTTAGTTTTAACATTTAGATTTTTTTTGGTACGTGACCATTGTTGAGCTGAATGATGATGAAACTTTCACTAGGAAAGATGGTGGGAGGAGGTGGCAATTGTATAGTTTGAGGGAAAGAATAGGAAGGAACTGAGTGGAGTTGAAGCTGAGAGAGAGACGACTGGGCTCAAGATCTTGTGGGCTTTGTGGGGTGAAAGCAGAGACTAAAAAAAATGTGAAAAGAGCAGATAGCTTGATATAGTAGAAAGACCACTGAATTTGAACTCAAAACCTGAGTTCAAATCCTGATTATTCTACTTATTGCCAGGATAACTTTGGGTTTTGGTTTATCCATTCATAAATGGAGAGAGAGAGGGACAAGAGATCCTTCCAGCTCCAAATCTGATGAATCTGTAAGCCACTTCCTCTTTTGATTCTCATTTTTTTCTCATCTGTAAAAAGAGGATAATAATACTAGCAGTAACTACCCTACAGGGTTGTTTTGAGGAAAGTGCTTTGTAAACCTTAAAGTCCTATGTAAAAGTAGGGCAGTGTCATCATTGTTATTATTATCAGTGACTTCCACTAACATCCCTCTTTGATGCCTTATTCATTCATTCAACAAGTACTTATTAAGTGCCTTCTGTGTGTAGGAGCTAGAGATACAGAGTCCCTGCCCTTAAGGATCTTACATTCTCTTGTGGTATGTAACATGCACACACACACATATGTAATTTTCATCATGATGTAGAGGTGAACCTGAATTCTCAAAGGCTATGCCTGACAAATCTTACCAAGTCCTTAAAATGTTGTCTCAATTTTGTATTTGTATTTCCCACCGTTAACTTGGCACATAGTAAGCACTAAATGTGTTTCATTTATTTATTCATTGAAAAGACTTCAAGTACTTTGACTGACTATATGCCTGTGGTCTGAAGACCAACATAACTAAATTTAGAGAGGCTCATTTCCAGTGTGGCTTCAGGGTGATGAATTTTTCCACCACAACTCTTAAAGACCATCTACTAAGTCATAAGAGGGTTGTGATATATATTATTGGATAGAGTGCCTATAATGATGAAATCTTTGAAATATTATTAATGGCAAACAAGTAGAGAATATAACTCTGGGCAGGGGCTTTTCCTGGCATGGCTCACATCACCAAAAGACATCTATTAAATCTCCCAATAGGTCAGTCCAGTTAGACAAGCAAGCTATCTTGGTGCTGGACAGGACTCCAAAAGTAAGTGTTACTGAGCCATTCCACCTGTTTCCACATCTAGGTGGGGGTGGGTGATGGGCAGTGGGTGGTATGTATAATCTGTCAACCTCAGCTTCATCATTTATCCACTATGACCTTAGACAGATTGCTTACCTGCTCTAGGCTAGCTTCCCCATAAGTAGAATGGGGTAGGGGGAAGGGTTGGACTGAATGATCTCTAAGGGGTCATCCCATTATGAAATTCTGATTCTATTATTCATTCAAGCCCTCCACAATCTGATTACAACCTGCCTTTCAAGCTCCTCTTTATATATCTTCTCCCAGGAAAAGTGGGTCTGCTAATAGCTTTTGGACATGCCTTTCATTTTTTCCCCTCTGTGCCTTTGTCTGTGTCACTCTGCCTACTTGATATGCCTTCCCTTTTTTTTACTTTATTTGGAGTACTCATATTCCAAATCCTAACTCAATTTCTATCTCCCTTGGGAACCCTTCTCTGACATCTCCAGTTCAAGGATCTCACCCGTCTCTGATCTCTTGTAGCATTGGTTGCTTGTAATATGATCTGACACTTTATACATACTGTCTTGCAGAATGTTGTAAATCATCTTTTTATATTTTTTGTATAGCGCAACTACACCATGGGCACCTTGAGGACAGAGACTGTGACTTAGTCATCTTTGTATTCCTCATAGCTCAACACTGTGCCCTATACTTGAAAAGAGCTTGACGAGTATCTGTTGATTGCTTCACCTCTATGATTTGGGCTAGTCGCATAGTCGTCACCACTTTAAAAAGAAAGACGTGTCGATGGTCACATCCTTCCTACCCAGGCCTCCTCCTTCACTCTGGTCCTGATTTAGTCTCCTCAGTGAAAGGGAATTCCAGGATCATAGAATTAAAAACTGAAACGGGCTGCACTGACCATCTAATCTAGCTCCATCACTGTACAGATGCAGATGCTCAGACTCAGAAGTTAAGGGACTTCTCCTAACTCACACAAGTATACTAGTAGAACAGAATTGGTTCCAAACCCAGTCTTCTAAATCCAAATCCAGTTCTATTCCCATTATACCATAGTACCTCTCTCTCAAATTGTGTGTTACTTGGAGTCAAATGCCTGCAATCCTTAGGAAAATAATTCCCTCCTGCCTCAGAAAAATAGCTCCATTTTCCAGGAAGACTTTAGAAAAAAAAAAAACCAGTGCATCTTTTCTCTCCTTTGGGGGAGGGGAATTTTTTCTTATTTTTTAAAGTCTAGATGCTTTTGTTTATTTGCTTTGTTTCTTAAATGAAAAGAACCTCAGGCCAGCAGGAATTCTTTTGGTGGCCACAGCATATATGCTGTTTTATAGCACAAAGGAGCGGTTGTCCCCTTGGCAAGTGTAGCCAACTTAGGAAGACACTTAGTCCCTCTCCCGCTGGGAACAGGAGGTTAGCCTTTCGTTCTGGTGGCAGCTGCCAGCCCTCAGCTGTACCTGAAATGCAGTCAAGCAGGACACTCTGGGCTCCTGCAAGAGCCCAGCAAGAGCAATAAACCAAGACCAGGAATGAGGCAGAGGCTTAAAATGCCAGAAATTGGAAGAAAGGCTATGCAGCCAGGGAGATAAATCTCTTTCTCTGATTCCAAGGGCTGAAGTATTATAACAAGACGAGCTAACAGAGTCAGCCTAGAGAGAGTAAGCCCAAGGTAAGGGAAGAGCCATAGAATTGGAGAATATCAAAGCATAGTTCATAAAATATCCAAGCTAGAAGGGAACTTCTATTAAGGAACATGACATGTGAGGAAGAGGTCTTAAAGCATAACGTGGAATAGTAGAGGAGGAAGGGACCATAAAGATTTATTCCAAGTGTTCAAGTATTTTTTAACATTTTTGAGCCATAGATCCCTTTGGCAGTCTGGCAGAGCCTGTGGAACCCTTCTCAAAATAATGTGTAAGATAAAATTCACTGGATTACAAAAGTATCAATTGTATTTAAATACAGTTATCGAAAAATTAAGAAAAAGAGTTCATAGACCCCAGGTTAAGAACCCCTGATAGCATGATCCCCTTATTTTCTGGATGGGCAAATTGAGGCCCGGGGACACTGAAGCATGGTTTCTTGACTCCTTCATTCTTCTTTCTTCTATGCAAGAAAACAGGTCAGATTTTGCTACCCTTCCGCTTTACTTTACTGAGGCTTCCCATTAGTATCTGAGAGGAAGATGGATGCACTGTCTCCTAATTCTCACTGGGGTCCCTGAAAGGCTCAGTGGCTGTTGTGCTATAGTGGAAAGAGCAGAGGTCTCAGAATCAGGAGACCTGGGTTTGAATCCCTCCTCTGACACTTCCTAGATGTGGGACTATGCGCAGGTGGCTTCACTTGGCAGAATCTCAGTTTTCCCATCTGTAAAATAAGAGTTGTTAAAAGGAAAGTACTTTGTAAACTTTATAGCAGTATAGAAACATGAGTTATTGTTATGGGCTGGGAACCAAAGTTAAAAAGTAAAGAATTTGTAATCTGACATCTCAGAGGAAGCACTAACGGCCCGGGCCACTGAAGAAATGGTTCTATGGATGATTTAAAAAAAGTGTTTCAGACTAAGTACGATAGATTCTGTTCTTAATAGCTCCCCGCTATTAAACATTGAGGCAGCTGGGTGGTGCCGTGGATAGAGTGCTGGGCCTGGAATTGGGGAGACTTATCTTCCTGAGTTCAGTTCTGGCCTCAGACGCTTCCTAGCTGTGTCACTCAACCCTGTTTGTCTCAGTTTCCGCATCAGTAAAATGAGCAAGAGGAGGAAACGGCAAACCACTCCAGCATCTTTGCCAAGATATTGGATACCACAAATGGGGTCCTGAAGAGTCAGACATGACTGAAAAATGGCTGAACAATAATTAACATTAGATAAATCATTTCACTTGAAAGAGAATCACGATACACTATAGTTCAACCCAAATCCCTATCTATGTGAACTATGGAATGTCCCAGAATCTGCTTATCTAAAATTGTCACCCCATCCTTATAGTTGAGCTGTGGACCAGACAAAATCAGAGGGATGGTGCTGTCACATAAGTGCAATTCAATAAATCCATCAATAAACATTTATTAAGCACCTACATGTACTAAGCACTGTGCTAAGTCCTGGGCGTACAAAGAGGCAAAAGATAGTCCCTGCCCTGGAGGAGCTTACAAGCTAATTCACCAGATGCTTGCTGATTCCTTTCTTTTTGTAGCTATATTTTGTTTTCCTTGTGTGTGGGGGTGGGGTGAAGTACTTGGAAATGGAGGTGCAAAGCAACAGGAAGAAGAGACTTGTTGGCAAATATTTCCCTTCTGTTTTGTTTGGTACCACTATTGTTCACTCCACCTTCTTCCTTTCACTCATTAAAAATGAGGAGAGAAAAGAGAGAAACAAAACTTTTGTAACAAATAATCATTCAAGCAAAACAAATCTACACCATGGCCATGTCCAAAAAATGTACCTTTTTCTACATTTTGTGCCCATCACTTCTCTGTGCTTCATCATGGATCCTCTGTAGACATGCCAACTCTCTCATTTAGTTTAGAGGAAACTGAGTCCTGAAGACGTAAAGTGACTTGACCAAGGTCATACAGGTGGTAAGGGACAGCCCTAGGATATGAACTGAGATCTTCCTGACTTCCAGTCCAGGGCATGCCCCACTATGCCATGCTGCCTTCAGACCTGAAAAAGAATTGTGTGTCAACACTCACAGGTCTGTGATTTCATCAATGTAGACACTTGCTCCACCACCATAACTGTAACTCCTTTATACTTCATGAGATGCTACAGCTCAAAAAAATCTATCTCTTGATGGCTTCTGGTGCAGAGTCTCTCTGCATATAGCCAGTCTGGTCCCAAGATGACAGACACATAGTTGATCACTGGGCATATCTTCAATGTCTTTCCAGTTTGGTGGGACCTGCCAGAGTTTGACCTTTATGGACAGTCTTTAAAATTTTTTTTTCAATTAACAAGTATTTGCTTTGTCTCCTTCCTACTTTCTCTCCTGCACTTCTCCCCATCAGAAAAAAAAAACCCAAAATCTTTGTAACATATATGCATAATCAAAATAAATTCATAATATGCCTCTGTCCAAAAAGTACATCTCATTCTGCATCTTGAGTCCATCACCTCCCTGTCAGGAGATATGGAACATGCTTTGTCATAAGTCCTCTGGAATTGTAGTTCATTGCCTTGATCAGAGTTCTTAAATCTTTCAAAGTTTCCTTTCTTTAAGACATTGTCATATAAATTATTCTCCTGTTCTACTCACTTCATTCTGTATCAGTTCATACAAGTCTTCCCAGTTTTCTGTGAAATGGTCCTTTCCATAATTTCTTATGGTACAATAATATTCCATTACTTTTATATGCAATATTTTGTCCAGTCACTCTATAGTTGATAGGTACCCCTTTGGTTTCCAGTTCTTTGTCACTACAAAGAGAACAGCTAAATATATGTTGTACATTTGGATTCTTTTCTTCTTTCTTTGATCTCTTTGGGATATAAAATTACAGGTGGTATCACTGGGTCAGAGGATGTGCACACTTTAGTAATTTTGGGGACAGTTCTAAATTGCTTTCTAGAACAGCTGGATTGATTGACAGCTCTACAAACAGGATGTTATTGTGCCTGTTTTATCACAACCCTTCCAACATTTGTCATTTTCCTTTTTTGCTTATCTTTGCCAATTTGAAGTGTGTGAAGAATTGTTTAATTTTGCATTTATCTGATTACTAGTAATTTGGAACTGTTTTATATTATTTTATATTGATATCTTAGATTTCTTCCTCTGAAAACTGTTTGTTTATATCCTTTGGCCTTTTATCAAATGGAGATGACTTATTCTCATAAATTTGAATCAGTTCCTCATATTATTTGGGCACAGTCTTCAAGAACCCAGGATCACCTTGATACCATACAACAAGGTATCAGAGGACTATATTGGAGGCCGATCCCTTAAAAACAAGTTTGACAAGTAACTAATGTTAGAAAAATCACTAACTAACTAATTGAAACGCAGCCAAGATAAAAGGAGGAGCCAAAGGTAAGAATTTGTGTTTCTAGCACTATCCAGAGGACACATTGCTCTAATTCTAATTACTAAAACCAGTAATCAAGACAGAATGATCCCTAGAGTGAAAGTTAGTTCACTAAGTTAGCACAGTTTGGCAGGTTCCAGATCCCCTTGGTCTAATTCTATCATAATCAAACCATGTTCTGATTTATCATTTTTTTAAATCAATCAACCAGCATTTATTAAAAAGCTTATTATTTGGCAAAAATCTGAAATACAAAGACAAAAATGAAATATTCCCTAACACCAAGAAACTTAACTTTCTATAGGGGGAGTCAGCATTTTTGAGGATAAGTATCCACAAAATAATCTAGAAAATAAATGCAACTTAATTTGTGGGAGGGAGACAAGAGCCGCTAGAGAAAGCAAGAGAGGCCTCAGGTAGGAGGTGGCGTTTGAACTGAGCTTTTAGGGACAGCTAAGAAGGAAGTGGAGGCAGTTTATTCCGGGCACGGAAGTCAACCGTTCCAAAGACGATGAGATGGGAGATAGAATGCCTTGTAAGAAGAGCAAGCAAACCAATTTTGTTATACACAAGGAGAATATTTACGGAAGAGAACTGTATGAAGGAGAATAATATATGATGAAGCTGAAAAGGTGAATTGGAGTCAGATTATGAAGGACTTTAAATGTCAAACAAAGGAGTCTGCATTTAATCCTAGAGGTTATAGTGACTCAGTTATTATCCAAAAGCATTTATTAAGCACCTACTATGTGTCCAGTATTGTGCTAAGCCCTGGGGATACAAAGTAAGGTAAAAGTAACTCTTTCTCTCAAGGAGCTTACATGGAGAAAACAGGTACATAACTGTGTACATACAAGATTTAAAGGATGTATTAGAGACAGTCAACAAAGGGAAGGAAGATTGGGAGAGGCTTGTTTTAGAAGGGGGGGGGGTTTTAGCTGAGACCTGAATGAAGCCAGGAAAGCCAGGAAGTAGAGATAAAAAGAAAGAGCATTCCAGGCATAGGGGACAACTAGTGAAAATGCCTGGAGTTGGGCAATGGAGTGTCCTATTCAACAGCAAAGAGGCCAGTGTCACTAGACTGCAGAATACACTGAATACGTTAGGTATATAAAAAGACTGGGAAGGCAGGAAGGGGAGCAGAATGCCAGACAGTAGATTTTATATTTAATCCCGGTGGTGATTGGAAGCCACTGGAGTTTACTGAACAGGGAGGTAGCATGGGCAAACCTGTACTTTTGGAAGACCAATTTGACATCTCAGTGAAAGATGGATTGTGGTGGGGAGACATTGAATGCAGGGAGAGCAAACGGTAGGGTATCGCAATTGGCTAGGTATGAGGTAAGGATGGCTTACAGCAGGATGGTGGCAGTGTCAGAGGAGAGAAGGGGGACATATTCGAGAGATGTTACAAAAATAAAATTGACAGGACCTGGTAACAGATTGGATATGGGAAGTGAAAGAGAGTGAGGAGTCCAGGATAACATCTAGATTGTGAGCCTGGGTGACTGGCAGAATGGTGGTACCCTCAATAGTAGTAAGGAAGAAAGGAAGAGAGGAGAGTTTGAAGGAAAGAATAATCAGTTTTGGTTCATGATGTTTACAGGACATCTAGTTAGAGATATCCAATAGGCAGTTGGAGATATAAGTCTGGGGGTTAGGGAAGAGGTTAGGAATGGATAAAGAGATGTGAGAATCATCAGCATAGAGATGATAATTGAGTCCTTGGGAGTTGATAGGATTATCAAGGGAAATACTATAAAGGGAGAAGAGAAGAGGGCCCAGGACAGACCTCTGGAGGACACTCATGGTTAGCTGATGTGACCTGGATCCAGATAGTGTAAAGAAGATAATGAGCATTCACATAGGTAGGAGGAGAGCCAGGAAAGAACGGTGTCATGATAACCTAGAGACCATAGAGTATCAAGGAGAAGGGGGGGGGGCAGTGATCAACAGAGAGGTCAAGGTGGATGAGAAAAGACCCTTGGATTAGACAATTAAGAGATAACAGGTAACTTTGGAGAGCGAAGTTTTATTTGAATGATGAGGTCAGAAGCCAGACTGCAGAGAATTAAGAAGGAGAGGAAAGTGTAGACATTGATTACAAGGGGCTTTCTTGAGGAGTTTAGCTACAAAAAGGAGGAGCTAGTGGAGATGGTCAAATCAAGTGAAGGTGTTTTGAGGATGGGGGAGACATGAGCATGTTTGTAGGTAACAGAGAAGCAGCTGGTCAGCTGGAATGGAATCAGTTGTTCGTGTGTTTGCCTTGGCAAGGAGAGGGGCTGCTTCTTCCTATGAGACACGAGTTAAGGAGGAGATAGTGGCAGAAAACATCTGAATGATATGAGATAAGGAGGAGCTAAAGGGAACTCTCGGTGAATAGTCTCCATTTTTTTCAGTACTGGGAAATTAAGGTGTTTGGGGGAGTGTGAATATCTATGTTGAAATGCCTTGTATGAGGGCAGGAGTTGAGACAAGGAGAAAGATTGTGAATCAGGCACTGAACTCATTCATGACAGAAAGAAAGTGTCCTGGAAGGCAATAGATAAAAGCTATCACAATTTTGATTGAGTGGTAAACATTGATTGAGTGAATCTCAGAGGAACAGAGGTTACTGAGAAATGTCACTGAAGGAGGGCTTGGAAATGGAAATGGAGAGGAAAGGGGAATAAGTGAAAATGCAACTAGAGCTGGAAAGGGTGGCCAAAGAGGTTCTGTCATCAGGAAGGAGCCAGGTTTCAGTGAGACCTAGAAGATGGAAAGAGTAGAAAAAGAAAGTATTCAAGGTGAAAGCAAGTTTGCTGCCTTTGGAGCAGGCATTCCATGAGCAGGCAGTGACATAATCAGGCCTCTGCTTTAGGAATCTCACTTTGGCAGCTGGGTAGAGGATGGCTTGGAGAAGGCATAGACTTGAGATCAATTAGGAGGCTACTGCAATAACCCAGGTAAGAGGTGCTGAGTTCTTGAGCTGGAATAATGGCCATGTGCGTGGAGAAAGGAGTGGATGTGAGAAATGTTGAGTAGTATTGAGAAGGCTCTGAGACTAATTGGATATGGGGGCAGGGGTGAGGGAAAGGGAAGATCTGAGGTTGACTCTGAAGATGAAGCCTGGGTAACTGGAAGGATGGTGGTACCCTCAAAAGAAATAAGAAAGCAGGAAAGAGGGTCACGTTCTTGTTTTATGATAGTGACATATTTTGGATATGTTAAGTTTGAAATGCCTATAGGACATCCAATTCAAAATGTCCAACAGATAGTTGGAAACATGAAACCAGAGCTCAGGAGAGATACAAAGTCTAGTTAGACTGAGGATTTTATATATAGAGAGGGGATGATTGTGGGGGCAATCTTCTAATGGAGATAAATAGGAGGAAATGGGATCAAAAGTACAATTAAAGATTTTGGCCTTGATGAAGAAAAGATCTACCTCTTCATTAGAGACTGAAATGGAGGAGAGATTGGGATGTGGGGCAAGTGATATAAAGGGGTTTTGTGGTATAGAGTAGGGAGAAAGAGGTAGCTTTCTTTTAGTAAATTATGAAACAAAACCTTCTGAGAGGGTGGTGAGGGGTAATATGGAAGGTTTAAGGAGAGAAAGCATGGAACAACCTATGGGGAATGTAGTAATCAACTAGGAAGGGATAAAAAGATTACCTTGTTGTAGTGAGAGCCCATTTGAGATTAGATAACACCTTTCTAGTGGACCATTCAGCAAGGTTGCATGAGCTTCCTTCAGCACAATTTAGTAGCATGTATGTACAGCCAGCAGACGTAGATAGTCAGAGTAGTCCAGGGTTGGGGTTTGGTAAGGCATGAGCATGGATGGGACAAGAGGGCAAGTGATTTGAGAGCAGTGGACAGTTTAAAGTTGAACTGATTAAAATATAAAGTCAAGACTGGAGATGGAAGAAAGTGAAACTGGAGCAGCAGCAATACCCTGTAGAGTAGTTCTAGATGGAGGAATTAGAGGTCACAATGAAAATGAAGAATGAATTTAACAGGTATAAAGCATGAGGAGAGGTAAAATGATAGGAAGTTATAGAGGGCCACTCCAGCCTAGTGGCCCTTAGAAGAATATCTCGTACGAGTTATCTTGCCAAAAATCTTCCCCATTAAAAATTGGTAAGTTGGCATTTTGCTTTATAAACAAACCTCTTGTGAGTTTGGTTAGTGTGAATTAGAGCCTGGTCACCACTGGATGAATGGATCAAGGTAAGCTTCTGAATCTGCAAAGCTGAAAATCTATAAGCACTCATCACAGTCCTACCAAGGTGCACATACCCTCTATGTGCCTAGACTAAGCAGCCACCAAGTTTTTTGTTTTTTTATCTTTAGTACCCAATAACTGCAACATTCATTGCCATTCTCCCTTGTCCCAAGCAAGAGATAGTAGAGGCTGAATATTATAAATAGGTTCAAGAAGATTTTAGATAAATTTATATATGACAGATCCAAAATAGTTTAGTAAGAGAGCTTAGGATATTTGAGAAGTCATGGTTCCTGCCTTCAAAGAGCTTACAGTCTAGTTGTAGAGGCAGAACATATACATGTGAAAGTTGAACACCAATTTAACCAAGAGTTCAATATAACAGTAGAAGATATGTCACCAGGCAAGGGCATAATAAGTGGTTTTTTTCTTCATTTGTTTGTTGATTCATTCAACACAATACTGAACTGTTTGGACCTGGGGATGACTGAGTAAGGGAGACATTTCTTTTCCTATGTCAACTTGGTAGAATCTTCCTATGTTGGGATCACTGGGAAATGATTACTAGCCTAAAAATTATGAGATCATAGATCCTTGAGTCAATTAACTACCTTTTTCTGAATCTCAGTTTTCTTATCCACAAAATTAGAGGTTTGGAATAATTGAACTTTAAGATCCCTTCCACCTTTAACTCCTGTCGTAGAGAGTAATCAATCTCATTCTTCCATGGGGAGACTTGCTATATATCCCACTCAGGGATTTCCCTTGAGGGACAGTGGAATGACTTTTTCTAATGCTATCCCCTTAAGTTCCCATTCTGGTGAGCTCCCCCCACTATTAGCTGACTGAGATTAAAGTTCCAGTTCCATTTATATTTACTTTGAAGATAAAGCAAAAATAAAAATAGCAACATTTCCCCCCAATCTTGGGGTGGGGGGCAGTATAAAGGAAGGACATGCTATGCTTTCACTATTGCTTCAGTCCCAAGGGAGAGTAGGCTCAGACTTTTCCATATGATTCTTCTACCAAGTTTATGTCCAAATGAATCAGTCCTAGACTCAGCTAAGGCTGGGTCCAGAATGTTGTCCCTTGACACTGGACTATCAGGCTGCAAAGCCTGGCATGGACTCTGCTCCTGGACCTTTGCTCCTCTCTCCTGACCTTTCAAAGTTAACAAGATCGTAGTCTTATCTATCCTTCTTCACTCAAAAGCAGGAAGAATAAATGCAAAGATGAAAAGAGCAGAGGTTTATCTTCTTGGGCTACTTGTCAGCCTCAGATGTGGAGGTTCTTCCCAGGCAGGAAGGAATCAGTCTTGGGGGTGGGGGCGGGAAAGGGAGAAGCCCAGAATGACTGAAGTACCTTTTGAATGCACTCCAGTTCTGGCACGAGAGGCATTCAAAGAGGAGCCTCTTCACATGGTAAGTGGACCAGAACCAATAACAGAATGTCTGCATATGTGCCAAAGTTCATGTGGGGATTGCACCAGCTGAGTACATCATCTATACTCGTAAGACTGGGGATCATGGGCCAGCCCCCCCATTACACTATGACCCTATGATTTTCAAGCTGGAAGGGATCTTAGAGATCATCTATCCAACTCCTATATTTTACCAGTAAGGAAGCCCCTAGAGGGAGAGTGACTTGCTCTAGGTGCTGTGATCCTATCTAATATACTCAGACTAGCAATCTTTTCCCAGAGATTCCAATATGGGAATCTATTACTAAGTCAATATGATAGTGGAAGTTAGGAAGTCTAATTACAGTAGGGAGATGATTTAGGGAGAAAGTGGTGGAACTAGGATTTGAATTCAAGTCTTCTTGTTCTTAAAATACCACCATGCTCTGAAAATGGGGAGCTAAGTAAAGTTTGGTATTAGCCCAATAATACCTACAGTTGTTTTAGAATTTTGCTTTGTTTTGTTTTTATTTTTTGCTTTTTCAGAAGCTTACCTACCTTTATTATGATAAGCCTCTGGTTTGAGATGTCTCTGCTGGAAAGTGATACTGGAATTAGGGAATCTGTGCTAAAACCCTATGAGAAATGTTGATTATGCTCACTGAGTTCTGGGTGCAGAATGGGTTTCTGTCCCTTGGCAAATGGGCTTCATGCAATATTGTAAAAACATGTCATTTTAATGAAGGTGATAAGACTGATGATTGTTTAGATTTTGCCCGAATTTTCAAGAAACTACAGTCAAGAAGTCTCTTTGAAGCTCTGCGAGCTCTGGACTATGTTCATTTTTGGTATCTATTAAGAAAACAGTCATTTCATCACGGCCAGTGCCATAAATCTGGGCATGGAGGCAAAGGGTTTTTTATCTTGTGAAATCACATTGATATCTATTAATGGTGTGCAGGCTGTTTCTTCAGGAGGAAGGTTATCTGACTGTTTAGAAATGCCAACCTCAAATGGTTAGACACCACTATCTTCAGACTTGGGTGAGATAAATTGCATTTAAAAAATGCAAACAATCCAAAGCCGCTGGCTTCCATTCAAGCCGACTGCACCATTTCAGGACTCCAGCTGCCTCTGCACACCAGCCCACAGCAGAGATCATGGGGCTGACTGGTGGAGAAAGAATAGCAGATGGTGAATGATTGATAACATGCCCACTCCCCAATGGAGCCTTTCTGGTGACATCACAAACAGGAATGGGAGTAACCTGAGGCTGTTTAGGAACCGCCAAAGGAAATTTTTGTTGCAGGATGAATTAGCCACCATCAGCCCACTCTTTTGAGGAAAAAAATAAAGAAAAAATAAAGAAAGAAAGAAGAAAAAGGTCTAATAAGTCCCTAATCCTCATGGGAAACCAACATCTGTAAAGGCACAATTGTAATTGTTGTGTTGAGCCACTTTGGTTTACATTTCTGGGGCGGGTGTGTCAGAAATATGTCAAGTGGTCAGAAGAAGCCAACAATCATTCCCCTACCAAACACCAAATGCTCCAGAGAGGATTACTGAGAAGTAAACATGGTTGGAGAATAGGAGGTGCCTTACTGGTGTGTAGATAGCCCTCTCTCATCTAAAGAATACGTGAGACTTGACATCTCATTTTTTTGCATTGGTTTGTACAAGCACACACCAAATCTATGGGGTTTATAAATATAGTTCTGAAGTGGCAAGAGTCTACCTCCAGAGTTTCACTCCCACAAAACCAGCCTGTCTACCTTTTATTTTAAATTGAAAAGAGGAGTCGACAAATATTTATTGAGTGTCTCTTGTGTGCCCAGTTCTGCATGAGGCACTGATGGGGATAATAATTGCTAGCATTTATATAGCACTTCAAGGTTTGCCATATTCTTTACATACGTTGTCTCATTTAAGCCACACAACAACTGTGAGAGGTAGATACTGTTTTTAATCTCAGTTTTACTGAGGAAACTGAGATTGAGAAAAGCTAACTGACTTGCCCAGCATCACAGAGTAAATGTATGAGGAAGGATTTGAATTCATTTCTTCCTTATTCCAAGTCTACCACTCTCTCCAAAATGTCAGGCTGCCTTGATAAAAGAAAAAATGATGGTGTCCCTTATCACAGAGAGCTTGTGGTTTACTTAGGATAAGAAATTGGGGCAGCTAGGTGGCACAGTGAGTAGAGCACTGGCCCTGGAGTCAGGAGGACCTGAGTTCAAATGCAGCCTCAGCCACTTGACACACTTGCTAGCTGTGTGACCTTGGGCAAGTCACTTAACCCCAATTGCCCTGACAAAAAAACAAAAAAAAACTTTAAAAAATTAATAAAATAGAAAGTAATCAAGATTATGTATTTAGGGCTAAGTAGATGATGTAGTAGATAAGAGTGCTGGGCCTGAAGTCAAGAAGATTTATCTTCATGAATTCAAATCTGGCCTCAGACCCTTACTAGTTGTATGACCTTGGGCAAGTCACTTAACCCTGTTTGCCTCAGTTTTTCACCCTGGTTGGTTGGTTGGTTGTTGTCCTTCATTCTCAGGACCAAAATGTCATGAGTATGCTCAAGGTAAGTTACAGTGTATCTGACTGTGGCTGATTAGACAAATACGCTTCGAATGTTCTTCCACAGGTCGGGCACAAATAGTCCATGTGAACATTTGGGGTAGATTCTCTAAATTTGCACATCTCGCATTTCTTTTGAGTTACTTCAATTCTGCTTTGCTCATAGTGCACAGGCATCTCTGATGTGGGCATGCTATGCTGAATGGTCCTCTGCCAGTGTCTCCTATGTCACATAGTCAATTCCAAAGTTCTTAAGAGAGACCTTGAGAGTGTCCTTGTATCGTTTCTTCTGATCAACATGTGAATGCTTGCCCAGTGTGAGTTTTCCATAAAATAGTCTTGTTTGTAAGCACACATTTTGCATTCGAACAATATGGCCAGCCCATCAGAGTTGCCCTCTCTGAAGCAGACTTTGAATGCTTGGCAGTTTATTTCAAGAAAGGACCTCAAGGTCTAGTATCTTATCCTGCCAGGTGATCTTTAGAATCTTCCTAAGACTATTCAAATGGAAGTGATTGAGTTTCCTGGCATGGCACTGCTAGACTGTCCAAGTTTCACAGGCATATGCTTCAGCACTATAATGAGGCATTGGGGGAGGACCTTAGCAGAAGAATGTGTGTATATGTGTGCATGTGACCATATGTGTGTGTGTAAGCATGAGAGACAGAGGCAGAGACACAGAGAGAATCAAGTCAAAAAGGATTTATTAAGTGCCTGCTATGTGCCAGGCACTGGACTAAGCCATGGGTCCAAAGAAAGAAAGGCAAAACCAAAAACTAAACTAAACTAAATGAAAAAACCCAGTCCCTGCTCTCAAGGAGCTCACAGTCTAATGAGTTGAGACAATATACAAACAACTATATAAAAAATAAGCTATACACAAACACAATAAGTTGGAGGAAATCTCAAAGGGAAGGCACTGAGATTAAGGAGAACTAGCAAAGTCTTCTTGCAGAAGTGGGGCTTTTACGTGAGACCCAAAGGAAGTCAGAAAAGTTAGGCATTGGAGACAAGGAGAATTCTAAGCATGAATGACAGCCAGTGAAAATACAGAGTTAAGAGATGGGGTGTGTGTTCTAAGAAGAGCAAGGAGGTCAGTGTCACTGGAATGCCTAGTATATGGAGATGTGAGAAGACTGGAAAGGTAGGAGATAGATATGTTGTGAAGGACTTTGAATGCCAAACATAGGATGTTACTTTTGATCCTGGAGGTCATAGGGAACCACTGGATTTTATTGAATGTGTGTATGTGTGTATGTGTCCATGGTGGTGGTGGTGGGGTTAACATAATCAGACCTTTGCTTTATAGGAAAAGAAATTTGCCAGTTGATTGGAGGATGGCCTGGAATGAGAGACTTGAGTCAGGAAGACCAATCAGACAGAGACTAATGAACAGAAGAAAGACAGACAGAGGGACTGGGGTGGGGTGGGGTGGAGAGAGAGAGAGAGAGAGAGAGAGAGAGAGAGAGAGAGAGAGAGAGAGAGAAAAGAAGCAGAAGCAGAAGCAGGAGAAGAAGCAGAAGAAGAAGGAGCAGAAGGAGCAGGAGGAGGGGGGGGAGAAGGAAGAGGAGGAGGAAGAGAAGAAGAAGAAGAAGAAGAAGAAGAAGAAGAAGAAGAAGAAGAAGAAGAAGAAGAAGAAGAAGAAGAAGAAGGAGCGGGAGGGGGAGGGGGAGGGGGAAAAGGAGAAGGAGGGGGAGAAGGAGAAGACGAAGAAGAAGAAGAAGAAGAAGAAGAAGAAGAAGAAGAAGAAGAAGAAGAAGAAGAAGAAGAAGAAATCTTGTGCAGTCCCAGGCAAGTTATTTTCATATATTCCTTACAGAAAAGAATGTGATCTAAAGCAGACTCATCTTGGATCCCAGTCAAGGAGATTGCAGTTACCAAGGAGCCAAAGGAGCTGGTTATAAAATAATTTTCCATCTAAGGCACAGACAGAAAGCACTGAATGATGCCTGTGCATATATCTAGATATATGGTATAATGGAAAGTGCATGGGATGGGGAGTGGGCAGACAACCTAGATTCCAGTCAATCAATCGATCAATAAACAAATATTGATTGCCTACTGTATGCCTGGCTCAGTGCCAGGTAATGGGGCTACCAGTACAAAGAATGAAAACAATTCTTACCTTCAAGGAGCTTCCATTCTAATGCAGTAAACAAGTACATATAAAATATATATAGCACAATATAAAATTAATAAATAAACATATATATGTGTATATATGTATATACAATGTATATGTATGTATGTTACATATGGATATACAATGTATATGTATACACAAGGTGGCTTGGGAGGGCACCAGTAGATGGATAGTCAACCAATGGAGCCTGAGCAGCATCTGAAAAGAAGAGGGGGTCTCTATGAGGGGGAAGTAAGGAAAGAGAACATTCTAGTCATGGGGGATGGATGGGCAGAGCAATTGTACAGAGAAGAAAATAGAGTGGTGAGTGAGGAACAGAGAAAAAGTCAATGCAAAAGGGAAAGGAATGTCCAATGAGGCTTGAAAGATAGATAAGTTGGAGCCAGATTGTGAAGGGCTTTAAAAGATAAACAGAGGAGTTTATGTTTTATCCTAGAGGCAAGCAGGAAGCCACTAGAGTTGGTTAAGTAGGAAAGTGGCACAGATTAGTTGCATGGTCAGTGTTTAAGGAAAATTGTATACATACATCATTGATACAGAAGATATTTCATTATAGTAATAGTGACAGATGATTTCCATTTTCAACCTCATTAATAATGTCTTCTCTTCATTTTCACCTAATACTCTGGGATAAGCTGGCTTACTTGGCTCTCTTGCTAAGTCTACCACTTTTTATTGTTTAATGAGAAAATACTGCTTATAAACCTGTGCTGTCGCCTTCTATATATTGAGTTTTCCAAACCAGTCTTTTCTTTGGCTGCTATAACTCTCTACTAGATCAGACATTTTCTGGATAAATATTTGAAAAAAAAAAGATTTTAATTATTTATTTATTTTTAACATTCTTTTCTTTTTTAAATTTTGAGTTTCAAATTTTCTCCCACCTTTCCACCCCCTTCCATACCCACTGAGAAGGCAAGCAACAGGATATCAATTATATATGTGGGGGCAGCTAGGTGGTGAAGTAAGTAGAGCACCGGCCCTGGAGTCAGGAGGACCTGAGTTCAAATCTGGCCTCGGACACTTGACACACTTACTAGCTGTGTGACCTTGGGCAAGTCACTTAACCCCAATTGCCCTGCCTTCCCCCCTCCAAAAAACAAAATAAAAAATAAAAAATTATATATGTGAAGTCATGCATAACATATTTCCAATTTAGCAATATATAAAAAAAGAAGAAGAAAGAAAATGAGAAAATTATATTTCAATTAGCACTCAGAGTTCACCAGTTCTCTCTCTGGAGGTAAATAGCATTTTTTCATCATGAGTCCTTTAGAATTGTCTTGGATCATTGCATTGCTCAGAGTAGGTAGGTCTTTCACAATTGATTATTATTACATAGCTGCTACTGTGCACAATGATTTCCTGGTTTTTCTCACTTCACTTTTGCATCAGTTTACATAGGTCTTGCCATGTTTTCTGAAATCACCCCCTCATCATTTCTTTTTTGTTTGTTTGTTTTTAAATTATTATTTATTTATTTAATATTTTTAGTTTTCAGCATTGATTTTCACAGAAGTTTGAATTACAAATTTTCTCCCCATTTCCACCCTCCCCCACTCCAAGATGGCATATATTCTGATTGCCCCATTCCCCAGTCAGCCCTCCCTTCTGTCACCCTACTCCCCCTCATCCCCTTTTCCCTTACTTTCTTCTAGGGCAAGATAGATTTCTATGCCCCATTGCCTGTATATCTTATTTCCTAGTTGCATGCAAAAACTTTTTTTTTAACATCTGCTTTTAAAACTTTGAGTTCCACATTCTCTCCCCTCTTCCCCCGCCCTCCCCCCCCAAGATGGCAAGCAATTGGGTGGAGTCAGGATGGCGACTGGAAAGCAGGGACTTGTGTGAGTTCCTCACCAGGTCCCTCCAAACACCTATAAAAATTGGCTCTGAACAAGTTCTAGAACTACAGAAGCAACAAAATAGCAGAGGGAAGCGGGGTTTCAGCCCAGGACAGCCTGGATGGTCGCGGGGTAAGGTCTATCACACAGAACTGGGAGTGGAGCAGAGCAGAGCCCAGTGTGAGCTGAGCCTAGACCAACCAGACCTGGAGCTGGGCGGAACAGGCCCTAGTGTCCTGAATCAGTGAGCTGTGGCAGTTACCAGACTTCTCAACCCACAAACACCAAAGACAACAGAGAATTAAGTGGTGGATATGAGCAGGAGTGCAGAGCCAGCTTAAGATCTGAGTCAGGTCTGGGTTGGCAGTTCTTGGGGGAGGAGGAGTGCTGCTGTGGCAGAGCTGGCTGTATAGAAATAGCTCTGAAAACAACAGTGCATCCCCTCAAGCTTGGAACAAAGTACTCTCTACTCTACAAGCAGTCATACCCCAATGAAAAACTCAAGGGTCAAGTTAGTTGGCTGGGAACATGGCCAGGCAGTGAAAACAGACTCAGATTCAGACTCAGACTCTGGAATCTTTCTTTGGTGACAAAGAAGACCAAAACATACAGCCAGAAGAAGTCAACAAAGTCTAAGAGCCTACATCAGAAGCCTCCAAGAAAAACATGAACTGGTCTCAGGCCATGGAAGAGCTCAAAAAGGATTTGGAAAAGCAAGTTAGAGAAGTAGAGGAAAAATTGAGAAGAGAAATGAGAAGGATACAAGAAAACCATGAAAAACAAGTCAATGACTTGCTAAAGGAGACCCCAAAAAAATACGGAAAAAAATACTGAAGAAAACAACACCTTAAAAAAATAGACTAACTCAAATGGCAAAAGAACTCCAAAAAGCCAATGAGGAGAAGAATGCCTTGAAAGGCAGAATTAGCCAAATGGAAAAGGAGGTCCAAAAGACCACTGAAGAAAATACTACCTTAAAAATGAGATTGGAGCAAGTGGAAGCTAGTGACTTGATGAGAAATCAAGATATTATAAAACAGAACCAAAGGAATGAAAAAGTGGAAGACAATGTGAAATATCTCATTGGAAAAAACCACTGACCTGGAAAATAGATCCAGGAGAGAGAATTTAAAAATTATTGGACTACCTGAAAGCCATGATCAAAAAAAGAGCCTAGATATCATCTTTCAAGAAATTATCAAAGAGAACTGCTCTGATATTCTAGAGCCAGAGGGTAAAATAGAAATTGAAAGAATCCATCGATCACCTCCTGAAAAAGATCCCAAAAAGAAAACTCCTAGGAAGATTGTCACCAAATTCCAGAGCTCCCAGAGCAAGAAGAAAATACTGCAAGCAGCCAGAAAGAAACAATTTGAGTATTGTGGAAACACCATCAGAATAACACAAGATCTAGCAGCTTCTACATTAAGGGATTGAAGGGCTTGGAATACTATATCCCGGAGGTCAGTGGAGCTAGGATTAAAACCAAGAATCACCTACCCAGTAAAACTGAGTATCGTGCTCCAAGGCAAAATATGGACTTTCAATATAATAGAGAACTTTCAAGATTTCTCAGTGAAAAGACCAGAGCTGAATAGAAAATGTGACTTTCAGACACAAGAGTCAAGAGAAGCATGAAAAGGTAAACAAGAAAGAGAAATCATAAGGGACTTACTAAAGTTGAACTGTTTTGTTTTCATTCCTACATGGACAGATGATGTGTATAATTCATGAGACCTCAGTATTAGGGTAGCTGAAGGGAATATACATATATAGAGAGACAGAAGGCACAGGGTGAGTTGAATATGAAGGTATGATAGCTAAAAAAATAAAATCAGATTAGGGGATGAGAGAGGACTATATTGAGAGAGGGAGAAAGGGAGAGATAGAATGGGGCAAATTATCTCACATAAAAGTGGAAATAAAAAGCAGTTCTATAGGAAAGGAAGAGGGGGCAGGGGAGGGGAAATGAGTGAATCTTGCTCTCATCGGATTTGACTTGAGGAGGGAATACTATAAACACTAAATTGGGTATCTTACCCCACAGGAAAGAAGGAGGAAGGAGATAAAAAAGGGGGGTGATAGAAGGGAGGGCAGATAGAGGGAGGAGGTAATCAAAAACAAACACTTTTGAAAAGGGACAGGATCAAGCTAGAAAATTCAATAAAGGGGGATAGGATAGGAAAGAGCAAAATATAGGTAGTCTTTTGCAACATGAGTATTGTGGAAGAGTTTTACATAATGATATGCATGTGGCCCATGTTAAATTGCTTGCCTTCTTAGGGAGGGTGGGTGGGAAGGGAAGAGGGGAGAGAATTTGGAACTCAAAGTTTTAAAAACAGATGTTCAAAAACAAAAAAAAAGTTTTTGCATGCAACTAGGAAATAAGATACACAGGCAACGGGGCATAGAAATTTATCTTGCCCTACAAGAAGGAAGGGAAAAGGGGATGGGAGATGAGTGGGGTGACAGAAGGGAGAGCTGACTGGGAAACAGGGCAACCAGAATATATGCCATCTTGGAGTGGGGGGGGGAGGGTAGAAATGGGGAGAAAATTGATAATTCAAACTCTTGTGAAAATCAATGCTGAAAACTAAAAATATTTTTTTTTAAATGCAATTTATTTATTTAACATATTTGGTTTTCAGCATTGATTTTCACAACATTTTGAATTACAAATTTTCTAAATATATACATACATACATACATATATATATATATATATATATATATATATTCCCTTCAACTATCCTAATACTGAGGTCTCATGAATCATACTCATCATCTTTCCATGTAGGAATGTAAACAAAACAGTTCAACTTTAGTAAGTCCCTTGCAATTTCGTTTCTTGATTACCTTTTCATGCTTCTCTTGATTCTTGTGTTTGAAAGTCAAATTTTCTATTCAGTTCTGGTCTTTTCACTGAGAAAGCTTGAAAGTCCTCTATTTTATTGAAACTCCATATTTTGCCTTGGAACATGATACTCAGTTTTGCTGGGTAGGTGATTCTAGGTTTTAATCCTAGCTCCATTGACCTCCGGAATATCGCATTCCAAGCCCTTCGATCTCTTAATGTAGAAGCTGCCAGATCTTGGGTTATTCTGATTGGGTTTCCACAATACTCAAATTGTTTCTTTCTGGCTGCTTGCAGTATTTTCTCCTTGATCTGGGAGCTCTGGAATTTGGCAACAATATTCCTAGGAGATTTCTTTTTGGGATCTATTTGAGGAGGCGATCGATGGATTCTTTCAATTTCTATTTTGCCCTGTGGCTCTAGAATATCAGGGCAGTTCTCCTTGATAATTTCCTGAAAGATGGTATCTAGGCTCTTTTTTTGATCATGGCTTTCAGGTAGTCCAATAATTTTTAAATTATCTCTCCTGGATCTATTTTCCAGGTCAGTGGTTTTTCCAAGGAGATATTTCACATTGTCTTTCATTTTTTCATTCCTCTGGTTCTGTTTTATAATATCCTGATTTCTCATAAAGTCACTAGCTTCCACTTGCTCCAGTCTGATTTTTAAAGTAGTATTTTCTTCAGTGGTCTTTTGGACCTCCTTTTCCATTTGGGTAATTCTGCCTTTCAAGGCATTCTTCTCCTCATTGGCTTTTTGGAGCTCTTTTGCCATTTGAGTTAGTCTGTTTTTTAAGGTGTTGTTTTCTTCAGTGTATTTTTCAGTATTTTTTTGGGTCTCCTTTAGCGAGTCATTGACTTGTTTTTCATGGTTTTCTCGCATCCTTCTCATTTCTCTTCCCAATTTTTCCTCTACTTCTCTAACTTGCTTTTCCAACTCCTTTTTGAGTTCTTCTATGGCCTGGGGCCAGTTCATGTTTTTCTTGGAGGCTTTGGTTGTAGGCTCTATGACTTTGTTGTCTTCTTTAGGCTGTATGTTTTGGTCTTCTTTGTCACCAAAGAAAGAATCCAAAGTCTGAGACTGAATCTGGGCGCGTTTTCGCTGCCTGGCCATATTCCCAACCAACTCACTTGACCCTTGAGTTTTTCAGTGGGGTATGACTGCTTGTAGACTAACGAGTTCTATGTTCTACGTTTGGGGGGGAGGTGCCAGCTCTGTCAGAGCCGCACTCCTCCTTCCCCAAGGACCCCCAGTCCAGACTGGGCTCAGATCTTCAGCAGGCTGTTGCACTCCTGCTCTGATCCGCCACTTAATTCCTCCCACCAGGTGGGCCTGGAGCCGGAAGCAGCAGCAGCCGTAGCTACCCCACCTCTGCTGCCCCCGGGGCTGGAAGCCGAACCGCGAACTCCTTCCACTCCCGCAGCTTTTCCCACTAACCTTCTCCGCAGTCTTTGGTGTTTGTGGGTCGAGGGGTCTGGTAACTGCCGCAGCTCACATATTCAGGGAGCTAGGGCCCCCTCCGCCCGGCTTCTGGTCTGGATCATCCACGCAGCTCAGGCTGGGCTCTGCTCCACTCCGTTCCCAGCTCCCAGCTCCGTGTGGAATAGACCTCACCCAGAGACCATCCAGGCTGTCCTGGGCTGGAGCCCTGCTTCCCTCTGCTGTTCTGTGGGTTCTGCCGTTCTAGAATTGGTTCAGAGCCATTTTTTTATAGGTTTTTGGAGGGACTCGGGTACGGAGCTCACTCTAGTCCGTGCTTACCAGCTGCCATCTTGGCTCCGCCCCCCCAACTAAAAATATTTTAAAAATTAAATAAATAAATTTTTTAAAAAAGAAGGCAAGCAATTCACCATAGGCCACCTGCTTTCCTCTGCTACTTCATGGGTTCTGAAGTTCTAGAATTTTTTCGGAGCCATTTTTTGTAGGTGTTTGGAGGGACCTGTGGCGGAGCCCTAGGCAAGTCCCTGCTTTCCAGCCACTATCTTGGCTCCGCCCCCCCCCCCCCATTTCTTATAGCACAATAGTACTCCATCACAAACATATGCCACAACTTGTTCAGTCATTCCCCAATTGATGAGCATCCCCTCAATTTCCAATTTTTTTGCCACCGCCAAAAGAGCTACTATAATTTTTTTTTTGCATATAGGTCTTTTTCCTTTTTCTTTGATCTGTTTAGGATACAGACCTAGTAGTGATATGGCTGAGTCAAAGGGTATCCATTTACATGTCATGGCATCACCTTCCTGATGTCATGGTCCTCTCTAAGAATGAAGGACACACAACAACTACTTAAGAAATGGTAGAGGGATGGGGAGGGAGCCGAGGTGGAAGAGATAGGGCAGAGACTTCCCTGAGGCCACACCAGCACAGACCAGGCCCCAGCAAACCAGGAACAGGCCTTAGGAGTGACTGAATCAGTAGCTGCTTCCAGAGCTCTCAGCCCACAGATGGTAAGGGGATTGAACAACTGGCCAGAAGGAGAAGGGTCCCTTTGCTGGCAGTGGGGGAAGGACTCTGTTACTTTGCCCATACTTGGATCTTGGTCGTATCCTGAGCAATCCCAGGGCAAGGAGGAGCAGTAGCACACCAGAGCTTGTGGCCATAATGGAGTGGGAACCCTTGTCACAGTTTCAGGGTAGAAAAGAGTGCTTGTGGTCACTCACAGACCAGAGTACAGACCAGGAAAATAGTAAACACATTTCTCCTTATATCATACCACCTTGGAAGAACTGAAAACTTACAGGTCCCTAGAAGTATCTCTGAAAAGAGCTGTATAAAACCCCTGAACCTTGGGACAGTGCATCCTCCACCCTGGAAACAAAGGTCCATTTTAACAAAGAATTAAAAGTCAAGAAACGGGTTGGAAAAATGAACAAACAACAGAAAAAAATCTAAGTATAGAAAGTTACTATGGTGACAAGAAAGTTCAAAACACACACTCAGAAGAAGAAAACAAAGTCAAAACTCCTACATCTTAAGGCTCAAAGAAAAGTATGAATTGGTTTCAGATCATGGAAGAGCTCAAAAATGATTTTAAAAATCAAGTAAAAGAGGTAGAGGAAAAAATGGGAGGAAAAATGAGAGTGATGGAAGAAAACCATTAAAAAAGAATCAACAGCTTGTTAAAGGAGACACAAAAATACTGAAGAAAATAATACCTTAAAAAATAGAATAGGCAAATTTTACCAGTAAAAGAGGTACAGAAATCTGACAAGTTGAAGAATGCCTTTAAAAGCAAAATTGGCCAAAAGAAAAAGATATATAAAAATTCATTGAAGAGAAGAACTTAAAAAGTAGAATTGGCCAAATGGAAAAGGAGATGCAAAAGTTCATTGAAGAAAATAATTCCTCAAAAATTAGAATTGGGCAAGTGGAAGCTAATGATTTATTTAGACATAGGAAACAATAAAACAAACCAAAAGAATGAAAAAAAAAGAAGACAATGTGAAAAATCTCATTAGAAAAACAACAGACCTGGAAAATAGATCCAGGAGAGATAATTTAAAAATTATTCGATTACCTGAAAGTCATGATCCAAAAAAGAGCCCATCATCTTTCAAAAATTATCAAGGAAGACTGCCTTGATATTCTAGAACTAGAAGGTAAAATAGAAATTGAAAGAACCCATCAATCACTTCCTGAAAGAGATCCCAAAATGAAAACTCCCAGGAATATTATAGCCAAATTCCAGAGCTTCCAGGTCAAGGAGCAAATACTGCCAAAAATCAGAAAAAAACAATTTAAGTATCACGGAGCCACAGTCAGGCTAACACAAGATTTAGCAGCTTCTACATTAAAGAATAAACAGGGGGGAGATAGGATGGTGGGAAATACAGTTAGCAATCATAACTATGAAAAAAATTTGAAACAATAAGATAAAAGCCTCATTTCTTAAATATATAGATACCTGAGTCAAATTTATAAAAAAAAGACATTCCCCAGTTGATAATGAAAAGATATGAACAATGTTCAGATGAAGTAATCAAAGCTATCTATAACCATATGAAAAAATGCTCTGTCACTATTTTTTATTTTTATTTTTTTTTACTTTTTACCAGAACACAAATACAGAATAGAGAAAAGAAACAAAAACATATCATAAACTTATATATTGAAACTTAAATACAAAGAAAGAAAAAAAGCATGTCATGTGCATAGAAGAAGATAAGAGAGCATTCAAAATATGTAACAATAAATTTTCATTTCAAGAAAGCCTATATGATAAATAATACACCTTGTGTTGAGAATTGTCCATCTTTTCTTGCTTCCTTGTGTTTTCTTTTGTTCTCTGCTGTGCACTTTTTAACTTTGTTCTTTTCTTCCTCTCCCCCCACCCCCCAAGGGTACAATGTAGCATAGATATGTTTCTCGATATATCATACATGTACAGATATATACATACATGCATAGATAGACATATACTTTCCCAAACATACTTTACTCCTGATCTTTGTTTTTATGTTTGTACATATCTCTTATTTCCTATCCCTCTTGCCTCATCTACTTTACTTCTACCCACTACCTTGCCCTCCTATTACTTGCCTTCCCCCCTCCAAGGATCCCTCCCCTATCCTCCCATTCCCATTAATCTAAATACCCTTCTCTACCATCAAGTTTACCCCAGTCTTTCTTATGAGCTCACCAGTTATTAATAAGAATCTTAGATATAGATTTAACATTATACAAAAGGTAAACAGTCTGTCCTCATGAATCCCTTACAATTAGTCTTTGATATATTCCTTATGTTTCCCTTGATTCTTGTATGTTGAATCTTCCATTAAGTTGCGGATTTTTTTTACAAAGTCTTGAAAGTCTGAGAGTTTATCAATGTCCATTTTTTTCATTCAAAATAATACTTAACTTTGCAGGGTTTGATATTTTCTACTGGAGCCCTAGGTCTTTGCTCTTCAATATATTGTGTTCCAAGACATGCAGTCCTTTAGTGTCTCTGCTGCTAGGTCTTGTATAGTTCTGATTGTGGCACCCTCATATTTAAATTGTTTTAATCTTGATGCTTTTAATATTTTATCCTTGAACTGGGGGGTTTGGAATTTGACTATGATATTCCTATGAGTTTTCCTCATAGGATCTCTTTTTTTAAAAATTTGTTTATTTAATTTATTTAATATATTTAGTTTTCAGCATTGATTTTCATAAGAGTTTGAATTACAAATTTTCTCCCCATTTCTACCCTCCCGCCCACTCCAAGATGGTGTATATTCTGGTTGCCCCATTCCCCAGTCAGCCCTCCCTTCTGTCACCCCACTCCCCTCCCATCCCCTTTTCCCTTCTTTTCTTGTAGGGCAAGATAAATTTCTATGCCCCATTGCCTGTGTATCTTATTTCCTAGTTGCATGCAAAAACTTTTTTTTTGTTTTTGAACATCTGTTTTTAAAACTTTTGAGTTCCAAATTCTCTCCCCTCTTCCCTTCCCACCCACCCTCCCTAAGAAGGCAAGCAATTCAACATGGGCCCCATGCTTATCATTATGCAAAACCCTTCCACAATACTCATGTTGTGAAAGACTATATTTTGCTCCTTCCTAACCTATCGCCCTTTATTGAATTTTCTCCCTTGACCCTGTCCCTTTTCAAAAGTATTTGTTTTTGATTACCTCCTCCCTCTTTTTGCCCTCCCTTCTGTCATTCCCCCTTTTTTATCTTCTTCCTCCTTCTTTCCTGTGGGGTAAGATACCCAATTGAGTATGGTATTTCCTCCTCAAGTCAAATCCGATGAGAGCAAGATTCACTCATTCCCCCTCCCCTGCCCCCTCTTCCCTTCCTACAGAATTGCTTATTATTTCCACTTTTATGCAAGACAATTTGCCCCATTCTATCTCTCCCTTTCTCCCTCTCTCAATATAGTCCTCTCTCATCCCTTAATCTGATTTTATTTTTTTAGCTATCATCCCTTCATATTCAACTCACCCTGTGCCCTATATATATATATACACATACATATATGCATACATACACACACATATATACACACACATATACGTATATATTTATACATATATATATGCATATTCCCTCCAGCTACCCTAATACTGAGGTCTCATGAATCATACACATCATTTTTTCCATGTAGGAATGAAAACAAAACAGTTCAACTTTAGTAAGTCCCTTATGATTTCTTTTTCTTGTTAACCTTTTCATACTTCTCTTGATTCTTGTGTCTGAAAGTCACATTTTCTATTCAGCTCTGGTCTTTTCACTGAGAAAGCTTGAAAGTCCTCTATTTTATCGAAAATCCATATTTTGCCTTGGAGCATGACACTCAGTTTTGCTGGGTAGGTGATTCTTGGTTTTAATCCTAGCTCCATTGACCTCCGGGATATAGTATTCCAAGGCCTTCAATCCCTTAATGTAGAAGCTGCTAGATCTTGTGTTATTCTGATGGTGTTTCCACAATACTCAAATTGTTTCTTTCTGGCTGCTTGCAGTATTTTCTTCTTGCTCTGGGAGCTCTGGAATTTGGTGACAATCTTCCTAGGAGTTTTCTTTTTGGGATCTTTTTCAGGAGGTGATCGATGGATTCTTTCAATTTCTATTTTACCCTCTGGCTCTAGAATATCAGAGCAGTTCTCTTTGATAATTTCTTGAAAGATGATATCTAGGCTCTTTTTTTGATCATGGCTTTCAGGTAGTCCAATAATTTTTAAATTCTCTCTCCTGGATCTATTTTCCAGGTCAGTGGTTTTTTCCAATGAGATATTTCACATTGTCTTCCACTTTTTCATTCCTTTGGTTCTGTTTTATAATATCTTGATTTCTCATCAAGTCACTAGCTTCCACTTGCTCCAATCTCATTTTTAAGGTAGTATTTTCTTCAGTGGTCTTTTGGACCTCCTTTTCTATTTGGCTAATTCTGCCTTTCAAGGCATTCTTCTCCTCATTGGCTTTTTGGAGCTCTTTTGCCATTTGAGTTAGTCTATTTTTTTAAGGTGTTGTTTTCTTCAGTATTTTTTTCCGTATTTTTGGGGGTCTCCTTTAGCAAGTCATTGACTTGTTTTTCATGGTTTTCTCATTTCTCTTCCCAATTTTTCCTCTACTTCTCTAACTTGCTTTTCCAAATCCTTTTTGAGCTCTTCCATGGCCTGAGACCAGTTCATGTTTTTCTTGGAGGCTTCTGATGTAGGCTCTTAGACTTTGTTGACTTCTTCTGGCTGTATGTTTTGGTCTTCTTTGTCACCAAAGAAAGATTCCAGAGTCTGAGTCTGAATCTGAGTCTGTTTTCACTGCCTGGCCATGTTCTCAGCTAACTTACTTGACCCTTGAGTTTTTCATTGGGGTATGACTGCTTATAGAGGAAAGAGTAATTTGTTCCAAGCTTGAGGGGATGCACTGTTGTTTTCAGAGCTATTTCTATACAGCCAGCTCTGCCACAGCAGCACTCCTCCTCCCCCAAGAACTGCCAACCCAGACCTGACTCAGATCTTAAGCAGGCTCTGCACTCTTGCTCTGATCCATTACCACTTAATTCCTTCCACCAGGTGGGCCTGGGGCTGGAAGTAGCTGCAGCTGTAGTTCTGTAGCTGCACCACCTCTGCTGTCCCTGGGGCAGTGGCCGAACTGCGAACTCCTTTCACTCCTGGCAGCTTTTCCCACTAGCCTTCTCTGTTGTCTTTGGTGTTTGTGGGTTGAGAAGTCTGGTAACTGCCACAGCTCACTGATTCGGGGCACTAGGGCCTATTCCACCCAGCTCCAAGTCTGGTTGATCCTGCTGCCACCCAAGCTGGGCTCCACTTCCCTCTGCTCCCAGCTTCATGTGTGATAGACCTTACCCCATGACCATCCAGGATGTCCTGGGCTGGAGCCCTGCTTGCCTCTGCTACTTCGTGGGTTCTGCAGTTCTTCTGTGTTGTCTTTGGTGTTTATGGGTTGAGAAGTCTGGCAATTGCCACAGCTCACTGATTCAGGGTGCTAAGGCCTGTTATGCCCAGCTCCTGGTGTGGTTGGTCCTGCCGTGGCCCACGCTGGGCTCTGCTCCCCTCTGCTTCCAGCTGTGTGCGCGACAGACCTCACCCAGCAACCATCCAGGCTGTCCAAGCTGGAGCCCTGCTTCCCTCCGCTATTTTGTGGGTTCTGCAGTTCTAGAATTTGTTCAGAGCCATTTTTTATAGGTTTTTGGAGGGACTTGGCAGGGAGCTCATGCACGTCCCTGCTTTGCAGCCACCATCTTGGCTCCGCCCCCATAGGATCTCTTTTAGGTGGTGTTCAATGGATTTTTTCTATTTCTACTTCCCTGCCTTGTTCTAATGCTTCAGGACAATCTTCTTTAATTGTTTCTTGTATTATTGTATCAAGATTCTTTTTTTGATCATTACTTTTAGTTAGTCCAATTATTTTTATATTTTCTCTTCTTGATCTATTCTCCAAATCTGTTGTTTTCCTTATAAGATGTTTCACTTTCTCTTCTATTTCTTCATTATTCATGTTCTGTTTAATTATTTCTTATTCTCTTATAATTTCACTGGCTTCACTTTGCCCAGTTCTAATTTTCAAGGTGTCATTTTCCTCCTTGAGATTCTGGATCTCCTTTTCTATTTGGTTAACTTTCCTTTCATAACCTTCTCGTTTTTCTTGGATTATTATTATTTTTTTTAGTTTTTTCTCCATCTCTGTCATTTGATTTTTAAAGTCTTTTTAAAGATCTTCTATAAATTCTTTTGGGCAGGTGACCATTTGATGTTACTCTTTGGGGTTTTTTTTTTACTTTAATATCCTCCTCTGAAGATGAAACCTGGTCGTCTCTATTGCCATAATAGGTTTCTGTGGCTGGATTCTTTCTCCTTTGTCTGTGCATTTTTGGGGGTGATAGCTTGATTTTTGTAATCACCTCTAGCCCTGGGGTATGGGAAATGGTGCCTCTTGCCCCAGATCTTCAGTTCTCCCCTCTATCCTGGAACCAAAGCAAAAGCTCCAACCTCCTGTAAGCGCCCATAGCTAAGGGCTTTCTGCTCCACTGCTTCTCCACCCACCGGGCCTGTCATGGTTCCTTCTCACCCCCACCACTCTTCGCAGCACAACTGGGTCTGGCATTCTTCATCAGCAGAGGTTCCCTCAATCTTCCTGGGCTCAAACACCCAACTCCTCTCACTATCCTGGGGTAAAAGTTCCTGTGGCTGGGGCCGAGGGAGCCTCTCAAACCAACTAACCCCAGGACTTGCTGCTTGTTGTTTAAGCGGCTTGCCGCTGGTGGTTAAAATGGAGCCTAGCCTGGAAGTGTTTAGTCTTCGAGGGACCAAACCTCATCCTCAGATTTTTCTTTGGATCTTCTCAAATTGTCCCAGGAAGACCCCTTCTTTGTCTCCACCCATAATTTGTTCACCCTAAGGTGCTATTTTAACTCTTTTGTGGGGGAAAATCTTGAGAGCTTGGAATTTTCTGACCTACTCTGCCATCTTCCTAGAATCTTCTCCCTCTAAGTCACTATCGAATGGAGAAATGCAAATTGAAACAATTTTGAGGTACTACCTCATACTGATTAGATTGACTAATAGTAGAGAAAAGGAAAACGGCAAATGTCAGAGGGGGTATGGGAAAATTGAGACACTAATACATTGTTGATGGAGTTGTGAGCTGATTTAACCATTATGGAGAGCAATTTGACCCAGTAATACCTCTACTAGGTCTGTATCCCAAAAGAGATAAAAAAGAAACAGGGCCTATATGTACAAAGATATTTATAGCAGCCCTTTTCTGGTGGCAAAGAATTGGAAATTCTTAATTGGGGAATGGCTGCACAAGTTGTGGTATATGATTGTGATGGAATACTATTGTTCTATAAGAAATTATGAACAGGTTGCTCTCAGGAAAACCTGGAAAAACTTATATGAACTGAGGCAAAGTGAAATGAGGAGAACATTGTCCACAGTAACAGCAATATTGTAAGATGATCAACTGTGAATGACTTAGCTATTCTCAGCAACACAATGATCCAAGACAACTCTGAAGGACTTAGGATGAAAAATGCTGTTCATCCCCCGAGGAAAAAAATGATGGAATCTGAATACAGATCAAAGCATACTTTTAAAAACTTTCTTTATTTTTCTTGGGTTTTTTTTGGTCTGTGTTTTCTTTTACAATATGACTAATATAGAAATATGTTTTGCATGACTACACCCATATAAGCTATATCAAATTGCTTGCCTTCTCAATGATGGGGGTGGGGAGAAAGGGAGAGAATTTGGAACTCAAAATTTTAAAAACAAATGTTGAAAATTGTTTTTACATGTAATCTGGGAAAAATAAAATACTAAATAAATATTTTTTAAAAAAGAAATGGCATGCACATCAATTTTTTGTTCTGTTAAGCTATAATCAATTTTATTTTTTGTGATGTTGTTTGGTGCTTGCTGTGTTTAATAATTCTCAATTTCTTCTTAAAGAGATTTTACATACTACATAGGCATGGGATTTCTGAATAGCTAGTAATCATTTGGCTCCTTTCGTTTCTTACTCCTGAATCATATTTTGCAATGTATTTTTCACCATTTTCTTGACCTTTTTATTGAAGTCATGGAGTACCAAGGTATATTTATTTAATTCAGAGTTTCCCATTAAGTTCTCTCTACCTCCTCATCCTCTACAATAAATGGGGTATCGCAAGCTTTAATTATCTTCATGGTGGTCTTTTTACAGATGCTCATTATAAACACTGTAAATATGTGGTCACCAAACGACCCCATGAAATGATGCTTCTCTCCTCAGCTAATTGTAAAGCTTCATCAGACAGCTATTTTGCTTTCTTGCTCTTCTTTTTCTTTGAGATTTTTTTTTTGTTGATGCCTCCTGTACAGTACTGTGAACTCTTGTCGATAGTTCTTTAGGCACTCTGTCTACCGGATTGAATCCCTTACATCTATTCATCACTTCCACTTGATATTCACAAGGCATGTCAGCTTCCTGAGTTCAAATCTGGCTTTAGACAATTCCCAGCTGTGTGACCCTGAGCAAGTCAGTTAACCCTGTCTGCCTCAGTTCCTCATCTGTAAAATGAGCTGGAGAAGGAAATGGCAAATCACTGTAGTATCTTTACCAAGAAAACCCCAAATGGGATCACCAAGAGTCCGACATGACTGAAAGATGACTGAACAAGTGACAACCAAGATATTGATGTTCAATCTTTCCATCTCCTGTTTGACCACATCCAGAGCTTACCTTGGTTCATAAAGCTCACATTCCAGGTTCCTATGCAATATTGATCTTTATAGCATCGGATTTTCCTTTCATCACCAGATGCATCTACAGCTGAGCTTCCTTTTGGCTCTGGCCCAGCTGCTTCTTTCTTTCTGGAGCTACTTGCAGCTGTCCTCTGCTCTTACCCAGTAACGGGTTGGACACCTTCCGCCCTGAGAGGCTCATTTTCCAGCGTCATATCGTTAATCATTTTAATACTGTCCATAGGTTTTTCTTGATAAAGATACTGGAATAGTTTATCATTTCCTTCCCTAGTGGATCACTTTTTGTCAGAACTCTCCAGTAGGACCCATCTGTCTTGGGTAACCCTGGGTAAGCCTGCATGGCATAGCTCATAGTTTCACAGAGCCACACAAACCTCCATTGACAAGGCAGTGATCTACTACTACTACTACTACTACTACTACTACTACTACTACTACTACCACCTACCTACCTACCTAACATTTATACAGTGCTTTAAAGTTTACAAAGGCGCTATTATTATTCCCATTTTATAGAAGAGGAAATTAAGACTGAAAAAGATTAAGTGACTTGCCCAGAGTTACACAGTAAGTATCGGAAGCACAATGTGACTCCAAGTCCAGTACTCTTACTCCCTCTATCACCTAAGATTCCTTCTGTTTAGCTACAACTTACTTTTGTCTTCTGGTCTTATTTATATCAAAAAGGTCAATATTGATATAATTCAGTTCCTTTAGTGGCATATCTGCATGTTGGCTACTGGGCAAGAATTTCACATCTAGGAGGTCACCAGTTAAGTAACATTTATAGAGGGTTTAAAAACTGTGTTTCTTATCTCTTCTGCCTATTCCTTCACCTCTTTTCAATGGTTGTTGGGCCCAGGCCCCACTGCGGGGTGGACCTGGCTACTTAAACTGCTTGGATAAGCAGGGAGTCAACTACAGTCCTTCCATTAAGATGGAGGATCATAGAGCCCTATCATATGCCTTGCCGTTGGACCTTCCAGATCTCCAAATATTGCCATTTTCCCTTCTGTTACACTCTCTTACCATCTCTTCTTTAGGTATTGTCTGGGGATCCCTGGGCCTTGTCATTCACCCTGATCCATAAACCCAAATTCTTTCCATTAACCCTGTAGCTGAACCCTCCTATATGTATTATCTCCCCGAATGGAAATGTGAGCTCCTCCGGAGCAGGGAGTGTCTCACTTTTCTATTTGTATCCCTGGTACTCAACACAGTATTTGGCACATAGTAAGAATTTAATGCTTTTTCATTAATTAATTAATTGCTTTTCTGCCTTTTTTACTGTCACTGCAGAAGTAGAAAGGGATTATATAGTGAGGGCTATTTTATATTTCTCTACATTTCCAAGGTTTTCATGAACAAAGAATTCATCACCTAGTGGTAGTGTATTGGTGATGTTCCTTTCCATGCTTAACTGAGCTGATCCTTGGAAAGTAGACACAATTCGTTTCCAGAACTGTATTCAGTCCTCTCTTTGGTGTACAGTATGCAACGATAATAGCTTGTAAGGGGATTCCCAAGGCAGCTTATTTCTGTGGACCTTAATGGAGAATGCTTATGAAGGCTCTTTTCCATTGATGACACCAAATTAATTAATGTTGATAAATATTATTAAAATCAGTGCCAAAGATGATAAGGAATAAGTCCATTATCATTTTTTCTTCCTTTTTTTGTTTAGTTTTGTTTTGTTAAGTTTAGTTTTGCTTGTGAGAAACAAAGAAGAAACAGACAGATGGACAAACAAGGATATAGACAAAGACAAAGAGAGAGAGGAAAGGGGAATGATAAAAGGGAAAGGAAAAGCAAGAGGTAGAGTGATGGAAGAAAAAATATGATTTGTAAGGGATGTGCATTTGCCCCATGTTCTTTTTTTTAATCTTTTTTTTTCTGGAAGGGGGAAAGGAGGGCAGTTGGGGTTAAGTGACTTGCCCAAGGTCACACAGCTAGTAAGTGTGTCAAGTGTCTGAGGTCAGATTTGAACTCAGGTCCTCCTGACTCCAGGGCCAGTGCTTTACTGTCTGTACCACCTAGCTGCCCCCACCCCCATGTTCTTTTCAGGAACTATATCTCTCAGGAACCTCTGTGGGGGTTAGACTGTGAGCTTCTTGAGAACAGGGACTATCCTTGACTCCCTTTTGCATCCCCAGCACTTAGCAAAATGCAAGACATATGATAGGCACTTGATAAATATTTATTAATCGCTTGATTGATTGAGAGTCCAGCAATTTTTATTGTGCCTAATTTGAAAGGAACACAGTCATCTTGCCCAAGTGGGATGAGATGGTGGCTTCAGTTTGAGTGACAAACCTGGAGAGGGAAGAAGAGAGGAAGAAACAGTGGTTGGAACATGACCTTCATTTCTTGTCCTATTCATCTAGTCCCTGTGCCAAAAAACAATGATGCTTTCTAGTCCCTGTGCATGCTGTCATGAGTGTCCTTAGACTACAAGGCCATGCTGAGAAACCCAGCTCATTCAGTGCAGCTGCTGCTGCTGCTGCATCGAGAAAGAATCTGAATCCTTGCTGTGAATGACTTGATGTTTGTGACCCCTGCAGTGTTACTGAGCTGGCACAAATCCAGAGATCAGAGCCTCATGGGAGACATGTGTGGGGTTGTGGTAGCTGTGGGAAATGGAGAGTTAGAGTACCTGCCAGTCTATTTAACTCCTTGGTGTTTACTTCCCATTCTACTTCCAGTAAATTTCCTTTGTTTTACAGTATCATTTAATTTTCAGTCTTGGTGATAGTCATGAGCTGTGGGATAAAATAGACATGAGGAGAGGATCAGGGAGTAGCCAAAGGTGGGATATATGAGTGTTGCATGTGTGGCTATAACCTTCTTAGCTCAGGTTTGATGTTGGAATCAAATGAGACACTCAAAAGTCATTGGAAATTTACAAAAGGAAGTTTACTTTGCCCTGACACAGTGAAGATATGCAACAATGATACAGTTGCACTTAGCTTCTCCCTCAAGTCTCCATCTGGAAACCTGTCTGGTCAGTAGGTCATCAGGGCATCGTGACTCCCATGGTTTTAGGTACCCACAAAGTCTAAGAGGCACAGACTCCATGTGGCTGGAATTTTTCATGCTCCCTTGATGACCAGGAAGCTGCGCCAGGGAAGCCAGGGCTCTTTAAGTCCCAGGGGACAGTTTTGTCCTGGGCTGAACCCATTTTAGCTGGGGTGGGGTTGGGAAAGGAAGCCGTGTCAGGGAAGGTGGGGTCAAAAAGGTCCCCGGGAAGCTTTGTCTTCTTTTAAGTAAAGCATTTTGTGGGTGGGAGAAAAGAAGTGGACCCTGAAAACACTGGCGCTATCACAATTAGGCACCCTGGGTGCTGCATGAGACACTTCACAGTATTTTCTAAGGCTTTAGGCCAACTTCTGGCATCCACATTCAGCAAAATTTGGACTGAATGGTAAGTATATGTTCTTAGAACAGCCTTTCTAATAAAAAATATCAAATATCAAAACCTTTGCAAGCTTCTGACTGCTAATAGTGTGATTTATTCCTCATTCATCGGTAGTAATAAACCAATCTATAAAAGATCTAATAAATGCTCCAAGTAGTTACTCTAGCCCCCAACTTAACTCATTGGGAAAATGGCTGTTTTTATGGCTGTCTGCATATTTGGGTCTTTGGATGCTTTTGACAGAGTTCACTTCTCTTCAGTGCTGCCAAGGTAATTGTTGCTGGCTTACAAGTAGGAGGCCCTTTGCTTGGCAGTCCCTATCAGATCTTGGTTTGTTGAAGAGCAGAGATGAGCTGCTCAGGATTAGAATGAAGACATGTTGATTGCTCTTCCAAAATGTCTGGCAAGATAGGGTGTAGTCCAGTGGCCCTCAAGAAAGATATACTCTGGGTAAGTAGCATGGCATAAAAGAAAGAACATTGGATTGAATAACACCTGGTCTTGAGAAGTGTCCAGCGATGGACCATGGTAAGTAACCAACCATGTGGCTTATTCACAAATGCTTCTTTCTCATATATACTTTCAACAATTGGATAAAATGGCTGATTACTCAATGTATCTCTAAAAAGCACATCACTTTATCCATGTCCTGTGTGTCTATAAAAACCAAGCTTTGATCTACATAGTGTCTTCTCCCAAGAAGCTCACAGAGATTTGCACATAATCTAATTTATCCATAATGGTGATCATGATGATAATCTCTTACACTTATATAGTACTTTACAATTCTGAAAACTTAGGTTTGTTATACTTGCTGTTCAGTGATATTGCCCTTTGTCACAGGTTCTATAGGCAATTCTTAGCTTTACTTTTGATACTATTACAGGGGTGGAGAACCTGCAGGCTTGAGGCCACACGTGGCCATCTAGGTCCTCAAGTGTGGCCCTTTAACTGAATGCAAACTTCATAGAATAGATCCTTGTAATAAAAGGATTTGTTCTGTAAAACTTGTACTCAGTCAAAATGCCATACCCAAGGACCTAGAAGGCTATATGTGGCTTGAGGCCTCAGGTTCCCCACCCATGGGAGATCCCTCATCCCTATCACACCAATGACATCTGTATGTGGACTTGCAAATGGTCTGTAAAGATTTTTTTTTTGCTGGCCCTAATGACTCAACTGCAGTTGAGTTCTCTTAAATTGTCAAATCTGATGGGCTTTTCTCAGTTCTTATCCTTCTCAGCTTCTTAGACATTCATTCCTCCTGATTATTTTCTTCTCTTAATTTTTCTTGACTCTGCCCTCTTGTTCTTCTACCTTGTCAAACTGCTTCTCATTCTTACTTCAAGCTTTTTCTCATTCTTCCTAAATCCTTGTTATACTACTTAACCATGGGTGCATTCCAGGGCTCTGCTCTGGGCCTTTTCTTCTTTCTTTCCACATACTCTCTCTTAGCAACCTATCAGTTGCCATAGGTTCATTTATCATCGCAATACAGATAACTTCTGGATTTATATATCCAGCACCGAACTCTAGTCACACGTCACCAGCTATCTATTGGATATTCCCAGATGGGTATCCTGTAGGCATCTCAAGCTCAATATGTCCAAAACAGAACTCATTATCTTTCTCTAGAAACCTTCCCTCCTTCATGAGTCTCTACGATCTTTCTAGCCACCCAGGATTACAACCTCAGAATCATACTCAGTTCCTCCTTCTCCCTCCCACTCTCACTTACCGTATATCTAATCAGTTGTCAACTCTTGTCAATTATCCATTCCTTTCTCTCCATTCACATGGCCACCATCCTACTTCAGGATCTTATTGCCTCTTGCTAAGACTATTGCAATAGCCTCTTAATTGGTGTGACTCTTGTCTGATTTGTGTCTCTCCCCTCTCTAATACATTCTTCGCACATCTGCCAAATTAATATTCCTAAAGCTCAGTTCTAAAATCCTGTCACCAGAGAAGTTCTCTGTTTCTAGGGTAAAATGCATTTGATTCTGTTTGGCATTTAAAGCTCTCTACAATCTGGCTCCAGGCTACCTTTTATAAGCTTTTACACACTTTTTTCTCATATTCTATGTTCCAGACAAATTGGCCTACTTGCTGTTCCCCATCAATGAAATTCCATTTCCTGTCCTAGTGCTTGAACTTGGGCTGTCCCCCATGCCTCTCTCCCATATTCCCTCCTCACATCTGCTTGCAGAGTTCCTAGTTTTTCTTCTAGGCTTAGCATAAGTGCCACATCTGATCTCCACAGTTGCTAGTGACATTCCTAACCAAATAACTTTGTATTCATCTTATATATAATTTTGTAGTTACTAATTTAAATACATATTCTTTTTTACCTCAGTTAGAATATCAGCTCCTTGGGGGTAGAGACTGTTTAATTTTGTCTTTGTATTCCCAGTGCCTAGCATAGTACATATCCCATAGTGAGTACTTAATAAACTTTCATTTAATTGAATTATATGAGAGCTTAAGGCATCATGCCATAGCATATATGGCCTCCATTTTTCTTTTCCTATCCCTGAAATCCCAGAAATTTTCTACTACTACACATCCATCTCCTTCCCCATTCTCTGAATAGAATGCAAAATGACATTCTTTTTATCATATAGGACCAAGGAGGAACAGGATCATGTTTGTGGCGGTAGTAGGGGGACTAGATTTCCAAAGGGGAGATGGATATGAGGTTCTTAGATAAACAGATTACATTCTGCTGGATTCTGGAGGGGCTGAGAGACTGGGCTCCATGTACACTGGGGCTGAGTTTGTGGGGACTGAGCTCCATTGCTGGCCAATGCTACATTTAGTTCAAGTCAACAGTCCCTGGATCTCTGAAATGCCAGTGTTTGCCCACACAGTATCCGGGCCAACAAAATGAAACCATATGCCTGTGTGGGCTCGGGATGGGGGTCTGGCCTTCTTCTTCTTGGGTTCAGATCTGATCAGTTTGGTCAGCAGCCCTAGGCCATGTTCTGAAAACCAGGAAACTTGTCTGTGAGTCACTCCCAGGAGTCTGAGCCTGTTTGCCTTGTGTGCCAGCCATTCTGTTTCCTTGGACTGGGAAGTGGGGTAAATGAGGGATGAGGGCAGGAGACAATAAAATGAGAAGAGAGGGCGGTAGGGCTTTTTTGAAAATATCCTGTTGCTTGAAAAAAATTATCTTTAGGTGTCATTGAATCAAAGACTTTTAGAGTTAGAGCCGACCTTAGAAATCATCAAGTCCAACCACCTCATGTCTTGTCAAAGCAGTCATGTTGTTTATTGTGACTGTCCTCACCCTGGCCTCTGAATGGTTTTCAGGAATTTTACTGGGACCACCCAGAAGTGGCCTTGGTTTGGTTACTGGATTTACAAAATAGAATGGGAAACACAGCTCACATACACTCCTGGGTTGTGTGTGGGTGCCTTTGGAGAGGAAGAGGAGGAGAGACAGAGACACAGACACAGAGAAACACAGAGACAGAAGCAGAGACAGAGAATGAGAAAGAAAAAGACTGAAAGAATTAGAATGGAAGAAAGAAACAGATACAGAGAGAAAGGGGAGAGAGAAAGGAGAAAGCAGGCGAGATAGAAAAAAGAACAAGGGAGGAAGAGAAAAGAGGGAGGAGACATATGTACAGAGAAAAAGAGAGAGAAGAGAGAGAGAGCAGGTAGAAGACACAAAAAAAAGAGAGGAAGAGAGCTGCAAAGGAAGCTAACCTCAGAGACCAGCAAGATCCTGTACCTTTTCCCCACATACTCTAGGAACTACTCTCACTCACCCTCGGAATGGAGTCTCCATATGTTGGGCACAGTTCCCATCATACTCCATCTTTGCCCACTTCTGTGGCTAAGCTTTCATCCTAGTCTTCAAATAGGAGGATGAATATTACCCCCATGAGACCTACCTAAGAAAGCAGCCCTTGAGACATGTATGTTCATGATAGAATGGAGTTGCCATATGGCACAAGAAAACCAGGCACTCTCTTTGACCCCACTTTCCATCCTCTGTCCCCAGAGGCCAGGTTCTCCCAGAACCAGCCCTTTGTTCTTGGCCAAAGGAGATCAAAAACAAAATAATTTTCAGTTAGCACCAAATCACAGTAGGACTTGACTATAACACAAGCTGTTATGGCTTTGAGTTCAGCATTGCATGGACTGGACTGTGCCCTGTACAATGTTTTAATTATGGAAAATCTCAGAAAAATAACAAGGGTCTCATTTATAACACCTATACAGGACCTCAAGGCATGATATCTCAGCAAGGTTCTAGGAAAGCTTGACTTTTTTCCCTGCTTCAAGACCTACTAGTTCGAGTCCCAGTTCCTTTATGGTCTGCCCCAGAATACCAAGCTGCACAGTGACATTTCCTTCCTCTGAAGTCTCAAGAATATTTATTGTTTAGATTGCTCTAAGAACTTAAATTGTTAGTTATCTTTTCAGGTGTAAATAATTTCAACTACAGTGTATGTGTCAAAGCTCTTTCTCCCAGAGGATAATGCCTACCTGTGCTGGTGATTAGGAATAATTAACTATGCTTGAGGAAGGGAAAACCCTCCCAAGGAGGTCCATATCACTATTGTGGAAGCTCTATTGGCTCAAGCCAGAGGTGACTGGGAACCAAACCTAAGGGCCAGGCTTTGCTAGACCAAACCAGTTCAGAAGTAATCAAATTCAAGGGTTAGAAAGGAGGTAGAAATGAAATGTAGTAGTAATAGTCCAAAGTTGGGGACATCAAAGTTGGGAAGAAATACTATGATAGGGAGGAGTAAATACATATTGGTAACTGACAGTCTGGGAAAATATTTTCTTGGGTAACATTGCTTTTTTATGGTAGAGACTTGCTAATGTACCTTGCCACCTTTTATTTTGCTGCAGCCTAGTAGAACATTGTTTTAAAAAGGAAAAATAAAACATTTTAGCAAAACCAACCAACTTTTAAAGATTGAGTCTGGAAGTATATGCAATATTCCATACTAATAGTCTCCCATCTTTGCAATAAAGGAAAACATTTTCAATTTTCTGAAGCCATAGGTCATCATTCTAATTATATAGTAATCTAACTTTTCTTTCCAGTCAGTCTACACTACATTGCTATAGTCACTGTTCATATTTGGTGTTCTTGGTTCACTTATTTCATTCTGTAGCAGTTAAGTCTTCTCATGGTTTTCTGAATTTTTCACATTCATTATTTCTTTTTTGCTTTTTCTTTTTCTAGAATAGAAAAAAAGGATGATTGCACATGAAACTACAAATCTCTTATATACAACTTGCTATTCCTTTTAAATATATAATAAAATTATCATGAAGCTTTATCTTTTCTTTCCTTTTTTCTCCCTCCGCATGGCTATTATTACACATGCACGCACACACACACACATACACACACACACACACACACACACACATACACACACATATTTAAAATCATTCTATACATACTTCTATTTATTGGTCCTTTATCTGAATGCAGAGAGCGTCTTCCTTCATAGGTCCTTTGTAGTTAATTTGGGTATTTATAATAGTCAAAATGACTTAGTCTCTCAGAGTTGTTTTTAAAACAATATTGCTATTACAGTATACAATATTCTCTTGGTTCTGCTCATTTCGCTCTTCATTATTTCATGCAAGCCTTTCCTTATTTTTCTAAGATCATCGAACTCACCATGTCTTATAGCACAGTAGTATTCTTTCACCATCATATACCACAATTTGTTCAGCCATTATTTCTTAGAATATAGTTATAGCTCATTATTATAAGTAATGAATAATGAAATATCTAATATTTCATCACAGTATAGTAATATGTCACCATATTCTTATACTACAATTTGAATATCCCTTCTCCATTAGATGTACATCTACTTTGTTTCCATTTATTGACTATCACAAGTATGGCTATGAATATTTAACATAAATGAAGCCTTTATTTCTATCTTTAATTTCCTTGGGTATCGGCCAAGCAGTGAGCTCTCTGGGTGGAAGGTTATGGATATTTTGATCACTTTTGTAAAGATAATTCTAATTTTTCTAGAATTATTGAGCTAATGTACATATTCATCAGTTGGTTGAACAACAGGCATTTATTAAGCTCTTACAGTGTGCCAGGCAATGTAGCAAGCAATCTGGATACAGAAGAAAATCAAAAACAATCTCTGCTCTCAGGAAGTTTACATTCTAATGGAAGAGACAACATGTATTTAAATAGATACATAAAAAATAAATAATAATAAAATAATAGCTAACATTTGTGTAGTGCTTACTATGTACCAGGCTCTGGGCTAAGTGCTTCATAATTATTATCTCATGCAGAATAGATGGAACTTAACCTTAGAAAAGAAAGCAGTAGCAGCTGAACCTTAAAGGAAGCCAGAGATTCGATGAAGTGGAGGGGAGGGGAGAGAGGATTTCTGGGACAAGGGATGTGTTCTAGTCTTTCTGCAGCCCCTTTGATTATTTCCATTTATTTTATCCTTGCCAGTTTTCTTTGTGCTAAGTGACACCTCAGCATTGTTTAAATGTGTATTTCTTTTAATCTATGTGACTTGGATCAGTCTTTCTTAAGGTTGTTAAAAATTGGAAATTATCTTTATTAATATCCTTTGACAATGTATTCATTGGGGGCTAGCTCTCCCTTCCACTTCCACCCTTGAATTCCTATCTAGCCCTTAAAACCTCTCTCAAATGTCAATTTTTCCATAAAGTTTTTTTTTATATTTGCCTATCAGTAGTGACTTTTCCCTTCAGATTTCAAGTGAAGTCAATTCAACAAGTATTTATTAAACTTACTACGTTCTGGGTCCTGTGCTAAGTGCTGGGAATACAAATACAGGTAGAAAGGAAGTCAGTCCCTGCCCTCAAGGGGCTTATGTTCTAATGGGGAGAGGAGGAGGAGGAGACAAGACATAAAAGGAAGCTGAAAGGGTGATCTTGGATGGAGGAAGATAGAGAAAGTCCAGAATTCAGAGAGTCAGGAGTGGAGCCTGGAGAGGAATGAAGACATAGGTGGCCTGGGCATTTTCCTTAAAATGTAACTTTGAGGGGAGGGCATTACATATGAAAATACATGAAAAATTTGTGGTTTCGTCAGTGTGGAGAATGCCCTATATGGGAACTCCCTCTACCAACTTAGTAGAAAAATCCTAGGGTGTCACCTAATTATTCTGTAGTATTGTTTGTTAATATGTTAATTATGTTAATATGTTAATATCACTGGTATATATACCATATATACCAATATACCATTGGTATATTATATATACCAATGGTATATTATATACCACTGAATGGCCTCTCATATTGACCTCTATAAGTAGAGATAGACTTCAAACCTCAACTCTAACCATTCCTTAACCTTTCTACTTAAATAACCTATTTGAGGTAGCAGTTATAAAAGTATATTCCATGATGCTGGGACCTAGATCTTCTAGACCCTAGGATCTAGACCAGGGATGGGGAACCTGTGGCCTCAAGGCCATATGTGGCCCTCTAGGTCCTCAAGTGCAGTCCTTTGACTGAATCCAAACTTCACAGAATAATCTGTTTGGATTCAATCAAAGGGCCACACTTGAGGACCTAGAGGGCCAGTGACCTTGAGGCCACAGGTTCCCCATCTCTGGTCTAGACCCTAGGGTCTAGGGCCACTAGACCCAGTCCATAATCTCTCAAAGACTACTAGGCCTAAAAGTTAATTCCCAATTTCTAGTATAGTGTTCTGCACACAATAAGCACTTAATAAATGTGTTTTTTTAACGAATGAATAAGTGAACCTCGTTTTTTAGTAGAAACTTTCCACCATCTGTCTCAGAAGGCTCTGTTTTTGGCTTGTCAGTACAGAAGAGGTTAATAGAAGGAAGAAATGAAATGCTAATGTTCCTTCATCCAGGCTTTCACCTCTCTAAAGTGTTTGTTGAATTTTTCCTCCTTGGTGCAATTTTGGTTTGGACTCAGCCCTCTTGCTCATGTATTTCTTACCAGACATCATGGTTAGGTACATCATTAATCAATAGCAATATTACTCTGGATAAAAGCTCCACATTCAGAATGACAGCTGAGTTAGTGCTTGTGGAATGTGGCAGCCCGTTGCCAAGTTCCTACAGCTAGAAGGTTCAAACCAACTTTATTCGTTGGTCTCCTCCCTAGTTTCTCTTCCTTCCCCACCTCTGTCCAAATCTGCACTTCACCAAATCTACAATGCTGTAAGAATCCAACCATTGGTTTACTGGTATTGGATCTGGATGAGTTATCAAAAGCATAAAGTAGCCAGTAGGATTGGCAGGCCTTGGGGCCTTGTCAAGTCCCACCAGTATCTCTCTCTTTTTTTTTAACATTTTTTTTTGCAGGGGGGAAGGCAGGACAATTGGGGTTAAGTGACTTGCCCAAGGTCACACAGCTAGTACATGTGTCAAGTGTCTGAGGTTGAATTTGAACTCAGGTCCTCCTGACCCCAGGGCCACTGCTCTACTCACTGTGCCACCTTAGCTGCCCCTGTATCTCTTGAACTCCAAGCGACTGACCAACTCAGCAGTGATCTGAATCTGTTACTGGTCTTTAAGAGTTTATGGCTCAGGTTTAAGACCCAGGGGATCAAGGACCCAAGACCACAGAAAACACTGTTATGATTGGATTGGCATCCAAATAGGCTAAACATAAAAGCTGGAGAATGGATTGATTGGAAGATTGAATTCCATTCCCACCTTCAGAGGTGATTGAAGCCCAATCAGTAGTGCAGTTTCAATACATCTTGTCATGATTACTTCCTTAGAATAAGTTAAACATAATAATCCATCCAAAGAATTTAGCCCATTTGAATATGGATCAAGAATATTTGTGGGGGCAGCTAGGTGGCACAGTCAGTAGAGCACTGGCCCTGGAGTTAGGAGGATCTGAGTTAAAATCCGGCCTCAGACACTTGACACATGTACTAGCTGTGTGACCTTGGTCACTTAACCGCGATTGCCCTGCCAAAAAGCAAAAAAAAAAAAAAGAATATTTGTGGTCCTTAATTTCCTTTCATAATTAACAAATATAGCTATATGGTATTAACTCTGTGAGGCCCAGTTACTTCAGCAATATATATGCCAGGCTTTGGTGTCAGGGTGGGAAAAGAGAGGTAAGAAGAAAGTTTGAAACTTCTGGGTAATTAGCTTCTTGTGACCTTTTGGGTCAGAGAATGGAAAAAGTAGTACAGTATTTGCTCTTGCTCTGAACTTTGGGCTGTAACTTAGGCATCCCTCGAACTAAATTAAAGTGGAGTTCTTTCCCAAGGAGAGAGAATCATAAGATCTTGTCTGTTATTAAATAGCCTCCCACATTGACCTCAGTAGGTGAGAATGGACTTTATTCCTCCAGTCAATCTGTCCCCTAGCCTTTAGGTCTAAATAATCTAATGGGGGCACCACATCTAGACCTGGAAGGGCAACTCCCCCCACCTTTATTTTCTTAAGACTGGGTCTCCCTATCTCACCCAGACTGGAAATGCAACAAATATTCATGGACCTGATCCCACTACTGACCTGCTCTATTTCCAAACTGAATCAGTTTCCTTCTCTTTAGGTAGCCTAGTTTCCCCCTCTGCCCTGCCCCCCACCCCTTTCCTCACCCCTTTTTATCCTATGCCACTCCCAAGCTCCTGGAGGCTCACCATATTGGTGCCAGATTTAATGAATACTCAAATGGTTTTAGCCCACTGAAACTCAGAACCCCCCCAGGCATCAGCCATGCCTGGCATCAGCCATCTCAAATAGATGAGGAAAATGAGGTGCTTATTCTGCCACCATTTTAAATCCAGCTCCATACAACACAACTGCAACTTCAATTTCATCTCTAGCTAACAGCCTTGCTGCCATGGAGGATGTGAACAAGTAGAGAAACATGGAAGAGTTTTCTGAGAGGCCCAAAATCAGGAGGACCAAGAGCCAACGGGATGCTTGTGGAAGGGTTAAGTTGGAATACAAGTAAACAAGATCGGACTGATTATGTAGAATTTTTTAAAGAAGTTGTATGCTACACAATTAAAATAGATACAGTCACTGGAAGATGAAGGGGATTTGTATTTGTGCTTTCTTAAGATTTTGATAAGGTCCTAGAACTTAAAAACTACAGACTAGATGTCGAGTTAATAGACTCCCCAAAGGCTAAAACTTTAAAGGAAAAGATCTTCCCCAAAGTATTTTTGGGTAAACTGAGCCCAGATACGTCTGAAGAACCAATCAGAGAATACTTGGGGGCACTTGGAGGGATTCAGCATATTTAGCTTCCTATCAACCCAAAAACAAAAATAAATGAAGAGGATTCTGTTTCATCACATGTACAAATGAAGAACTAGTCAGGAAATTATCAGAAAGCAAATATCATAAAAGTGATTCTGAGATGTGCAGAATCAAAACTGCACATCCCAAAGTGGTATATAGGCAACAGATAAGAGGAAGAGTACCACAGCTGTTGGATGAGGGGTACTTTTAGGGGTTGTGGCCAAGGTCAGGGACAAAAGTGGAACCAAGGATTTAATGACTATACGATGAAGGATATGGAAATTACGGTAGTTTCTCTGGTGGTGATCAAAACTATAGAATGTATGGTGGATATGATTATATTGATTATAACTGTGGGAGTTATGGATATGGCCAGGTATATGCAGATTACAGTAGTCAAAAAAGCACATGTGGCCAAGCATCCCAAGGAGGTGGTAATCCCCAAACAGTCACCAGCTATACTAAAGGGATACTTGGAGAAAACAGGTGCAGATACTATAGGGACCAATTTTGCAGGATGATGACCCTGAATGGAGTGCAGTCCTCTATTGACCTGAGATTTCTGTTTTGTAAGAGACTTTTATAATCCAAGACACAACCATGTGCTATTGTATATAGCAAACAATTTCTTTTTCTTGATTTTACTTTGTCCTTTGCCATCTGTTATAACAAATGTGGACTGGTGTTTCTACAAGCCTTATTTGTATAATTTTATGTTAGATGATTCCTAAAAAGTAAATTACTAAATTAGAAAGAGAGAGACAGAGATTCGACCCAGGTCAAACAGGTAGTGATGAGCAGAGCTGGGATTGTGAGCCTACATTCCTCATCTCCAAATCCAAAAGCTTTCTTTCTCCTGCACCATGCTGAGGAAAAGTACAGGACAGAGTTTAGGAGAATCTAAGTTTCAGAGACTTCTGTTCTCAACTCAACGCAGATTAAAATGTCTCCTGGGAATATGAGTGGTTGATTTAATTTAAGTCAGCTCAGTCTGGAGTTGATTGTTTTAGAAAGAGTTAAATGGGATCATTCATAGAGCCCATCTCCCCACCTTCTTCTTCATCCTCCATTTTCACATTTCAGTGGTGACTTTTTTTTTAAATTAAATTTTATTTCAACCAATGAAAATTTGCCTTCTCTCCCTACCACCCTCTCCCCTCCCCCTCCCACCATGAAAAAGAAAGACTATCCCCAATCAGCACCCCCAACCCCTGTTACAAACAATATGCCTAATTTTTAAAAAATCCAAATTGGTCCATTGAATTCCTTGTACATTTACACTATTCTCTTCAGATAACTCCTGTTTTTCTACCTCAAATAGTATTATCTTCACAATTTTATTCTTGAGTTTCCTACCTTTCCTAGGCTGATGATAGCTAGCATTTATGTAGTGCGTCGAGGTTTGCAAAGCATCTTACAAATATTATCTGATTTAATCGTCACAACAACCCTAGGAGGTAGATGCTATTATTAGCCTCATTTTACCGTTGAAGAAACCATGGCAGACACAGGTTAAATGACTACACTATTTAAGTGCTTGGGGCTAGAATAGTGATAATTTCTTAATAAGGATTAATAAGCACCTTGACATGAATCACTGAACTTCATCATCCCTCCTGGCCCTACCCAGAGGCAGAATCTGGGATTCTGCCAGCCATAGGTTGGAACTGGGCTTTCACTATGGCATAGGTTGAGGTTTCTCTACCCAAGGAGCAAGGGAAAGGCTGCAATAGAGAGGAATTTACTTGGAGAGGGACCAGAAGTACTAGGATGGTCCTTCAGACACAGAGTTAAATTAAGAGAGACAAAAGGTCAGATGAGCCACAGGCAGGAAGCTGGATCAACAAAACTTGAGAAACAAGCAAAGCCTCAGCTCTCCTCTTCCCTCCCCTCTCCATCCTTAGCATTATCCTCTGGGGAAATGACCAGAGAAGTGGTGGTGTACCATCATATAAACACCGGTAGGCCCATTTTACAGACAGGCAAATGGAAACATGGAAGAGTGTGTTTCCCATTACCTACAGTAAAGAAAAATGTGGAATCACACTTCACCATTAATCAATCTCCCTCAATGAGTTGCCTTCTTGGAAGCCCTCCTGGAATGTTCCCAAGAACAGAGATTCAAAGAGAGTCTGGTGGTTAGACTGAAATGTTCCTAGGACATAGGAACATAGATTTAGAGCTGGAAGGGCCTTTAAAGACCATCTAGTCTAACCCTCTCATTTTGTAGATGAGTAAACCAAGACCGAGAGTGGTTAAGTGATTTGCCTAAGGTCACAAAGTGACAGATAGGATTTGAACCCACATCCTCTGACTCCACTGCCAGTGTTCCTCCACCATACCAAGCTGCCTATCAAAAAGACATCTTGGTCTTCTCCTTCATATAAAACTCATCCAGATCCTCAGGCACAAAATTTGAAAGCAGCACATCCAACTGGCTTCAGGGCAGATACAGTGTTGGTTTAGGCACCCGATGATGATTTCACTTTTATTCAAGTCTTCAGTCATGTATGGAAACTGGAAAGCAAGGCCTAATGAAAGCTCAGTGGAGGAACCCAGAGAGGGGGGTTTGGAATGAGAGGAGACCACAGAAGTCTTTCCAGAAGGGAGAAAATTGGGCTGTCACTAAAGTGCTATTATCCTGCCTCCTCCAATATTCTTAATCCTTTGAGCTGGGGGAAAAAGAGCATCCAGAGAAGTGCTGAGCCTGGCCAGGCACTGGGGTGAGTGAGGCAGCCTGTTTGTCAGAGGAACATGCAAAAGTTGTCTTTTGAATACTCCTCACTTTTCAGATACTTCTGCCTCTCCTTATCTAATCTTGGCACAGCTGAACAGCTGGTACCAGCTCTTCCTGAGCATCCCTGTCATGCCCAGCTCAGATGCAGTTTCTGTTTTCTTTATAACCCACTGAAGGAGCATGAAACCACTCTCTGAAATGTTAGCATGTGTTGGGGAAAGAAATCTGGCAGTGAAATGAATCGGCTCCCTGAAGCTTCCCCCCACCAGCAGCTTGTGCTGGGGTTTCTGGAATGGGCTCCAGGCTTCACACAGCCCCGACTTGAGCAGGACAGGGGCTCTGATTGATTTAGTTTGTTTGAAACCTAAACAGATCTGTATACGTTGATTGCTCTGGTCCGACTCCTCTCCAGAGCTGTTTGGGGGTGAAATACAATAGCTTCTTTGTGCACTTTTGAACTATTTTGGTTGCAAGATGGAAGTGTTAATGATCCTGAAATTTGCCAGCCCAGCCAGCCTCCCCCCAGCCACTCCTTTGGAAAGGGAGTCTGCTGAAAGGTACTGTGCAGGGTTCTCGGCTGCACTTGGAAGAGCCTGGTTAAAGGCCTCATTCCGAAAGCTCCATTTATCTCATTAGGAAGCTGTGGAACTATAAACAGAAACAGGTTTGTCAATTTACAAAACTGTTCCAGAAAGCACTATTGTAAGATGACATCATGGTCCCTCCCAGGCTGGAGCCTCCTTCCAAATTCAGGCAGCAGTCTTCTTTAGAGGAGCTGGTAATTCAGGACTAAGACTTGGAAGTTAGAGACCCCAGACTTTCTGTGGTGTTCTCTGGCTTTGTAAAAAGCATGGAACTTCTCTATGCCTCAGTTTCTTCAGTGTCTCTCTGGGTGTTGCCAGGAAGTGGGGGCCAATTGTGGAGTGGCATTGGAGGAGTGTTAAAGGGCCAGCCTCCTTCAGCAAATGTCTCCTACTGAACTATCATAACTCGAAACATCCACCATTAGAGATAATGATAACTCGTTCATCTAAATCAATGCCAGTTTTACAAAGCACTTTCTTTGCAATAACCTTACAAGGCAAATAGTGCAAGTATATTATTCCTATGTTACAAATGAGTAAACTGAGCCTTTGAGAAATGAAGTAACTTGCCCAAAGCCAGTCATACGGCTCAGAAATGACAGTGCTAGGATTTGAACCCAGGTCCTAAGACCTCAAACCGGTATGTCTTTCCACCATACCATACTGCTAACCCATCATGGAGTAGTGAAAAGAGATCTTCCTTTGGGTCAAAGATTGCTTTCCAAGGTCCCCGTTGAAATGAAAATTTGGTCACCATTAGTACAAAACCCTGCATCTATTGATCAGATTAGCCAGTAGAGGACACAGCCATGAAAGAAAGCAAGCTGAATAGCAGGATGTTGAGGAGGAGTCAGGGGGCAGCTCCGGGGGGGGGGGTGGGGCAGCAGGAGGGTACTTAGAGACCAGGAGGTGTGAGGACAAGAGAGATGAAAACTACAGGAAAAAGAATTCATGCTAGACCTTCCACCTGAATCTCAGAATTACAGGCCCTTGACGCTAGAAAGGGACCTCAGAGGTCATCTAGATCAGTCCATAGCTAGCTGAAAATTCCTTCTACAACATTCTCCAGCAAGCGATCATCTGACTTTCACCTGAAAATGTCCAAGGAGAGAGAACCCATCACTTCCTGGAACAACCTTTTGCACTTTGGGATAGCTCTCATTGTTAGGAAGTTTTCCCTTGCCTTGGAGCTCCAAACCTCTTTCTCTATCACTTCTACCCGTTGTCCCTTGTTCAGCTGAATGAATCCAAACAGAGTGAATCTAATCCATCTTCCTTATGACTGTCCTCCAGATCATCAAAGGACAGACATTTCACCTGTCTCTTCTTCTCCAAACGAGGATCATGGCATCATAGATCTTGGATTGAAAGAGATTTCAGGGGCTGTCTATGCCAACCCTTTCATTTTACAGATGAGGGAGCTGAGGGAGATGGACACTAAGTGACTTGCCCAGGGTAAAATAGTCACAAGTATCAGAAAAGGGATTGGAATCCAGGTCTTTTGACTCTCGATCCAGTGCTTCCTTCATTCCACCCTCACATGTCATCTCAAAGTCTTTTTTTCCTGGTTGCTGTTCTCTGCCTACTGTTAAAATGGACCATCATTCAGTTTTGGGAAGCACTCTTTGAGTCTAGAAAGGACAGAAGTGGGTGATCTAGCCCACTGATGTCAAATTCAAATGGAAACCGGGCCACTAAACTACATATAAATATCTCAATGGACTGCATATTGACTTAGAAAACCACATATTAACATTATGTTTTATTATATTTTTATTTATTTTGTTAAATATTTCTCAATTACATTTTAATCCAGTTTGGAGCACACTCGGTAGTATTGTGGGCCACATGCCTCCCTAGGCCATATCTTTAACACTTCTGATCTAGTGTACTGGGAAGAAAACTGCTATGTAGAATGACACAGAAGTTATAGAGCAAGGGTGGGGAACCTGCCACCTGGAGGCTATATTCAGCCCTCTAGGTCCTCAAGTGTGGCCCTTTCAAAGGACATGTGGCTTTGAGATTGAAGGTTCCCCACCCCTGTATAGTATGGTGGAAAATAACTGGTACATATACTAAGTGCTAGGACCTTAGATGTGGGGGAGCTCACTGTGGGTTGGGGTGAGTACACAAGGGCTTAGTTACTCATAGATCACAGAGTGAAACATTAGTTAGGAGAAGACAACCATTCATTTACGCCTTGAACACTTTAGGACACCTACCCAGTGGAGGACCTGTGCCAGGAGCTGAAGAGAAAATGGAGAAGAAGAAAGCATGGTCTTTGCCTCACAGAGCTTATAGTTTGACAGGAAGATAAGACTTATGCACACAGAATGACAATGAAGTGTATAAGAGAGGTTCAGAGGGCCCTGACAGTTCAGGGAATGTGGCAAGGAAACTGAATTTGTAGTTAAAGGACCTTGGTTCAAATTCTGGCTCTGTTACTTGCTACCTGTATGCAAGTCACTTGACCTCTTTATGTTTCATTTTCTCATTTGTAAAATGAGGGGTCAGACTAGATGGTTTCTAAGGTCTCTTCTGCGTCTAAATCTCTAATATTTGGAGATTACTTCAGGATCAGGGGCTCTTAACCTTTGGTTGTTGAACTTTAAAACAATTTTTTTGGATAACTATTTCAATATAACTAGTTTCCTTTGCAATCCCATGTATTTTATTTTATGCATTTAAAAACATTATTCTGAGAAGGGATTCATAGACTTCACCAGACTGCCAGAAGAATCTATGGCACAAAAAGGGTTAAGAACCCTTGGGCTAGATGGAGGGAATCAAGGAAGGAGGCAACATCTGTGCTGGAGCTTAAAGGGCAAATAGGATTTCAGCAGGAAGAGGTGGAGAGGAGGTGTTATTATTATAAGAGTGAGACCATGGCCACTCTGCAGCTCTCCTTTGTCCATACAACAGCCCTTAGCAGGTCTGGGGTTTGGCCACAAGGCTTGACCTGTGGTGATTAAGTTGCCGTAGAAGCACCACTTGGGTTATTTGCAGGTGTGGTTTGATGAGCATTTCAGGAGCTGCCTGAGAAAATCCTAAAGCAATACAGACCATAGAAAGTCAGAGCTTGAAAGACCTTAGGACATAGCACATAGAATGTCCAGAAAGGAAGGGACTTTACAACAAAGAACACAGAACATGAGATGTCAGAGGGAAAGGGACATTAGAACATAGCACATAGAACATAGAATGTTAGAACTGGATGGAGACCTTAGGAATCATTTGGTACAACATGTGAGGAAATAAAGGTCCAAGGAAGAACAATAACTCATCCAGTATTATAGAATGAGTATCAGAGTTAGGATTAAAACATAGGCTTATGACCTCCAGTTATGGAATATTCCCACTCAACCACCCTGTCTCATTCTCTCTCATTTGTTGCCTAGAACTATATATAGGCCACTGGTGGCTGAGAGTGTGGCTGTCCCACAAAGACCTTCATTCTTTAATCCAGCTCTCTCTTTAGACCACAGTAAGCAAAAGGAATAAGGAAAACAAAACCTTCCTCTCCCTCAGTCTCCCTCAGGAATAAATCATTAACTTTTCCAGATAATTAACTCCAGCGTTAAATGGGGAAAGGCAGAGGATTTCCCTGGGAGGTTTCCAGATGAATGGAATCAGACAGAGTTGTTTTTCCAACCTCACTTAGGTCCACTGATTCTTATCTTTCTTCCCTTCTATGAAAAGCAGGAGCTATCAAAGCTACCTCCCTAACATCACATGGACCCTGGGCAAACTCGTATTGAGAGAAGGGAATAGACACTGATTTGCCCTATACCTAGGGGAGAGGCTGGACCCTGGGCAACCTCACAGTTAAGAGGAGAGACTAATAACAAGCAAAGCTATTTGCCAAGGAGTCCAACATGGGAGGACTTCTTCAGCTGTCAGCCTTCCCCTTGGGGCATGGTTCTTCCCTGAGGCAGCTGGACTTCAGCCATCAGGAGGACTTAAGGATGGAGGGTTCAATAGAAGGCCATTCCTCTTGGGACTGTGGAGAGAGCATTATTCATAAAGCAACAGCAAGCCACTAACGATTCAATTTCACAAATTTTTTTTAAGCATCTATGAATTCATGGGTTTTGCACTGAGATGGAAATACAGGGATCCATACAACACAGGCCCTACTCTTAGTGAGCTTATCATCTTATGAGAGAAGAACAAATACACAAATAACTATAATACAAGTGAGAATGAGAAAAGTGCAAATGAAATATCCAGGCACAGTGTTAGGAGAAATTGGTGTGGAGGGGTGGGGCTGAGAGATCATTTTCATTTGAGGAAGTTAGGTATGGCTTATTGGAGGAGATGCCACTTGAGTTGAGCCTTAAAGAAAGGGAGGGACTTCAGTAACAGAAAGGTTTTGTTTATTTTTTATTTATTTTTGAGGAATAACATTAGAGCGTTGATTTAGGAAGATCACAGAGACTCCTTGGGAAGGTGGGGGTAGAGGGAGGAATAGACTTGGAAACAATGAGACCAATTAATAGCATTAGAATAATTGAGGTGAGAAAAGATTAGGGGAGTCTAGAGTAGTAGCAATGGAAATGGAAAGCGGAAAGTAGGGGTGACAGATATAGCCAAGGTAGAATCCAGAGGACCTGGTGACTAATAGGGTGGAGTGCCAGTGTGTAAGCAATGGGTGAGGAGAAATGGTCCGAGATGTCTTTGAGGTTATTCACCTATCTCGTAACTACTCCCAACGGGGAGGGTTATGACACTTTCAACAGAAGTCGGGAAGTTTTAGGGTAGGGACGAGTTCTTGTGGAGAAAGGAGCTTGATAAAAATAACAGCTCCAATCTCTATGCCATTTTACAGTTACAAAGCATTTATGTCAGATCCTTGTAAGAAGATAGGCTGAGCAAGTTTTAGTACAGGGGAAGGAGCATCTCCAAAGTAGGAGGATCCTGGGTTCAGATTCTGCCTCTGACACTCCCTGTGTGATCTTGGGAAGCCCCTTAGTCTCTTTGAGCCTTACTTCCCTCATCTATAAAATGAGTCAGTTAGATGAGATGGTCTCTGAGGTCTGTTTGGGATGTTCGATCCTATGATCTCACCTTCCATCTACTCCCATTTTACAGAAAAGGAAAGAACAGCAATGATAGCTGGCATGCTTTAAGGTTGGCACTTTTTAATATTATCTCACTTGATCCTCACGGCAACCCTATGAAACACTTCTTATCTCCATTTTACAGAGGAGGAACCTGTGGCTGAGATGGGCTCCGGGTCAAAGAGCCAGTAAAATGGCTGAGGTAGAATTAAAATTCAGGTTTTACTGACGTCAGGTCCAGCATTCTCTCTACTATGCCACCTAACAGAGAAAATTATCAAAGGTGCAGTGACTCACCCAATGTCTCGCAGCTACTTTGTGGTAGGACCAGGACTCAAGCCCTGCTCTTTAGATTCCAAATCTAATCAGTACTCTTTCTACTGAGTCAGTCAGTCGATCAATCAATTAGCATTTATTAAGCACCTTGTATGTTACAACACTGTGCTAAGCACTGGTGATTCAAAGGCAAATAACAATAGCTAGCATTTATATAGTGCTTTAAGGTTTGCAAAGCACTTTACACATCTTATTTTATTCTCATCACATGGGGAGGTTGTGCTAGTATTATCATTACCATTTTACAGATGAAGAAACTAAGGCAGTAAAAAGCTAAATGACTTGCCCAGTGTCATCTAACTAGTAAGTATCTGAGGCCGGATTCAAATTTTAAGTCTAACTAACTGACTTCTGGCTCAGTGCCCTATCTACTGTGCCACCTGACTGCAAAAACGAAACAGTTCCTGCTCCCAAGATGATCACAATCTATTGATCATACTGAGTACTTCCCAAAAGAGCACAGGATTCAAAGTCAGGATTTGATCCAGGTTCTGATGTGTTCTAGCTGAGGAATCGGGCAAAGCCAAGATGGGGAGATGGCTCTGGCATTATTTACCATATAGAACTTTTGTAAGGAAAGTATTTGTAAGCCTTAATGGCAACATAAATGGGAGAGAAGTTGATGTTGGTGATGATGATGATGTGTAAGATACTGTTAGACTCTGTGAAGAATAAAAAGATTGGTTAGGCAGCCCTCGAGAAGCTCAGTCTAGTTGGGAGCACAAGAGATACATGTATGAAATGATCAGAGAGTTCTGTAGGGCCAAGGACTGGATCTGGGATATCATTGGTGCCGGGAACTCCCAGGTGAGGAAACTCCCTCTACCAAGCATTTCATAGTCTTAGTTAAGGGCGTAGGTTCATAGCCAGTATGTCAGAGGCAGGATTTGAACCCAGGTTTTCCTAACTAGCTTTCTGTCCATTGTGCTTTACTACCTCTTGTAACTTAGAGAGTAATAGGTGAATGAACACATGAATAAAGCATTTATTAATCATTTACTGTGTACAAATCACTGGGATCCAAATGGAAAAGTAGAATAGTCCTTAGAGCTTTCATTCTAATGGGGGAGGCAACACGCTTGGAAGGGTTCAGTGGCAAGTGAGCTGAAAGGTCCCATGGTCCTTAGGGAGCTGTAGCAAAGCAGATGGTAACGTGTCTTCTTTATCATCATTTCCACTGATAAAATCTTATCAGTTTCTGAACCATCTGACAATGCCAACGACTTTGGGGGCAAGACCTTTCTTTCCTGAGTCTTTGGTAGTTGTGGATGAGAAGCTGCCGGACTGCATTGGCACTAAGCTTGCTTCTCAGAATGATTGTTGTGGACAGAGGGCTGGAAGCACTGCCATTACTAAGGCTTTTGGATTCAGGGTCCTTGGTTGTCTCCCTTAGAGTCTAAAGGGGGATAGTGGCCAAGGTGGTGGTGGTGGTTTGACTTGCCTGACATATGCTGCCTGCATTCTCTCTCTGCCCTGTGTATGGCAGTTAGTGAGGATGGCTGGACACGGGAGTTGCTTCCATAGATGAAGGCTGTGAGGGATGGGGTGGAAGCAGGACCCTCAATGAGAGAGTCTGAATGTATGAAAGCTAAGTTTCATTCAGCAGACTGACGTGCAGCATGTGGAGAGATCGGTGAACAGCATCTCCTAATCTGAGATTCTCTTCCAAAACTTTCAGGGATAACATAGACATACCATAGTTCTTTTTCTTATTTGAGAAATAATAACAGAGTCTGTGCTAATAGGCACCAATTCAATTCAATAAACATGTATTAAATGTCCATTATAATGAACTGTGCTGGGCTTTGGTAGCATAGTCCTTCCCCTCAGTATTTATATTCTATTAACAAGGAAATAGCATGTGGACAAACAAGTATGGTGCAAAGAAAATTGGTTGGTAACTAACAAGCTTCATGGAGGAAGTGACAACTGACCTGAGCCTTGAAGGAAGACAACTATTAAGATCATCAGAGAGAGAAGGAGGCAGTACATTTTAGATATGGGGAACAGAATGAATGGATAAATTAGTGAATGAAAAAGCATTGATTAACCACTTGTTGTTGTTGTTCAATCTTGTCTCTTCATGGTGGCATTTGGGGTTTTCTTAGCAAAGACCCTGGAGTGGTTTGCCATTTCCTTCTCCAGCTCATTTTACAGATGAGGAAGCTGAGGCAAACAAGGTTAGGTGACTTGCTCAGGGTCACATAGCTAGTAAGTGTCCGAGTCTGGATTTGAACTCATGTCTTCCTGACTCTCGGCCTGGCACTCTATCCACTGTGCCACCTAGCTGCCCTAATTAAGCACTTAGTATGTGGCACATGCTTTGCTAAGCTCTGAAGATACAAAAGCAAAAACAGCCCCTTTCCTTAAGAAATTTACATTGGAACAGGGGGAGGACACACATATAAGGCATGGTGGCCAGGGAGAGGCACTTTAGTCCAAAGGTTTCGAGGATGACACTGGGGGCCTTAGGGAAATTGATAAACCCCACCCAGGAACAATAGAGTTGATTTGATCGTACTTCCAAAACTGAAGGGGGTGGGGTTGGAAAGGGTACCAGTGTTTACATGGCAAGGTACTTAACATGGGGAGTAGACAATGAAGTGAAACATGGCTGGAGGCTTCCTGAAGGAGTTGTTCAGGAGAGGCAGTCTTAAATTAGGGTAGAGGGATCTAGGGCAGAGTTCCAGGCATGAAAGAGTTAAAACACCCAGGGTATAGTCCCCGATATGAATTCACCAAAGCAGAATACGGTGTTGAGTTTAGAGAATACCTAGTAGTCTAATTTGACCAGAACTTAGAGTTTGTGAAAGGGAATAATTTGAAAAATGGCTAGAAAGTTAATTGGAAACCATATTGTAAAGGCCTTAAATGTTAGGCTAAAAAATCCGTATTTTATCCTATAGATAATGTTATTGTTTGTCCTCTGTTTTCAAAGAGGACCAATCACATCACAGGTCATAGCTTGACTTGCAAATAAATTAGATTTAAGTGAGGCAGAGTTGCATGAAGTCATTAGCCTTACTCTCTCTTCTAGAGTCGTTAAAGTCCAGTGACAGGACAGGAGTCAAGATCTCTGACAATGGCCCAGGATGCAGTGGATGACAGTGGCATCTTCAAGTCTGAGAAAGCTCTAAGTGCCCTACAGTGTGTGCTTCAGCTGCCTTCATGGCTATTAGAACAAACTTCTCATCTGCCCATTCTGCTGGAGGAAGTCTTCATATACTTGGGATAGACATCCTTCTAATTCACTGACAGGTTTGAGGCCTGTTGGTTACCCTCAACCTGGTTTAGCCCATCTGCCAAAATGGTTTTACCAGGGTGTGATAGGTACATAGACAGCAGCTTCTTGGAACCACAAGTGAGAGTTGAGTGGCAGATCGACACCAAAGGTGGATGAGCATCCATGTAAAGGGCTCGGCAGCCCTTACACCAGAGATACTAGTCCTAGGGAGACAGTGAAAGTTTTTGAACAGGAGAATAACATGATCAGACATGAGCCTTAAGAAGATTGTATTTCCAGCTGTGTGGAAAATGTATTAGAGAAGCAGAAACTAAAAGAAATAACATCCATTAGGAGATGATTATGCTGTCTGGGCAAGACTGATGAGGGCCTGGACTAGGGTGGAAGACCAATTAGGGTGGGAAGGCGATTACAATAGTGTAAATTGGGGATCATGGAGACCTGAACTAGGATGTTGGTATGAATGAAAGGAGAGGACAAATATAAGACATGTAGTGGAAAATGGAATCAACAAGGTTTAACAACTGCTTGGATATGGGAGTTAAGGAAGAGGGAGGAGATCACAAACCCAGGTGACTCACAGTACTAGTAAGAAAAATGGGGAAATTTGTAGGAGGCACAGATTTAAGGGGGAAGATAATGAAATATATATGGAACATCCAGAAGGAGATAACCAATATGAAACATTTAATATAGGACTGGCAAAGAGATTAGGGCTGGATATGTAGATTTGGGAGTGAACACATCTGGATAGGGAGATAAAGCAGTTATTAAGTCCTTACTATGTGCCAGGCTCTGTGCTAAGTTGTGGGGTTATAAATACTAGCAAAGGAGACAGGCCTTGCCCTGAAGGAACTTCCATTCTAATCAGGGAAAACAGCAAATTAAGGGGAGATGGAAAGAGAGGAGTAGAGAACTGGTATCATGGTGAGGAGATAGCCAGGAGATGCCCATGGATTGGTGTGGAGGCCTGATTTCTGGCAAGATTAAGCTAATAGCCACCCATTAGAGCAGCGGACCCAAGGCGGAATTCAGGGTTGTACTAGGTCTTCCTCATTCCAGGACCAGTTCTTTATCTACTGCACCCCCTAGGTCCAATAAAACATTTCAATCCAATAAACATTTATTAAGTACCTACTATGTGCCAGGTACTGTACTAAGCACTGGAGATACAAAACCAGTTCCTACCCTCAAGGAGCCTATAATCTAATGGGGGGTGGGGAGAGAGACAACACACAAAAGCAGGCAGGAAAGCAGGGGGTAGTGGGGAAGAGACCAGGGGATACCCAGGGCAGGGACATCTTGTTCCATGGAGTTGAAACCAGGCAGAGTAGCAAATGCGTAGTGAGTGAGTGTCCTACATGCCCCTATGATCCATGGAATTAGGGTTTCAAAGCTTGAAGGAAAGAAGAGTTAAAGGGGAACATGATAGTAGCCTTCAAACATTTGAAGGGCTAACATGGGGAAAAAGAATTAGATTGCTTTTTGACCCCAGAGGTCAGAACTAAGAATTATGAATGGACATTGAAAAGAGGCAACACAAGACAAAAACTTTCTACCAGTTAGAATTGTCCAAAATTGGAATGGGCTGCTCAGGAAATTGTGGCTTCCCCTTCACTATATCTTCAAGCAATGGCTAGATCAGTATTTGTTGGGTAGGTATGTTGTCAATAGGATTTTTGCTCCTCTACAAGTTTATGAAGTCCCAACTCAGATTCTGTCTTCTGGAGGTCCTAGCCAACCCTTTGATTCAGAACCCTGGGCCAACCCTGGGTCTCTTGATCTAATGCTTTGTCAGTCTCACACATTCACTCACTATAACTTCTTTGGTTCTAATGCCTTCTCCACCTTCAGCTTCTCCCTCTAATTTCCCCAAGTGCTAGGTCAAACTCAGCCCTTAAACTGGGGACTTAGCCCGCAGGAGTTGCATGAAGGAGTGAGAAAAATGGATTGGGCTTGGGAAGACTTGTTATAGACTCCCCAGGAAAGTTTCTCAGTGTCTCAGGGCTCAGGGAACGAATTGCAAAGGTGAAATGTGTTAAAAACCAAACATTGGGCAATAAGGAAACGGGGCTGGTGGGGTGGGGAGTGGGTGTTGGTGAACCTGCATTGTCTCCAATTAAACATGATGCTTTTAAATCAGCACCAATGCATCTTGAAATATGAATTATGTAAGCCCCTGTCTTTCTGCTTTCAGCGCACAATGAGGCATCTTAAAAAAAAAACACCAAGAAAACAAAAACAGCTATACCTTCTTTTTATCTTAAAGCAGGAGGTTGGAAGCTTGTCTTCAATGACTTGTTTGTGTGGCTTTTTTCCTTCGAAAGACCCTTTGGTCAGAGTTTGAGAGAAAACCCCGCAGGTCCCCAACATGAATTAAGCAGGCTGCATTTTTACTGCAAAGGCCTGCGGAATTTCCAAAGCAGGCATAAATCATTAGCCAAAGCATGAAAGACAGTAAGCAGATTATTGTGAAAAAGATATTTGTACAGTTATTTCAGTAACACTTTACTGAAAGCTTCAGACGCCTGGCAGGAACCCAAGCAGTGACCTCGCTGAGGGAATGTGTTTTGCCAAAAAATAATCACTGGGTTAAAAACTCCTGAGTCTCCCGGGGCGTGGAATTGTCCCAAAGCCTCTAAATTCTGGACTTAAATTTGAGTTCAGAATTAATTGAGATTATGAGCAAAATACTGCCTTAGATCCAACAGTGTTTGTCTTTGGGGGTCTTGAAGAGCCGTTGAACATAAATAAAACTCCAGGAAAAAGCCCCTCTCTGGATGGAGCCAGTTTAATAGCTAAAAAGCTTATATTGCAAAGGTGGAAAACATTAAGAGCTTTAAATGTTACAGAGCAGTGGGCTGGCCTGACAGATCTGGCTAATCTTGAAAGCCTGACTTTCTATGAATGAGAAGCAGCAGTAATTTAAAGCAACATGGACCCTTTTTAAATAGATATGTCATGAAGACATTGGTTTAAGCCTACATCCATTAGGTTGGCTGTAGAAGGTACTACCTTCCCATCCTTGGTGAGCTGAATAAGTCAATGTAAGTGCATTATATTCTAAGGCTTATTGTTTTGGGTTTTTTGTTTTGTTTTGTTTTGGTTTTTTGATAGAATGACAGCTCCTTAAGAACAAGATTGATTTTTGTCTTGGTACCTCCAGTGCCCAGCACAGGGTCTGACACTCAATGTGTGCTTCCTAAATGATTGCTCCTTGCTTACTTGACTGAGGAATTAACTCAATGGGAAAAATAGAACCAAGTTTTTGATATCACATTAAAGGCAGTGTTGTATGGTGAGTAGCTAGAGTGCCGGCCCTGGATTCAGGAAAACCTGGGTTTAATTCCTGTCTCCAGTGTTCACTGGCTTTGCAATAATAGCCAAGTAACTTAATCTCTCCAAACTTACCCATTTTAAAAATGAGGAAACTGAAACAGTTTAATTAAATAACTTGGCCAGGGTCACACAGGTAGTTAGAATCCGTGGCTGGATTTAAATTTAGGTCTTTATGACTCTAGGTCCAGTGCGCAATCCATTGTACCACCTAGCTGCTGTGATGTAGCAAAACGAACAGTGGAATTGGAAGACAGGCTCAAAGCTCAGTCCTGTTCCAAAGTCTATCTAAGTAACCTTGGGTAAGCTACTTCCTCTCTCCACATTAGTTCTTTTCTCCATAAAATAAGGGATTTGGACTAGATGAGTTTTAAGGTCCCTTCCAATTCTAAATCATACAATAATATAATCAATTGGAGAAAAGTACAGTGGTCTCCATGTCTTTCCTCGTGCCACACCTCCCTTATAATGCTTTTCCTTCTGTCCCCTAGCTCCGTCCTTCATGCTCAAGGAGGACTGGTACCTCTTGTGCAAGGGCTTGCTGAGCCCTTTTCAGGGCTGCTCATCCACCTTTGGTGGCCACCTTCACCCAGCTCTTACCTATAGTAAGCTGTAGCATGCATAGAAGTCACACCCAGGTAAAGCCACCTCAGCAAGCAGGCTAAACCAGGTTGAGGGTGACCAAATCTGTCACTGAGTTGGGGGTAGAATGGGTATATGAGAACAATTTGTTCCAATTGCCATTAAGGCAGCTGAAGCAGGCACTGTGGAGCACTTAGAGCTTGGTTAGACATCAATGATGCCAAGAGCCCTTGCCGGTTGTCCTGATTTTTGTCTTGCCACTGGACTTCGATCACTCTGGAAGAGAGAGTGAGACTGATGACTTTGTGCATCTCTGCGTTACTTAAATCCAATTCATGAGCAAGTCAAGACATCACCTGGGATGTCATTGGTCCTCTTCAAAGATGAAAGATGAACAACAACAACAGCTCCATCCTAGTCATCTTCCAAGGCTTGGCTCAAGTCCCACCTCTTCCAGGAAGCTTTCCCTGATTACTCTAGCCCACCTCCTCCCCAGCCTACTCTTTGTCTTTTGAATTGCTATGCCACTCTAGACACTGGAAGACTAAATTACATTGTCTTGTTTTTTTCATTTGTTTTCTGATGGTTTCTAGGGGTTCTCCTTCTTTTCTTATTTCCTGAGAGAGGTTTAAAAATGTTGGAATCCTCCTTCCACTGTCTGTCTCACTCCCCTTGCCCTAAAAGCAATCACAATGGGACAAAAAATGAGCAGTTTATATGTCTGAATATGCCCTTATATCATTGGTTATGGAATGGTGATAGGAAAGAGAGACAACGCAGTATGATAGGATAGAAAGAACCCTGAGTTCAGAGTTTGAAACCTAGCTCTGCTCCTTGTTCTCCATGTGACCTTAGAGAAGTCTTTAAACATTTTTTTAAAAAAAATTCTTAACTTAATACATACTGAATAAAATGAGGATTTCTATACACAAAGCAGAACAGAATCTAGACTGTCATACACAAAGCCACAAATCTGCATCCGGTAGAGCACCCTTCTCTTTCCAAATATGTGATACTTTCAGTGGGTTATGTTTAAAACTGTCTGGCTTGTTTCTGTTTCCTACTACAAGTCACTTTATGTCCTTGAACCTCAGTTTCTTCCTCTGTCAAACAGGGAGGGTGTGTTGGATTAAATGCTCTCTAAGGCCCCTTCCAGCTTAAATCCTATGATCCTACTTCTGGAGGGCTGGATGCCAGTTACTTCAAAAGCTGCTCTAACCATTCCAACAAGGAGCAGGCTGGTGCTTTCTACCCTAGCAGGCTACTCTTTGTCAAAGAAAGCATGTTAAATAGAGGAAGAGAAAACAGCCTGTGAGCCTGTTGGCTATTTCCTTTAATTCCATCAAAATGACTTCTTTCAGATCCATTCTCAGGCCCTGATGATCTGTTCAGCCTGTGGGGTGGAAGAACTGCCTTCATCTTTGGGGAAGCCCTGGGGGCGTTAATGTTTTGCACATTTCTTTAGGACTCCTGGATTTTGCTGATAAAAAGTCCAAGGCAAAAAAGAAAGCACATGCTTATTAGAGGGACTTCCTAGCATCCCCTCCCCTCCCCTAATCCTTCAGTGCTTTCTCCCTCCTGACATTCATACCCCTGTATATATTTGTAAATCTATGTGTGCCATGTGAACCACTATGAGATATAACTCAGTGTTTAGACATTTATGTATGTGCACATGCATGTACACCACTGTATGTTCATGTCTCCATGTGTGGATCTGTGTGTGCCTCTTCACTAGCTTGGATCCGTTTGCAATTCTGTATGTGTACCTGACTTTTATAATAAGGGTGTCTTGGAAGTAGCATACTTCCTGACAAGACAAGCTTCTTGGTGGTATATTGAGAACCCACTGCAATTAGATGGGAGGCAAGGTGGTTGTTGTTGTTTGTCCTTTCTTGAAGAAGACCAATAACCTCGCAAGGGTGATGACTTGTGTGTGAATTGGGTTTAAAAGAGGCAGAGCTACACAAAGTCATCACTCTCTGTCCTCTAGAGTCACTAAAGTCCAGTGACAAGACAAAAGTCAAAACAACTGGTAATGGGCTGGGATGCAGTGGATGACCTTGGCCTTTCCAAATTAAGGTCTTTCTCAGGCCTCAGTTTGTCTGAGTCAACACCCATTCAGTGACAGGGTTAGAGTATGCTAGATGTCTCACAGTCTAACTGTGGATTCTTGGGTTGAAGGGGAAGGGTGTATACAGAGACATACATTAGTTTCTAAGGCAAAGAAAATCATCAAATGTTGACACTGGAAAGTTTCTAAGAAATGAACTAGTCTGAACCTATCATTTGACAGATGGGGACTTTGAGGCCCAAAGATTAAGTGACTTTTCCTAGTTATAGGTAGGAAGTAGCATATCCAAGATGTGAACCCAGATCTTCTAAGATCAAAACTTGTTCCACTGTATCATCTTCCTCCTTTCTATCCTGGGCTGGGGCATACCTGATTGAGTTTTAACAACCAGAAAAGTGGTCAGTGCCACGGATTGGGGATACAGATACTCAGATAGAAGACAATGGTAATAAAGGGCATAGGCCCTTCCTCTGGGCAGCTAGGAATCTCCAAAGGGGAGGCATACATGAAAACAACACAAAAGCTACACCTAACTTATTCTCATGTCTTCACACACGAATCACAGGGCTTTGCTTTGCTCTAGGCTGAATAGATAAACCTCTTAGAAGTAAACATTAGCCTATCTGTGAATACTGATACTATGTAACCTTGACAATACTGAGGAAGATCATCATTCATACTGATACAGCACTTCACAGTTTAAAAAAAAAGGATCTTCCTTTACAAAAATCCTGTGAGGCATGCTGCATAAATATTACTATTCCCATTTTATAGACAAGAAAATTGACTCAGGGTTGATGTGACACAGTGATTTAAACCAGGGTCTCTGGGCCAAAGGTCAGGAAGCAACAACAATGACTAAGATTGTAAAAGAGGCAGTGGATAGAGCATGGAACCTAGAGTCAAAAAAACTCGTCTTCCAGAGTTCAAATCTGGCCTCAGAGACTTCCTAGCTGTGTGACCCTGGGCAAGTCACTTCACCCTGTTTGCCTCAGTTTCCTCATCTGTAAAATGAACTGGAGAAGGAAATGGCAAACCAGTCCAGTATCTTTGCCAAGAAAACCCCCAATGGGTGTCAGGCATGAATGAAAAGTGACTGAACAACAAGATAGTAAACCCTAAGTCCCACCTCTGATAGTTACCATCCATATGACCTTGGGCAAGTCACTTAACTTCTGTCAGTTTCTTCATCTTTAACATGAGGGGGTTGGATTAGATGACCTCCAAAGCAACTTTTGACTCTAGATTCATAATCCTATGACTGCTCTGGGCCTCAGTTTCCTCATCTGTAAAATGAGGGAGTTAGACTACAATGTCTCTTAGGTCCCTTCTGGCTCTCTGTGAGCCATTATTATTAGGTAGAGTTAGTCAGGAAGGGCTTCCTAAAAGGCTTGTTCTTTTTTTATTTTTAATTTACAAAACAAAACAAGCATTTCCATAACATAGTAGAAAAAAAAACACTGCACGTGAATTTGCAAATCTATTATGCACAACTTGCTATGCCTTTTAAATATGTAATAAAGTTATCATGTAACTTTTTTTCCCTTTTTTTCTTCCCCCCAACTCCTGCCCTAGAAAGAAGCCTTCTTTACCCTTCATTTCTTTAAGGTGGGGAGGGAAGCCATTCTAGATGCAGAAAATGTACAATGGCATTGATGTAAAGATGAGGGAATCTCAGCTAAACAAAGCACTGACTTGCTTTCCCTGCTCCCCCACCCCACCTCTCCCCAGAAGGCATCCATGTGATCTGCCCCCAAAAGAGGCTCATTTGTGTTTTGAGGTTTGTAGAAGCGTGACCTGAGTTGTCTTCTTGGCCTTTCATGATTGACATTTTCTCTCTGTGGTCATTGGGCAGGAAGAGAAAAACTTTGACTCAAAATCTCCTTTCCTCCCTTCTCCAGGCAGGGGATTGAAAAAGCCCCAATGTATGTGTGTCTTAGGGCACTTGAACATTTTCAGCTGTCCAACTTTATTTTCCTTAGTCTGCAGTGGGCCTCCCCGGCCAAACTTCTAACCTTCAGGATTTTTATTTCGAATGTCACGCGCATGTAATTGGCATGAACCACTGTGGCTGCTGCGCCCAGTGACGGAGACAAATGGGCTCTGTGTGCACCTGAAGCTGAGCCTTATTTAATTTTGTCATTTTCAATTAAAATCTGCCTAGTCCTCTCTCTGGTTCAATGCAAACACTTAGGGAAATTCACATGAAAGTGACTGCAAGTTGCAAACATTCCTCCAGAGATGATTAGGGTCTCCACCCCTAAGGTTCCTCCTTGTCTTTGTCTTTCTTTCTTTCTTTCTTTCTTTCTTTCTTTCTTTCTTTCTTTCTTTCTTTCTTTCTTTCTTTCTTTCTTTTTTCTTTCCTTCTCTCTCTCTCTCTCTCTCTCTCTCTCTCTCTCTCTCTCTCTCTCTCTCTCTCCTTCCCTCCCTCCTTCCTTCCTTCTCCCCCTCTCCTTTCTTTCTTTTCATCCAGGAAAAGATTGGTGAATGGACTAACCCATTCAGAGTGGAAGGATGGGAAATCCAAACATTGAAATTAAATTAGCAAAGTTTTACATATTTGGAACTGTAAGAAGCATGCAAACTTTCTGAATGGTGCAAAAGGCGAAATGAATAGAAAAAAAAGTAAAATAACCTTCAGCATTATCACAGAATTTTTTTCCCAACAATGCCTTCTGAAATAATCTGTAAATTTTAAGTTTCCCACAGTGATATACTGTAAGTTTTTAAAACAACACAAACATTTACCTTGGCCAATGGCCTCATGGAAAGAATAAAAATTATCAACACAACAAGATGGCTTAAGAAGACAAGGTACCCTCCCTGAGGAAGCCCGGAAAATGTAAAAGTCATCTTTGCAGGCCTGAGTCTATTCATACAGTGCCAGCAAAAACAACCCAGTGGGGCCAGCTCTCTGTCTCTGGAAAGGGGTGACTGCTTTCTCTGGGAAGTGTAATTCAGTAAAAAGACTCCTGGTCTGAGTGGTAGGGGATCTGAGGCCTGTGTTATAGATCTAGTTATGCCATTAACCACCTAAATGACCTTAGGCAAGTCACTTTCCTTCTCATCTACATTTAATCTGTGATTCAGATGAAGAAATAGAGTTATACTTATCCAACTTCTAGATAGCATGAATCTGGGATGGATAGCTAGCATGGCAGAATATGAATCCAAAAAGATTTCAACAGGACAGAATGATGGACTGAATCTAGTAAGATGTATTTTAATAAGAATAAGTGTAACTAAGTCTTACATTTGGGTTTAAAAATTAACTGTACAAACACAAAGTGATGGTTCACATGGAAAAAGATCTGCTGGTCTTAGAGTATGAGAACCTTGATATATGACAACAGTGTGACATGGTAGTCCAAAAAGCTGTGATCTTCAGCTACATTAACAGAGGTGTAATACCATAGATTGAGGGAAGTAATGACCTTGCTGCATTGTGTTCAATTTAGCCTGCCATATTTTAGGAGAGATTGACAATCTGGAATATGTCCAAAGGCAAGACATACTCCAGATGATGAGAGCACTGAAGGCCATGACGTACAAGGATCACTTAAAGAAAATGAAGCTTAAAAGGAGGAGATTTGAAAGGAACATGATAGTTATTCTCAGGCATCTGAAGGGCTATCAAATGGATTAGTCTTATTCTGCTTGGCCCCAGAGAACAGAACTAGGAGCAATGGGAAGTTACAGAGAGGCAGATTTTAGCTTCAATGGGAGGGGAAACCCCACAGAATTATAGAGTTGAAAGCCATTTCAGAGGCCATCAAGCCCAACCTATACTTGATCAACAGCCCTTTTCATAACATTCCTGACAAGTGGCCATCTAGTCTTTGCTTGAAGGCCTCCTCACTGAAGGAGAACCCAATACCGTCAGAGGCAACTCATGCTGTTTTTGGATTCATTATTGGGGCATTTTTTTAAGCCAAAAATCTTCTACATAAGGACATCAGGAATGTGGTAAAGGGTATTTCTATTCAAATATAGTTTGGACTAAGTGAACTTTAAGGTCCCTCTCAAATATTGAAGATTCTGTGAAAAACTTCCTGGATCTTAGTTTCTTGATCCTTAGACTGATGTTGGATTAGGTAATCTTGTTTTGTTCCAGCTATGATATTCTCTGCCAATAATACCTGACATTTTGCATAGATTATCTCATTTTATAATTTTTTCTCCTAGGCTTCCCACCCCTTCCCTCTTGGTGGGGAAAAAGCATTTGTGTTGGTTTTGATGAGAGGCAGCATAATATTGATAGATGGGGGAGAGGAATTATGCAGGAAGACCCAGGTTCAAATCTCACCTTTAACATAGAGTGGTGTGTAGGTGAGTGACTCTGGTTAAGTCACTTAACCTCAAAGTGTTCCAGGCAGTCTCTGTGAGTCACAGAGCAGGTACCAATCTTTACTTGTAGAGGACATTTCCTTAGCAGGAGTTCTCTATACCAATGAAATTACAAGTGTGATCTAAGAAATACCAAAATCTGGTATGACCTTCCCAGCAGCTTTACATACTTTATCTCACTTAGATATCACGCAGCACGTTACATACATTATCTGAAGCAGTTAGGTGGCCTAGTGGATAGAGTGCTGGACCTGGAATGAGGAAGACCTGAGTTCAAATCACCTACCTGGCAGGGTTGTTGTGAAGATCAAATGAAATAATATTTGTGATTGTTTTTAAATAATATTTTATTTTTCCCCAATTACTTGTCAAAACAATTTTTTACATTTTTTTAATTCCAAATTCTATCTCTCCCTCCTTCCCCTCCCCACTCCCTGAGATGGCAAGCAATCCAATATAAGTTATACATATGCAATCATGTAAAACATTTCCATATTAGTCCCCTTGTACCAGAAGACTCAAATAAAGGATGAAAGAAAGAGAAAAGTGGTATGCTTCAGTCTGTATTCAGACAATATGACATAATATTTGTAAAGCACGTAGCACAATGCCCAGTATGTAGTAGGTGCTATATAAATGCTTATTTCCTTTTCCATATCTCATTGGATTTAGTTTTCCTTGTGGCTTTGCTGGTTAGGCCTGAGCCAAGAACCTGAGAAGATGTAGAACAGGGTGCCTAGTACTCATAGGAAATGATAAAAAAAAAAAGCTAGTTACTTTTAGAGAAGAAATGGATCTAGGCAGAGGGACTCACTTTCTGGTGTTTGGGGGTGGAGGGGAAGAGTAATCTGAAGGAGAAAATGACAGAGAGGGCTGGGGATCAAGTGTTCACAACACTTATGTACAGGGGTTGTTGAAAGTGCCTGGTTTCTCTTCTCAGGCTTCTGTTCTCACTGTGAAAATCATTTTTAAACCCAACAATGTGGCTGGCCAGGTAGCTTGGCAAGTTGTTTGGCAAGATCCAGAACTCATAAGGGAAAACCCTCTATTCAGAAAGCCTTGACATATGGGGTGTTTGTAGAAGGGGGCCTTAGAAAACAGATCACAGGTTTGCCACAAATGAGATTAATGGACAGTAAATAACATTTACATCGCAGAAAGCCCCTAATCCTGCTTTCCTACTGCTGGGAAGTCTAGACCAGTACTGAGCCCAGAGCTGAGACAGCAGGTACATGAACCATGCCCCTCCCTTCCCCCCAAACTCCTGTTACCGCTACTCTGCTTGTAGGGGAATGAACATCACAGAAACTCAAATAAATCTGGAGCTGGAAGGGTTGTCAGAGATCATCTGGTTTAACCTTCTGATTTTACAGAGAAAAAAACTTGGACCCAGAGGAGAAAATCTAGGCCCAGAAAAGGACACTGAATTGTCTAAAGACGCACAGCTTGTTGGAGGCAGAACTGGGTCTAGGATCCAGGTTTCTAGATTCCAAATCCAGGGAGCAATTATTTTGACTGTCCCCAATCCTGGGAGATTGAGGAGTTTATAATTAAGGACTCTCTCTCTCTCTAACTGCCTTCCCAGTAAGTCCAAGAATGAAACAAGGATGCCCATTATTACAAATGGTATTTAATACTATATTGGAAATTATAGCAATACTAATAAGAGAAGAAAACAGAAATTGAAGGAATCAGAATAGGCAATGAGGTAATAAAACTCTTTTTATAGATGACATGATGAAATACTTGGAAAATCCTAGAGATTCAACTAAAAAGATATAATTTATAATTTTAGCAAAATAGCAAGATATAAAATAAGCTTACATAAGTCATTAGCATTTCTATTTCTCACAAAAAAGCCTTACAAGAAATAAGAGATACCCCATTAAAAATAACCATAGACAGCATGAAATACCTGGGTGTATATTTGCCAAGACAAACCCAGAAACTACAGGAACATAATTATAAAAAACTTTTTGTACAAATGAAATCAGATTTAAATAATTGGAGAAATATTCATTGTTCATGGGTGGCCAGAGCCAATATAATGAAAATGACAATTCTGCCTAATCTAATCTACTTATTCAATTCCATCCCAATTAAAAACTACCAAAAAAATTATTTTATTGAGCTAGAAAAAATCATAACAAAATTCATTTGGAAGAACAAAAGGTTAAGACTATCAAAGGAATTAATGAAAAAAACGTAAAGGAAGGAGGCTTAGCAGTACCATATCTTTATTTTAAGGCAGTAATTTTCAAAACTATCTAGTACTGGCTAAAAAATAGAAAGGTAGATCAGTAGAACAGAGTAGACATACAATACATAATAGTAACTTATAGTAAACTTGTGTTTGACAAATGTAAAAATTTAAGCTTTAGGGATAAGAATTTGCTATTTGGTCAAAATCGTTGGGAAAACTGGGAAGCAGTTTGGCAGAAATTTGAGTGTAGACCAGTATCTTACACCATTTACCAACATAAGGTCAAAATGGATACAAATAAGTATGTATATTAGAAGAACATGGAACATATTACAAATCAGATTTAGGGATAGGAGAAGAATTTATGAATAAACAAGAGATAGAGAACATTATCAGTTGTAAAATGGATAATTTTGATTACATTAAATTAAAAAGGGTTTGTACAAATAAAGTTAGTGTAGACAAGATTAGAGGGAAAGGAGAAAATTGGGGGGAAATGTTATAGACAGTTTCTCAGAAAAAGGTCTTATATCACAAATATGTAGAGAACTTCGTCAAATTTATTAGAATGTGAGTCCTTCCCCAATTGATAAATGGCCAAAGGAGTTTTTGGAGGAAGAAATCAAAGTTCTCCATAATCATATGAAAAAATGCTCTAAATCATTATTGATTAAAGAAATACAAACTAAAACAGATTTGAAATAACATCTCACACCTATCCGATTGGGTAAAATGATGGAAGGGGAAAATGACAAATGTTTGAGGGGATGTGAAAGAAATCGCAACACTAATACACTGTTGATGGAACTGTGAACTGATCCAACCATTTTGGAGAGCAATTTTGAATTATGCCCCAAGAGTTATAAAACTGTATACCTTTTGACTCAGTAATACTACTATTAGATCTCTTCCCCAAGGTGATGGAGGCAAAAGGAAAAGAACCTATACGTTCTAAAAAAAGAAATTATAGCAGCTATATTTGGGTGTCAAAGAACTGGAAATTAAGAAGGTACCCATTACATGGGGAATGGTTAAACAAGTTGTGGCATATTCTTGGGATGGATTGCTCCTGTACTGTAAGAAAAGATGAGCTCGATGATCTTTGAAAAACATGGAAAGACTTGCATGAAATAATGAAGAGTGAAATGAGCAGAACCAAGAGAACTTTGTATGCAAACAGTAACAGCATTATTGGTCAACAAATAATTATGAACGACTAAGTAATTCTGAGTATTTTATTTTAAATACTCAGATCAGGCATAAAGGACCTATGAAGGAAGATGCTGTGCACCTCCAGAGAAAGAACTGATAAGCAGAAGGATGCATAATATGGTTTCATACACGCACACACACACACACACACACACACACACACACACACACACACCCCTCTGTGTGTGTGTGTGTGTGTGTGTGTGTGTGTGTGTTTATATAGCTATATATCTGTGTCAAATAGTGGCCTTCTCTGTGTGGGGTGAAGAGGGAGGGAGGGAGAGAGGTAGCTTGCAACTTAAAATGTAAACAAAAATAAATAAATAAAATTTTAAAGAATCCAATGCTCTTTCTTCTTGAAACAGGCTGAGTTACTAAGACAAAAGGTGATGGAGCTGTGGGGAGGGGGGGTGGGGGCGGGGCGAGGTAGAAGACCCTTCCTTTCCAGAGGACCTGTATATCCATCTTAAGGAACGCTCTGGGGAGGCACAAAACCCAGTGCCCTAATGGTCTGGGGCAGAAAGGCACCCCTTTCATTGTCAGGGGTGACTGGGCTTGTTTATCTGGGTATGCTAATGTGATCCTCTAATTCTGGTGTCACTCTAATGCTGGTTCTGAATTTACCATATTTCCCCATGTATAAGATGCCCCTTAATTTTGGGGCCCCCAAATTTGAAAAAAAAATGTATTACATAAAGTTATTGAACTCAAGTTTTATTCATCTGCTCATAGCTTTCAGGCATCTTTTGGGCAAGTCTGGTGCATGTATGCATGCTTAGTCCATTCCGTTTCATGAACCCGAAGCACCAATTGTGTCCTCCTTTGAAATCAGTAACTTCTTTTTTCATCAGCAATTCCTCTTTCCTCATGCTGAACCATCTTTGTGGACACAGGAATTCCAATTACCCTTTGCTCTTCAATCCATATCTTCAATTCCTTGTCTAAATCAGGGCATTTTGCTGACTTGCTTCTCATGGCCTTCTTCTGCGGTGGCGTTTTCAGTAGGGTTTCTTCTTCCCGTAGCCAGTCTAGGATTGTTTTCTCAGTTGGAGGTGGACCAAACTTATGTTCATCAGCTCGATTTCCATTCACTTTTGCAAACTGGATCACTTTTAACTTGAATTCAGCACTGTACAAAAATCTTTTCTGAGCCATTTCTGGGCAGAACATGGCAAAACATAACCCTAACAAATGGGAAACAATAAGCGCAAAGACAAGTGTGAAAAAGCGGGAAATGCAAGTAAAACAATCTACCACAATGAGTACAAAAACAAGTGTGAAAAAGCAGGAGATGTAAGTAAAAAAAATTTACAACCACTGTCTAAGATGCACCCAATTTTTAGAACCCAAATTTTTTTTAAAATAATGTGTCTTATACATGGGGAAATATGGTAACAGCCCTCACAGATTATTGTGGCTTCTAGGGGAGAGTGGAGACTTAGTTCAGGTCTCTTCATCCCTCTTAAGGAAAATCTTTTTTAAAAAGAAGCAAATTAGGACTGGACCAAGGATTTAGCTCCTGGCTCAGAAACAGGGCTTCTCCATTCCAGCTACATCCTTGGGCTGAGTTTTATGGGGAAGGAGTTTAACTTGAAGTCTCAAACCAGGAGTCAGATTCAGGCTCTTACAGGTAAAAGGGGCCTTTGAAATCATCTGGTTTTACAGAAGAGGAAACTGAAGAGAAGTAACTTGTCCAAAGTCACAAGGCTAACAAGTGGCAAGGCCGGGATTCAAATTTGGGTCTTGTAGACTCCAAATCTAATGCCTGATTGCTCTCTCTTCCCTTCCTGCTTCCTCTACCTCCTGTCTCCACATACCATGCTTGTTCTTGGGAGCCTAAATCAGTTTAAGGAGAAGCTAAACGACTCTATTCCTTCCTACTGAGATAGTAATCAGTGAAGCTGTGCTCTTAGGGTCCCAGACCTGTTCAATGTTCTGTCTGGAGGAAGGGGAGGAACCTTCTGGGGATCATCATTTTAGAGCTGGAAGAAACCTTTAATGTCATGTAGTATAAGGGTTCTTAACCAGGAGTCTGTGAGCTTGTTTTTTTTTTTAATTTTGATAACTGTATTTCATTATAATTGGTTTCCTTTGCAACCCAATTATTTTATTTTATGCATTAGAAACACTATCCTGAGAAGGCTTCACCAGACTGCCAAAAGTTACTGTGGCACACAGAAAAAGATTAAGAATCCCCTGCTTTAGTGTAATCTGCTCATTTTACAAATGAGGAAACTGAGATTCTGAGGTAAATGACCTGCCATAGGTCCTAAGCAGCAGAGCCAGGATTTAGCACCTCAGAATTGGAAGTGACCTCAGAGGCCAGTGAGTCCAATGTGTGCCTGAAAACGAATCCCTTCCCAGCAGAGCTAACAAGTGATCCTACACCCTTTGTTCAAAGGTCTTCGGTGAACAGGGAGTCTGCCACAGGCTGAGGCTGCCCAGTCCACTTTGAGATAGCTCTAAAAGTTAGGAAGTTTTTCCTCAGATCGAGCCTAAATTTCTTCTTTGTTTGTAATTTGTGAGCTCTTCCTTGTGAAGCCAAAGCAGAATAAGCCTAATCCACCTTTCACAATACAGCCCTTCAAATACTTCATCACAGCCTTCATTTCCACCCCCTCCGAGTTTTCTCTTTTCTAGGCTAATAATGGTAATAGCTCACACTTATGTAGCCCTTGTTCTTCCCAGGCACTGAGCTGAGCATTCCACAATCATCATCTCATTTGATCTTTACAATAGTAGTGAAGTACCTGCCTGGGAGGCAGCTACTATCTCTATCTCCTTCTTATCGATAGGTAACCTGAGGCAAACAGGTTAGATAACTTGCCTAGGGTCTCACAGCTAGTGAGCGTCTAAAGGTGGATTTGAACTCAAATCTTCCTGACTCCAGGCCTGGAGCTCTAATCATTGCACCACCTAGCTGCTAAAACTCCCCAGTTCCTTAAACCAGTTCTCCTATAGACTGAACTCCCCCTGGTCAACGTTCTCTGGATGCCCTCCTGCTTATCACTACCCTTACTTTTTTTTTTTTGAGTTTTTGATTAAAGGGACCATCCCTTGATTAACTTCTTAAAGAGGCCTATTCACTCAAAGTGAGAACCTGAAAAGACCTTAGCCTGGAAGGGCCAGGGTCTCCTAATGCATCCTGGGCTATCTCCAGTGGTCCTGGCCACTGGACCCAGATGGCTCTGGAGGAGAAAGTGAAGCTGGTGACCTCACACAACCCTCCCTCACTCAAATCAAAGTCAACTGCAAGGCATGTCATCATCTCCCTGATGTCATGGTCCTCTTTGAGAAGGAAGGACAAACACAAGCCTTCCTAAAATGCAGCGCCCAGAGCTGAACATAGCACTCTGGAGGCAGTGGGCTCAGGGCGGGGCTCAGCAGTGCTATCCTCTCTCTAAGTTCTAAAGTTTTGCCTCTCTTAAGCCTACAAAATAATAATGATGATGATGATAGCTAACACTTCTATAGCATTTACTAAGTGCTTTATAATCATCATCTCATTCGATCCTCACAATGACCTTGAGAGACAGCAAACTGAGGCAAAGTGACTTGCCCAGCCTCACACAGCTATTAAGTATCTGACACTGGATTTGAACTCAGATTCTCCTGACTCCAAGCTCAACACTTTCTCTGCTGAGCCAGTAACCTGCCTCTGACAAGCAACCATGCAGCCTCTGCTGAATCACTTCCAGTGACGGAAAGACCACTATTCCATAAGGGATTTGAACCCAGGTCCTGTATCTCCAGATCCACCGCTCTTGCACCACTCTGCCCTTATTCCCCTAACTTCTGTATTGTTAGGCACTCTTTAGTCAGCCAGACTCACGGTCCCTTAAGCCTAATAATAACAACTGTAATAATAGTGGACCCTTTCATAGTGCTTTACATCTGATACCTTGTAAAGTAGAGGAAACAGGAGAGCCTCTGACGAAATTAAGGCATTTTCTAAACAACCCAACAACATAATAAAATGCAGGCACTATTAGTTCATGGGTTAGGTGCTCATCCCTCTCTGCCCACAGCTCTATGCTGGGAGCTCAGATCCACCTTCCCTACCCTCTATCATCAAGTTATTGAGGAAACCGCCCTCCCCCCTGGTTTGATCAGAGACTCCCTTCGTCCACCACCCTTGGATTTTCATTTGCAAGAGAGATGGATGCAACTGTCATTGAAGGCTCCCGTCCAGAGGGGCAAGCCTGAGAAGCTTTGTGGCAAATCACCCAAACCACTTTGTGGATCTCTGCAGTAGCTCCTGCAAATTGCCTCTGCCTCTGGGGTGATTCCTGGAAGATACGGAACAGGTGCACAGCACTGTGGTTTCGGAGAGGAAGTCAAAGAGACAGCCGTATCCAATTGGAAATGCAACAGGAATTTCAGCCAAGTGGAATGGATTTACCTCGAAACCGTGGGGGGCCCAATGGCCTTTCCCCTGAGAAAAACAAAGGAATTTATTTTATAACTGAAAGAGATGCCATCTCTGGCACCCCACCCCAGTGCTCATGAGCATCTTCAGAGGACAGCGATTTAAGGTCACTTGCAAGGGACAATGGTGCTTGTCTTACCTCTGTTCCAAGGCTAGAGACAGACTGGGAACAGCCCATTCTATGGCCATGCCCCCTAAATCCTGACTTAAATAGTTATCTTCGATAATTCAAAGATGACACCCTGTGCTTAGAGATGGGAGCATCTTCCTTTAGCTATAAATGGGGGGGGGGGGAGGAATGCGGCAGGGGTGAGGGGGAGGGGGTGTGCGTGGGGTGAAATACAGCAGAACACAATCAAGCATGGCTTTGTCTTCCCATCCCTGGTACCCATGCCTCGTACTAAACATTACTTCCCTTCACATACTTGATGTTTTGGCCAAAATGACATACTTCACGGTCCCCCACCCTGGCATTCCACCTTCCCTCTTAGTACCCTTCCACAGACTGTTCCTAATGCCAATGCCTTCTTCCTACAGTACCTTCTTGGGACATAGAGGCAAGTAGGTGGCACAGCAGATGGAGAACACCCGGCGTGAGAAGCCTTGAGTTCATTCAGCTTCAGACGCCGATTAGCTGTGTGACCCTGGGCAAGTTACTTAACCTCTTTGGGCCTCGGTTTGATCCACTATAAAATGGGAATGATAATGGCACCTACCTCCCAGGATGGTTGTGAGGATCATACACAGTGCCCAGCACATAGTAGGCACTTAATAAATGATTATGTCCTTGTTTACATGTTGTTTCTCCCCCTACCCCTACCATTAGATTGTGAGTTCCCTGAGAACAGGGACTGTTTTTTGCCCTTTTGTGTGTGTGTGTATACTTAGAATTTTACACAGTACTTGGCACACAGTAGGTGCTTAATAAATGCTTGTTGACTTGACTAATGCCTCTTCATCTCTGTCTCCTAGAATTCTTGGCTTCCTTCAAGGCTCAGCTCAGGCACCACTTTCTTATCCCCCTAATTTTAGTGTTCTTTTCCTGGTCTTACCTTGTATTTATTTACCTGGGTACTCATAGTACATCCCTGAGAACCCTGGGCAGACTGCATCTGAAGCATTGTGTTCAGCTCTGGGTATTAAATTTTAGGAAGGGCATTGATAAGCCAGAAAGTGTCCAGAGGACAGTGACTAGGATGATGAAGGGCCTAGAACAGGACATATATACTTGAAATCATCCTGGGTCCACACATCCAATTAAAAAAAATTGTTATTAGTATCTTTTATTTTTACATAGCCAAAATGTCTACCAGTATGGTTCCCCTTTTCCTCCTCCAGAGAGCCATCCCATATAACAAAGAATATTTTTTGATTTAAGAAAGAAAGAAAAAAAAAGGCATAGGAAAAAACTCAGCAGCACTGATCAAAAAAGTCTGAAAATATATGCAATGTTCCATATCCATGGGCTTTCCAAGCTTGTTCTTTGTAATTTTGCAACATTCATTTTCTGTTGTTTTGTAGTTGTGCGTTGTTGCGGTCACTGTGTATACTGATTTCTTGGCTCTGCTTGCTTTACTCTGCATCAGGAATATGCATCAAATTAAGACTAGAGAATGTCAAAGCTGGGAGGGACCTCAGGTATCACACTATCTGTCATGCGGCAGGGAAATGACACTCTTTTCATTCTTTTGCCTTTGAGAGAACTAGTAGAAATTACTGGAAGTTGCATTTAGGCTGGATATGAGTTAAAGCCTACAAGAGGAATGGGCTGCCTTGGGAGGTGGTGGTGGGTTCCCCCTCATTGGAGGTCTTAAAATAGAAGCAAGATCTATTAAAGAAAGATGTCCGTCTCCCCCACCCCACTCCTACTTTCCACCCTCCGGAGTCCTTTATGCTACAGAGATGCTGTAAAAGGGGTTCTCTTTCAGATATGCATTCAATTAGATGGCATCCGAGGTCCTTTCCAGCTTGGAGATTCTGTGAATCTGGTAGAACAACTCCATTTTACAAATGGGGAAATTGAGGCCCGGAGGAAATTTGTCAGAGGTCATCCAGGTAGCAGAGCTAGGCCTAAAACCTGAGTTTCCTACCTACCGGTCCAGTGTTGTTTCTACTATACTATGATACATCTTAGAAAAGCTACAACCACAAGGGACAAGATATAGTGAACTGCATATTGAATAGAGTGAACATTGGATTGGGTGGGGGTGTCAAGTTTGTGTATTTGAAAAAAGGGAGGGCTGAGATGGGAGCTGACCAAGCTAGAGAGCTTCTAGCAAAACGTGGAAAACTTTCCTATCACTTGGCTCTCTTTTTTGTTACTTCTCTCTTCTTGCTTCTGGGGAAGAAGCCTCCTTGAGCTCTGGGTACTGTGGTAGGACCTTCTCTTCAGAGGGCAGACTATTAGAGGGCGAAAAAATTCCCTGTTGTAGCCAGCTAAGCAGATTCCTTTCACAAACACAGAAAGCAAATTGCTGAAAGAAAAGCATAAATCACTTTTGTCACATGTGGTTAGGTCAGCCGCTTAAAACTGATATCCTCATTTCGATTGGAACCAGCTGATTGCTGTCTGCTACTTCCCCACCCGTGAGCTGATGGAGCCCCAAGGCCCCTCCAAGCAAGGGGGTGGGGCAGGCAGAATCCCTCCAGGGTGTTTGTCCCAAAGCCCCAAGCTGTCGCTAGAAAGGCTATGCAGTGGAGATGAACAGTGTGTCTATTTTGGCACAAAAGGCTTGCAGAAAAACCAAGGAGCATATTTCATCAGGAACATTTATGGCAGAGATAACAAAGTGCTTCCCTCTTCTTTCCCCTTGTCATGGGATCCCTTGGCTTTCTGTAGAACACATTAGGAGAAGGGAAGACTTGGAGGCAGAATTTAGAGTGGGGCCATAGATTCTTAGACATGGAAGGGAACTGGGAAGTTATCTAATCCAACCCTTTAGTCCCAACCTGGAGCTAGGTGGTACAACACATAGAACTCAGGAAGATCTGAGTTCAGATCTGGCTTCAGACCCCTACTAGCTATGTGACCTGGGCAAGTCACTTATTGCAAGTCTCAGCTTCCTCATCTAAAAGAAGGATAATAATAGTGCCTACCTCACACTATATAAACACACACTTATTTATATTATATATAAACAAATGATGATTATTAAAGAACTCCAGGAACAAGACCACATGTAGCCTTCTTCAGTAGGTCCTAGAAGAACTTGGAAAATGGCAATTTGATAAACACTTATTAAGTGCCTATTATATGCATGATTATATGCTAAATGTACCAAGATTTTTGCTTTTAAAATAGCAGTCTCTGCCCTCAGTGGGCTTATAGTGATGGAGAAAAAGTTAAAGCAGCTCCTGCCTTCCAAGAGCTGACTTTCTAATTGGGGAAGACCACAAATATAAAGCAAAATATATTAGATAAGTGCAGTATAGACAGAAGGAAAATACATATAATATAAGGTAGAGAATAATGAAGCCAAAGGTCAAGTCTAAACTAAGTGCTATAAGAAATATGATAAGGGAGAGATCACATACTGCCTTGTATTAGAGCTCTGAGTAAAGCATTTAGTAAACCTTTAAGCACTACAGACACATGAGCTACTATTAAAAATCTCACTTTCTTTCAGCTTCTGAATATCCCAAATACTTTAGGCTGCAGCTCAAAATTCTGTTTCCTCTAGTTCTTCCTTCAGGTGGTGATCCCACATCCCGAGAGCCCTGCCTGGCAGCCACACAGCAAGGCATAGCTCTTCAGGGTGGGCAGCAGAGCCCAAGAGCATGGTTCTGGACAGCTTTTCCTCAGACTCTTACTGCTCCTGCGTTAGTGGCACAAATCCTCTGCTGTGAGACTTTGGTGCGATTTTACTGGTTCTATTCGGTATCCCCTGTGCTGCAGTTATGCCAGCATTGCCATAGGCTTACAGAGTTAGAGCCAGAAGCAGCCTTTGAAGTCATCTTGTCCAGACTCTTCATTTTATAGTGGAGGAAACTGAGCCCCAAATAAGGTAGGTGACTTATCCTACAACTCACAGGAAACAGGTAGCAGAGACAAGATGTGAATCTACATCTGTCTTCTGACCCCAAATGGTGCAGTGGATAGAAAGAACTGGGCCAGGAGTCAGGAAGAACAGAACTCACAACCAGGTTTTATCCAAACGCATATTCACTACCTGTGTGATCCTGGGCAAGTCAGTTTGTTCCTATTCCTATCTACCTCAGTTTATTCCACCGTAAAATGGGGATAATAATAGTACCTACCTCCCAAGGTTGTTAGAAGGATCTGGTGAAAAATGTTTGTAATGTACTGGGTATATGGGGCAGCTAGGTGATGTAGTGGTTAGAGTGCCACGCCTGAAGTCAGGGAGACTCATCTTCCCAAGTTCAAATATGGCCTCAGACACTTCCTAGCTGTGTGACCCTGGGCAAGTCATTCAACCCTGTTTGCCTTCATTTTATTATCTGTAAAATGAGCTGGAGAAAGAAACAGCAAACTGTTCCAGTAGCTTTGCCAAAAAAACCCCAAATGGGGTCATGAAGAGTTGGACATGTCTGAAAAATGACTAAACACAGAGGGTGTTTGAAAAATGCTTGTTTTTTTTTTTTTCTTCCTAGAATCTTAGAGTTGAACAAGATCTCAAAGGGCATCTAGTTCAAATCATACCTGAAACATGAATATCCTCTACATGGCCCTTTAGTAATGGGAACCCCATACCTTATATGGGAGCCCATTCTGTTTTTGGATAGCTCTAATTAATAGTAACACTTACATAGTGTCTGCTACATGCCCGGCACCATGCTAAGTACTTTACATTATAATCACATTTGATTTTCACAACCACCCTGGGAGGGAGGTGCTAGTGTTATTAGTTATTACTGCCATTTTACAGATGAGGAAACTGAGGCAAACAGGGGCTTAAGTGACCTGCCCAGGGTCACACAAGCTAGTATGTAGCTGAGACAGGATTTGGACATGGGACTTCCTAACTCCACGCCCAGCATTCTATCCAATGAGCCACCTAGCTACCCCATAAAAAAGGAATTTCTCCTTTTAGATGAGGCCAATATCTCTGAAACTCTCACCTATTGCTCTGAGTTTTCCCCCTGGGGCCAAGCAGAACAAGTCTAATCCTTTTTTTCACGTGACATTCCTTCAAATACTTGAAGACAGCTGTCTCTTCTTCAGGCTGAACACTGACACACACTCCCCTCCAGTTTCTCCAACTAATTCCCTCATACGATGTGGTTTCCAGGCCCTTCATCCTAGCCACCCTCCTCTTCAAAAACATTAATGCCCCAGATGTGGAGACTGATCTTATTTCATGACCAACCCAGATGTACTTAGTAAAACCCTATTATCTCTTTTCTGCTCTCATTGACTTTTGAAAGAGGATTGGGTATTACCGGCTCTGACCTGTCCCTGGAGTATAGGAGTGGTTGTTCACATCGACATACATATACACATACCCTCATACAGCTGTATTCCTTTCGTCTCTTCCTTTACCTGGGGGTGACAAGTGTTTTCACCTCTGGTGATATCTTAGAGCATGAAGCACATACTCAAAAGGGAAGCTATATTAATGGCAAATCTCTTAACCTTCCTGGTGCTGGTGGATGAGGCACTGATTACACTGTGTCTATATTGGGTAAAAGTAGCTTGGCTAGCAAATGAGGAAGGATGAAGCAAATTATTCAACATTTTTCTATTTTTAATGCTATAGATACTGATTATTTGGGAGCAGAGAACCACACAAAGAAATGCTTAATCCCATTCTCCCCCCGCCCAAAAAAAGAAGTGACTTACTAGCTGTTTGACTGTGGGCTTGCCACATTAACCTCATTCAGGCTCAGTTCCCATATCTATAAAATGGGGGTAATTATCTCTTTACAAGCTGCCTTATAGGCTAGCTGTGAAGATCAAATGAGCTCATACATGTGGAGTGCCTTGTAAACCATAAAATCACTTGGGAAAGTCAGCTATTATTACCATTGCCCAAGATTAAAAAAAAATGTGGCATAGCCGAAGTCTACTGACTCTTAATCCAGTGTTATCTTTCTGCCATATCATACTTTCTTGAGATTAATGGTTGGGAGTCAGGCATCTAAATTTGCCATTCCTATGAATGGGGAAGAGAGAGGAAATGGAGGAATGTGGGCCATGTCTAACATTGCTGACCTAAGGACACCTCTCAGATTTTCAAGCTCCTTTGTTAGGTAGAGGTATGGAAGATCATAACTGAGCCAGCAGACAAATGAACAGATAGCTAAATGACATATCTACATGCATAGTTGGGTTTTTTAAAACCTGAGTTTTAAAAAGAGAGTTTAGTTTCTCCTTAATAACTCAAATGGAATTCTCAAGAAATCTGGTGACAGTCTCATGCTTTCAGTCTCTCCTGCACGGAATCAAGAGGGTTGAACTAGACAACCTCTGAGGTCCCTGTTTTTCTTTTTTATTATTAAAACTTAAATATGCAACAAGAAAAGAAAAAGAAACATAAACTTAAATATTGAAACTTAAATACAAAATAAGAAAAGAAAAAAAGCATATCATGTGCACAACAGAACATAAGAGAGGATTCAAAATATATAGCAATAAATTTCCATTTCAAGAAAGCCTATATAATAAATTTACTGTGTTGTGTTGAGAGTTGTCCATCTTTTCTTTGCTTCCTTGTAAGTTTTCTTTTGTTCTCTGCTATGTGCTCTGAGGTCCTTTTTCACTTTAAATTCTATGATCTTCTTCTAAAGGGGCTCAATGGGCTTTTTTCAGCCCAACATGATATGAAAGTAACTAGCCCACAAGCATTCCCTGCCCCCCACCTTAATAACTCCATAGTTCCTTGATAATTACTTCTTGCCCATCTACCAAGAGACTCTCCTTCAGTCAGTATAGTTCCTCCAGCCATGTCCATTGCCAAGAGAAATGGAAGTTAGAGTATCACATGATTGTAGAACATTACAGCAAGCAGGAGGTACCTTACAACCCACCTTGTCCAACCCTCACATTTTTTAGAGGAAGAAATTGAGACTCTGAGAAGGCAATTGACTTGTCTAGCATTACTCAGGTCCCAAGTGGCAGAGGTAAAATTGGAATGTAGGTCCCCGATTTCTAAATTCAAAGCTCTTCCCATTATACTTCATAGATATGTATTTCCTTTCTGCCAAAGGAATCCTTCAGACCTGCTGGGTTCCAGTGGGGCCCTGAACAGTGTTGACAGATAATACAATCTCACTGGCAAATTTGGCAGCTCTCAGCTGAGTTAGGACAAATGGATTAAGAGCTGGGTGGAAACTTCGAGGTCACTGAGTGAAGATGTTTGAACATTTGCTTTCTATCCACAGCCCTATTTTTCATCTGTGTGGTACACTTAATCCAACATGAAGTATCCCATATTACGTTTTCTCTTGATTATAGGTTTTCTCATTCTCAAATGATCTTTGGCTACCAGTAGGGAATTTCCTTTTCTTTTTAAATTGTGTGTATGTGTTTTTAATTCAACCTTTTGTATTTTGTCTATGCTTCCTCTTAGGAGCCACAATAAGATATTGGCTAGAATTAGAATTTTAGAAAACTACATATTTGTAATTATCGTACGTTAAAAAACAAGGTGGGCAGAAACATGAGTCTTGCCCAGAGAGGAGACCCAAAAATAATTGGTATAATCAGAGCAGAACAGATGATTTTCCAGATTAGCTGTGCTACTGGTGATGGATACAGAGATTCAAAATCAGTCCTATATTTGGGGCTATTAAGTTATTATGGCTCCTTAGAACCTTCAGAGGGCCCCAGCCCTCAGCCAGTTGGCTAAGCTCCCATACATTTTATGGGAATGGGGCTGGGATGTGGAACTCTTAGCTCACCAGGATAAAACCAGTTCTGCTTGGCAGGGACCGGACTAAACAAGGAACATGAGTTATTTTTCTGATGCTTTTTTTGTTGTTGCTTACTCTTAGTCCAAAGCATCTCCTCACCGTAGTCTCACTCAATGTCCTCAATAATTGGCCTCCTTTTGTAGATGAGAAAACCAGGAGCTAGAACAATTTTAGAGCAGAAATCAGAATTTACAGTCAGTCTTGGTTTATTGAGCTCACTTTCCTTCATAAATATCAACCAACACATACTTATTGAACTTCTATTGCATGTCGTACTCTTTGCTAAGTATCATACAAGCAATGGGCACAAAGCACAAAAAGAAAATCCATCAATCAACAAGCATTTATTGAGCACCTAGTGTGTGTTAGGATCTGGAGATACAGAGATGAAAGCAAAACTGTAGCTGCCCTCGGGGAGCTTGTATTCTATCAGGGGATATAGCATTCACATATGTAGATTTATATAAAATAGGAAATGTACCTAAACTATATCATAAATGCAATTTACTTTTGAGTCATGGGAGGCAGGGAAGGGAATTTTTTTAAATAAAATTTTTATTTTTATTGATATCTTTTGATTTTTACATCATTTACATTTTCAAAGATATCCTTCCCCTCCCCCCCCCCATTCTTTGTAACAAAGAATAAAAAAGAAAGAGGGTGGGGGTGGGAAGCAGTTTAGCAAAACTAATTAGTATATCAACTAAGTCTTATTGGCTATGCAATATTCTATACCCATAGCCTTCCATCTCAGCAAAGGAGAAAGAGGCCTTATGCTCAGGAGATAAGAACCTTAATGGAAAAATGAGACACAAGCTATATTTGGAGACTTCCCCAGGGCTCCAAGGAAGAGGCGAATTACAAGTTGAATTTGTGATAGCTTACCAAAATACTATAAACAAATGATTCTTTCCTCTTTTAAAACCCTAGAACAGTGGTCTTCAAAGTGTGGCCTATGGAACTCCAGCTCTTCTTTCTCTGTTAGCCCTGCCGCCACATTCTCTAGACCACAAGCATACTTTTCCTGGAGTATTTATAAAAGAAAATATATTTAAAGAACTATTAATAATAAGGTTCAAATGATTAAAAGGACATCTAAAAGAATTCTGTCGATGATTCTCAAGCTTCGTAGACTGTCTTACCTAGTTAACACTTTCCCCTTGCCCCAGTGTCCCTAAGACACAAGAGGGTCCTATAGCCACTTAAAAGAATATAACTTTCTCCTGGGCTCCCATCTTCCCAGTTCCCCCTTGCCTGTAAGCTTTTGGTTTAGCTGGTGGCCTAAATTCATCCATTGGGGTTACAATCCCAGGCTTGGTCTCAGCCAATCAGGAAACCTTTTGATCCATAGCCAAGCTTTTGGTGTTCCAACGACTTATCCTTATTTAACCACTATCCATTCCCCATGTACTTACTCTTAGGTGAGCAGGAGCTAATTGGTTAACTGCTACATCCCACGGTAAGCTAGGTGGCGCCATAGTGCATAGGCCTGGAGTCAAGGAAGATTCCTCTTCCCAAATCCAAATCTGGCCTCAAAGACTTACTAGCTGTGTTACCCTGGGCGAGTCACTTACCCCTGTTTTCTCAATTTCCTCATCTATAAAATGAGCAGGAGAAGGAAATGGCAAACTATTCTAGTATCTTTGCCAGGAAAACTCCAAATGGGGTCACAAAGAGTTGGACACAACTGAAAAATGACTAAAATGACTGAACAACATGTCCCACTTCCAAAGAGAGCTTAATGTGATCAGTATAACCCGAGACAGATGTAATCGTGCTAGCACATAATGCTACTATTACTGATAATAATGGTTCAAAAGATCTTTGATAGCTTCAGTGTGACTGCTCCTTCAACTACTCCTCAACCAGCAGGAATCCCAATCCCTTCGTACCTAGTTGCTATGGCCAAAATCTTCATTTATGGGTGTCCAATTTTCCAGTGTGTGGTAGTTGTCATTTTGAATTTTTGCTCCAGGAGGGGTGGGAGAACAGGGCTGGGTGCAGAGATTTCTTTGGGTGAAGCCTAAAGGGAAGAAGCTCAATAAAACACCTTGAGGCATTTGCCCTACCCACCCCACCCACCCCTGCACCACCTCAAACCACTGGAGGGTGGAGACTCCCTCTTTGACAAAGCTGTATTGATGAGGGTGGGGTAGGCTATGCTGGAGCTCACCTGGGATGTTGGGTGGGGAGATTGTGGAAAAAATGTGCCCCAGGATAGTGCTGTTGGAACCCTCTAAATTTCAGTGCTGGAAGGTAAAACCCAAGTGACTCCATCCTGGTTATAACTCTGTGTCACTGGGTCTGTAGCTGGAGCTTTTCCATTGTGGTAGGACTTAATAGATTTATACTCCACTGGCATAGCTTTCAAGAACTTAGAGTTACTCCCACCTCAGGATGAGTCATAGGGAAGACTTTAGTGGATAAAAATTTAAATCTTTTTTAAAAATACCTTTTATTTTACATCAGATTAATTTCTAAATATATATTTTCTCCTTCCCTTCCCTCCCTTGTAACAAAGATATAAAAAGAAGAAAAAGGAATGCAGCAAACCCAACAACATATAAACCATATATACGATACAATTAACTGTCTATACAATATTCCATACCAACAGTATTCCACAGTTTTTAAGAATGAAAGAGGCATGTTTTCTCAACTCTTCTTTGGGTCTATCCTTAGTCATTTTAATTATGTAATATTCAATTTTTTTCCATTTACATTGTTATGGCCATTATATATTGCTTTTCTGATTCTGCTTACTTCATTCTACATCAGTTCATATAAATCTTACCATGTTTTTTTGATTCTTCATATTCATTATTTCTTATAGTGTGTAATATTCCATTATATTCATGTAACGCAATTTTTTTTTAGTCATTCACCATCTTTAGGTATCTACTTTGATTCTGGTTCTTTGCTATCAGAAAAAGTTTGGCCATGAATATTTTGGTGTTTATGGGATCTTTCTATCTTTTACTTCCTTAGAGTATATCTTTATCAGTGCAATCCCTGGGTCAGAGTGTGGGCAGTTTAGTCATTTTTTAAAAAGCATAATTCCAAGTTGCTTTCTGTAATGGTTATATCAATTCACAACTTCACCATGTATTAGTATGCCTGCCTTCCTACAGCCCAGCCCCTCCACCGCTGCTTTTTTCCATTTGCCGTTATCTTGCTGGTTTGCTGAGTAGGAAGTGCAACCTTGAAGTTGTTTTCATTTGCATTTCTCTTTTTGTGATTTGAAGCAATCTTTCATATGATTGTTAATAGTTTGTATTTCTTTTTGTTTGTATCCATTGACTACTTATTGGATGAATAATATTATGAATTCCTGCTTCTATGGTGTTTTAAGATTTGCAGTGTGGTTTCCTCACAACCACATGGGTTAGGTTAGGCAAGGCTTATGACCACCATTTTACATAACCTCAAATGTAAGGAGATATCACTCAAAAGGTTATAAAGATCCCTTCTCTCATTTCATCTCAGAATCCCAGAATTCAATCCAGTCTGTACCTGACTGAGAATTGCCTCTATTACAAGTGGTCATTTAACCTATGCTTAAAAATTTCCAGTGAGAGAGAAGCTAGTTGCTCCTGAAGTGGTATATAGTATTACACTTTTAAAGAGCTCTGGTTGTAAGACAATTTTTTTCCCTTTACCTCAGGCCTAAATTTGTCTTTTTGAAACTTCTACCCATTGCTTCTAGTTTAGGGGACCAAGCATAAGAGTCTATTCCCTCTCCCACCCTAAAGTCCTTCAAATACTTAAAGACAGTTATCACGTTCCCTCTAAGTCTTCTCCTGCTTAAACATGCCCAATTTCTTCAGCTGATTCTCAAATGTCATGATCTTGAGACCCATCAGAGGGATTTTCACTCTTGACCTCATGATAAATTATTGGCTATGGAGGACTTAGGAACAGGGCCTCTTCCTGCTTCTATCAGTCTTTACAGCCATTTCTTCTCTCTCAAGGTCACATTCCCTATAAACCTAGATTTTGCTAGTGGCCAAACCAAAGGTAAGTAGACTTGGGAAGAAGTACAAGAGGGATCATAGATGAGAACTAGAAAATAGCTTGGGGTGGGGGACTGGCAAGCTGGTCTGGTCTCTTCTTGTAGGGATTGGAGGCATCCTCAGGGAGCATCCTCAATTCAGTGAGCTTGCTTCCCTGAGCCCCAGAGCTTTGGCTTCTTGCTTCTCTGCCCTTTACTATTCATTTTTCCTCAGTAGCACTGGCTGTCCCCAAGCTAAAGGAAGAGTGTGAAATGTCTATAACTTCTATCCATCCTTTCCTTTGCTACTTTAAAAAAAATCATCAACCCAACCTCTTATGCATTTTCATTCCATGCAATCCCTATGCATGTTTTCCCACATAGGCATATATAACACATATACCTCTTTCATCTTTCATGCTGCCGCTCAGACACTTTTGTGGTGGAAGGGGAAATTGAGGAAATGTCTCACCTTTCAAATACATTTATATCTTACCATTTGAAAAGTAATTTCTAAGTTGAGTCAGTGGCCTATGGCAGAGATTTTGTTTCTAAAAAATCTATAATTAAAGCAAGACAGACATATTTCTAGTTTGCATGATTTTTGGCTGTTTCTAATTTTTATCAATTATAATGATAAATACTATTAATCATCTTACTATTTAATGTGATTGTATTATTATAATTGTGTATATAAAATTATATATTGTAACACTATATTGTAACTATATATATCATATGTATATAAAAATATACACTATATATATTGTAACACAAAATTATATATTGTAACACTATACTAATGAGTAATAATGTATGATACATAATTGTTATTATAATGAGTAATGGAATTTTTTTTCCTCCCTTTCCTCTTTCCTAATGAAAGACTGGGGGAAATGAATGGCGTCTACTCAGAAGGCATGCTTGGTAGGGCTTGCAAATGGTAGAGATTAGCTGGAGAAGGGGAGAGGTCTTGATGAGAAATAGGATGAGACCTCCATAGGTCAGCCCTCATTTTGCTTAGGGGAGATACTACTGAGAGATAGGAGAACCACAGTGATTTGTCCTCACCTTGACTAAAATCCTTCCTATGCCTATAGACCTGGGGAAAGACTTGAAAGATAAGAGGAAGTGAAGAGAGAAAGAAGAAAAATAACCCACCATTTCTACTTTGACCATCAGATATCAGCAAGACTTGTGTGTATGTGTGATCCACAGAGGTGAAGTAACTTTTCCACAGTCACCAGGTAAGTGACAGAGGTGGAAATTTGAACCACAGTCTTCAGACCCAACATCCATTGGGCTTTCCATTATATCACAGAATCTGGCTCAGCATGCTAGAGGATATCATGCATACATTTTTTCAGGTTTCCTGAGCCAAGAGAAATAGGAAAATCCCCTGAAGTAGGGGTTCTTAACTTGGGGCCCATAAATTTATTTTTTTTAAATAGCACAACTGAATTTCAATATAATTGTCTTCCTTTGTAATACTATGTGTTTTATCTTCATGCATTTAAAAACAGTATTCTGAGGAGTCCATGAGCTTTCTCAAATTGCCCAAGGGGTCCATGACATGAAAAAGGTTCAGAACTGCTATCCTAAAGTATACTCAGGTCGTTCATGTCCCGAGAGTCTCAGACAGAGGTTACATAGTAATAATGATGATGATGATGATTGCCTCTTACACAGATATAGTACTGAGTAGTTTTCATAGACATAATTTCATTTGAAACTCTTGATTGATTATATTGTATTTATATGCATATTTGGTACACATTTTTAGTATATTAATACCTATACATGTTGTCTCCCCCAGTATAATGTAAGCTCTTTAAAGGCAGAGACTATTTTTTAAAATTTAATTACATTTAAAAAATTAACAGGCAATTATTTGTTCTTGCTATTAAAACAACAGCAACAATAACAACAAAACCCTTATAACATATATATATATATATATATATATATATATATATATATATACATATGCATATATCCAAGCAAAACAAATTCCCACATTTGTTGTGCTAAAAGAAAAATGTGTGTCTCATTCTAAATGTTAAATCTATTAACTCTCTGTCAGGAGATGAGTAGCATTTTTCATCACTGGTCCTCTGGCATCGTGCTTGGTCACTGAATTGATCAGAGTTCTAAGGTATTTCAAACCTGTTCATTTACAAAATATTGTTATAGTATAAATTATTCTGGTTTTGCCCAAGTTTCTCTAACACCATTCATTTTATGTAGTATTATAGTATTCCATTGCATTCATATACTATACTTTGTTCATCAGTTTCCCAATTAGTAGGTACTACCTTGTTTTTCAATTTTTTACCACCACAGAAAGAGCTGCCTACAAATATTTTGTAGATATAATAATAGCTAGCATTTATGTAATGGTCACTATGTATGTGCTAGGCACTGTGCTCAGCACTTTCCAATTATTATCTCAGTCAATCCTCACAAAAACTCTGGAAGGTAGGTGCTATTATTATCCCCATTTACAATTGAGGAAACTAAAGCAAGCAGAGGTCCATGATCACATAGCTAGGAAGGATAAGAGACCATATTTGATCTCTCCATACATTGTATCCCCTTTATGCATACATATGGGTCCTTTTCCTTTGACCTTTTTGGTGCAGACATAGTAGTAGTATCACTAGGTTAAAGGTTAGGCATGTTTAGCAATATTTTGGGCATAATTCCAAATTACTTTTCATTATGGCTGAACCCATTCACAGATTCACCAATATTAATGCATTAATGTGCCTGCTTTCCTAAAGCCCTTCCAACATTTGCCACATTTTCTTTTTGTTAGCCTTGCCAATCTGTTGATTGTGAGGTAGAACCTTGGAGTCGCTCTAATCTGATTTCTCTAATTATTAGTGATTTACACAAACAATGTGAATAGAGGTTTTGAGAGTAAAAGGTTTGGAAACTTTTGGGAAGTTGTTGAAAAAAAAATACTCTTTCTTTCTTCCTCCATTCCAAATCTGGCCAATTTGGAATGTGAAGAGAGATAAGAAAGAAAGTGGGAAACTTTTCCCTTAAATTTAAGTTAAATGTGTTACTTCTAAATCAGAATTTATTATACTATTTGGCACTAAGGCAAATTGGGAAAATGCATAGATCTGAAAAAGAGACACTTTGAGCTCCCCAGTACGAGGAGATGGGAAAAGGCACCACTAGATCTTTTTCCAGAGTCCCACTCACCTTTGACTGGCAAATTCAAAGTTCTCACTTTCAAAAAAGTTTTTAAAGAGTGAATACAAAAATGAAGTTTACTTGAGTAAAAGTTAGAGCAGCTAAAACAAATTTCTCTCATCCCAGATCAGATATGGGAAGAGAGTAATGGTAGGGAATTTGAGTTACCCTCCCCCACCCGGGAAAAGAAAAAGTGGGGAGGCATAGCAGCTATATCAGGGATTCCACTGGTAACAGCCCTGGACCCCTGGGCACCCTGAAGCCCACACCTCTAGATAAGCAGAGGAACCTTTCCTCTCAAACCCCCAGGTCCCTGTCCCCACACCACTGGAACCTGGAGTCTTTGCTCCAAATTCCCCAAAGGTGAGCAACCCCTATTAGGAGTCTCAAAGGGTCCTCAGGGACCCTTCTCCTTATCCACCAAATCCCCCTCCTGAATTGCTCCTTGGACCTTCAATTCAGGTTCTGGACTCTACAGCTTCCCAGCACTCCCCGGTCCTTAGCCCCTCTCTCTCCCCTTTTCAAATCTCTGAGTCAACCCCCCCCTCCTCCCCCCACCATAACCAGGCTCTGCAGCTGTGGGGAGAGAAGAAAAGCCTCTACGCTTGGTAAGCCCAACATATGTAATGATTTGGGAATGCAATTAATGTCATCTGAAATTTTCTGCTTGTATTATTGTATTTCTAAATTATAGTAAAATTCTCCTATATTGTAAAACTTGAGTGACCATTGTGAATCAGAAATGAGGTTAGTTGAAACTAAAAGATGGAAAAAATTGTGTAAAACCAATTATGTTACTTTATCTTGCTAACCCTGTGTTATAATGCTATATAAGTGCCATTTAGAAATCCAGGTATTTCTAGCCTTACCTGTAGTTAAAGACAAAGTTGCAGCTAACAACAATTTGGCTATCACTTATGAAACTTGTAAGGTTGTTAACTAACTTATTTGGGGTTCCTGTTTTAATGGTAAAACCTAAAATTGTTAATGGATTACTGTATGTAGAAGGAATTGTGTAAAGCCTTATCAGGTTGGTTCTGCCCATTCAGAACAGTCCTCCTTGTATGCATGGAGATCAGCAGGCAAAGGGCACCAGTATTAACCCCTACCTGGGGTCCATGTTACTTCTCCCTATTTTGTAAAATTGCCAAGACACCTGTAAACCATCTGTATGGGCTAGTTCATCAGCCCTGGGGAAAAGAACTTGTTTGAGTTATGTAAGTTCTAAACAATGAACTTGGCTTGCTGAGAAATTGCAAGTTTATGTACAATAAATGGAAAAGATTCTAATATTTGGCTTTTACACCAGGACAAGTTTAAAGTGGAGAATAAATCCCAGTTTACCAGAGTCCTGGTAAAATCTTTATTGCTTATTGTAGCTCCATGGAAGCAACTGTATTTGACTCTACGCTGTGATTGGTGAAACTTGCTGTTTAAGGCAAGAGGCACTTGGGACCATAACTAATTTTGTTTTGAGTTTGAATTTGGGTATAGTTGTCTACATTGAATCAGTATCTGAGAGAAATGTCACAAGCTACTCAGAGGGAATGTGATCCTATACAGTTAACAGGTGGAGGTCTACATTTGGGAAAAAGCTGAGGGGACAGTCTTAGTCTCAGTCTAGGATGGGATCCCCTAGCTCAGTTTCCCCTTCTGTTCCTTTAGAAAGGAATGTTCCCACCTGACTATTTCTGAGTTTAGCAATGAGGTGGAACAGATACTGCATGAACTATATCTCAATTTAAACAAAGCCAAGGGTGTTTTAGCCTGTCATATTTGGCATGTCACATGTCCCTGCTTTTTTCCTTCTATAGCAAATTTCTGTGATCAGAGCAGGTAGTCAGTAAAAGATATGAGCTTTTTTGTGTTATCTTACTGGGCAATCTAATATTATTTTTATCTAGAACTAGAACATGTGCAGAAATTTATGCAAACTGCTTAAGACTCACCTTAAGATGTTCTCTTTGTTAAAAAGATTTTAAAAGCAGCAGTACTTTTCCTGTGATAAGTCTCTTACTGTTACCAATGTGAGATTCTATTACAACACCTTTTGACTAAGAAACTTAGTGATACCTAAGAATTCTGCAATAACTAGGAATGTCGTTTGCTACAATACTTTGGGAATTTATATTACTTAAGGACAATTTATACCAACTCAGTTTTAATGAATCTTAATTTTAAAGGTTTATTTTTCCTTTAAGGTGAAAAAGAAAGTTATCACTTTAAAGTTTTCAACTGATTTTCTTCAGAAAAGTTTTGTGATTATTTCTTAACATCAGGATAAACTTCAAAACTATTTTAAAAAGGGAAACACATTTAGAAGAAATGTTAAAAAAAAGCCTTTTTGTGATTTTAGAAGGCCTACAAAACTTTCATTTGCAAGATAATTAATAGCTAAATTAATGTAATAAGTTTACAGATCTTGCTGTTTTGATCTGAATTTGTAGTCATTCCATGGCCTAAGCAAAAGTTAAATTAATGTTTCCACTTATTACATGTAAAAGATTCAATTTCTGAAGTATCTCTTTCTTCCAGAATGAATACAATCATAAAGGACAAAAAAAGAAACTTGTGAAACAACAATGTGTGTCTATTCATTTATAAGGTTCAAGTCAGGAACCTCTTTTGTTTAAAGCAGTACAGTTATGTTAGTAAAGAGTAATAACTTTAGCTATCCTGTCTATGGTAGAAATATAAAGGAAAGTAATTGTCTTCTCTCTCACGCTTGGAACCATTTTCCTTTGTACTGATAATGTTAACCATAACTCTCCTTCTCCATCTCCCCGATACCCTAAGTTCCCTTCACCCTCGCAAGTGGGAAGATAACTACTTAATTAAATTGAGAAATTCTGTAGGCAGAGGGGGAGCCCAAGACTGCTGGGTATGTCACCCCATCCACAGTGCAATCCTCACCTTCTCCCAGAGGCAGTTTTTGCAAAAGCCCCTGTCCCCAATGTGACCTCCTCAGAGATTTTTGCCACCCCCATAGTACTGGCTACTCCACAATGGGCAAGTTTATCTGTCCCCACCCCCTGTTTAGCAACAGGCAACTACTCTCAGGCTTGGGAGATAAGCTCTACAGCCACCAAACTGGTAAAGATCCCTGTTAAGGGAGGGCTTATAAATGTTTCTGCTGGTTTTTTTAACTTTCTACAGCTGGGAGGATACTCACGTCAAGGAGTGCTCTCGGACTTTCACCTCTGCCAGCTGTACCTCTTGTACTGAGGGAGCATTCCCTACTTGCACCTATGGCCGTTTTCCTCCCGCCACCCTCCTAGTAGGTTCTCCTTATCTAGCTTTCACTTCTCAGCCAATACAAAAGGCCATGGCCTTCTCCAGCTATGAAGCCCTTGTCTCCTTTTCTTGTCCCCCTCCTGATTGTAATTCTTTTATTTCTTTTTGGTCCTTGTTTGTTAACTCTCCTTGTCAGATTTGTCTCTTCTAGGCTCAGTGACAGCTCAAGCTGGATACCAACCTCTGTCCAAGGCCATGACCCATCACCCCCTGGACCTGGCATCAACCCAATTCCAGACACTGGTTACAGACCCAACTCATTGAATGAAGGACCCTGTGAGGCAGGGACAGCTCTATGTCTTCTCTCAGCATGAAGCAGTTCCAGAAACTGAGACCTTCACCCCTTACCCCAAATGATTTTGGGTCCCATATATTTAAGGGGGGAATGATGAGGTATTTGTGCTTGGACCCTAAATCCTAACAGCCTCTGCTTGGGTGCCTGTGCCTGAACCCCAAGTTCAAAATACATCCAGTTCTCATAAACACATCTTGTTCCCAAAACATTCTATCCCAGGCTGTCTCTCTCTAGCTAAAGGGCAGCCTGCCCCAACTTATCTCTGCTTCTTCCTTTGTAAGCAGCTATGTGCAACTATAGATTGAATTCCAGATGCTGATAATTGACTGAACACTGAGTCATAACCATATTTAGTATTCCCTGCACTTTCTAACATGTATCTTAGAGATAGTATTTTGTCTAACAAGACCCTAGATAAGAAACCACATAGAGATTTCCCTTTAGCCCCGACCAAGTGAACTTAGTGACATTTTCACAGTAAAGACCACATCTCCCTGTAACCCCGCTATGGGCTATTTGCTAGAGAACTGGGTAATATGCCTGTGCAGTAGATGCTAGATGTGCATGTTCCTTTAAGAATTAACCACTCCTTGAACCCTAAACCACTCCCTAATCCCACCCCCAAACACATAACTGACATGTCCCCTCACCTTAATCCCCTATTAGCTTCTATAAAGATTCTCCCTGCACCCCTCTAGGGTTGCAGGTTCCCTAAGAACTCTTGCCCACTGAAAAAGTGTAATAAATCTTTGCCTCCTTGACTTAAAGAATGCTTGTGTCAGTGAATTCAGGTGACCTCATCCTAGGAAACTTTGGTTTGGGATCCCTGCATCCCTGGGTTTCTTCTCCCCCTCTACACCTTGACAATTTATCTATTGGGGAATGGATCTTATTCTTACAAATTTTAATCTGTTCATTATATATTTTGGAAATGAAACGCTTATCAAGGAAATTGACTGCAAAGATTTTTTCCCTAGTTATTTTCCCTCCTAATTTGAGCTGCATGGGTTTTGCCTGTCCAAAATCTTTCTAGTTATATATAATCAAAATTGCCTGCCCTGTCTTTTGTCATCTTCTCTATCCCTTGTTTGGCCATGAACTCTTCTGCATCCATAGATTTGAAATGTGATGTCTTCCTTGCTTCTCTAATTTGTTTATGACATTCCTGTTTATTCTTAGGTCATGAATCCATTTATAGCTTCTCTTTGTATAAGTATGAGATGTTGGTCTGTATCTCTTTTCTGCCAAACCCCTTTCCAGTTTTCCTAGCTGTTTTTATCAAGTGTCCAATTTATACCCCAGTGTCTGGGGCCTTTTGGGTTGAACAAACACTCTGGTACTTTCTCTTTTGTTTTGTATCCTCAGTACCTGGCATAGTGCCTAGCACAGAGTAGGTGCTTAGTGCATATCCATTGTTTGATTGATTCTTATAAAAACTCTATGAGCCAGGGCAGGGATTATTATCTCCATTTTACAGATAAGGGAGTTAAGACTTAGATAGGTTTAGTGACTTAACAAGGGCATATATGCAAGTGAGTATAGTAATATTTTTGGCTGGAACTTGTGGTTTCATTGGAAAAGGAAACTCTTTGCTAATCAGCAACTCCTCTGCAACAACTAGTTTTAGAGAATTGCCTGGAGCACTAAGACCTTTAGTGACATATCCAGGCCCTATTGGGTTCTCGGTTCTGAGAGAACCTATGTTCTTAACCTAGAACCTAGATCTGACTCTTATTCACATCTCTTTCCAGCTTTAGAGGCAGTTTTTGTTGGTATTTCATTGTTAAAGCTCCTAAGATTGAAGTCTATTTGAGTTTTAGTTCATAATGCTTTTGCCTAATGCCTCAAGTGATCTATATTCTCTATCCAGCTTAACTTACTCTCTGGCTTCCAAAGAAGGACTATGGTATCAAAGAATGCATTGGTAACAATAAATATCCTTGTTTTACTAATCTGATCCTCTTGAAAAGGCCTCTGGTGTTTCTCCATTTCAGGTCAGGCTAGTTCTTGGTTTTTGATAGATACTGTTAAATGTATTTGTGTGCATTGAGGATTGTTAGATTAACAATGAGAAAGAAAATTTAATTTTTTATAAAAGATGCATTAAATTTTTGAATTAGGTGATCAATCCAGGCTCTTGGCAAAGAGAAACTTGTCCTACCAGACTCTAAAATGCATTAAAGAGCAACAGTGTTAGCACTCTGCACCACATATCACCTTTGTCACTCTCACATCCTGAGTGTCTCTTCTCCTTACAGTGACGTAGGATATTAAATGCCAGTGTTTGCTGTGAGGATACATGCATAAAGTTTTATTGAGTTTAGGTCAATAGAAGACAGTACTGGTGATGAGAAGGTCAGTATTAAGTGATCATTGCTGTTTCTGTCTCCATTCTTCCCAAGGACTCCCTGCCATGTCTGATGGTCTGTGTCTACTCTGGCATTAAAGTCACCCAGAGTTATAAGTTTGTCCTCTTTTGGCACATTGATGATGAGAGTCTCCAGATCTTCATAAAATTTTTCTTTGACCTCATCAGGGTCATGGGAGTATACACACAGATGATGTTAGCATGGTACTCTCCTTCAAGTGGCAATCACATTGTAATGAGCCTGCCATTTATTCCTTTTGGGAGGCATACAAACTTGTTGACTAGAGTAGATTTATTGCAAACCTATGCCAGCTTTATGGTGCTCCCCATTACTGTAGCCACTTCAGAAAAAAATGTTTATCCAGCTCCGACTTCAGTTAGTTGGCTTTTATTTGCCAACCTTGTTTCACTCAGGGCTGCTATTTGGATGCAATGCCTGCTGGGTTCTCTCACAAGAACAGTTTGTTTCTCAGGCCCTTTGGATTTCTTGTTGTCCATAAACATGTGTACATTCCATTTACCGGTGGTGAGTGGAATCATGAAAAAGTTTTTGTACATTTTTTTTTGTTTTGACACCAGGGTAGGATCTCCACCTATCACAGTAAGCAAGCCAGGGTTAGGTTAGGTAAAGCAAACAATTTTTAGGGCACCTTTTCTAGCCCCTTCCCCACACCCGGAGGTTAGCAGTGTGGTCCTTTAAAAAAACTGCACAGATATACATGGGGCTGCTGAATCCTACTGATGCTTCAGTCCAGTGAGAAGATGACCCTGTGGCTTGGGCAGCCTATATGTATCCATAACTGCCACTTCATCACCTGCTTGCCACCACAGGACTTTGAGGTGGGTAAAAATGATAATATAGGTGATGTCTGACTCACACATAAATTGGATTTAAATGATCCAGAGTTGCTTGAAGTCATCAGCCTCACTCTCGCCTCCAGAGTCATCCAAGTCCAGTGGTAATACAAAAGTCCAGATGACTGGGGATGGCTTAGAATGCAATGGATGACCTTGGTGTCTTTGATGTCTAACCAAGCTCTAAGCACTCCACAATGCCTGCTTCAGCCACCTTCATGGCCCCTTGGAACAAATTGTTCACATCCACCTAGACTGCTGGGGGAGAGTCTTCACATGCTTGGGTAGTCACCTCCTGCTAACTCTCTGATGGACTGGAGGCCCCTTGGTTACCCTCAACCTGGTTTAGCTTATCTGCTGAAACAGTTTACCAGGGTGTGGCCACTGCACATGCTACAGCTTCTTGGAGCCACAGGTGAGAGTTGGGTGACAGGTGAATACCGAAAGTGGAAAGCAGCCCTGAAAAGGGGCTCAGCAGCCCTCACCCCAGAGGTACTAGTCTTCCCTTAATACCCACACACCCCACAAACATATAATACACAACCAAACCCTGTAATGGACATCTAAACCCAAATATTACAAAACAGTTGTCTCGAATGAATGATTCAAATATTTTTGAATCATAGAAAACTGGAAGAAAAAGGTATAATATCTTTGTCAACTATATAGGAACAGTTAGTTTTAACCAAATAAATAAAGAGAAGAAATCACTGGAGACAAAATCAAAGGACATGACTATTCAATGATTTTTTAAATGCACAATGAGAAAGCAATACTTCTAAAAATAAAAGGAAAGAAAAATGGGAGAAAAATTTGCAAGACATTTATCATATGAAGGACTGACATCTAGAATTGAGAAAAGACTAATATCTATGTATAAGGGTAATACTTTCTTCCCAACAAAACAACATGTAGTCAAAGGACATGAACAAACCATTTCCTAAAAAGAAAATTCAGGAAAAAATTCATCAGAATTCTTAATAGTCGAAAAAATGCAGATCAATAGAAATTTAACACACCATCCTACCAGATATAAGCATAGCAAAAATAGGGAAAAACTAGTTTACAAATATAGTCGGCATGGTGTCAGAGAAACGGACACTCAATTACACCAATTAAATTATAAATTGATAAAGACTTTTAGGAAGGCAACATGGCAGTAGTTGGAATCAAACAACAGATCATACCCCAAAAGACTCTAAGAATAAAAGGGACCTATATAAAAAAATTGCTAGGTATTTTATTTATAATATCAAAAACCAGGGGACAACTGATCTATTCAATAATTGGAGAACAGATAAATAAGTTACAATATGTTTTTGTAATGGAAAATTATGGGACTGTAAAAATGATAACTATTAATAATCTAAGAAGACATGCAAAAGTTTTTATGTAGGGATGCAAAACAAACAAGATCAGTAGAACTAGAAGAATATAGACAACTATAGCAATAAAAGGGGTCAGGGAGGTTGAGCCAAAGGTGGCAGAATTCCAGGCAGACTTGGAAGGGGACACAGAGAAAGCAATTTTTTTTTCTGTTTGCTATCTGTTGATTTGACTGGTTTATTTTGTTAAATCTTAAGGGTTTAATTTAAGATTATATTTCTTTTTATATTTGTTGATCATTTGTTTTTATTGATTCATTTACACATATGTGGACATATGGAGATAAAGCTGAGTATAATCTTGACTCTGACGCTAACTTGCTTTGTTACTTTGGGTAAATAAATGTCTAAACATCTGATGACCTAACTCTGAAATTTTATATTGTTATGATTCTAAATCACCACTCTTTTCTTGGTATCAATTCCTTAATCTGTAAAAGGTTGAAGTAGAGAATCTCTAAGGATTTTCCAACTCTTAGCCTATATCTGGTCTCTTTTTTTTCTATACTTTTATCTAATCCCTATCACTGTCTCTCTCTGTCTCTGTCTCTATCTCTTTTTCTTCTCTCTCTCTCTTTCTCCCTTCCTCTCTCAAAACCATTCTTTTTTTTTGTTGTTCCAGGCCCCCAAATTAGACTCTTCTTCATTCCTTAGTTTGTCAAGCCCAGCTCTATCCAGTCTTTATTAAAGGAAATAGAAAAGTTTCCCCTTATAGACACCATTATCTTTCTGCTGCAGCCAGGACCACTTCACAAGGGAATAAGCATACAGTTGAATCCATAGAGAGTCCAGTCAGTGGCTCTTTAGAAACAGAGCTTCCTTTGCTGCATCTGTGACTTTCATAGGAGAGACTTCACAGGAGAGACTTTCAGAGGAAAGACTTTCCAAAACCCAGTGTGCAGCTATCAGCTCATTCCTCATAAGCAAATTTTCCAGAGAGGTCACTCACTTGGACATTGATGCTTTCCTCTATAAGAGACCAAAAAAATTGTAGAATCCCTCTCCCAAACCCACCTCTTCTGGGGGCAGTAACATTAGGATGTCTTATTAAAGAATTATCATTTAGCTGAATGGGAGGGCAGCCAAACCTTAACAGCTTAGACAACCCCAGGAGCTACCAGAGATCTGGCCAAGCCTCCTCCCTGAGTGGGAAACTTGTAGCCAGGAGTATATGCTGTTTTTGGTCCACAGGGTCACCAGGGCTTTTTGTGAGGACCTGGAGAAATGTAAGGAACATGTTAATGGGATTTAACAGCCCTGCCTTCTGGGTCACTAGAAACTAATGAACAGAAGCTAACAAGCAGGGTCTCCTAAGCAAGTTTTGGCCATTCATTGGCCCCTCCATGCACTGATCTTGTTTTCTGGTTGAAAACATTTCTGTAGAACTGTCTGCTCCCGGAAGAGGCATAAATCTAAGAAGCTGCAAACATAGTGTAGTGGAAAGATTAATAAATGCTTGTTGACTATGGCCTGATGCAAAGAAGAGCTCAGTCTGAGTCTTAGCTTTGGGGCTTACAGTTTAACTGAATTTAGGCAAGCCATTTCATCTCTGGGATCTCAGTTTCCTTATCTATAAAAATGAGAAGGTTAGACAAGATGATGACTAAGTTCCTTCCAGATCTAGTTTTATGATATGTCCTATCCTACTCAAACTAGTGTCAATGCCTGATGATTGATATTAAAACCTTGCCAGGGAGCAAGTTTTAATTAAGTCAGTCAGCCAGTTAATAAGCAGTTATTAAGCATCTGCTGTGTACCAGGCATTATGCTAAGCACTCAGATGACAAAGAAAACCAAAAGACAGATCCTCTTCTTAGGGTTCATAGTCTAACAGAGGAGACAAAATGAAAATAACTATGTATAAACAGGATATATTCAGGGAAGATCGGAGTTAACCAACAGATTCAGGGGCCTAGCACTAAGGGGGATCAGGAAAGGTTTCTTGTAGGAGGGATTTCAGCAGGCACTTGAAGGAAGCAAGGAAGCTGGGATGTGGAGATAAGAAGGAAGAGAATTCCAGGCATGGGGGATAACCAGTAAAAATGCCTAGAGTTGAAAGACGGAATGTGATAGTAAGGAAGACCATGTCCTTGTATCACAGAGTATGTGGGGGTGAGTGAGTAAGGTGTTAGAAGACTAGAAAGGTAGGAAGGGGCCGGGTTACAAAGGACTTTGAGTGCCAAACAGCAGATTTTGTATTTGTTGCTGGCGGTTATAGGGAGCCACTGGAGTTTATTGAGTAGGAAAGTAGTGGTCAAACCCATGCTTTAGGGAGGTCAGTTTAATGGAGGATACACTGTAGTGGGGAGAAATTTGGAGCAAGAAAACCAACAGCAAGCTATTGCACTAGTCCAGGGATGAGGTCATGAGGGCTTATACTAGGGTGGTTGGCAACATCAGAGGAGAAAAGGGAATGTATATGAGAAATGTTACAAAGGTTAAATAGATAGAACTTGGTCAAAGATTAGATATTGGGGGTAAGAGAGGGTGAGGAGTCCAGAAAGACACCTATGTTGTGAGCCTGTGAGAATGGTAGTACCCTTTACAGTACAGGGGAGTTGGGGAATGGAGAAGGTTTGGGGGGAAAGTTAATAAGCTCAGTTTTGGACATGTTGAATGTAAGATGTCTATGGGACAACTGGGTTCAAATGTCCAATAAGCAGTTGGAGATAAGAGATTAGAAGTGAAGAGAAATGGACAAATAGATCTGATAGTCATCTGCATAGAAATGATAACTGAATCCATGGGAACTGATGATATCCCTAAGTGACAGAGTATAGAGGGAAAAGAGAAGAGAGTCGAGGACAAAGCCCTGGAGGTCACCTGTGGTTGACTGGCATGACCTGGATGAAATCTAGCAAAGGGGACTATGAAGGAGGGATCAGACAGTTGGGAGGAGAAGGAAGAGAAAGCAGTCATAAAAACCTAGATAGAAGAGAGTATCAAGAAGGGAGTGACCAACTGTGTCACTGGCTGCAGAGTGGTCAAGAAGGATGAGGATTGAGAAATAGCCATTACATTTGTCAACTAAGAGATCATTGGTAACTTTGGCAAGAATAGTTTTTGTTGAATAATGAGTTTGGAAGCCAGAATATAGAGAGTGAAAAAGAGAATGAAAGGAAAGGAAGTGTAAGTATCTTTTGTAGAGGGCTTTCTCAAGGAGGAGAGAGGATAAAAGCCTTATGCTGACAGGAGAAATGGAGGCAAAACCAGGAAGAAAAAGGAGGAAGAAGAAAGACCATGTGCACTGAAGTAGCTTTGATTTGACAATTTTCCTGTGGGCTGGTCATGTTCCTAGGGCAACCAATCTCATTTCCTGATTAAGCCTGATCCTGAGCAAGGATTCTTTTTCTTCTTTTGCATTTTCTTTCTTCTCACCATTCTTTGCCCTTCTTGTGTTCCTGTTAACTTTATTCCTTTCATCCTCTCAACCTTTGGAATGATGCCTTCTTCTTTGTTCCTTCGCCTTCAGTGCCTCATATGTATTGGACACATAATGGGTATTCAGTAAGGCTGTTGAGACATGAGTTGCCTGGAGTCCCTTGGCCCCCTTGCTAAGCTGGCAGGCATTGCTGTAAGGGAGATGGAACATAGACAAATGCTAGCACGAAAAGGACTGTAAAAATCCATTCTCTCCTGTGGAAAGTGTGAGGAACACATTGATAAAGTATACCAAGTGTTGAAGAAAGGGAACATGAAAAAGATAAATAAATAAATTTGTTGTCTAGTTGTCTTAATTGTAAGAATCCAGGATAATTTAGACTTGCTTGACGACACAGGTCAAGAAAGCCATGGTTATCTTTTACCTGAGGCTGGGCATTGTGGCAATGGAAAGGCTTAAGTGACAAGGATGTGGGAAGAGCTATATGAACTGATATAAAGTGAAGTGAGCAGAACCAGGAGAACATTGTATACAGTTAACAGCAATATTATAATGATGAGTGACTATGAAAGACTTAGTTGCTCTGATCAATATAATGATCCAAGACTATTAGGAAGGACTCATGAAAAAATGCTATCCACCTTCAGAGAGAGAACTGATGAACTGAGGGCAAATTGAAGTCTAATTTTTTCATTTTCTTTATTTTTCCTGCTTTTTTTGCAACATGGCTAATATGTAAATAATGTTTTACATGATTCACATGTATAATTGATATTATATTACTTACCTTCTTAATGGGTGGGGGAGAGGCTTGAGGGAGAGAGGGAATTTGGAATTAAAATTTTTTTTACATTAAAAATTAATTATTGTTTGCCATCATTACTTACTGTTTTGTAATTATAATTGTTTGTTTAGTATAATCATACTAATTAACTATAATTATATTAATATAATGTAATTATATTAATTAATGTAAATTAATTAATTATATTATAATTATTCAGTTGTTCAATTAATAAGTAAGCTGGAAATAAAAAATAAATAATAAAGTTTAAAAACATAAATGACAAGGAGAAAAACTGCAGTCCAGAGGGCCCAAATGGAGGGAAGGTGATCAGAGCAATGGAACTGATGATTATATACCTTTGAGCATCTCCTGCAGGAATTAAGGACTCTATCTTTTTTTTAAATTTATTTTTATTTTTTTATTTTTTGGAAGGAAGAAGGCAGGGCAGTTGGGGTTAAGTGACTTGCCTAAGGTCCCACAGCTAGTAACTGCGTCAAGTGTCTGAGGCCAAATTTGAACTCAGGTCCTCCTGACTCCAGGGCCGGGCTGCCCCTAAGGACTCTATCTTGATTAAGCTGAGACATCTCGCTCTTGGTGGGAGCGCTTATTCTGTGTGTGTTGTCTGATATAGTCTCATTTGCATAACTTCTCTGATTTCTGTTTGCTATCAGCTTAGATAAATGGGTTTCTATTTCTCTGTGTGTGGTCTTTGTGTAACTGGCATTGCATACATAGGAAGGGAATCAAGCCTTAGATATGTAGCTCAGGGCACTCCTTCTCTGTTAAAGAATGGTGATCAAGAGTACAGCTTGAACCTAAATATTATTTCCCCAAGACTAACTATGTTTAGGGTGGCAGATAAATATAATTCTAACTCGGTATCCCATCTCTCTAAGGAGAGCAGCATGGTTAGCCTTGTGGTCCCCATATCTTGGTAGGAATCAGTCTCCATTAGAGAAGGGTGAGTGGAGGAGACTCTAGAGATATCTATTCATGCCAACCTGCAAGTTTAGTCTAGATAGACCTATGCAGACATGCGTGACTTCTATGCGCAACACATACCCTACCTTACCTAATAGTGACAGTTCACATTTCTATAGAATTATCCTCATAATAATCCTATGACATAGAATCAAAGGATCATAGAATTAGAGCTGGAAGGAACCTTGAGACCACCTAGCACAATTTCCTCTTTTTACAAATGGGGCAACTGAAGCCAGGGGAGGTTAAGCAATTTGCCCCAAATCACATAGGTAAGTGGCAGAGCTAGGAGTCAAACCCAGACCTCTGCTTCCATATCCAGTATTTTTTCCATTGCACCAAGCTGCCTCCCACAGGGTAGGATCAGCATTAAAACAAAGCCTCAAGCCTAGGCTTCCTTACTGCAAGTCCAAGTGATCTTATTCTTCTACAAAACAGATAAATTGTTCTGCTTGGACCCAGAGGAAAGAACAAGGAGCAATAGATAGATTGGGAGCAGCAAAGTTAGATTTTGCCTCTAAGGATAAACTTTCTAACAATCCAAGCTCTGCAAAAGTGGAGCTGATAAGCTAATGAGATCCTCATGTCTAGATGTCTTCCAGGAGAGACTGGGTATTGTAGGGAGAATTTCTAAACAGGTATATCAGATTCTGTGATACTAAGGTTCTGGGAGAGAAGTAGTAGGAGATGCTAAGGAAGGAGGCCCAGAGCCCTCCCTCCTTGTTCCCTGAACTCACTATAGCAGCCCCTGTCAACATAGCATGGCAAAATGACCTTTAACCTTCTGAGCAATGGCTGGGGTCAGGGGCAGGGAGAGAGAGAGAGGATGGAAATTATTATGCAAAAGAAAGAACTGAATTCTATGGGTTGTATAGGTAAGGAAACTGTCTAATTTCAGTCAATGATGAAGTAATGATATATGGTAGAGCTAAGAGCAAAGGATAGAAGTCACAAAGAAGTAAATTTAGGCTTGATTCCAAGAAAGACTTTTTTCTTTAGCAGTTAGAACTATCTATAAGTGGAACAAACTGCTTCAGGAAGTAGTGGGCTCCTTACCCTGGAGAGGTCTTCACACAAAGATGGAAGGAAGGAAGGAAGAAAGGAAGGAAGGAAGGAAGAAAAGGAAGAAAGAAGGAAGGGAGAGAGAGGAAATGAAGAAAGAAAAGAAAGGAGGAGAGTAGGGAGGGAGAAAGGAAGGGAGGGAAGAAGGGAGAGAAAGAGGAAGGAAGAGAAATTGAGGAAGAAAGGGCAGGAAGGAAGAAGGGAGGAAGGAAGGGAGGTAAGGAGGAAAGGAAAGAAGAGAGGGAGAAAAGGAGGGAAGAACTAAGGAAGGAACAAAGAAGCAAGAAAGGGAAAAAAGCATTTATTAAGTGATCTGTGTGCCAAGCACTATGCTAAACATTGGAGATATAAATCCAAAAGTGAAGCAGTCTCTGCCGTCGTGGAGCTTACATTCTGATAAAGGGAGACAACACATACTAAAAGGTGTAGCTGCAGAGAGCTGCACATGTATGATCAGGGGTTGGGTTTAATTTTGAAGGGAGTCTCGTTCAGGGCCTCTGAGATCCTTTCCAACTCTGTGATTCTGATTCTAGTATTGATGCCATCACAGATGGACCCCAGTGGGTCATAGAGTTAGATCTGGGAGGAGCTTTGATCTCATTCAATCTCCTCATTTCATACATGAGGGCACTGGGGCCCATGATGTGGGAGACTCAGATCTCTTCAAAGGTGCTTTGATAATTCTCTGGAAAAAAGGTAGTGTCCTCAGCTTTCTCTGTCCATGGCATCTGGAACTTGCATGGCATGAGGCCTTCGTTTATAGCTCAGCTACTAGGAGTGAAATACTTTACGTGGCTTCAGGGAAATGTGGAAGGAGAGCAGGCTCCCCAAGCACCACTAGAAGCTGTGCCAGCAGTTCAAACATAATTTTTCCAAGATTTTATGATCTGACGCTTGGATTACATTTGTTTTGCTGTAGAGGTGTGAGGTCTGAATGATTTGTAAAAAGGAAAGACTCGCTTGAGCAGTCGAGATGTATGGGTTTGCAATTGGGTTTGAACCGTGACACTGTGGAAATCTTGGAGTAAACAAGAGAGGCCTGGATGGAGTATCATATTAGTCATCTAGCCTTTCGCTGCAGCAAAGGAAGACGTAGATTATTACCCTGAACCTGATGGATGGGATTTCTTAGTTACTGAATTTCCAATTTTCTTTGATTCAGCCAACATTTATTGAGTGCCTGCCATTCTCAAGGCATTGCGCTAGCTCTAGATACAAAAAGTCAAAACCGAAACACTTCCTGCCCTCAAGGAGTTTATATTCTCTCCGAGCAATAACGAGGGCGGTGTGCCCAGGCTTTGCCTAGGGTGCCAAATTTAGAGGGCACTGTTAGCTCTTACCGGCTTTTAGCTGTGTAGAATTAGCAGCTTAGCACCCAGTTAGCAAGAAGAATGCATTAAAATAGGAAATTACCAGATGGAGCATTTCTTTGCCACTTTATGCCACACCTCAGTTGAGTTCCTCCTCCCTTTCTTACTCCTTTCTCTACCCTTAGCATCTCAACTAGACATTAGAATAGGCCTCTCCAGCAGCAACCCAGGACACAGTTTTAAGATTATTTAAAAAGCTGAACTTAGCATATACTTCATTTCTTCATGCTTTTTAGAGTGAGCACAATTTCTGCTGGCCTACATATAAATATTGCTAGTTACAGCCCTGCATTCTACCCAGACACTGGCCACATAGGTCACTTAACTACAGGGTCAAGCTCCTTTAAACCTGGTACATAAGAGTTTAGTTTCCAATCCTATTTCCTGGCAATTGCTTAGAAACCTACACAGACACAAACACTCAGGATTGCTGAGTAACATGAGCATGAGTCATAGAATTTAAAGGTGAACTTTAGAGAGTATCTAGCCCAGAGACTCTTAACCATTGTTAAGTCATAAAGCTCTTAGGCAGTCTGATGAAGCCTATGGATCCCTTCTCAAGATAATATTTTTAAATGCACAAAACAAAATGTATAGGACTATAAAAGAAATTAATTTTATTAAACTACAGTTATCAAACTATTTTTTAAAAAATAAGTTTACAGACCCTTGATCTAGCCCAACCCTCTTCATTTTTCAGACAAGGAAACTGAGGCCCAGACAGGGAAAGAGACTGGTCCAAGGTCACACAGGTAGGAATTTAGAAAATTGGTGGCTTCTGACTCTATCCAATGGTCTTTTCCACTGTCCCACAGTAGAGTAGGACTGATTGTGCCCTGCAGTGATACAGATGGTACTACTGAGGCAATCTGTTAGACTGTTCAATTCAATTCTTTATTAGAGAGGCATTGTGGTTGAGTGGAAAAAACCATCCAAATCTTGAGTGTGAAGATTTGGGTTCAAATGTTGAGTCTATGTGTGTGACTGCCGGCAAACTGCTGAACTTGTAGACAGGTGTAGACAGGGAAGTAGGCTTGAGTTTCCTTATCTAAAAAATGAGAGGATGTCCCAGAAATCCAAGTTTGGCTCTCTGCTCTTTAGTCCTTTTGTTAAAAAAAAGAAATCAGTGTCTTGGATAAAAACATAATTGGCGACCTTATCAAATGTGCGCATGACACAAAACTAGGAGTGATAACTAGCTTGTTGGGTGCTAGAGTTGGGATCCCAAAAGATCTTGACAGGCCAGAACATTGAGCTGAATGAGCAAGGAAACTGAGTGAGAGCAAATTTATTAGGGATCAGTGAATCAACCAACTAGCCTTTATTAAGTGCCTACTATGTGCCAGGCACTGTGCTAAGCAATAAAGATACAAAGACAGGCATCATACACACACACACACACACACACACACACACACACACACGACTGCTATCATAGTCTAATGGATAAATACATGTAAAGTCTTACACTTACATTTTATAGATTAACTTCATAAAGTAGAAAGGGCGTGGTTAGTCTGAGAAGAAACCTGAAGCTTTTAGTAACCTCAGGATGAATCTGCATTGCAATAACCATACATGAGCCAAAAATGCTAATGGGATCTTGAGGTATAGTAAAAGGGGCGTTAATACTGGGAAAAATAAGTGATGGTTCTAGAGTCGGCCCGCTGACACCGGGAGCATGGGTCGTATTCACCTGCGGCCGTCAATCAGTCGACAATCCTTTATTAAGCACTTCACTAGTAGCAGGCAATGTGCTAACTGCCAGAGGGTACAAAGAAAGATAAAAGCAGTTCCTTTTAGCCAAGGAGACAATATGTAAACAACTAGGTACATACAAGACACACACAGAGTAGATGAAAGGTAACCTTAGAAAGGAAAACTGTAGCAGTTGGGGAGCAGGGGTGCAGCAAAAGCCCCCTGAAGAAGGTGGAATTTGATTTGTGTCTTCAAAGAAGCCAAGAAGGCCTAGGAAATCGAGAGGCAGAAATGAGGGTGGCGGAGTATTCCAGGCACGGCATAGGGACCGCCAGAAGAGTGGGTTCAAGGAACGACAAATAGCTGGATTGCAGAGTATTTAGAAAGGAGTGAAGTGTAAGAAAACTGGAAAGGTGGGGAAGGGGTCAAGTCTAGAAAATTTTATATGCCCAAAAGAGGATTCTATATTTGATTCTTGAACCACTGGACTTCTTTGAGTGGGACAGTGACATAGGCAGATATATGCTTTAAGAAAATGACTTTCAGGGGCAGCTAGGTGGCGCAGTGAGTAGAGCACCGGCCCTGGGGTCAAGAGGACCTGAGTTCAAATCCGGCCCCAGACACTTGACACATGTACTAGCTGTGTGACCTTGGGTAAGTCACTTAACCCCAATTGCCCTGCCAAAAAGCAAAACAAACCAAAAACAAAAAACAAAAAAAAAAGAAAATGACTTTGGCAGCTATGTGGAGTTTGAATTGGAATGAAGAGAGAATTGGGGCAGGGAGACCAATTAAAAGAGTATTTTAATAGTCTAGGCAAAAGGTGATGAAGGCCTGAAGCAACTTGTTGGCTGTGTCAGTATCAAAGATATTGTGAAGGTAGAAACAAGACTTAGCAACAGACTGGATATGTAGGGTACATGAGTGAAGAGTTGAGGATGACATCAAGTGGACTTGAGTGACTGGGAAGATAGTAGTAATACCCTTGACAGTAATAGGGAAATTTAGAAGTGGACAGGTTTTTTTTTTAATGTAAAAACATAGAGGAATAGAGACAATCTAAGGCAGAACATTGGAGTACATCTACAGTTATTAGAGTAGTCAGAGAGGTAAGAGAAAAATCAGGAGAGAGCAATGTCAGAAAAAAAAAACACAGAAGAAAGTATCCAGGAGAAGGTGACCAGGCATGTTAATTATGCAGAAGTCAAGAAGGATGAGTATTGAGAAAATGCCATTAAACTTGGCAATTCCAAGATCCATGGCAACTTTGGAGAGAGTTGAATGATGAACTCAGAAACGAGATTCTAGAGGGTTGAGAACTGAATGACAGGAGAGGATGTAGAGGCCCCAAGTATAGGGAGTTTTTACAGGGAGTTTAGTTGAAAAGGGAAGGAAAGATATAGGATGGTGGTTAGCTGAGATGGTAGGATCAAGTGAGGATTTGTTTTTAGGCTGGGAAAACATGGGCATGTTTGTAGGGATCAGGGAAATAGTTTAGTAATTAGGGAGAAAATGAAGATTAGAGATAGAGTGAGGATGATAGTTGGGCTGATCAGGAGGGGATAGGATAAAGAGTATATGTAAGCCCTTAGGAAGAAGGTCTACATCTTCATCAGAGATTGGAGTGATGGAGGGGTGATTGAGGGAGGATGTCAGAGAGAAATGAGATGAGGATAAGAGGAGAAGAGGAAACTCTCAGAAAATAGTCTCAATTTTTTTTTTTCAGTAAGTATGAGTCAAAGTCTGCAGCTGAGAGGGTGGAAGGAAGAGGTACCATGGGAGGCTGGAAGAGAAACAAGATTTGCAACAGCAGCTATGGGGAGTGGGATAGAGAATCAGTGAGGGGAGGAAGTAGAAGTATTGATTGATTTGCTTTGATGAGGGCACAGTTAAGATTAGATAGCATACATTTGTAGTGAATTCAATCAGCAGAGTTGTGTGACTTTTTCCAGCTCTGTTCAGCAGCAAATGATTAAAAACAGAGGAGGTGCATGGTGGGAGTAATCAAGGGTTGGGATTTGACAAAGTGTTATTAATGATAGGACAAATGGACAAGGGATCCAAGAATAGAGTGGTGTAGAACTGATCTGGTTCATCAGGAAGTCAAGACTGGGAAGAAAAGAGAATGCAGTCATTACAGAGATTTGGGTGGGCCTGGGAAAGTATTGAGGAATGGAGAGATTGGAGGTCATGGTAAGTATGAAGAACAAGTTTAGGGATCATAAATCATAGTAAAAGATGGACTGATGAAATATTTTGATCAGATAAAGGAATTGCAAAGTTCATGAACACCGTATTTTATGAAGGACAACAGTAATCTGGAGAATATCCAAAAAAGGGAAATCAGGAGAAAGACCTCAAGTTTGTGTCACGTGCAGATCAATTGAAGGAACTAAGCTATGTCCGCTGTGGAAAAGAGAACACTCAAGTAGGGTATGATAACAGTCTTCAAGTACTGGCAGGGATCCCCTGTGTAAGGTGGGTTAGCTATGGTCTCCTTGGCTCCAAAGGGCAGATTAGGACAGTAGAAGTTGCAGAGAGGTGAATTTAGGCTTGATGTGAGGAAAAACTTCCTAACAAATAGAATCCTCCATATATGGAATGGGCTACCATTTGAGGCAGCAGGTTTCCCCTCGTTGGAGGCCTTCTAGCAAAACCTGGATGAACCCTTGCCAACCTGTGACAAGGTTCAATTCAACAAGCAACTATTGAACACCTACCATGTACAAAGCAGTGGAGATACAAAGATGAAAAGAAATAAAGCCATTCCCTTCCTCCAGGAGCTGACATTCTGTGGGGAGAAAACAACGTGTACAAGGATAAGCAGATGTGCAGGATCTATACAAAGGGGATGCAGAATGGTTCCTGGGGGAGTGTTATCGGTTGGTTGGGTCAAGAAATGCCTTATGTGGGAGGTTGCAATTGAACTAACCCTTAAAAAGGCGGGGGAGGGGGATCTAGGGGAATCTAAAAGGAAAAAAGAAGGTTGAACATTCCCTGAATGGAAGTAGAAGGCTGAATGCTTTACAGAGAAGCAAGAGATGAAATGTTGTTTGTAGGAAATGCTATGTAGAATAGTGGTATTACTAAATGGTTTTCCAGTAGAGAGGTTTTACTAAAACAGATTTTTTCAAAACTTTAGTTTGAACACTATTTCAGAACTGAGCCAATACAGTTCCTGCATTAATTTGTACAACTTTACTCCCACCTGCTATATCTGACAGCTATAATTGAGCCAATTAATTGCTCCACTCCACTTAAAGTAAGTGACAAAGTGTTATGCCCTGATACCTTAATTAAGTGGAAATAAGTGTCAGTTAATGGTAGAAGTCTTCAACCAAGCCCCTGAGGAAGAGGGGAGAGTGCCTTGGCTTCAGCATTGACTTCCTTCCCCTACTGCCTTGGCTGGCAGAGGACTTTGTGAACTAGAGGATTTTAGATTTTTTTTCATCAGATACTGAGCAGCATCCCCAGAACAGAAGCAGCTGGCAGAAGGTCATGTATTGGGAGCCCAGAACAAATTGGACACATTGCAGAATGGTAGCTTTAAGACTCTACAAAGAGCCTAGCAGAGAGATTAAAGAAGAGAATTTCATGAGTACCACACAAAAGGAAGGAAAGGACTTCCAGCACCCTGGGGCTGAGAATTAGCTCTTTACCAAATGTGCACCCTGTGTTTGAGCCTACTTTCCCTGGACTCTGTGTCTTTTGGGGGAAGATTATGGAATTTTTTGTACCAATTAATAAATACTTGCTTAATTTAATTAAATTTGGCTAACTAATTGCTATCAATTAATAATCACGGAGGGGAAGCATACTGGTAGAGCCCTGTGAGCTATAGAATTAAAAAACAACCCCTAAACCCTCCAGGGTTACCCCTAGAGCCCTTAGGGAACATAGCAGCCTTGCTTTGGGGACCCAGCTTTCCAATTCCAGTGTGGATTGGGAGAGAAGATTCATGTGTTATGTGTGCTACACTTTAAAGAGGAACTAATAATACCTGATTAATTCTGCAGACTTATTGGCTCATTGATGGGAGTATTCCCTCCAATGATGTAGGTCACAATGCTCACATAGTTAGGTAACCTAAGATATGCCTACCCATCCTGAGGGGCTCCCTATCTGTGTCTCCTCCTAGGTTTGCTGCAGTGTGACCTCATGATCTTTAAAGCCTTTTCCAACTCTAAAAGTACTCTAATCCTAAAGATGCCTAATATATTCAAAGCCTTATGCTAATCATAGTAAGACATAGTAGACAAGAGGAATCCTAGTCCAAAAATTACGTCCGTAGATATTTGAACATTGCCCAGATTTGCACACCTACCTACAGGCCTCCATCTTCCTATGGATGTGATCTGAGTAGAATTTTCATCAAATGCAAACACAACCTCAACTGGACCCTCACTGCTGCTAAGCATTATCAACTCACTGTTGCATTCTCCACAATGACTCTTACAAACCTTTTCATCCATCAAAGCTCTCATGGCTCCTTCTCCCCCCACTCTCTTACCTGAGAACCTTGCCACATATTTGCAGGAAAAATTGAGGCTATTTGCCATGAACTCCCTTTTGTCCCTTCTTCATCTCCTATCACTGATTCCTCCTGCCACTTTTTCCTCCTTCTTTGTATATGACACAGTGACCTTACTCCTTATTAAGACTAACCCCTGTACTTGTTCAAGTGATCCCATTCCATCTCAACTCCTCCAACTGATACTTTTCCCTGTCATCCCCATCCTTTCACTTATTTTTAATCTCTTCCTCTCTACTGGCTCATTTTCTATTGCCTAAAACATGCCCATGTCTCCTTCATCCTCAAAACCCCCTCGTTTTGTCCTTCAGTCCCTGTTATATCTTATATCTCTTCTGCTCTTTGTGGCTAACTTCCTTGAAAAGGCTGACTTCCTCAATAAATCTCCAGTGCTTCTAGGATAAAATATAGAATCCTCTGTCATTCAAAGCCTTTCATAACTTAGCCCCCTCCTTCCTTTCCAGGCTTTTTATACCTTACTCCCCTACATGTGTTTTTTGATCCTGTAACATTGGTGTCCTGTCTGTTCCACAAACAACACACTCCATCTCTTGGCTCTGGAAATTTTCTCTGACTGTCACCCTTGCCTGGAACACTCTCCCTCCAACTACTGACCTCCCTGACTTCCTTTAAGTCCCAACTAAAATCTCACCCTTATCCCTCTTAATTCCAGTGCCTTCTCTCTATTAATTATCTCCTATTTATCCTGTGTATATCTAGATAGATAGATATACATAAAGATACGGATATAGAGATATAGTTTGCTTTGTATATATTTGTTTTCATGTTTTCTCCTGCATTAGATTGTAAGATTAGATTATAAACTCCTTCAGGGCAGGGACTGTTTTTTGCCTCTTTTTGTATCCCCAGCCCTTAGCACAGTGCCTGGCACATAGTAGGTAAATGTTTATTGATTTATTGATTAAAAGGATTTGTCCTTTGTGCTTTAGAAAAGAGTCTGAATTATAAAATATTTGCAAAAAAATTGTTGAAATACTGGTCCTCTTCTAAATTAACATTTCTCACACTGAGGAAGATGAAATAAGTGAATTGAATTCAGTTCAACAAACATTTATTAAACTACATGCCAGGCACTGTTTTAGGCTCTAGAAATACAAAGAAAAAAAAAGGAAAAAGAAATAGTCCATGACCTGAAGGTACCTTCTAATGGGTGGATTGAATAGAAAGCAAGGAAACAGCTGTAATTCACAAACTGGTTTTGGTTACCTGGGAATGTGTCAGACACTGAGGCCTGGGGCATGTCAAGGATTTTGAGGTTTTGACTAGTACCATAACTAAACTATGGCTAGTTCTGAATTACTGAGATCTGAATATATGACATTTTACCCTCTTCTAGGAGGACTTACAGGGTGACCACTTGGCCCAGTGCATAAAGTGCTGGGCCTGGAGTCAGGGAGATCTGAGTTCAAATCCAGCCTCAGACACTTATTAGCTGTGTGACCCTGGGCAGTTCACTTAACTCTGCTTGCCTCAGCTTCCTCATCTATTAATGAGCTGGAGAAAGAAATGGCAAACCACTCTAGTATCTCTGCCCAGAAAATCCCAAATGGGGTTATGAAGAGTTGGAGACAAAACAAAACAAAATTAGAGAAGGAAAAATGACTGCTCAGAACTCCTGCCTGAACTTTCCCTTCAGGTCTTCATTAGCCCAAACTCCCTTACCCTCTGTTTCTACTGCTCAACTGGCATTTGATCACCTGCCGTTCTGCTATTCCAGTGGCTTCCTTTGACCTCAGTATAAAATATAAACTACTCCGTTAGGTTTTTGAAGCCCTTTCAGACTGGGACCCACCTATCTTTGCAGCCTCATTATATATTGCTCTTCTTCCTAGGGTCCAGCCAAACTTGCCTTCTCTTGGTTCCTCAGACATGGCATTCCACATCCTATCTCTGTATCTTTGTACCGACCAACCCCCGTGTCTGGAATGCACTCCTTCTTCACCTCTTCCTCACAGAATCCCTTCCTTCAAGATTTAGCTTAAACACCATCATCTACCACAAGCCTTTCCCAGTTTTCCTGGATGCCAGTGCCCAGCTTCCCTAATCACCTTGTACTTAACCATATTGCATACATTTTGTATTTTTTCTGGATACAGATAATATGTGTACATATGTACACCACCCAATAAAGTACTCAGAGACCAAAGAAAATATGATCGATTAGTCCCTGAACGAAGGCAAAGCCCAAGAAAAGGGATTAGCCCTGGGGTTGATTACTTGGGATTTCTAGACCAGAAAACAAACCTTACTTTGTGCACTTGAAATACCTATGTATTTCACAATAAGGCAAGCAGGCTGGCTCTGTTTAAATATAATAAGAAAAATATGAACATGTATCATTTAGGCTCTAGCGTTTTAGTGATGTAAAATCTACAACTTCGTTAATAGGAGGGGCCAGGTTAGCATGCATGTGCAATGCATTTGGCTAATGTAATCCCCATATGCAAAAGGCTGGGGAGAGCGCTTCTGGAAAGACACGATGATATATAATGGAAATGCTCTGCTCCCCAATTTGGAGCATGTGCAGATTTTCTGTAATTGGTTCTGGTCCACTAACCACATGATGAAGAGACAGGCTGTTGATTGGCTGTGTAGACAGAACTGAGGTACATTCCAACCGTCCAAAATAAAGTTAGTCCTCAGTTCCAGCTGGCTATGTTCCAGTGAAGAAGCAAGAACTACTGAAAGCCTCCCTCTCAGTGTCCTCAGAGAGGGCTCAGGCCTTCATCTTCCCACTGGAGCTGCAGCCATGAGGTCTAAGAGCACATGACCTCACTGTCTCTATTGGGTCTCTTTCTTGATTTTAGGTGAAAGAAATTGAAGGTAATTGCAATCTTGTGAACATTGAAAGGTCAGGAGAGAGAGAGCCACCAGAAATTTGGGAAGTGGAATCCATGATAGGACTTATCAGAAGCCAGGTAGTAAGAAAGGAAGCTTCAAGCAACCTGCTTAATCCAGAGATACAGATACAGATCTGTCCATCAGCCATGCTGTAGTGGGCAGTGAACTTGATGGAGCACCTGCTAGGTAGAAAATGCAGTGAGACTGAACCTATCCTCCCTAGGGATTAAGGTGGTGTAGGAGAGAATGTGAGGCCAGGTATAAGGAGGAAATGTTTATGATTTCTGTTCCTCATATCATCAAAGTAAATATCCCTTTGTAAGAGTTAATTGATACTAATTGGTTAAGTAGTACAGGGCACAAATCACTTATGGCTAACAGTGGAAGGAACACCTCAGAATTGAGGCTTGAGCTAATAGCATTAGAGAAAGAATTCCTTGATCGCTTAGGAATATTTCTAGATTCTTAAGGGACAAAAGTAGCCAGCTCTGGGAGAATAAGTCCAGAGTATCGTCACATGCAGAATATACATATATCTGTGTGTACACATATAAAATACATGTATATACACATATGCACATATACATACATGTATTTATACATGCATGCATATACTTAAGTATTTATGCAACACATATATGTATATTTCAGTTTCTTTAGTCATTTTTCAGTCATGTCCAATTCTTCATGAACCCATTTGGGGTTTTCTTGGCAGAGATACTGGATCGATTTGCATTTCCTTCTCTATCTCATTTTATAGGTGAGGAAACTGAGGCAAACAGGGTTAAGTGACTTGCCCAGGGTCACACAGTTAGTAAGTGTCTGAGGCCAGATTTGAGTTCAGGAAGCCCAGCACTCTATCCATTGTACCATCTAGCTGCCCCATGTAGATATGGATATAGAGAGATATAGCTATAACACACATATTAATTCATGTATACACATGACATTTACATGTTGTCTACCCCTATAGAATGTAAGAATGTAAGTTCCTTTAGGGGAAAAACTTTCATTTTTGTTTTTGTGTTCCCAGACTGCTACATAGTATATGTTTCATATGTGCTTATTGATTGACTGATTGTTCTTTGCTTTGTATGGTGAAAGTCTTGCCTTCCTACCTAAATTCCTTGATTGGAGGGACCATGCTTTTACATCTCTGCCCCCACCCTGAAATTCCTAGCACAGGATTAACACATAGTAGATACCAATGAGTACTTGTTGGTACTTAATTAAAATTGAGTTCAGCAAACAATTCAATAAATGGTTATTAAACAACTTATTATGTGCTACACTGTGCTAGATGCCTGGAATTTGAAAGGAAAATCAAAATAATTTCTCCTCTAAAGGAACCTATTAGTCCTCTGGGGAGAGAAGGATACAGCATAAAACTGATAAGTACAAAGTAATTTCAGGAGGGAGAGAGAGCACTAATAATTGGGGGGGATCAGAAAGGGTTTCTCCAGGGATGTGGCACCCAAGCTAAACCTTTAAGGAAGCTATCAGATCTCTGAGGAGGGAATGCATTCTTGTCTTGTAAAACTTGTCAGAGGTAGGAGGTGGAGTGATGAGTTTGGGAAACTACATGGAAGAGTTTGACTGAAACAATACATGAAGTGGAGTCATATGGAATAAATCTGAAAAAGTAAATGGATTCAGATTGTGTAGAAATTTAAATGTCAGAGGATTTAGTATTTTTCCTAGAGGCAGGAGGAAGCTAGTGAAAATTTTTGAGCAAGGGAGTGACATGGTCAAGCCTATGCTCTAGGAATATTAATTTGATAACTTTGAGTTTGATTCATTGGAGAAGGCAAAGACTGGAAGCACAAAGACCAATAGGTGCAATAGTCCAGCTGAGAGACGATGAAGACCTGAACTTGGGCAGGGCTGTATGACTGAATAGAGAGGGACTGATGTTAAAGGTGCTTAGGGGATAAAATTGACAAGACTTGGCACCTAATTGGATATGAGGGGTGGAGTGAGGGAGAGTGAATAGTTGAAAATGACTCTAAGGTTGTAAACCTGAGCAACTGAATTTATGGTGATGATTCAACAGAAATAGGGAAATTTGGATATGTGGGTTTTAAGGGAAAGATAATGAGCTCTGTTTCAAACATAATGAGTTTGAGGTAACAATGAAACATCCAGGTGGTGATGTCTAGTAGGCATTTGTATATGGGCAACTGAAATTTAGGGATGAAATTAGGGAGTCATTTACATAGAAATTATATTGAAGAAATCATCAAGGCAGAATATAGAGGAAGAAGTGATGAGATCACCAAGAGAGAGGAAAAAGTGAAGTCTTCAGGACAGAGTCTTGGGGAATACCCACACTTAGTGAGTGGAAGATGGCTGACAATCCAGTAAAGGAAACTGGGAAAGAGAAGTGGATCAAGTGGAGAGAAAATAGGAGATCAAGCAGACTCACAGAAGCTAAGGGAGAAGAGAATACTTAGGAGAAGGGAGTGGTTGACAGTGTCCAAAGCTACAGAAAGGAGAATAGAATGGAGACTGAGAAAAGGCCATTGGATTTAGTAGTTAAGAGATCTTTGGTAACCTTGAAGAGATCAATTTAAATAAAAGGGTGGGGTCAGAAGCTAGATTGTCAAGGGTAAAGAAGTGAGAGAAAAGAAAATTGAAGTAACCAGTGTAGGATAGGAACTTTTCTAAGTGTTTGGTTGATATAGGGAAAAGAAATTCAGGATAATTTGAAGGGATAGGAGAGTCAAGTCAGGTAAGATTTGGGATCAAACCTATCTCTAACACCTACTAGTTGTGTGACTTTGAACAACTTTTCTAAAATTTTAAGAATACATGAAAAATGAAACTATATTACATCTGCTTCACAAAAGTAATGTAAATAAAGCACTTTGTAAAGCTTAAAGTACTCTAAGTGTCTACTGTTATTAAGTGCACTAGTGAAGTTCAAAATAAAGAGTTAGATGATTTCTGTTGGGGGGGGAAGATCATTAGGGAGTAGGACAATCAGAGAAGGCTTTGATGAGGAAATGGCATATAAGTTGGGCTTGAAAGGGTCATTAGTAATTCAACAAGTAAAAAAGGAGGCCGGTTATGAAGGGCTTTGAACTCCAAACTGAGAATTTTATATTTGGTTTTGGAGATAATAAAATATCACTGGAGTGTATTGACTAGGGTCTTGATATGGTCAGACTACTTTAGGAAGATCAATTTGACAGCTGAGTGAAGAATGGATTAGGGTGTGGAGAGACTGGAAGTATGGAGAACAACCAGTAGGCTATTTTAGTAGTATAGGTGTGAGATGATGAGGACTTGCACCAAGTATAGTATTATCAGGGGAGAGAAGGGGACATATGTGAAAGATATTATAAGGGTAGAAATGATAGGATTTGACAACTGATTGGATATAGGGGGCAAAAAAGAGTGAAGAGTTTAGGATGACATGTAGGTTGTGAGCCAAGATGACTAGGAGGATGGTGGTACCTTTGACAATAACAGGGAAGAGGGGAAGGTTTTGAAGGAAAGACAAAGAGTTCAGTTTTGGATGTGTGAGTTCAATGTGTATGGGACATCCAGTTTGAGATGTCCAATAGGTGTCTATAGATGTGATACTAGAAGTCAGGAGAAAGGCTAGACAAGTAGATCTGATAGTTATCTGCACAGAGGTGATAAATGAAATGAAGAGAGCTTATGAGGTCATCAAATGACATAATCGAGAGAACTAAGGACACCCTGGGTTCTTTGGCATGCTCTGGATGAAGATCCAGCAAAGGAGAGTGAAAAGGAGTGGCCAGACAGATAGGAAGAGAACCAGGAGAGAATTAAGTCATGAAAATCTAGAGAGAAAAGAATATCAAGGAAAAGGGGGTGACAGACAGTGTCAATGACTGTAGAGAAGTCAAGAAGGATGAGGGTTGAAAAATGACCATTAGATTTGTCAGTTAAGAAATCACTGGTAATTTGGAGAAAGCAGTTTTGGTTGAATGATAAGGTTATGAACTAGATTTAGAGAAGAAGAGAGTGAGAGGAAAGGAAGCAGAGGTACCCCCTGTAGAAAGAATTCTCCAAGATTTTAGCCATAACAAGTAGGAGATAGTGTGATGACTAATGAGGATGGATACGTTAAGTGAGGGTTTTTTGAGTATGGGAGAGAGATGAGCATGTTTTAGGCAGTAGGGAAGACAAAGACATTGAAGATAAGCGAGGGAGTAGGGATGATAGAGGAAGCAATCTGCTGGAGAAGATAGAATGGAATGGGATTATTTGTACATATAGAGGGGTTGGGATTAGCTTGTGTAAGGAGAAAGGAAATTGTTTCATGTGAAACAGGATTGAAGGAGGAGTTAGTAGCAGAAGTCATCTGAGTGATACATACTATATCATATTCTTTGTGTTGCACCTTTTTTGCTAATTTTTAAATTGTAAAGATGTTAACGTCTGCAAATATCTGTTAACATTTCTTATTTTCATTAAGAATACTTTCAATGAAGACCGTCCTCAAAAAAGTTTGCAGAAATGAGAAAATAGTCTTTATGGGTGGGTGGCTGTTGATGTCTTCTCAATTGCTCCCTCATCCTTTTTTTCCCTGCTAATACCATCTACGATTTTTTTCCAATCATTTGACAGCTTTCAGATATCTTAAGAATTGTTCTCTCAATGTCCTAAAAATTATATTGCCTCCAGCATGGACCTTTTCTATATGTATTTGGTCTACTCCAGCTGCTTTTCTGATTTTGTTTTTCTTGGCATCATTTCTGTTTCCTCATCTACCATATCTTGGACTGAGATGCTAGTCTAAATGTGGTGGCTCCACTATCATTGATGGAAAAAGCAATATATTAAAGGAATGATGACATCTTTTCCATTTTTTGCATTCACTGTCTTTCTAGTTTCAACTTTAAGCCCTCATGGGGTAACCTGGCTTAATTTGGTACCATGCCAAGCTTTCCACAAACTAGTTTTTCCCTCTCCTATTTTTTGCTGTTTTATGAGGCAGCATTGCTCATAATCTTCCATAACCCCCCTCCATAAAGTTTTGCAGATTAATTTATGTCCTAAACTGGTGTTACCCTTTTCTGCCATGTCTCTCTGCTTAGCAAACATAGCAAGTATTTGGCTTCAGGTGGTTTCTGGGCTATTTTGGCTTCCTTATTGTTGTGACTGCTTTATATCCAATTCAATTTAACAAGCACATATTAACTCTGTTATGTACAAAGCATGATGCTAGATGTGGGGATATAAAGACAAAAATGAAATGTCTTTTCCCTCAAGGAGATTCTATTCTTTTGGGCAGGGTAGGGGTTGTTGTAGAAATAAAATATGTTTGTGGATAAGTGATTTTATACAGAATATCTGAAGTAATAGAAAGAATTTCAAGAAGGAGAGAGCACTAACAATTACAGGTATCTGGAAAGGCCTTATGTAAAAGGTAGCAATTGACCTTGCTTTGAAGGGGGTTAGAGATTTTACAAGGTAGAGATCAGGAAGGGGTGCATTCCAGTCATGGAGGACCATCTGTACCAAGGCATGGAGGTGGGGTATAGAATGTTTTGTACAAGGCTAGTAGGCCAGTTTGACTATAACAGAGAGTACTTGAAGGGCAATACAATGGAATAGGACTTGAAAAAGAGGTGGTAGCAAGATTATAGGATTTTTAAAAAAATGTATCAGACTAATGAGTTTATATTTTATCCCGGAGGCAAGAAAGCCACTGAAGATTTTTGAGGAAGAGTGTAACATAATCAGATCTCTGTTTTATCTTTTTTGCGGTAGTTCTACTCTACTCTCCCTTCTTCCCTTATCCTATTGATGATCATGTCCTGCCAAACCCCAGCCCTGGATTACTCCCATAATCTGCCTCCCTTACTCCTAGTCATATGCTTCTGAATCAAGTTGACAGAAGTCATGCAATTGTGATAAAGAGGTCCATTATAAATTTATATTATGTAATCCCAATGGAGCCCTCACTACAAGTCAATCCTTTTACTCCTCCCCAATTGATCCTTTATCGTGCTCTCCACAGTGGCTATTCCAAACCCTCTTTCCTTAAATTGAAACTGCCCGTGTTACCCCTTTCCCTACTCTTTCAGATGAAGTCTTCACCTCACACTTTGGTGATAAACATTGAGGTCATTCTCTAAGAGCTCACTTATCTCATCGCTTGGTCTGACGACCTCCCTTCCCCATCTCACAACCCTTGACATATTCCTTCAGTATTTCTTCCTTTCTTCCTTTACTATAGGTGCTGATGAAGAGGTAGCCCTCCTCCTTGCTAAAGCTAGCCCCTCTACATGAACCCTTGTTCACATCCCTTTCCATCTGCTCAAGCAGATTTCCTCTACTGTTAGACTCTCTCTCTCTCTCTCTCTCTCTCTCTCTTTCTCTCTCTCTATTTCTCTCTCTCTCTCTCTCTCTCTCTCTCTCTCTCTGTCTCTCTCTCTGTCTCTGTCTCCCTCTGTCTCTGTCTCTCTCTGTCTCTGTCTCCTCTCTGACTCCTCTCTCTCTCTCTCTCTCTCTCTCTGTCTCTCTCTCTGTCTCTGTCTCCCTCTGTCTCTGTCTCTCTCTGTCTCTGTCTCCTCTCTGACTCCTCTCTCTCTCTCTGTCTCTCTCTCTCTCTCTCTCTCTGTGTGTCTCTCTCTCTGTCTCTGTCTCCCTCTGTCTCTGTCTCTCTCTGTCTCTGTCTCCTCTCTGACTCCTCTCTCTCTCTCTCTCTCTCTCTCTCTCTCTCTCTCTCTCTCTCTCTCTTTCAGTTTCTCCCCATATGCTTGTTTCTTTCCTGTTGCTTACAAAAACATCAAGTTTTCCCCATCCTTAAAAAACCCATGCTAGATCCCACTACTCCTTCCAACTATTGTCCTGTATCTCTCCTTCCTTCCTCAGACAAATTCTATGGGGGAAAAACAACCAATACATCTATATTCAGGACCTTTGCTTCTCCTTCTTCCATTCTGTTCTTAATCTCTCACATTCTGTCTTCCTCTCTCACCTTAAGCTGCTTATTCCAAAGTTACCAATGATCTCCAAATTCCCAGGCCTAATGACCTCTTTTCAATTATACTTCTTGACTTCTCTGCAGCATTTGACGTTGGTGATGATCCTCTCCCCCTGGATACACTCTCCTCTTTAGGTTTTCATGGTCCTCTTACTCCTCTGACTCTTCTTTCTCAGTTTTCCTTTCTGCGTCCACATGATACTCATTAATGTGAGTGTTCCCAAAGTTTCTTTTCCAGCCTCTCATTTCTCTCTATACTCTCTCACTTGGTGTCCTTATTAGCTCCCATGAATTCAATTATCATTTCTATCAAAATGATACGGACAGCTAGATGGCACAGTGGATAGAGCATCAGCCCTGGAATCAGGAAGACCTGAGTTCAAATCTGGCCTCATACACTTACTAGCTATGTGACCTTGGGTAAGTCACTTATCTCTGTTTGCTTCAGTTTCCTTATCTATAAAAATGAGCTGGAGAAAGAAATGGCAAGCCATGCCAAGAAAATCTCAAATAGGATCGTGGAGAGTCTGAATGCCTCCACAGCAATAACAATCAGAATGACTCGTATCTGTATATTGAATCCCCACAAGCCTCCTGAGTTTCTGATCTGCATCATGAAGTACCTCTTAGATTTTTTTAAATGACTGGACATTTTGAATTAGATATCCTATAAGCATCTCACATTCAGCATTTCCAACACAGAATTCATCTTTCCCGCAGCATCCATACATCCTCCAAAATCCCTTGTTACTCTCGAAGATACCACAGTCCTTCCGGTTCTACAGGTTCACAACCTCGATGTCATCACCGGTTCACCAGATGTAGCTAATCACTTGCCTCATCCTGTTGTTTCTTTCTCCACGGTATCCCCCACATAGATCTTACTACATAGTCAGTACCCTAGTTTAGGACCCAAGTCAGAAAGACCTGGGTTTAAGTCCTGAATCTGAATCATAGTTGTTTTGAGACGCTGATTTCAGCACCCCAGACAACTACCCTCAAGGAGCTTATAGTTTATTAGGCAAAAAAATCATATACATGTATAAGTAAAACTAAACTATGTAAACAGTAAACATAAGGTAATATTTTAGAGGGAATGGGGCATTAGCAGCTATGGAGATCAGAAGAGGCTTCATGTAGGAGGCAGCACTTGAACAGCCTCAACGAGGACTTGCTGATACCTACTATTGCTAATCCAGTGCTAGGCATTGTAGGGGAGACAGAGATATATAAAACATGATCCCTGCCCTCAAGGTTAGCTGGGAAGGCAATGTTCATACTGCATGAGACAGAGAGCAGTCAATAAACATTTATTAAGCATATACTATGTGCCAGACACTGTGCCGTGCTGGAGATACAATAACAAAAATGAAAGTCCCTGCCCTCACAGAGTTTACATTTGGTGGGAGAGAAAATATTTGTATATGGGTATGTATGTGCATATATACATGTGTGCATATGTGTGCATACCACGCATATGTATATACATCACACATTTCCTCAATTTACTTGTTTCCCATGACCTACCCCTCCACACCACCTCAACCCGACACAAAGATGGTCATACTCTTGATCTTGCCATCATCCACAAATACAAGACTCAAAATTCCTTTATCTGATTTCTTATTGTCATCTCAACTCTCCTTCTGCCTTGCAACCTGAACACTATTCTATGCCCACATCATGACTTCCAATTCCCCAACTCCTTAGTTCCCTCCCAGCCCATCACCCTTGAACTAGCTACACTCTCCTCCTTTCCCCACCTTGACCCTCTGGTGACTTAGTTCAACTCTACACTGTCCTTTTCTTTTGAGTCCCTTGCTCACTTACTGTATCACCAAACTTGCCCTGCAAAGCCTCCGCCTTGGACTACTCCCATCATCTGTTGCCTTTGCTTCTGATCGCATGCTGTTGAATTAAGAAGCTGGGGAAAATCACACAATCATGTGTGGACAGTCATGACTGGGCCCAGTACAGATTTATGGTACATAACCTCAGCTGCTGCTCCTCACTGCTGCAAGGCAATCCTTTTATATCTCCAGAATTAATTTACTATCCCGTTCACCATAGCAGCTCTTTGAAACCTTGTAACCCCTCCTCAAACCTCCTTTGGTTCCCTCTTCCTCCACCCTCTGAACTGAGAACCTTGCCTCATATTTTTTTGAAAAAGGGAAACCATTAATGGAAAGCTCCCTTGTTTCCCCTCCTACTCATCTCACATCCCCCACATGCCTTCTACCACTCTCTCCTCCTTCAATAATGTCTCACATAAAGATGTGGCCCTTCTCCTTGCCAATACTAACCCCTGTAACGGCATGAGTGATCCCATTCTATCCCATCTTCTCTAGCAAATTACCTCTCCTATATCCTCACTTTCTTGCTTGTTTGCATAATTAGTTTTTATTGATTCCTTCTGTTTTTTACATCATCATAATTATCTCCAATATCCCTTTTCTACCTTCAATTTTTGCCATTTTGTCGTTTTTTGTCAATTTGCAAAGTTATGAGGCGAAACCTCAGGGATGTTTTGATTTGCATTTCTCTTATTAGTGATTTAGTGCATTTTTTCATGTTTTGAATACTTTGCATTTTTTGAGAACTGTTCATATTCTTCAACCATTTGTCTATAGAGGAATGGCTATTACTCATTTATTTTTATTGTTTGTATATCTTGGAAACCAAACCATTAACAGAGAAATTTGATACACAAATTGTTTTCCCCATTTGACTGCTTCTCTTCTTATCCTGGGTGTAGTAATCTTGTCTCTGTGGAAGCTGTTAAGTTTCACATAATCAAACTTATCTATTTTTGTTGTATAAAAGAGCAGATATTTAAAAATGATCCACCCCAGACGCCAAATATACTAGGTATGACACTGAAGGTGGCAAAATCCAAAGTAGTTAGGGAGGGAGGGAGGGAACTAGCAGATGGCATCAGAAAAGGCTTAGTGCAGCTGGTGGTGCTTGAGCTCCATCTTGACAGAAGCAAAGGCTTCTGTGAGGCATCAATAAGGAGGGGGTGTATTCCAAGTATGTGGAGGGGTGGCCAGTGCAAAGGCATAGAAATGGGAGCTAGAAGAACCTCCAGATGGAGGAAATGAGACTGTGTGGAGAGCAGAGAGAATGCCAGTTTGACTGTACTATACAGTGTATAAACAGGAATACTATATAACAAGCCTGGAAAGGTAGATTGGAGACAGAGTGTGAAGGGCTTTAAATGCCAAAGAAAGGACTTAATGTTTTATCCTAAAAGAAAAGGGTAACCACTGGAGCCTTTTGAACTGGGGGATAACAGGTCAGATCTATTGATATGTCATATCAAAATCTTTACATGATTTCTCTCCCTCCTCATGCTCCTCAACACATGGTACATGAGCGGCAATTGTCTTTGTGATGGTATTTCTGTTTATGTTCATCATGAGCATTGTAACATGAGATGATCAAGTAACCTGTGCAATGATATTTCTTGTGTCTTTTGAGAGAAATTCTACCCACTTCTTTATTTGCCTCCAAGGAAAACTTTCCATTTAGCAGAAGCTTCTTTATAACTTCTGGCTTCACTTAAAGTAAGAATGTCAATATTGATAGGATTTGGTACCTCAAGCAGTTCTGTGGATTTGATAGTAACTGGATAAAAGTCTTATAGTTAGAATATTAGCAGTTAAATAAATGTTTATTGAAGTCTAAAAGCTTTGTGATTCTTAGCATTCTCTGCCCCCTTTTCTGACACCCAACCAATGCTAACTGCAGAAGACGGGGATGCAAAGATTTAACTGAGAACAGTTTCTGCCTTTATGGAATTTCCATTCTAGCCAGGGTACACTTTATATGTGTGTGTTTGTATGTATATGCATACATGCATCTATATGTATATATTTATATGTGTGTACACATGTATATAAATGTACACATGTGTCAATACATACATGTGTACATAATATGTGAAGTATTCCAAAAGTCTTGGTTTGTTTTTAATTTAGTAAAGCTTAAAACTTCATTAAGAAAAAGGAAGTTTTTCCTATTTGTACAAAAATATTTTTACCAGCTCTTTTTTGTGGTGACTAAGAATTGGAAATTGAGGGGATACCTTGCCCATCAATTAGGGAATGGCTGAACAAGCTGAGGTATATGATGGTGATGAAATATTATTGTGCTATAAGAAATGACAGACAGGATGGTTTCAGCAAAGTGAAGTGAACAGAACCATGAGAACATTGTACGCAGTATCAGCAATATCGTTTGATGAAGAACTGTGAATGACTTAGCTATTCTCGACAATACAGTAATCCAAAACAATACCAAAGGACTCATGATGTAATCCTCCTCCAGAGAAAGAATGACATTGTCTGAATACAGACTGAAGGATACTATCTTTTTTTCTTTCTTTCTTTCTTTTTCTTTCCCTTTCTTTCTTTCTTTCTTTCTTTCTTTCTTTCTTTCTTTCTTTCTTTCTTTCTTCCTTTTTCTCTCTCTCTCCCTTCTTTCCTTCCTTCCTTCCTTCCTTCCTTCCTTCCTTCCTTCCTTCCTTCCTTCCTTCCTTCCTTCCTCCCTCCCTCCCTCCCTTCCATTCTTTCTATCTTGAGTCTTCTTGTACAAAATGACTAATATGAAAATGTTTTACATGATTGCACATGTATAAACTATATTGGATTGCTTAGTTATCCTCCAGTATCTCGGCGGGGGTGGGGTGCAGAGCAGGGAGGGAAGGGAAGGAAGGAGGGAAAGAATTTGGAACTCAAAACTTTTCTTAAAAATGTAAAAAAATATTTTGATATGTAATTGGGGGGAAAATAACATATTATTTGAAAATTGGACTAAAACTTTTGGTGGGAGCGGGGAGGGAAGGGGGGAAGGAAGGAAAGAATTTATAACTTATAACCTTAAAAAAATTAGAAATTGTTTTAACATGTAATTGGGGGGGAATAAAATATTAATAACTGAACTAAGACTTTTGGAACACCATCTAACACATATAACATATGTTTTCTATATTATATGACATACTAATGACATACAAATTATATGTTTCATACTCATATATACTATATAATATGGTATAGTCTATATTAATGTATTGTACTACTATATATTGATATATCTGTATATATTATGTATGATAGTATACGCTATACTATAGCATATAGTACAGTATCAGAAACACAGTATATATTATACTATAGTATATACTTTATAGTAAATTACCTTATATATTATACTCTCACTGCAAATAGCAACTCCAGCCATGAAATTAAAAGATGCTCACTCCTTGGAAGGAAAGCTATGGCAAATCTGGACAGCAGACTAAAAAGCAGAGACATCACCTTGCTGACAAAGGTCCATATAGTCAAAGCTATGGTTTTTCCAGTAGCAATGTATGACTATCAGAGTTGAACTTTAAGGAAAACTGAGAGCTGCAGAATCAATGCTTTCAAATTGTGGTGTAGGAGAAGACTTTTGACAGTCCCTTGGATGGCAAGGAGATCAAATCAGTCAATACTTAAAGAAATTAATTGACTATTCACTAGAGGGTCAAATACTGAAGCTGAAGTTTAAGTACTTTGGCCACATGATGAGAAGACGGAACACATTGGAAAAGACCCTGATGTTAGGAAAGATTGAAGGCAAAAGGAAAAGAGGATGACAGAGGATGAGATGGATAGATAGTGCCATGGAAACAATGGACATGAACTTGGACAGACTTCGAGAGATAGTGGAGGATTAAAGGGCCTGGCATGCTACGGTCCATGGAGTCATGAAGATTTGGACGTGACTGAATGACTGAACAATGACAAATATAGTATTGTTTTTCAGTCACGTTCAATTCTTCATGACCCCATTTGGGGTTTCCTTGGCAAAGATACTGGAGTGGTTTGCCATTTCCTTCTCCAGCTCATTTTACAGATGAGGAAACTGAGGCAAACAAGGTTATGTGACTTGCCCAGGGTCACACAGCTAGTAAATGTCTGAGGCCAGATTTGAACTCAGGAAGATGAGTCTTCTTGACTCCAGGCCCAGCACTCTATCCACTGTACCACTCAGCTCCTTCCAATATACAATATAACATAGTGTATATAATATAGTATAGCAGTGTATATATAATATATACTATGACATAATAAATATAAGTTTATATTACTATATTTAAGATATTAGTATTTGTAATAATATATAACAGTATATATAAAATATATAACTAATTATTATGTAGACTAATATATTAGTATATAGTATTAAATTATTACAAATACTAATCATTGTTAATATACTAAAGTATAGTATAAAACATCATACTATTATATTAGTATATAATATAGTGTGTATAATTACATTTTAGGATATAATATAATATATAACACACATATATGATTTCTCAATACCAATTTTATATATTAGTATATACTATGTTATATACCATAGCATGGCATACACTACACTATGCTATGCTATGTTATATTATGTACTATAACATAGTATACAATAATAATATTTGCTATAGTATAATATACCCTATTATACTATACAAAATACATGTATAATATGTAGTAATATATTATGTATGGTGTCTCCAAAGTCTTAGTGTATTTTTAAGCTTTAATAATTTAAATATATGACTTTGCATAATGTTATCCCAAAAGTCATACATATGTCTGTATATGTTTGTGTGTATGTAATTACAGTGTGTGCATGTATACACATGTGTATATATATATACACACATAGATATTTTTCATATACACTATTTGTGTGTATACACACAACAATAGATCCAAGATGATTTGGGGGAAAGGTTCTAACTGCTCCTCGTCCCGGGACCCAGATATCCTAGTCACTATTCTGAGCTTAGGTCTTCAGTTCTGTAACGAAGTGGCATAATCTCTCACTGGCATTAGCACGCAAACACTGGGTTATTCTCCCCCAACTCTTCCTGTAGCCCTGGCGTTACAGTAACCCCTGTAACTGGGCTTATTACTGAGATGAAGGATGTTTTGCTCTAACTAACATCAGCAGTACCCCTCTTCCTGGTCACAATTACAGTTTTAAACCGTCTCAACTTTATGAGGCTAAGGTATTCATACACCCACATCCCTCTCCTTTCTCCCTGTAATCTAAATCTAATTTATTGGACATGGGACCTGAGGGAACCATCTAGGTGCATGGCTTATGTGCAGTGAAGAATGTAATATACAGAGTTTCCATGTAATACGGCTCTTTAGAGAAGGCATTAACCAGTGTTCTGGCTTCCAGCTCCAGTGAAGTCCATGATTAATTCCTGCCTGGAAATATCTAAGTTTATGGAACTCAGAAGTCTTCTGTAGGGATGGAATAGCAAGGGAAATGAACTGAACTGAATTCAGAGAAGCTTCCAGCAGAACTGTGTGTCATCCTAGCACTGTTATCTTAAAGGATAGGGCAAAGGTATGATGTTTTTCCTCCCCCTCCCCCCTTCCATTCTCCTTTTGCATACTCTTCTCCCCTTTCAGGGAGCTACTCTCTGCTCCCAAATTCTGGATATCAAAGTCAGCCCTTCTTGCGAGTGGTTCTGATCAGCCACAAAGACCTTAGCTCCAGGTAGTGAGCGTGGTAGCATCTGGATGTGGGAAGGAATGGGTTGAGGGGGTGCTGCTAAGAAGGTGCGAGGTAAGAAGTGCTCTCTGCTAACCCTAAGATTCCACCAAGGATGTAGCCACCTCCTTAGCCTACAAGTAAAACTGGACCAGCTTAATTACCCATGCCCATGCTGCCCACCAAGCCCCAAATCCAGAACAACCTAGATCTTTAACACTCAATCCAAATACAGGAACACTGTATTTGGAGTCATATTTGGGTTCGGATACTGCCTTTGTTTCCTGCTACCCATATGATCTTGAGAAAGTTACTTCTTACCTCTCTGGGCCTCGTTTTCCTCATCTATAAGATGTCTATTAGACTAGATGTTCCTTCTAGCACTAAATCCTTCCTTTCAGGAAGAAAATGCTGTTGCTGATGATAGAGGACTCCAACAGCTTGGCTTTCTTGCGGATTCACTCATCCAGAAAATCCTGTAGAAAGGAAGATTTCCTTCCTTCCTTCCCTCAGAAGGAGAGGTCCGTATGTGTATGAGTTAGGATGGGGCAGGATGAAGTGGCTTTTCTAGACAAGTCAAAAGAATCATCTCTTCCATTCTTCAAGTACAAGCTCTAATTTGGCTTCTTCCATGAAGATTTCACAGAATCCTAGAGTTGCAAATAATCTCAGGGACCATTTAGTCCAACCCACTTACGAATAGAAATCTCTATAATATACTCAACAAATGATCTTCTAGCCACCATTTGAAGATCACTAGTGACAGGGAACACACTACCCCAAACTCAGTTCATTCCTTTTTTAGACAATTGTTATTGTTGGGGTGGCGGGGAGTTCCTCCTTAAACTAAGCTGAAATTTGCTTCCTTAAGACTTCTACCTGTCTCTCCTGGTTCTACCATGTAGGCCAAGCAGAACAAACCTCATCCTTCTTCCACAATACAAGTATTTGAAAATACTTGAAGCCAAATATCCATTTACCCCCAAGTCTTCTCTCACCCAGGCTAAACCTCCCTGTGTCCTATAACTGATCCTTGCATGGGGTGTTCTCCAGGCTTCTTACCATCTTTGCAACTTTCGATTCACTGTGTTCTAGTTTGCCAATGTCCTTCCTAAAAACTGAACAGAGGACTCCAAATGTGGTCTGATCCAAGGTAGAGGACAGCCTTCTACGACTACTCCAGCTCATCTTTTTCTTCCTTCGACCTCCCATTCCATGAATTTTTAAAATGGGTTAATTACTTCTCCCTAACAGTACTGTAAATACATAGAGGGCTGGGGCAACATCTTGAATGCTTCTGTGTCCACCACAGTGTGGATGTGGAATAAAGATATAGCAGTTTCCTCAACTATAAAATGAGGGTATAGGTATAGATTAGTGGTTCCCAACTTTTCCCAAGGAGAAGAACCCCTCAACATCACAATATTTTACCACCATGATGGTAGCTGTAAAATTAGTATCTGTTGAATGAGAAAGTACAGAGTGATAAAATGCCAGTAGATGGAGTGCCTATGGATTAAGGGAACTGTTGCAGTGATCTACAAGTTATGAACCATTAGGTGATCTCTAAGACACCTGCTAGCTCTAATCTTATGAAAAGATTTCAGATCCTTATCACTGATCTATTTTTCTTTTCGTGAAGTCCCTAAGAAGCCCAAGGCTGAGATGCCCAGCTCTCAAATCTTACCTTGATCTCAGTTCTTAGAGAGAACAAACAAAGCCCATGTTTAAACCCTCATCTGAGATGCAGGGGCCCTACCAGCATTATCAGGGCTCCTTGGGAGAGTTACCACCCATCATAAAGCATTTTAATATTACAACAAGGAAAACCAGGTTAAACAAGCATTCTAAGTTGTGACAAGCTTCAAAAAATAAGGTTGAAGTGGGAGGATGTTTTTTAAGAAATGAATAAAAACTTGGTCACCTAGAACTCTAAAAGATTCCTTGCACTTATCTAGAAATGATAAAAAGGCACTTTATTGGCTGTGCTGCTCCTTTGGCACTTAATCACCCACTGCCCCTTAGGTGCCCTCCAACAGATTCCTCCCTCGGCCTGTCTGTCAGCATTCCCTAACCCTCATTTCTGCCGTCTTTCAGGACACTTTGTTGAGATCTCTCCTTTGCCCTTATCCCATTCCCATTTACAATATTGTGATTTATGCCCTTGTTTCAGAGTTTTATAGGAGTTAGGGTTGGAAGGGACCAAATAGTTCCACTCCCTTTAAGTGCTAGATCCTGAGGTGGCTGGAAGGTACAGTGGGTAGAGCCCTAGGACTGAAGTCAGGAAGATATGAGATCAAATCCAGCCTCAGACACTTCATTGGGTGACTTAACCGCTGTCTGCCTCAGTTTCTACAAATGTAAAATGAGGATGAAAATAGCACCTGCCTCACAGGGTTGCTGTGATCAAACTGGATGATATTTGTAGAGCACTTAGCGTGATACCTGGCATACAGTAGGCACTTAATAAATACTTGTTCTTTTCCTTCTCCTCCCCCGCTCCTGAGAGGGCCTAGGTTTGAAACTCAGCTCTTCTAATGATTAGGCAGCAGGTTGGCACGGTGGATTTGGTACTGGGCCTGGAATTAGGAAGGCTTGAGTTCAAATCCAGTTTCAGATACTCACTTAGGTGTGTGACCCTGAGCAAGCTGCCTCTTCAGTTCCCTCAGCTATAAAACGAAGATAACACCTCCCTCCCACAGTTGTTGTGAGGATCAAATAAGACAAATATTTGTAAAGGACTTGGCACAGTGCCTGGCACACAGTACATGCTATGTAAGGGCTATGTTATTATTATCATTAACAACTTCGTTAAGCCTTACTTTCCTTACCTGTAAATAGTAGGTGCTTATTAAAAAGCAGTCTTCACCTTACCACCTCCTTTTCTGGTCATACGTATCATTGATGGTTATTTAAAATACCATAAGAAAAACCTCTTTGTACCACCCCTCGTGTGACAGGTCAGAAGCGACTCCCGCAGGAGTTTTCTATGGAAGCAGATGAAATCCTCAGGCATGCTTACAAATGTCATCTCGCACAGAAGTGTCACCCGCAGCTAGATGGTGATGCTGCCATTTTCTCGGACTAAAGTTACATTGAGCTGAGGGAGGGTAGGCCGAGTGGTAGTCACACGCACGATGCATATTTGCTTGCTTTGTTACTTCCCATGGAATCTAAGCAAAAATAAAAAATTCCTTTGTTCTCAAAGCTGCTTTGGGGCTTGCAGTGACACGTATGTACACATAAATAATCATTCGAAATGAAAACAATGCGCTTTTCTTTATAAAAAAAAACCATGCATATCTGTTTACATTTTGTATCTATCTCACCCCCCCCACCCCCACCCCTCAGTAGAATGCAAGAAGGCAAACTCTGTGAGGTCAGGGGACATTTTTATGTTATCTTTGTATCCCCAGCTCCTGGTTTGGAGCCCTGGCCAGAGCAGGCACTTAATTTATGCTTAATGTATTATTAGTTACTTTTTAATGTGTTTCTTGTTCCTCTCCATCAGGAAGTAAGCTCCATGAGATCAGAGATGGTGTCATATATTTGTTTCTGTCCTTTGAGTTCCTGGGATAGGCCTTTGCAAGTAGCTAACCTCCAGGGAATGTTTACTAATTAAATGATGGATCCCTCCAGTCATTGGAAGAAAGAACATAATGTAGAAGCTAAGCAAGCACTAATCACGGACACTGATGGGTCTGTTTAGAGACCCCAAAGCGTATTCATTGACCTGAACCGATCAGTAGATTGAAGGGAGGCAAGGCACCAACGTCAGACAGAGGTGTTGATATGAAATACCATCCCTTTGGCACTTCTTATCTGTCTGCATCCATATGCTTTCACAAGATCACTTGAGCTGACTTGGAACATCAACCGTATATCAGAGATAAGACAAAAGACATGCGTAAAGAAAGATGGCTTCCAACAAGAATCACTTTAATGGAGTCCAAGGAGTAGGTGAGGGTCTTCCTAGATGAACAAGAAACTGAACCAGACAGAAGGGAAACAATCCTTTAAGACTTTTCAGAATGGAGCAAAGGAAGAGGAAACCATATCAAAACCAGTTCCCAGGCAGCATCGCTTTCCTGGGATGTTATTTAGGACCAGGAATTTTAAATGTAAAAATAACTAACATTTACACAGCACTTTTAAGATTACATAATGCTTTATATATGTTATCTCATCTGGTTTCCACAATAACACTGTGAGGTGAGTAATACAGTTAACAGTTATCCCTTTCACATCGTAGGGGTTAGGGGTATGGTGCCCCCCATGATCTGGAAAATCCATGTAAAATTTTTTGGCCCTCCCTTCATACCAGAGAAGAAGTGTGTATATTTATGGCATTAAAAGATAAATATGTTGATATTATGCAATACTAAACATAGATTTTATGCATTTCTGAGTTTCTAAACTTTTTCTGTATCATCTACTGGCCTTTGCATGTTGTCTGCAGTTTCTGCAGAACTCCAAAAAAAAAATCCCACGTAATTTCTTGTGCTGATCCACAATATATCAAAACTGTGATGGGGAAAGTTGTGATATGGAAGGGATAACTGTATTATAATTCCCATTTCACAGATGAGGAAACTGAGGTTCAAAGAGATTAAATTATTTTCCCAGGGTCACAAAATGCATGTTGAATGGGATTTGCACCCAGCTCTTCTTGACTTCAGTTACTCTGTCCATGTCACGGTGCCTAGAGTAAAGTCCTTTGTAGCAAAACTATGGCTGATTCCAAAACCCATCACAATAGAATGAACACAAATGATCAGTGGGGAATCCAGCATGAAACTCTGAAAGCACTAAATTTGGAATTAGAGTTAAAAGGCCTGGGTTCAAATCTTTCTTCGAATTCCTACCTCTCTGACCTGGGCCAATCACTTGCCCCTGCTGGCCTCAGTTTCCCTATGAAGTGGTTGAACTAGGTGATGTCTAATCTATGATTTTATGACCCAAGGAATTAATTTGTATTATTTAGAATCACTCGGCAAAATGGGGGAAAGACATAAAGAAATATGCTGCAAAGAATAGGAAGCCTAGGGAGGAGGAAAAGGAATCTATAATGATTTTATTTCAGAAACTCACAGTTGGAAGGACCTGAGAAGCTCTCTAGTCCAATCCATATCCAAATAAAAATCAGCTTCATTCTGGACCTCAGATGTGGAGTGGGAAATTGGCATAATGACCTTCATGTTTGTCGGTCAGTCAACAAGCAATTATTAAGCTCTTACTATATGCCGGGCATTGTGCAAAGTGCTAGGGATACAAAGAAAGGGGAAGAACAACCAGTCTTAACTTGTGCTTTATATAAATGGCAGCATGTCATACATATGTCCTGATAGTAATGCACATGCCTTGAAATTCGAAGTGATTGAGGTATTCTCAGTATGAAGGTGTGTCGGAGACATCTCTCCCCAACTCAGTGTCTCTCTGTGTGAAACTTTTGAGAGCTCCAGCTGGGGAACAGGGTAGTAGAATATTGAGCTCTTGTACATGGGGACTTTTCCTCCACCATTGCAGAATGTTTCAGGAAAAATAAATCATCCTCTCATTGGTGGAAAGTGACTGGTCCCAATGTGTGGAGAGAAACCAGGCTCTAGGAGGAATGACATAATTAGCATCAGTCTCAAGATTGTTAAAGCTTATTTACTCTTCAATACATTTTTCAATGAATAAACTAATTATACAACCGATCAAATGTGGTTTTCAGAAGAAAAGAAACTCACATGTATGTTTTAGACAGGAGGCTTATTCTGGGTCTCTTAAGCAGAATCTTTTTAAGACTCCTCTATGTGGGAAGGAACTCTTCTTGATGGCTAGGACTCCATGCGCTGTACCCCCTTTCCATGAAATCTATTCCCGCCACCGTCATCACCTCCTCCTTAGCAGGGAGGAGTAGAGAACTTGGAGAAGTGGGGACTGAATTTTGAAACTGATGGCACATTTACAACAGAATTGTAACTGTATAATGTTATTGTATCATTTAACTTACATGTGTACCTTGGAATGTTTATAACTACTGTAAATCAAGCACAGGCCAAGCCAAGATAGTACTACGACATTCCAAGGAAAACGTATAAAATAAATAAAACAATCTCACAGTATCAACATTCCATTCCTTGTTAGAGAACGGAAAATTTAACTCTAATGCAAATGCAAGAGCGGGAAATGAGTTTACAGCAAAGCCCTGATGAAGTTTGAGGAAACATGAGATTGGTTCTCCCCAGGTCTCCAGTGCACTAGCAGATTCACTGTGTTTTCTTAATAAAGATGTCAGAAGAGAAAAGGGTTATCAAACCACTAAGAAGCAAGGTCCATTCCTTTAAGCAAAAACCCTCATGGGGCCCTATCATGCCTTTCGGGATTTGTTGGAGAGAGGGAGGGACGGCATCACCGCTTTGGACTCAAGTCTCTGTCAATATATTTCTTTGCCTATATTATGCAGCTACTGAAAAAATTGTGCTACATGACATTTGTGACTTCCGTCCAAACTCATTATCTAAAGGAAAATAAAGATTTGCTCATTCTCAAGCCATAAAATTCAGTGTTTTTGCAAAATGCTTGATTTCTAACCGTAGTAATTTCTTTTAGGGTTTATGTTACTTTTATGATTTGACCAGTGGCTTGTAAAATACACATTTAAATGCATTCAAGCCAGATAACCATCTGATCATTAAAAATATCTCCGGTCCTTTGTTTGAAGTTAGAAGCCATAAAACTTCTCTGGATTCATCAGTGCTTTAATGATACATGGTTTTTATTTTTTCTATTTTTTTAATTTTTTTACTTCAGGAACCAGGCCATGTAACAGGATACCCAGAATGACTTTATTTTTAAACCTATAGTTTTAAAAAAAAAGTGGTTGCAAAACTCTTTGTAACCTCCCATCTTCTCTTGAGGGCCTCTGCGATAGAGTGGGCAAGCACTGCAAAGCCAAAGCCTGCTGCCTCAGAGATGCTATCAAAAGTTAAAAATTAACAATGGCCAGAGATCAGAATCATGCTGGAAGAGAGTGGATGAACAATGGTACCTTCTTTCTTTCTTTCCAGCTTACTGTGCTTACTGTTTGATAACATTGTAAAGGCTGGAATAACTGCTGGTGCAGAGATTTCTGGGAAGTGCTCAACGAGAGAGTTTCAGAGGCATCTCAGGCATTCTCTACTTAAAATCTTCCAAGTATTTGCCTTTCCCTTGTTTTATCAAGCCAAACCAAGAGAGAAGTGGCTCCCTCAGATTTTTTTCTACAAATAAAAATCAGAGGTCAGTGGCCTAAAATGTTTTGGAATTTTTATAATGGTACCTTCGCCATCATATCTAAAGTACTATTATTATGAATAATAATTATTATTGGTGAAAATACTTTGTAACCATAAGGTAAGTTGCAGTAGATGTGAATTGTTATTAATAATAATTTGCAAGAAATTATTATTTTTAATAGCTTATATACATACATGTATATATAATTTTACAGTTATAAGGTACTTTCCCAAACATTACTTCATTTAATCTTTAAGAACGCCTATTGGTTAGGCAGCTTCAATATGACTACCATTTTATAAATGAGAAAATAGACTCAAAGAAATGGAACGACTTATCCAAGGCCATGCAGATTTGAAGTGAAGAGTCAGGACTTAAACCCCGTTCCTCTGACTGCAAATCCATGACTCTTTCCACTTCATTAGGTAATTTAGATTAATTCCACCCCCTTAGTGGTCTAAAGTTTGATTCTTGGATAGGAATTCCAAAGAGATGCCTTCAAACTCTTGACCTAGATCTTGGTGCTTTGAATAGAACGGAGGATGGAACCCCATCTCTGACGTTGGCTGTAAGACTTTGGGCATGTCACTTATCTCAGCCCCAGGGTCCTTTTCTGTAAAATGGGCATGATAATAGCACCTCCCAGGGGTATTGTGAGGATCATATGAGATAATGTATAGAAAGTGTTTTGCTAACCTGGGAGCACTATATAAATGCTAGCTATTGCTATTATTGTTCTGTTTTAACCCAGGACAACTCAGACTCAAATTAGAACTTGTTTGTTCTATGGCACTCAGTTTAAGTTAAGCTTTTCTGAGTCTCTCCTCATTTTTAGGCTCTCGGTTAATGGAGAGCAGAGTCCTGATCTTCTGGGAGCCAGGCCGGCCCATTTCATCTCAGGGGTGCCCATTAAACATCAATTCAACCAATTGAGTAGCTTTCAAACTTAGTCCTTAGCCTTCTGTGAAAAGTCTTTGAGAACTCCCCATGAGAAGTGCTATAGAAATAAAATGAATTAACATATACCTATATGTAACATATTTAAATGATGGGATGCAAGCTTCAGTGTTCCAGATGTTGATATGATTATGATTTGATAGTTACCGAGTTTCAGGAATAATTGCTCCCTAGACCTTCTATGTATTTTTCCTTACAGGACTCCTGCCTTCTTTTGCCACAGGATCTCTTAGCCCAGCCAAATAGATTTATCATTCCTAGACTCCAGTAGGGATACATTGATGCCTCACTAAAGAGGTCCCATGGTTAGAGATGCCTTTGTCTGGGTCAAATGCTACACCCAGAGAGTTAAAAGATATTCTCATTCAAGTTAGTCAGTATTCTACCCAAGGTTGACCACTGATTTCAGGAGAATAGGCCATACTAAGGGAACTTAAAACCCTCTCCTCAGAACATCCTCCCCCCCTCCACCCCACACATATCCTGGCAGTTCAGAACAGTTTTTCCCCTTTTAAAGATGAGGAAATTAATGTTTACTTTGCATTTAGAGTTCTGACCCCCCTTCTCCCCACCCCATACACATACCAGTGAAATCCAGGAAATATGCTCTCCAAGGACCAGGGCCTGATACTTTATCATCAAACGTAGGCCTTTGTTTGCCTTCCAGTGACAAGCACTGAGGACAGAAAGTCTCAGCTTTATCTCTCTGGTTGCACTACATAGGGGTCAGAATGGGGCCCCAAACGTAAATAGGTGGCAGGTTTCCCAGGGGTCAACAGGTACCTTGATACCATACTAAAAAAACATAAAAAGTAAAAGAAGAAACCAACTAGCAAACATAAAACAATCCCACACCCATTTCTTGGCTTTCCTTCCATCCTTCAAGTCCGAGCTAAAATCCCACTTTCTACAATAAGCCTTTCTTGACCCCATTTCCTGATCAGCCTTAATGCTAGTGCCTTCTGTCTGTTGTTTATCTCCAGTTTATCTTGTACATACATAACTGTTTGCATGTCATCTTTCCCATTAGATTGTGAGGTCCTTAAGAGCCAGAAACTGTACTTTCCCCCCTTCCCTTTCTCTTTATCCCCAGTGCATAGAATAGTGCTTAGCAGATAGTAGGTGCTTATTCAATGCTTATCAACTGACTGTTGGACTGATTCAGGGCTTTCGATGATGCCAAGTTCCGTAGAGCCCCTTAAAGAATCCATTGATAAAGTCCAGGGGTGGTGTTAAGTGCGTCAGTTTCCTAGCAGATTACATCCAAGTAAATGGAAAAGTTAACTACCCTGTCGGAAGGTGGAGGCACCATCCTTGAGCAATTAACTATAGGTATCTAAAGAGGAAAGGAACTAGGTTTCAGTAGGAAAAATATGGATTTAGTAAACTTGGGTTCATGCTTTCTTCCCAAATGATCATCCTTTAGTTCAAAGGTTGAAGGTTGGTATAATAGAAAAGCCACTAGAATAGGAATCAGTAGAGCTGACTTCTAATCCTGTCCCTGTTACTAAAAAGCTGAGTGACCTTGGGGAAATCTTGTGATCTCTCTGTGCCTCTGTGTCCTCACCTATAGAATAAGGGTCTAATAGACCAGGTGATCTCTAAAGGTCCCTTCCAGCTCCGGTATTCTAGGATGTTAGAAAGATCTGCTCGGAGAAAGTTCAAATGTGGACAGCAGAATGGGATGTGGCAGGCAACACAAGCAGTTGTTTAGAAGCTAAGGATTAAAGCTATGTCCCTTCCATCTTGGTGAGGAAGACAAGGGAAGAATGGCCACTGTTTAAGTCCTTCATGGCCTTATATTTTGGTTCCTGAGGCTTTCCTGAAGCCATTTTATGGACTCCTTAATAGAAGCCCCCCAATACATAGTCATTCCTCCTTGTTTCATGTGCCCTCAGTACAACCTTGTAGACTTAACGCAGCTACTGAGATTTGTGTGGGGCTTAGACAGGACAGGCAGATGTTTTAAAGACCAGGATAAATACAATTAAGGTGACTGTCTCCAGTTGCATATTAACATTCAAAAAAATCTTTGCTCTGGAGCAAGGGTATTAGGTAGCTTAGCCAACTTCTTAAAAATGTTACTCTTTCTTTACAAAATGTCAAGTAAGATTTCAAGAGGGAATACTTCATAACTGAAGTATGTTTTCCTTAGGGCAATAAACCACTACTAAATTTACTTTTTTTCCCTCCAGACTTGAAGCCAAAGCCTTCATCTGTTTTTCAGAGAAATAAAAATCCTAGGTGTTTTCCTCGAGCAGAGTGAAGCTCCCTCCTGGGTGGCAGAATGAAAGTGGGCAAACTTTATAAATCTAGAGGGGGGGAGATGTTTTTGGCAGCAGCCAGGGTTCGAGTATAGTTTTTCTGTGCATAGTGTTTAAAGCCTACCAGGAGAACCTTGTCCATACACTGCTTCCACTGTACCGGTCAGGCCTCTCCAGACCATGGAAGCCTGCCACGTATGTAAGGGAAGCTTTTCACTGAAACAGCAACAGAAATAAAAAGTCAGACTTTCAATTATTTCTGTATCTGACAAATGTTTGGCTCATACACAGAGGTTTATGATTATTGTACCCCCTGCCCTCTCCACATATACAAAAAATGGTTTAAATTAATTGGAAATAAAGAATTGTGTGATCCACATAGTGCTAGGGTGTAGGCCAACATAGACTCAGATGTAGTTTTCATAAACTAAGCAATAACAATTGCCCCTAGGAAAACATTAATTTTTTGGGTGGGAATGTGCTACGTGTGCATGTGTGTAATACATACATATATGAGGAAGGAAATGAAGTGTAAGGGACAGAAAGTTGGCCTTGGTGGTCAGGAAGATCTGGGTTTCAAGTCCTACACCTAACACACACTAGTTGTGTTACTATGAACAAATTTGTCGAAGGGAACAGCTGTGGAAAGCTCTGCAGACCTCAGGGTTAAGGCTGCTATTAGCCACAAGAGCTTAACACTGCTTCATTGGCCTGAGAGTAGAAGAGAAATGTCTTTGTCCAGCAGGAGAGTAGAGAGAAAAAGAAAATCAGGTAATGTGTGTTGAATATTGTTCCCAAGACCCAAGACATGCAAGCCTGCACTGCTGAGTCATGAGTTGCCCTGGACAAAGGAGACTCATATTCCTCATTTCTAAGTTTCTGTGGGTTCCCACTTTCCTCTTCACGGGTACTATGTACGTTAGTGGGAGAGTATGACACAGATTTACGTCTGTACGGTTATGTTTTGGTTATTCCTGCTTTTGCTTTCTGGTCAGCAAATGTTTTATTTACTTGCTTTTGTTTATGTTTATATTCTTGCTTTTGTCTTTGTTTCAGTTTCATGTTTAAGAGATAGCAGTGTCATTGTGATTTATTTATATAAATGGAAAGCACACCAGTAGGTGTTTAAGGGCTACAGTAATGAGCGTAGAAATGTATTTTCCCTGAGTGAGAGAGATCTTTAGGAATCTGAGAGTGTGTGATGGCTGTGGCCAGCCCTTCACCCTCTTGCTTTCCCCAAAGAATTCTCAGGCCTGACAGCATTGTGCAGGTTAGGGTGAGTCTATCAAGAGGGAGAGAGGTAGGGTTCAGGTGCCATGCCCTTCATATGTTCTACTTGTACTCATAGGGTTATTGTTGTGGGGTTGGGGTGGGGAGTTTGACTGGAGGGTGTAGGAATGGAAAGAACCACTGATATTAATAGTCTAACACTAATGGTGTAATCTTGGGCAAGTTATCTGAACTCTCTGGGCCTCTGTATCCTGTTATATGATACCTAAGGTCCTTTTCAACTCTAAATTGGTGATCCTAAGATAATAATCCTGTCTGACTTTTGTCCATGTTCTTCCATAATTCCTTCATAGAAGATTTACCCCAAATGGTAAATGCCCATGTCTGGGTAATATATACTCTACAAAGCAAGTTTTCTGTTCCTAGCTTCTAGTAGTTTAGACTCTAAGACTGTATTAGGAGGGCAGAGTTTATAATCTCAAAGAGGATCATAAACATGTCTGAAACGTTCGGAACCGCCGGATATAAGAAACTCTCAAAGTAGAAGGCAAAAGAATCAAAACATATATTTAGGCTCCACAGTAACCAACCCATGAACCAGCAACCCCATTTTGATATATTGATCAAAGGCTTCCAGGCCCAATAAGTACGCCTTGAAAGAGTAACCAGGAGGCTACAGAGAAGCATGATTGCGTAAAGCAAAATCATGCTTCCCCCTCTATGGTAATAAGATTACCCACTGGCCTGAAGTCTGTGTTCAGCTTCCTCCCGTAGGTCAGCTCTGCTACTGGCAGCTCCTGCTTCAGCTGTGGCTGTGGCTGTAACTGTAACTGTAACTGTAACTGTAGCTGTAACTGTAGCTGTAACTGTAGCTGTAACTGTAGCTGTAACTGCCTCTGGCTCCAACGGGAGCTGCTTTTAACCATCCAGCTTCTGCGGGGGTGTAAGGTACGCCGGGGAAAGCACAGGCTCCCCCAATCTGCCCAAGCAAGGCGAAGGGGCTGACCAGAAAAGCACAGGCTCTTTCCATCAGCTTAAGCAAGGGAAGCAAGGTGAAGGGGCCGACAAGCCCACTCCAGTCCAAGACACAAACAGCATTCAGCTTAGGGGAAAAAGCCAAACCAGTCAAGGGCACTTGTTGACCAAGTGCTAAGGAGCCCATTTTTGGTTGCCAATATACTGACAAACTATATAATAAAACAGATAAAAGATATGACCATAGATCAAGAAGAGCCATATCCTGAATTTTTACATTTGTAAGGATGCTTAGAGAGCCTGAAGGACAAGCTCTGGCTACTCTTACCAAGTAAGCACAGGCCCAGTGATAGGCTGTGTCTGTCTTTTGAGAACCAGCTAAGTTCTGAGAGGCTCATAACCAGGAGTTTTAGCAATCTGCATTTTTGAAGGGAGCAACCACACTTGTATAGAGTATACTTTGGCTCACTCTCCCAGAATCTGTAGGCTATATCTGTGCCCTCGAGGGGATTGGGGGAGGGGTCCTCTTCTCTACAACCATTGATTCAAGCCCTCACTGTTTCCCTGAAGTCAGGTGCCAATGGTTACTGCCCCAGTTTCATTTAGTTACTTAACATCCATTAGATTTTACAAAGGGATATTTACTTCAAAGATATAGTAAGAACAGAACTATAAACATTTGCCCTCAATACCTTTGGGGCACATTCTCTCCTATCACATCTTGGTTTTAGGGAGAGTGGGCATCCTCTTAGCACATTTTCTATATAACAGTGGTCTCACCAAGTTCATATCCAGATTGCAGCATGACTCTGAATGAGTAAGCAGCTCAGCTACCACTGAGATGCATCTTAAAGACTAGTCTTGGAGGTCATTCGTTTGTTCCTCAGGGCAGTGATGCTGAGCTGGCTGCAAAAGCTTCATACTAGAATGTTGGTATGCCACTCTCTTTTCATCTAAAATTAAAGAATACATGCCAAGACAAGCAAAAAGCCAGGCTCATATTCACAGGACAACATGGCTTCTTGGGGAGAAGGCCCAAGGCCTCTCGTCTAACAGCATTGTCACTCACTAGAAGCCATAAGCAATGTAGCTAAAGAGATCCATCAAAACTGAGTAGCCAAAAGGCATGGCCTTGGCTCTTGCTTATTCTGGCTATGCAGTCAGTAAAAAAGACTTCTCCTAATCACATGGGTAACAGGCACTAGAACTAATTACGGAAAGTCTGTACATTCTCCAAGGTCCTTGCAAAGCATTTGGTAAGATCAAGAGAGAAGATGGAGCCATCTCACATACAAGCTTCCTGCTGCCGAGTCCTATCAGTTCCTGCCATGTCACTCCGCTGCCACTGTACCTTTCCTAGCCGACCTCCAACTCTGTCCCTAAGGTCTTACTCATTAGCGAGAGTTCAGTATCTTGAGCCAGGACTAGCCATCTCATATTGTTCCCCACCATCTTTTCACCATTCCACTGAATATGGACCACCACACCACCGCCACCCCCAACCACACTTTCCACCTCTTCTTTTGGGAACAGTGATCAAGTCTACCATATCCTTGCTTCTGGAAAGGGTATATCAACAGATTGCCTCCCAGCTCCACTCTCCATTCCTGTGACTTCACTTTTCCCAGGTAACCATTTCCCAATTTCTGTTGTCAATCCCTTTATGAGAGGGAAATGGCAAACCACTCCAGTATCTTTGCCAAGAAAACCCCAAATTGGGTCACAAAGAGTCAGACATGACTGAAATGACTGAACAACAACAAAATCCCTTTCTAAATGTAATCTCCTTGATGGCAGGGACTATCTCTCTTTTGTATTTGTATCCTTAGTACTTATCACAGTCCCTGGTTCATAGTAAGTACTTAATAAATGCTCATTCATGGCTCATCCTTGAAGGGACACATGGTGGATGTGAAAGAATATCAGAGACCTTAGTTTGTACCTTGTCTCTAACACTGTCTGACAGTAGGACCATGAGCAAGTTATATAACTTCTCTGAGCCTTAGCTTCCTTCTCTGTGAAATGAGAGTAATGACGTTTGTACTTACAGGACTATTGTAAGGAGTGTGTGTGTATTAGATATCTCAAAATTTTAAAGAAACGTGAGCTTTTATTACTATCTCAAGTCCCACCTTCTCCATAAAATTTTCCTTGGTGACTCCACCCCCAAATGATCTGTCTCTTTCCTGTAGCCTACTTGGGGAATATGACCCTAGCACAGCAAACTATTCATCCATCTCCTGGAGAAAACATTACTTTCTTATGCTCTTAAAAATGATATCCTGACAGGAAGATAAAGTTATAGACATATGTAAAGGGGCTGCATCGACATTCATGGGGATGGGCCTGAGGGAGCCATTACACAGAGCACAAGCTGGGTCTATGGGGCCACTTGCAAAGATACATGTGATCAGCCCTGAAGGACTTTGTGCTGTGAGAGGATGAAGGAATCCCATGAACCCCGGAGCAGGAAGAATTGTCTACTTAGTAGACTTTAAAGGGAGAGACCACTTCCACTCTCAATCTCTTCCTCCTCTCTTCAGAACATGTGGTGTGAAAATCTCTACCTGAGATTTCCCATGAAGGGAAAAAGGAATTTTTCCCCCTACCCCACCTTGGTGGCCATGGCAACCACATGCACATGGCAGCTAGAGCATCTATATGATCCCGAGTCTGCACCTCAAGGCATTCTTTTGCTTTGTGTTTCTTTTCCTGATCATGAGGAAGGGAAAGATTCTTAAATAATTGAAATGGATGTTTCTAGGCTCAGGGACAACCTCCTAGGTGCTACAGGTCAGGTACTCCTGGACCCTCGGTCTAGGCTGGCTGTACTACAGTAGGTGTCCTGCAGCTGCTATACCACTTCTTGGAGGAGATGAACGCCAATGAGAAAATTACCCTAAGCCCTGGCCTAGCTTGCTAAATGACACGGAACTTGGGGGAGTTGTTTATAACGCAGAGCCAAGGGGTACGTGAAATTCACCAATCTCACTAAGTGCTCCATGTTTTAAGGATCACTCTCCCAGGAGGGGATAATAGGAATTATGAGTTATCATAACACTCTTTAAGGCTTTGTCCATAGGTACTCGTGAGTTTTTTGTGTGAAAGAAACAGTTCTTCTATCCTTATGCCTATATCAAATGAGATGATGTTGTAAAGCGCTTAGCACGGCGCCTGTGCTAAGAGGCAGTAGGCACTCAGTAAATGCTTACTCCCCCTCCCTTTCCCCTGTACTTGCTCTGCATTTTACATTGAATAACTTTCTACTCCCTTTTGATGAGACCCTAGACATGAGTCAAACCTGAGTTTTATGTGTCTTTCTCCAGGTTTCTAGGGTTGGAATGTAGAGATCAGAGGCTATGAGAAAGAATCAAATCCCTCTCTTTAGAGACCAGCTTTTCCCAGGACCAAACACCATCCAAGCACAAACCGAGAGCTGGGTCCTTTAATGGGAGAGGTTGATCACCCCAGCCCCCTGGGTCTAGTGAATCTGCTGTTATACATACATATATGTATGAATATACACATGTTTCACACACACACACACACACACATATTGCCTTGTAGTCCCAGGCATGAGCAGACCTGAGGAATGTCAAAAGCTCACTGGAAATAGTGATGCTGACACTGAGCCTAGATAAACCAAGGTGCTATCCAGGTGGTAGGGGGGGTGGAGAGGTTGGGAGGCAGGAAGGGGGAGAGAGCTCTGAGGGAGTAGATTAGGAAGGGATTACTTTTTCTAGCAAGGAAAATAATATAAAATGGAATATAATAACTCAGGGAATTTGAACCAAGGAGCATGACTATAAAACATTGAGGAGAAACCACAAAAAAAGCAGGAAGAAATGGTCACTTGCTTTATTCTGAGTGTTACTTACATGTGAGTTACTCAGAAGTCATGGCGCTTCCAGTTCCCGAAAATCAGAGTCAAGAACAGTGATAGAAGCTGGGTCTCTAAACTCAAGAGAGAAAAACAGAATCATAAAATGGGGAGAAAGCTTAAAGGGAGCCCTGAGAATGTAAGCTCCCAGCAAGTTCTGATTCATCCATCTCTTATATTCATTTCCCCAGCACCCCACACAGTGCCTGGCCCACTGCAGGTGCTAATTAAATGCTTGTTGATTGATTGTTTGGGGTGGGGTAGGGGGAGAAGGATACAGTTCCACTGCCTGGACTTCACTAAAGGGGAGTTCTATGGCTGGAATGACTTCTGAGGTTTGGGCAAGATTAGGAGGGGTGGTCAGGGGAAGGAATCTTCTCAGGCTCATTTGGTATTGAAAGGAAACTTTAAGGCCTTTGTTACGATGCTTTGGAGGCCACATTATATCTTGAGAAAGCAATAAGATCTTGTGGATGCCAAGGCTATGATCCTGTGGGAATAGTTGGAAAGAGGGAAGATCAGTGCTATTCCACTCAGCAAACCTGTATTAAACACATATACAAGAATCTGTGCTAGGTCCTGGGGACAAAAAGCCCCACCCCCCCAAAAAAACTAGTACTGGCCCTCAAGGAGCCCACATTTTATTAGGGCAGGGGAGGGGGTAGTGGATACAACAGCATAATATAACTTAAGGAGTAAAGGGCATGATGGGACCAGCAGACAAAGTGTCCAAAGAATATTTAAGGAGGAAGAGAATGTGGATTCTGGAGTCCACTAAAAAGGGGCTCTCAGTGGTGCTCTATTGCCTACAGGATGAATTCTAGTAGCTTAATATTTAAGGTCCTCTATAAGCTAGCTTTGGTCTGCCTCTTAGTACCATCTCCCATTGCTTCCTGGAAAGAACCGTAGGAGCCTCAGCTTTTTAGGGGCTAATACCCTAACAGTGGCACAGTATTTCTCACTCCTGGGCCATTTTTCTCTACTCACATGGCCACCGCCCTAGCTCCCACTCTCATCACCTCTCACATGGTCTACTGCAGTAGCCTCCTAATTTGTCTGACTAAAGAATTTTACTTCCTAACTATTGATCACCATGCTTGAATGAGAATGAGAATTGCTATTGGAATTTAAAACTATGAAATCATTCCTCAATCTGCTTCACAGTTACTATAAGTGGCTTTGTAATGGAGATACAATCTTGGTAGTGAGGGTTGGCAGTTAGGATTGGTATTTCATAGGTGTGTAGATTAAGAGCTAGAGGGGACCATAGTGTCCCCATTTGGTAATGGACAGAAGAGGTCTTGGTAACTTGCTTTTTGAGGGACCTGGCAGAGTGTTTTGTGTGGGTCAGCACTTCAAGAAGATTTTTTTTTTGTTGACACAACACAGACTTGTTTGTAAAGTCAATGAAAGTACCGTCCTTTATTTTTCAGGGTTACCCACTCTCATAAAACACTCACTGAACTTTTTTCCCATCAGAGGAAGGTTACTTTTTTCCCTCAAGTTATCCATTGCTTCTACTCCATCCACCCAAAAGTTTGTCAATGTTGTACAGTCATTGTAATCATATCTGACTCTTCATGACCCCATTTGGGGTTTTCTTGGCAAAGATACTGGAGTGATTTACCATTTCCTTTTCCAACTCACTTTACAAATGAGGAAACTGAGGCAAATGGAGTGAAGTGACTTGCCCAAGGTCACATAGCCAGTAAGTGTCCAAGGGTGGGTTTGAACTCACAAAGATGAGTCTTCCTGACTTCAGGCCCAGCACTCTGTCCACTGTGCCACTTAGTCACTCATCTACCCAGAAACACACATCTGTAAAATAGATGACTGGTTCTAGGAGTAGGGGGAGGGAATATGTGATTATAGATATTATTGGACCACCTGAGTTTAAATCCTGACATTTCCACTTATCATCTGTGTGACTTCGGTCAAATTACTTAACCTCTCTGGGTATCAGTTTCTATTATAATCCATACTTCACAGAGCTGCAGAAGATTTTTTCTAAAGTATAGCTCTATCCATGTCACTCCCCTGCTCAATAAACTCCAGTGGCTCCCCATTACCTCAAATATAAACTCCTCTGACATTCAAAACCTTTTGCAATCTGGTTTCAACCCATCTCTATAAACTTATTATACATCACTCCCCTTTATTCCCACTGTGGCCCTTTGACAAATTGACCTTCCTCCTGCTGCTCACATGTAACATCCTATGCACTTCTGTGCCTTGGCACAAGCTGTCTATCGTGTTTGGAATACACTTCCTTCTCACCTTTGCCACTTAGAATCCCTGGTTTTCTTCAAACTTCAGCTCAAGGGCCAACTTTCACATGAAGCCTTTTCTGATCAACCCAAATGCTAATGTCCTCCAGTTATCTCACATTTATTTTGTACATACTTACAGGTATACATATCGTTACCCGTAATGGAATGTAAGCTTCTTAAGAGAGGGAACTGTTTCGTTTCTGTCTTTGTATCTCCAAAGCCTAGCATAATACCTAGTACACCAGAGGCACTTCATAAATATCTGTTGGTTGACTGAATGAAAGTTGACCTGACTCAGTAAAGGAGTCTATTACCTTCCAAACTGGTTGGCACCAATAGATGTACAGAAACAAGTTCAAGAGACCAGAGGGAAGACAGCAATATTTGGGTTTCTTTGAGTTTTAGGACTTTCAGTGATGTGGACTGTTTGGAGCCTCTGCACTTCATTTCTGGTAAAAGTACCTGGCTTGCCTTAGTGCTAAAATTTGAAATATTAATGACTAGGATGAATGATGTCTTAACGTGTAAGCAATTCATGGGTAGCCCCTACTGCAACCCCTAAAAACAATCTCTCAGCAGCTTAAGGACATTGGGTTGACTTAATTCCCCCAAGTTTTCCCATAGGAAAGCTAGAAACAAGATCCACTTGGGGGTATAGAGCCAATAAGGGAGTTGTGAAACCAGAGATATGCAGAAGCATTGGCTATTAAACTTGCCCATTACCAACTACTTGACAGCAGGTGAGAGTTTGTCTTGGTATTTAGGGGAGCGTTGGAAAATTAGTCCATATTGCCATGCTGGCTGCTCTACTGACTGATCTCATTTGGAAAAATTCATCCAATAAAATAAATATGACCCAGTTGTGTGAGCTAAACTTTAAAGAACTGTAGGTTGTTCATGGAGATGGTGTATATTTGGCTGAGTCTGAACTGTTCTTGCTGCCTCCTGGTCCTAGGGAAAGGCAGATTTGTCTCTTTTTCAGGTGGAAAGTGGACCCTTTTGTACTGGAGTCATATGCCATTATGGTTCCTTCAAGAAATGAGATATTATGCCCTAGGAAAAAGCAATGCCCAGCCATTGAGTGGACCTGGTTGCTGCTGAAATACTATTTCTTTGGAAGAAAACATGTACCTTAGTCAGTGTTATTGCTGGTAGATATGTAGACACTGTGGAAGTTATGGGGGTGGGGGGTTAAATCATAATGGTGCATGGAACTCTGGGGATTTTCCCTTGGAGCAAATAATTTAATGAGCCGAAAAACTCTTGCAATTTTTAGATTCAAGTTCAACAATTTCAGTCCTGTGACTGAGCCAATGGCACAGCTACAGGTTTCGTATGGGTCATTGCTGAAGTTATTAATGCTTAATACAGATTGTTGCCGTGATCTCCAAAGCCGGGGAGAGCCATAGCAATAGGTAAAAACCAGCCCAGGTGGTGGGAAAAGAGGGAGAGCGGATGAGCTGTTTTAACTAGAAACAGAGTCTATTTCATGGGTCACACAGTCATGATTCTGATTCATTTTCTTTTCCTTAGTCCCTTTTTCTAGATTAAACTTTATACAAGCCAAACCAACCTCATCAGCCAACTACATGTCCACACTGACCTGTTGGAAACCATATTCTGCACATAGATACTCTTATATGAACATTTCACAAACTTTATAGCTTTGGATACACCAAGATATGCAGTGATCATTACTTTCAATCTTATTCTTTTAGCCACCAATCAATTCAGTATTCACTCACAATTATATTCTAAACACACATAGATCCACAAGCATGTATGTACATGCCCATATAAATTCACAGAGTCACATACCACCTTCTCTCCTTTGGGCACCATGGTCACCACTAACTCTTAACCCTCCTGGTCAGAAATTGGCAGTGAGGAGAGAGGAAATACAGGGCACCAAAAGATGACAGGATATTTTTTTTCAGTGCATAAATGCATGTTGTTAAGAACATCGTACACAACGACAGCAATATTGTAAGGATTATCAACTGTGAAAAACCTAGCTACTCTGATTGAGACAATGATCCGTGACGATTCCAAAGGACCCATGATGAAAAATACTATCCGCCACTCTGAATGAAGACTGAAGCATAATTTTTTCACTTCCTTTATTTTGGGGGAGTTTTTTGTCTTTGTTTTATTTTATAACATGAGTAATGTGAAATCTGTTTTGCATGACTTTGTATGTATAATCTACATCAAATTGCTTGCCTTTTCAAGGAGGGTGGAAGGGGTGGGAGGGAGGGAAAGAATTTGGAACTCAAAAATTTTTTAAATGAATGTTAATTTTTTTTACATGTAATTGGGAAATATTTAATGAAATAAAATATAGGAAAGAGAAAAGAAGGAAGCAAGGAAGAAAAAAAGAAAGGAAGGAAGCACCCTGTTACACTGGCTAAAAATCAAAATATTCAGCTTAATTTGACTATAAGGAGCCCCTGAACATGCACCCTTTTGAAGGAGCCATTGAATGAAAGAAGATGGCTACAGAGGCAGTGAGACATGGCTTACTGCTGACATTGAGTTTCATGTGTATCAGGAGTCAGAGGGCATTTCATAGTGGAAAGATCACTGGACTGGAAGCTAGAAGATCTGGGTTCAAGTTTTAGCTCTGCCTCTAATGTGCTATAGGAATTTTAGCATGTCATTTCCCTTTTGGACCTCAGCTTTCAACTCTGCAGCTGGCAGCTGGACCACAAAATCTAAAATTCTATGATTCCAGTCAATTCAATAAGCACTCACCTATTAAACTCCTACTACGTGCCAAGCACTGTTCTAGGCTCTGGATATACAAAGACAAAAATGAAGACAGTCACCCTCCTTAAAAAATTTGGGCGTATCAAAGAGCTAGATGCTTCATGAGAATGGCTCCGCAGTCCTAATCCTCTGAGTATCTTATAGCTCTATCAGCATAGCAAGGCTAATTTAGATCCATTTTGCCTTCTGCTGCCACCTCTCCTGCAGTCAGAAAACCAGTCCTTGTTTGGGGTAATTCCAGCCACTGGACCGGCTGGCTCCTGAGTACTAAGTGAGGCCCCAGGCCTTCGGTGCTGAAGTTTCTATTTGGGGGCCTCTGAGGGTCTGTTCTTGGTTAAACTTGAGCTGGGCTTTTCCATTGAATTTCAGAAAAACCACCCAGCATGATCTGCTCTTTGCATCTTGGCCTGGAAATGTTGAAAAACGTTTTTCCCCCTTTCACATGATAACTGGCCCCAGCCTCGACAGCTGGTTAAACACAAGAGTACCAGGTGCCCCTCGTCCCTTCGTGTGCAGTTCTAAAATACTAACTAGGAGGAGTAAATAGTCTTCTTCTAACCTGAGCTTGTTCAATGCCAAGATGTTTAAAATAAACAAGTTAGCTCAGAGGCGAACTTCATATGAGCCAAAGAGTGGGGAGCTTTGGGAACCTTAGAACTTCCTAAGGCATCCAAAAATCATCAGGTCATATTACATTTCATTCTAATTTTGCCAGGTAAGGAACTAAGTAGCAGGAGCCTTATTTCCTACTCCTCCCCTATAAGAACTCTATCCTTTAATCAGCCAGACTGGAATACTTGGTTTTTCTGGGCAGGCCTTGTACAGTTCCCTCTGACTAGCAAAGCCCCTCTTTTCTTTACCTGTTGAAATCCTGCCCAGACTTACATGTCCAGTTCAAATTCCATTTTTTCCTTGTAACCTTAGAATAGAATAGAATTTTCAAGTTGGAAGGAACCTGAGAGATCAGCTAGTCCAACCTCCCCCATTTTAGAGACGAAACTGAGACCTAAGAGAAGTGACTTGACCAAGGTCCCATCACGTATGAAGGGCAGAGCTAGAACATGGACTGGGTCTTCTAATGTACCACATAGAGTTGACCCCTCAGCACATTGTGCCAGTCAGAAGTGAGCTTTCTCTTTTCTGAATTCCTGAAGGTCTTTGATTGTCCTAGGGTGGGGGTGGGGAACCTGAGGCCTTGAAGCCACCTGTGGCCTTCTAGGTCCTCAAGTGTGGCCCTTTGACTGAATCCAAACTTCACAGAACAAATGCCCTTAATAAGAGGATTTGTTCTATAAAACCTGGACGCAATCAAAAGGCAGGACCTAGAAGGCCACATGTGGCCTTGAGGACACAGGTTCCCCACCCCTGTCCTAGGGCAAAGTTATAACCCCGTGGAGCCTCACTTTGCTCAAGTAAGTTCAAGCTTTGAACTCCCTACCTCACAAGGTTACTGTGGGGAAAACATCATATAAAACTTAAACTATTGTATAAATATATTGTTGGAAGATAGTTAACCTGGCACTGTGAATAGAGCACTAGGCCTGGAATCAGGAAAACCTGATTTCAAATCCGGCCTCCAAAACATACTATCTGTGTGACCCTGGACAAGTCATTTAACCTTGTTTGCCTCAGTTTCCTCATCTGTAAAATGAGCTGGAGAAGGAAATGGCAAACCCCTCCAATACCTTAGCCAAGAAACGCCCAAATGGGGTCACAAAGAGTCAGATACAACTGAAACACAAAAATATATACTGTTGTTGTTACAAAGCAGTTTATCCTTTATTAACATTTTGCACAATGCTATGAGGCAGGTAGGCAGCAGCCTCAGCCTCAGCTTCCTTTTACATTTAAAGAAACTGAGGCTCAGGAGGCAAAACATCTGGCTCAAGGACACACAGCTAGTTAAATGGCAAAGTCAAGATGGCAAGAGGTCCATCACCCCAGATTTTTGACTCTCAGGTCAATGATCAATAACAATAATAAAGGTCATTGACATTTAAAATTTATCCATATTTGAAAGAGAAATAGTACTTTGTTGATGTAGGTGGTGCAGTGACGAGGGAGCAGCACCTAGAGTCAGGAAAACCTGAGTTTGAATCCTGCTCCAGAAACTTGCCAGCTGTTTTTGTTCAGTCGTTTTCCAGCAGTCTCTGACTCTTTGTGACCCCACTGGATTTTCTTGGCAGAGATAATGGAGTAGTTTGCCCTTTCCTTCTCCAGCTCAGTTTACAGATGATGAAACTGAGGCAAGCAATGTTAAGTGACTTGTCCAGGGTCACACAGCTAGTAGGTGTCTGATATCAGATTTGAACTCAGGTCTTCCTCACTCCAGGCCTGGCATGCTATCCATTGTACCACCTTGCTGTTAACTTTGGGCAAATCACTCCATCTCTTCTGGGCTTCAGTTTCCTCATCTACACAGTGAGGAGACTGGACTTGCTCACCTTCTATCTCTTGATCTATGGTCATGAATTAGAGTCACTTTTGCTATCTGTGGTGGATCACGATGGTGATGGTCAGTCTGCCATTATCTTATTCCATTTTGAAGAACATCTTTGGTCCATGAATCATATTGCCTGTCTAGAGGCTAGTTAGAATTATGTCACTTGTCCCAGTTGACCTTACCCTGTAGTTATTTGTGACTATGTCTTTGGCAGGAATAGGGGAAAGTGAGCAGAAAGATAGTATCCAACTTTCTCTTTACAGTAGCAATACTTTTGCTAAGACAATGTATGAGGAAGCCATGACAACAATTCAAATGAGAAACAGGTTGTATATCACCCCATCAACGATGAAAGCACATGAAGATTAACACAGAGGATCTGCAGGAATATACCCATTTATTGGGAAGAGAATGGAAATCTCCTGAAGGTCCTTTCCTATTTGATTCTTTTCACCCTCAATATTCACTATTTGATAGTTTTTGTAAATTTACACCTAGGAATCATCCTACTTCCATGAGAGATGCCTGCATAAAGGGCCAATGAGCAGGAACATGCACCCCACAGATTTCCTCTAGGAAAGAGGTTTTCATTGGAGTGTTCCAAGGATCCATGTTTGGTCCCTGCTGTCTGACTCTTCTATAAATTATTTCAACAAAGGCATAGAATGCATGCACATAAAATCTGAAGTTGATGCAAAGTTGGTAGAGATAGTTGAAACACTAGATCTCAGAGTCAGGAATCAAAAAAAATCTTAGCAAGCTAGAACATTGAGCCAACCAAATAAGAAGAGAAGGAATAGGGATAAGTATAAAGTCTTATACTTGGGTTCAAAAAATCAACTTCACATACATAGGAAGTGGAAACATGGTTAGATAACCATCTGAAAAGGGTTTGTATATTTTTTGTAGAGTGCAAACTTAGTATGTGTCACAGTATGATATGGCAGCTAGGAAAGCTACTATGTCTTTAGGTTGCATTAGGCGAGACATGGCCTCCAGAAATAAGAGTCAGACCACAATTAGAACACTATGTTCTGTTCTGTCTGGGGTGCCACTGTTTAGAAATGGCATTGATAAGCTGGAGAATACTCAGAAGAAAACCAGGATGTTGAAGGACCTCAAGTTCACACTATTTAAGGATCAGTAGAAAATGTTTCAACTAAAGAGAAGACTTGGCAGGGAGGAGGAAAAGAAGGAGAAGGAAGAGGAGGAGGAGGGAAATGGAGACATGATGACATGATGGCCATCTTCAAGTATTTGAAGACCTCTCATTGGAAGAATGAATAGACTTGCTTTGATTTGCCCCAAAGTGAAGGAGTAGGCACAGAAGTTGTCAAGGGGCACATTTAGGTTTGATGGAAGAAAAAAACTCTCTCACATTAGAGCTGTCCAAAAGTGGAGTAGGCAGCCTTGGGAGACAGTGGTTCCTTTTACTCTAAGCCCAGGCTGGATGACCACTTGCTGGGCATATTGTAGAGAGGATTCTTATTCTGGTACGACTTGTGCTGGATGACCACTGAAGTCTCTTCCAACTCTGAGATTATTTGATCCCCAAAATAAGGATGTGGTTGGCCAATGAGTTTGGATTGGCTTATGGTACCTTCAGCTTAGAGGGCAGCTAGGCACTAACTCTAGTATCATGAAATCAGGACTGTAAGAAAGGAACAGAGACTGAGTCGTGACTATGTGATCTACCAAATGGACTCCAGTCCAGTTAAAACAGTTTCTATGGTTCCCTCCCCTCATGACCCCTCCTTCCAGCTAATGGAAGCCAGATGCTATAAGGCTTCTTTTCACACAGGCTCCCCCTAAGCATGGTTAGAGGTGATTTTCTGAGCCTTTGCCTGGCACTCTCCATGATGATAAACACATTTTAGTCTTTGATACTAAATGGATCTGAATGTTCTTTTAAACCTTCAGCAGATGGAAAGAGTGCAGGTTGAAAAATTAGGCTTTATTAGAATAATTCTTCCTTGTAATGAAGCACCCAGGCAATGACTCTCAGTTGTTTTAGCTGGTTTTTATTTCCTGGGCATCTGGATTTTGGTTTCACAAAGGTGCCTTCATCTATGTGCTAGAGAGTATTCAAATATAATAATAGCAATAGTCAAATTAATCATCATGGCTTACTTTTACATGAAAGGCAACATTAGGTGGAGGAAAATACTGCTAGATATGGAGTCAGGAGATCTGGGTTCAAATTCCTGCACTCACTAGATATATGACACTGATTAGCTTGAGGATCGTGGGCAAAATAACATATTTTAGTCTCACATTCTTTGTCTGTAAAATGGGGAAAAGGCTGTTTTCTATCATCCATCTTAGAAGGTTGTTGTAAGGAAAGCACCTTATTAACCTTAAGATATGACATAAATGAAAGTTATTATCATTGTTATTTCATGGCAGCTTATGGTTCATGAAGCACTTCCTTACTACAATGCTGTGAGCTAAGGAGGGTAGCAACATTTCATACATGTTCTCATTTGACACATGAGCAAACTGAAGCTTAGAGAGATCTAGTAAATTGCTCAGGTTCACAGCTCGAGCAAGCGGTGGAATCAGAATGGCAGAAGGTCAGCGATGAAGGTCTTCTGACTCCAAGTTCATTGTTCAGTGATAATAATGATTGCTGATTACAAATCACCTTACATGCATTCAAAAGAGGATTCAAATGCATTTGGTCCATTCATGCTTTCTGTTGTTGATGACAATGATGATGACAATGACACTGATAATGGTGGCCTAGATCTGGGTTTCTTAACTATTGTTGGATCATGGACCCCTTTGGCCATCTTCTGGAGCCTGTGGGACTCTTCTTACAATAATGTTTTTAAATGTATAAAATGAAACACATTGGATCACAAAGGCAATGAATTATATGGAAATATAGTCATCAAAATATGCTTTAAAAAACAAGTTCGTAGACCCCAGTAAAGACTCTCTGACCTGAAGCAATCTCACCACATCTCACTTAGAGATCATATTTGATCCTATGATTATTCAGCATTGTCAAGGAATGATTTTCTTAGACTCTCTTTAGAGCAAGTGAGTGCTACAAGCCTTGATATGAAAGGTAACTTAAGAGGAAAATATGGCGTCATGGGGGAAAAGCCCCAGCTTATGTCCCTGCTGGCCGGGAAAAGCTTGAGTCCTGCCACTGTACAGTCATAGGTTCTAGAACTGGAAGTAAGTTGAGAGATAATTTAGTGTACACCTTCATCTTATATAAGATAAACTGAGGCCCAGAGGGGAAATAAATAGCCTAGGGTCATATAGTTAGTAATTTACAGAACTGGAACTCCAGCTCATGACTCCTGAATCCTAAGCCCAGGACTCTTTCTACTGAGCTGAAACCCTACACTCTATATATTATTTAATTGGGTTTCCAATCTATTCTCTCTTGCCTTCCCTGACCACAGTGGCATTATCCCTGAGAAATATATAATACACTTTACCTTTCCTCAGTTACATTTGAATCATGAAGTCATCATCAGTTAAGGCTGAAAATGACCTTATTTCTGGATAAGAAAAAAATACAAAGGTATTTATACTGAAATTTGTAGTGCAATTACACACATGAGGAAAGAATCACATGTCCAGTAAGTGTTTCCAAAACTGTGCTCCACTGGGTGTGATGTTCCATTTGGTGTGAATCAGAGGTTCCATGAAAAAAAGATGATAATCATCATGAGATGTCCTTCTAAGATATGAAATTATGTATATAAAATACTATGTGCAGCAAACTATTGGTATAAAATAGGCTTAATTGTCCCTATTTTGCTCCAAAATTCCTTTAACTCTCCCCATATCATATAGGCATCCCATATTCCCAGACTAGCATTTATGGGTTCTGTTAACATTTTTCTAATCCAAAAGTGTTCAGTGGTGAAATTTCCTTGGAAAATACTGGTTTAGTCCAACTCCTTTTCACATAGAACTAAACTTAAGCCTAGAGGTAGGAAATACCTTGTTTAAGGTCACACAGTTTGTCAGTGGAATAGCCAAGACTGGAAAGCAGATTTCCTGATTCTCTAGGCAGCTCTTCTCTCTCCTAAGCTGTAGCCTAAATCCCAATGGCTTTAGCTGGAGCAGTGATACATAATAGGTGGTCAATTAATGCTTGTTCATTTTAATTGATTTGGGATTTGGGATCTGAGGCAACACTTTCCCCCAACCTCTGCCCACAAAGGCTGGTCTATTTCTAAATCTGTCATTTAAGGGCTGGACAACAGAGGCAGGGCGTTGTCTGTTTGGGTTGAGTCTGGTCACTCTCTCTTAATAGCTGACAGCAAGATATCCTTATTAGATGGCTGGAGCCAACATGATGCCTTCGATTTGGAACTGGAGGACATAAGCTTGAGTCCAGGCTCTCTTACTACTTGTGTCGCCTTGGGCAAATCACTTCTCTCTGGGCCTCAGTTTCTTCATCTATAAAATAAATGGCTTGGACCAGATGATTAGCCTCTAGTCTCCTCTGCTTCAAAACCTATGATTCTATGATCCCAGCAGCCACTCTGGGTCTAAAGGGGCATGAGATTCAGGACCAGGACATTTCAATGAGGACTGGCCTTCAAGGATGGGGGCCAGAGAAGGGTCCCAAGTTAAAGAAGACACACCTAGGGAAGTGGCGAAGTGAGGCACGCACTTGGAATAGGAGGAAGAAATAGAGCATTGAAAAGGAAGGACAATTTCACGACTTCTTTGGGCACTAGCTCCAGTCCCTGGCTCCTCTGTGGAAAGTCTGTGTGTATGTCTGTTTGTGGGGGGTGAAGAGTCAGGGGAGTTATTACCTGAAGTGACCAGGTCTAACTCCATTTTTCTTTTGATTTTCTGAGCTTGGATATTCCTGGTAAAGAACTATAAGAAAAACCTTCTCTTAAGGAGATATGCAGTGGTTTTAATGGAGGAAGACAACAGTATCCTGTGATAGTGGAGGAGGTTTAGACTAAATTTACTCATTCCACAAACACTATTTATGTCCCTCTTGTGTGCAATGCACTCTACTGGATTCTGGGGGAGGAGCAAAATTTAGAAAAGATTCTTAGCCCTGCCCTCGTGATGTTTTCAAGATAGGAGGGGATGAGACACATAGAGATAATATTATTTAATATTGAATTGATATTGAATCTGTATTAGAAATCATTCTGTCTCTTTGTTATCTTTGTCTATTTCTTCCTTTCTTAGGTGTTCACTTCCTCTTTAATACAATCTTCTAGAAGTTTTGTAGGAAGCAAAGTTAGTCATGAATTGGAACATTTATCCTTCCATACTATGGTATTTCTCCTGTTCGTGATCTTTCAAATATCAAATATACAATATTATTTGGTAAGTGGATGAAAGGGGCATAAAATAAAGTGCTGCATGCAGTTAAAAAATGCAAAGCAGTTTTCTTACAGCTTTTTAAAGTGTATGTTATATTCATTTAACTCTTTAAAGTGTGTGTTGTTTATCTTAATTTTCCTGAAAGTGGACTTCTAAAACCATAATTGGCTTGTCTAAAGTCACACAGATAGCATGTACAAGTGCTATCTTTGAACCTAGAATTTGAACCTAGCTGCCACTCAAGTGGAGACCTGAATTCTAGTCCAGCACCAACCATATGACTTAGGCAAAGTACTTTAATTCTTAGAGGTAGAAGGGACTTTAGAGATCCTAGAATTAGAATTATAGAATCACAGAATTTCGGAACTAGAAGGAACCCTAGAGTCCATATATAGTCTTACCTACACTTGAACAAAAGTTGTCTCTATAAGATGCCCACATGAACATCCAGTGTTTATTTGTAGACCTCCAAGGAAGGGGAACCCATTACTTTCCAACTATCTCTTTTATCCCTTATGCTCTGATTGTTAGGAAATTTTCTCTTCTGCTTAAGCCTAAATTTGCCCCTCTGAAACTTTCACTCATTACTTTGAGTTTTACAGAACAAATCTATTTGTCTCTTCCATTCCTATTTTTTTTTTTTGGAGGGGATGGTGAAGAGGCACTGGGAGTTCAATGACTTGTCCCAGGTCACACAGATAGTAAGTACCTGAGGCCAGATTTGAACTCAGGTCCTCCTGATTCCTCAGGTCTGTTCTCTATCCACTGTGCCACCTGACTGCCCCTCATAAGATAGCCTTTCCAATGCTTAGGTAAGAATACGGTTCCCAACCCCAATTCATATAGTCACAAAAGGCCCAGAGGCCTCAATAACTCAAATAAATCAAAGATGCAAACTAGGTAAGTCTTCAATTAATTTGAGAGGATTATAAGGTTTTGGCCATTAGATGAAAGGCATATGATACCACAGGGAAAACACCTTATGATCAGCTGAAAAGATCATCACACCTTTTGGGGTCCCAAACAGCAATCCTGTTCATATTTGGTTAGTCAAGCAGTAAAGCAGTTTAGTGGTGGAAGAATTCCACTTCCAGGAATCCAATTCAAGCAATGGAACAGTAGAAACCCAGCCCCTCAGAGTTACCCCTAGAATCCTAGGAGTAGAATAATCACCACTCTCTGGGGACATCATCTTTCAGTGGGAGTAGTAATTGGAGAAATGGCCCCAGAGAGGGTACTATATTTGAAAACAGCTGTCATGCTACACAAACACACATGTGCACACATGTGCATGCACACACACACACACACACATGCGCACACACACACACCACACACACACACACACACACACACACACACACACACATGCACCCCTTGGCTAAAGCTTCAATTCTCCGGGCTAAACAACCTCAGTTCCTTCAAACAATCTTCATATGGCATGAATTATTGGCCTTTCATCATCTGTGCTCCCCAGTCCCTGGGCAATCTTATCAATGTCTTTCCTACAATATGGTCCCTAGGCTAGAACATAATACTCTTGATGTGGTTTTACTAGGACACGGTACAGAGAGACCATCACCTTCCTCATTCTGGACAATGTGCCTCTCTTCCTATAGTTTCAAATGGTATTTGTCATATCATATTCTTAACACATATTGTGTTTGCAGCCCACTGAAACCCCAAGATCTTGTTCAGACAGTTGTGCTATAGCTGCACCTCCCACATCTTCTACTTATGAAGATTATTTTTTGAACCCAAATAAGACTTTGCATTTATATCTATTAAATTTCATCGTATTAGATTCAATCTGATGGTCTAGCCCAGAGACTGGCAAACTACAGCCTGAGGACTAAATCTAGCCCTTCACCTGTTCAGGTTTTTACATTTTAAAATATGACAAAACTTTATTTTGAAATGTAAAAATCATTCTTAGCTCCAATGCCTGACAAGAGCAGGTTGAGGGCTGGATTTGGCTCACCAGCAGCAGTTTGCTGACTCCTTGACTTGTCCAGTGCTTCTTAACCTAGTACATATGAACCTCTAAAAATAAATTGGTAGCTGTATTTCAATTTAATTGGTTTCCTTTACAATCCTAGATATTTTATGAATTTAAAAACATTATTCTGAGAAGGAGTTCACAAGCTTCACAAGTTGGCTAAAGGGTTCTGCTACAAAAAAGGTTACGTATTCCTGAGCTAACCTGTTGAGTTTTGGGGGGATGCTCTTGACGCTTTTTGATGTATGGTGATATCAGTTAACATGATAACTATCCTCAACATTGTGTCATTAGCAAATTTGACAAGCATGCTATCTATGTCATTAATAGAAATATTAAACAGCCAAGACCCAGTCCAGATGCCTGAGAGAATTCTCTTTATAAGTTGACATTGAGCCATTAATGACCACTCTCTGGGTGTAGACATTCAAGCAATTTCAAATGAACCCAACTCTCATATTGTGTAGGTATCTCCACAACAGACAAAAATGGAGAGATTTGTCAAATGCATTGCTAAAAGTTAGATAAATTCCATCTCCAGCACTTGTCTGCTCTATCTAACCTTTTTTAAAAAAAGAAGTGAGATTAGTGTGTCATAACCTGTATTTGAAGTCATTCTGTCTCTGTAATCTTTGTAAATTTCTTCCTTTCCTAGGTGTTCACTGTCTCTTTAATACAATTTTCCATAATTTTCATAGGAAGCAAAGTCAGTTGTGAATTTGAACATTTGTGCTTCAGTACTATGGTACTCTCCCGTTCTTCTTGATCTTTCAAAAATCACTGAGAAAGATAACCCTCTCTGTGAGTTCTTTCAGGGCCCCAGGATGCAGTTCATTTGGGTCATGTAACCTGAATTCATCAAGGACAAGCTAGGTGCTCTCTTATTCTCTATTTCTCTCATGTCATCTCTCTATCAACCATTTTTGTTCATTTTTTCCAGTTAAAAAATGGTTCTTTTTAGCAAAGAAAACAAGATTTGAGCTTCTCCCTAATTAGTTATCATTGCATCATTCCCCTAGTCAGTGATTTCATTCCTCCCTCCTCCTTTCCCCAAGACAACTAAGCATGATGATGGTGATGATGATGATAGCTAGTATTTATATAGTTCTTCATGGTTGTCAAAGCACTTTACGTGTGTTACCTTATTTGATCCCCACAATAACCATATAAGGTAGATGCTATTATTTTCCTTATTTTACAAATGAGGAAACTGAGGCTGAGAGAGGTTCAGTGAATTGCCTAGGGTCGCCTAGCCAATGAGTGTCTGAGAAAGGAATTTAACTCAGATCTTCCTGACTCAAAGTCCAGTGATCTATCCATTCTATCTCCTAGCTGTCAAACACTCAACTTTTTTGTTTTCTCCCTCTCTTTAGGTGTTTTTGGGGAGCAATAGCTCATTCTGAGTTTTCATATTCCTGAAAATATTCTTACAGTATCATTCCATACTTTTTAAAAATTGTCCATTACCTTGCTTTTGTTTCTATCTTATGTACATAAAATGGCCTAAGATTGGGAGGGAGTGTAGTACAGTAGAAAGGGAGTCAGAGGATTTGGAGTCAAAATGTGCCTTGGATGCTTGTTACTTGTATGACCTTGAGCAAGTCCTAAAACCAAGGGGTGTCTGACTATGTACAAATTTAATTTTATTGTCTTTTCTATCACAAGTTTTAAGGAGTAGTCACTTCCTTTCCTAGGTTCTCATCACGTTGCCCTAAGCAACCAATTCTTCTTTGTAGATGAGAATCAGATTAAGAAGAGTTGTTCCCCTCACTGGGTCCTTTTGAAGGATACAGTTATTGTTGAGGCAAATTGAGAAATTATTAGCTGCTCTTCTTTGGTAGAGACAGAATTCCAGATGATGTCTAAATAATTAAAGTCTTCCATCATTACTATTTCATGCCTCTGAGCCAAACTTGTGATGTGTTAGCTGAATTTCTCATTTATTTCCTCTTTCTGTCCTGGTGATCTGTAGTATACTCTACCGATGATATTTATTTCTGTCTCCACTGATGTTCACCAAAACGTTCTCCATAGTCCCAGGGTTTCCTCACATAAGTGCATCCTTTTTCTCTGTGTGTCTCTGTCTCTGTCTTTCTGTGTGGGTCTCTCTCTGTGCCTCTCTATCTCTGTCTCCCTGCCTCTCTGTCTCTCTATCTTTCTCTGTCTCTGTCTCTGTCTCTCTGTCTCTGTTTCTCTCTCTCTCTCTGTTCTCTCTCTCTCTCTCTCTCTCTCTCTCTCTCTCTCTCTCTCTCTCTCTCACACACACACACACACACACACACACACACACACAGCCTCTCTATCTTGCCCAGGCTGGAAGTCCAGTGTCTGCTCATGGTCTCACTCCCACTCTGATTGGCCCAGGACCTTTGACTCATTTCATCTTTGACCTGGGCTGCTTTGACCCTGCCTAGACATCCTGATGGCCATCTCCTCCTTACACCACGTTAATGCCCATCTTAGAACAGACACCTACCTGAGCCACTTAGCCCGTTGCTGCTCAGAACTCTTGAGATTCACCAACCTCAGCCATATACTATACTAATGCTACTTCATCATTTTAGCAATCTTTTTTTTCATTTTGAATAAAGTATGTCTTTCCAGAGTCAAAATTCAGCCATAGCTTTCATCCCATCCAATCTTAGAGAAACCTGGAAAGTCAAATCCATTTCTTTGTGTTATAGCCTCTAGTTCATCTTGCTTGTTGCCCATACTTTGTGCATTTGTGCAGAGATTTCTAAGGCAGTGGGTTTTATGGTTGGCTGTTTTTATATATTTTGTACTTTTTGGATTCCTGGGATTGGGCACTATTTTTCTTGTCTCTGTATGTTTGTCACTGTCTGTGATACCTGGCTTGGTGAACATGTATACACAGTTTTCTCCTTCTTCCTTTCTTTTCAGTTTAAGGACTTTTTGATGAGAGTTGCCAGACTCTAAGCAAATATATTCTTACCAGCCTTTATACTTATACTCAATCCATTACCAGGAGCAGGTCATTTCTATAGTTTTAGCACTAATTCAGAAAAGGGCAACTAGGTGGCACAGTGTAATAGAGAGCCAGGCCAGGAGTCCAGAAGGCTCATCTTCCTGAGTTCAAATCCAGCCTCAGACACTTACCAGCTGTGTGACCGTGGGCAAGTCACTTCACCCTGTTTGCCTCAGTTTCCTCATCTCTAAAATGAGCTGGAGAAGGAAATGGCAAGCTGCTCCAGTATCTGCACCAAATGGGGTCATGAAGAGTCATACATGACTGAAAATGACTGCGCAACTAGAATTAAGGTCCCATTCTCAGATACCATTTTTAAAACCAGGTGTTCCCAACCCAAATCAACAGGCAAGTACTAATTAAAACAGTACCTATGCATTCAATTTCTTCCCCAAGAAGAAATTCTTCATAATCACATTCTTCATAATATTCACAATATGCAATGTTGCATAAGTTCCATCCGGCAGTGTCATTTTTATCGGGTTATAGATTTAGAGCTAGAAGTGACCTTAGAGACCACCTAGTCGAGGAACTCTTAACCTAAGATCCCCTGGGACTCTGTGAATACATTGGGGGCGGGGGGGACAGGTGTGTGAACTTCGTTGAGAAAAAAAATTACATCTTTATTTTCACTACTCTAACTGAAATATAGCATTTCCTTCAATTATTTAGGCTTCTCCAGGATGTCAAAGAAGTCCATGACACAAAAATGTTAAGAACCTTTGATCTAGTCTAACTCCCTAATTTTACAGATCAGGCAGCTGAAGCCTAGAGAGGATATGACTTCACCAGGTTTCTGTAGGAAAAGTGGCAGAGCTGAGATTAGAACCCAGATCCTTTCACTTCCAATCCAATATTTATTTCACTTTCCTGTGTTCTGCTCACATGAGTGACCAAAAGTGAGTAATAATTTTTAGGCTGGCCAAATCTTTGGTGGTTCTCTCTCATATTTTGTTTGCACATCCAGGGAAGACAGCAGACCATTGTTATTGGGTCAACAAATAGTTGCCCCAGTACACCTCTGTAGGAGTCAGCTGGTACCACTATTTCTTTCTTCTTCCTCTGACCTTTACTGAATGTTTTTTTCCTCTCTGGATCTCTGTAATTGTCCCTTGGAAGACAAACTTCTTCTTCAAAGGGTCCAGTTCCCTCCCTCTTCTGGAAGAGTCTCACATTTGTCATTTAGCTTCAAGTGTTCACTCATCCTCATTCTTCCCTCTGTATCCAATTGTTCCAGACTCTAACCTCCTGAACACAGATCAGGAAATTCATCTGACTCTTCCTATCCTTTTTCTTTGTTTTCACATTGAAGCCCTTCTTCTGATCACCTTCTTTTCTAGGTAGGAAACCAGCTCATACTTTGAGCACAGTTAACAGTCACATGACCATGACAGAAAGCATATGATAAAATTCTCCCTTTCTGGATCTCCATCTTTTCTGGAAGCAAGGTTATTAGCTTGACCCTCGCATTTTGGCAGAGGTGGTAACTGAGGCCTGGAGAGGTCACCGGGTACCCAAGGTCACACAGGCACACAGTGACAAAGCTATATCCGGAATACAAATGTCCTGCCTCCTGGTTCAGTGGACTTTCTACTATATTACCCTGCCTTCCATTTAACCTCCTGGGTCCATTCTCTCATCTGTGAAATGAGGAGATTTAATTAGGTGAGCTCTAAGGTTGCTTTTTGCTCTGACTTTCTATGAGTCTAGATATTTACCCTTCATTTCCTCCCCATTCAGTTCCTTTTAGTCAATTAATCTGCTCCTATGAGGCCATTATATATAGTACTACACTGTTTATTATATATTGTACCATAGTTTTTTTAAATTGATATCTAACTTTTTGCCTAATTATACTCAGTTTCCCCTGTTAGAATGTAAACTCTGACAGCAGGGATTCTGTACCTTAGATCTCTTCGTAGCCCCTATAATACCCAAAATGGGGCTGAGCACATGATAATTGTTCAACTAATATCTGTTCCTTTTTGGCTAAATCACTTGAATTCTAAGGCCTTGATGTAGAAACTGATCCTTTTGCATATTAACCTCTTGACCTCTTGATCTCTTGGGTGAGAATGGATCATAGAGGGGTTATTTCTGGGTAGAAAAACATAAACAAAGCTAATATCAAGTTATTTGGAGTGAAATTTCATCAAAACACACATGGGGACATGTGCACAAATGGATACCAACATGTCATTTGGGGAAAATGAATGTTCATGAGGAGGAAAAAAAGGATCATTTCCTTTTAAAGTAATGAGTTGATAAAGAAATGAAAATAGTTGGTACTCCTGTCTAGTATAGGGCTTTATACATATATATATATATATGTATAGCACATGTTCAAAAATATTTTTGATTGACTGAATGAATAAATGAAGAAGCAAATTTTAAGGTGTAAATTTTGATGCTTTTAGACAATCTATCAAAAAAATTCCACTAGGCTATCAACCCTTCTCACAGGCCCCATTAAGAAAGTGTGAAACATGAGGCCAGTGCTTAGGCAAATAAACACGTGTGGGGTTGGGACTTGCTAAGGATGATGTCCCTGAGATGACCCCACCCCCAAAGAGTCTACTATATCTGATCTGAATCAGACAACTATAAATAAATACCTATAGGAAGTCCTCTCTGAATAGACTTCTCCTAAGACCCTTTGAACTTGTTTTCATATCGGTAGTAGGAGATTGAGTAAATTTGCTTGTAAATACCTTTAGCTGATCAGATGCTAGGAGATACTTTTATTCAGAAAATTTCTCATTAAAATTTCTCATAAATTCAGAAAATTCTCATTAAGGACTTACTATGTATACTGCATGGGAAGTTTATGATGTAGTTCCAGTGATGATGTATGTTAGAAAAGGATCCTTCTCCCAAAAAACACATCATTAAAGACACATAACTAGAAGAAGAGAGATTATAGAATGTATGTGATGTATCAAGAGTGAGGGACACCAGAAAACAGCTCAAATGCAGTACAGATGTCCATGAAACGTTAAAATAATCAAAGGAGGGGCTCCAGCATGTTGAGCAGACCCTCTACAGAGGCTTCAAAGGAAACATGTATAGGAACTTCACAGGATGAGACAGCATTGGAGGTGGGAGAGGTATACTGTGGATGGATGGAAGGTGGGTCTACACCAGTGAGAACACAGTTCCATTCAAAATATTATAGCGAAGTACAACTTCACTAGGTGAAGGGCTCGGTGCTGGGACATAGAGAGGAAAAATGTCATGGTCTCTGTCTAAAAGAAGCTTACAGTCTAATACAACAATGAAGCAAAACAAAAAACTCCCATGTACTGTAGAGATGAAAATCCAAATTGGATCAAGTCAACAAACATTGATTAGCCAAGTGCTTAATATGTGCCACACACTGTACTAAGCACTGGGAATTCAAATATATGGAAAAAAAAGACAGTCCCTGCTCTCAAGGAGCTCATATTCTAATTGGGGAAGACAGTATTTAAAAGGAGGCTAGACAAGGGATGAGTCAGGGCTCAGGGACATAGTAGAGAAAGTCTGGAGAGTAAGGAGTACATCTTGGAGAGGAATGACTGACCTGGGCATTTTCCTTAAGATGGAGATTCTGCTAAGAACCAGTCAGTCAGAGGGAGAGGCTGCAGGGTGGAGGGCACTTCAGTGGGGGAAGTCCAGTGGGTGGATTGAGCTTCCAGGATGAAAAGATTTCTATGGCCTGGCAGAGAAAGTCCAGAGGGTTAGGATTTCAGCCAGGAGAGGAAAATGATTAAATCCAACTTTGCACATCGGCTGCTTTTTAAACATAAAGCTCAAAGCACCCAGAGATATGCTAAAGCCAACTCCAAACTACTCACAAGAGCTAAATGTTAAATGTTCAGTGTGAGCACTTATACCTTGGAAATTGGTAAACACGACAAATCAGGACTCGATTAACTGTTTTGTTGATTGTCAAGACTTAAGAAATTGATGGAGAAAATGTTAGCGATGCAGGCCAAACTTCAAATGTAGCATGAGTACAATTTTTTTTTTGAGGACTAGTTGTTAAACCTTTACCAATATACCCCTGAGAACATCTGTTTGGTTTTTCTGGGGAAGAATGAATTCAAAACAGTTTCTTTTGCCTTTATTAATATATAAACTAAACTAAAAATGTTATAGTTAGTTTTCCATAGTATAATGGTGATAATGTGAAAGGCTATTAGCTTGAGATTAAATATACATTCCTTATTACTGACCATAGAAGTTTTTAGCTCAGTGAGTTAGTGCCTAGTGCCCTCAAGGCCAAAGTCAGAAATTTGAGTCCATATGTGGGGCAATTAGGGTCATAGATTTAGAACTGGAAGGGACCACCTTGATCATTTAGTCCAACGTCCTCTTTTTGTAAAGAAGAAATTGAGGCCTAAAGAAGTTCGATAACTTGTACAAGGTCACACAGATGATCTGTAACTAACCGACTAACAGAGATGGCATCCCAGGTTCACTTGCTTCAAATCTAGTCCACTTTCTACTGGAATGTACTGCTTTCTTCAGGGGACAAACTCTTGTTTGGTAGCCACAAATTATAGTCACCCCTTCTTCAATCATTCTATCTTCCCAATGCATGGTTGCCATATTGAAGACTGAGACTATGAATGGCTTGACTCATTCCATCTCCGTTACTGAAAAAGCAATTTAAAGAACAAGCCCTATTGGCAATAGGTCAGTAACATTATCTTTATATAAACAGAGGTTATAGTTTCTAATATGTTTTCTAGGGTTATTTGTCATTTTCAAAAAATATAACTTTTTCAGACTCAAGTTTGACTAATAAACTGCTGTCAACACAAAATATTTCTTACATATTTGGTCTTTTATCCTAAGGAAACTCATTACCATTAGATGTACTTTACTCTTCTCCTTCTTTTCTTCTCTTTCTTCTATATTTTGTATAGATGATGCTAAACATAATAAATTCTTAGAGGTCACAGAATATAGAAGAGGTCCTTGCCCTCAAGGAGATTTTATTTTGTAATTTGGAATTATTTGGACTTCAATAATCTTATCCCAAGCTAGAATTTTACCAATGTACGACATCTGGATTTTAGTACTTGGGAAATCACATATTTTAGGGGGGAAAATTGGTTTCCTATTTTAAAAAAACAACAGAAACCACTACCAAACTATGTAAAATGAAATTCCACTGCCAAAAAATCTAGAATTAGAGAGTAAGGTCAGGTCTTAAGATTTAAAGGCATCATGCTAATGGCTTTGAGAGGTTGTATGTTTCTGAAGAATTAATAGTAATAACAAATCCTGCAATGTGAGCAACTGAAAGAGTCCCCAAAAGTGGTGCAACATGAACCAAAGTCTCCAGATGATAAAGAGGTTCAAAACACCACATTTCCTTTGCTAAATCCCAAGCAGATAGCAGTTAGCCAGACCAATGCATCCATAACCATGCTCCCTGTCTAATAACCTCTACTTGTCTAGGAATTAATCAACAGACCTTAGTACTAAGAGATAATTCATTTTCCACGGAAGAAGACCATTAGGAAATCTTGACTTTCAATGCTGCCTAACATTTAATCATCATATTCACATTTCTTGGTGGGGGGAAAGGCCAGATGTAAAAAGTCTTCCATTAATGGAGATGACAGGAAGATTCATGGGTTTCGGTTTGGAAAATGGAGGTGCCCATCAAAGTTACTTTATCGTTTAGGCTGTGAAACAAGCTTCTCTTAGATTGTTGCCTCCAGGAGTATTAAATTATTGTTCATTCATTTAGAAATTTAAAAAGTGACCACTTTTAGGCTAGCAAAGAGTTCGGCTTACTCTTTTAAGTTTCTCACACAGCTATATTCTTTCATGTGTTTATTCTACAGTGTATTCTCAGGTCATTTGTTGATAGAAGAAAGGAGTTGTTCTGTGTGCCATTGATTTAATGAGGCTAATGTTTTTATATGATCCAATTTGGGCTTTTTATTTAGATGTATTGGCTGCAACTGGGGCAGCTAGGTGGTGCAGTGAATAGAGTGCTGGGTCTGGAGTCAGAAGGACCTGAGTTCAAATTTGACCTCAGGCACCTACTAGCTGTGTAACCTTGGGCAAGCCACTTGACTCTGTCTCAGTTTCCTCATCTGTAAAATGAACTGGAGAAGGAAATGGCAAACCATTCCACTATCTTTGCCAAGAAAACCTCAAATAGGGTCCCAAAGAGTCAGACACAACTGAAACTACTAAATAACAAAAATTGGCTACTACCTAGTGATAAGGTCTGTAGGCTAGAAAAATAAACTCATTTTAGTTTTGAAATAGCTTGTGGAGTTTTTTGTGGGGGAAGGGAGAAGGCACATGACATTTCTAGGAGATGATTAATATGGACAACTAACAGAATAATGTTTATGAAGTTGGGAAAACTCAAAATTAACAGAGCAATAGAGAATATAAGATTAATTGAATTTTCTTTTCTTATCTTGGGCATTCTTTCTTTAACATCCTAAATTTGACCAAAAACAACCTCGTTGCTGGGTATTTTACATTATATTTGACCATTTAATAGACATTTGATCTAAAGCAAGACTTAGTATTGAGAGTGGACCTCTAGGATGGAGTAGGGAAGTCATTTCTAAAAGCAAGCAGCAGCTTTCATGGATTCTGTCAAAAGCTGGAAGCTGAGAGAGATCAAGCACTGTAAGTCCATTGACCTCTTAGTTTGAGAAAATTTGTATGTTGTCCAGATAGTTTTATATTTCTATATATCAGTGAATCTATTATCTCAGTGGCAAAGGTACTCCTTCCAGTAATGCAGATAACCACCCATCTACATGTTCCCATCTAGTGTGATTCTCATCCACCTCTTTCTCTAATTCCGCCCAAAGTGCTAGATTCCTTCTGGATCTTTTAAAGTCTGGGATCACAGCACAGCCCTTGGGCTGCCCATAAGTTAGCCCTCATTCTTGTTCTATGTCTTTACCTCCTTTGCCAGTCATCACTGCTAATAAATGGGTGGCCCAAAGAGGAATGGAAAGAGGCATGACTTAGAGACTGATGGAAAAATGCGCTCAAATTCACTTCAATTCAATTCAGCAACGATTGTATATCTAATCTATCCGGGCTCTTTCCTCTCCTCCACAAACCCTTCCAAAAAAAGGTAAGACTTTTGTGTAAATTGTTCCTGCCATGGGAGAATCTTAAACCTAAAGAGGGAGCATGAATATGCACATATGTATAAAACAAATAAAGGCAATATATAGTAATTCACAATTTAATGCCCTTTCATGATTTGGAACCCTGGAGGGTGGTAGTACAAGCATTATTATTCCCATTTTATAGACAAGGAAAATGAGGTTTGGAGAGGTTATATGTGTTTGATAGCTGGTAAGTATCTAAGGTAAGACTTGAGCCAGATCTTCTGACTTGAAGTCCATTCTTTGTTCTACTACATATGCTAAATGAAGAATGAACTATAAGTTTTAAAAGTGAGAGGGCCCATAAAATTCCACAGCTAGAAGGAACATTGGAGATAAGGTCTAATCCCTTTATTTTACACTCAAGGAAACTGTAGGCCGGAGAGGAGAAGAGGTTTACATAACACTGCTCTGCTCTCCCTTTAATTCGATCTGCCTCAACTCTAGAAGGCATAAAATCCAGATCAGATACAAAAGACAATGCTTGTTACAAATTATTAAAATTAAAGTATATTTTTTTCTTTCAGTTAACAAATAATACACTATAAAATAGAAAGTAATTTACTATCAGTGACAATAGCTATATCAGGCAGATTCATATGGGATGGTAGAGAGGGTGAGCTGAGTAGGAGACAAATTGATTTGAGAATGACTGATGTATGCAAGCAAAATGTATCAATAAAAATTAAACCCTTTGGAGGTTAGGGGAGAAAAATCAATCTGCCAATCAAGCCTAAATAGTATCATTTCAATGTAGGGTAGGGTTTTTCAGTCAACTTTTAGGCAATCCAATGATGAGCCTCTCTCAATTTAGCTAGGCTGGTCAGACATAACTGTCCAATGTCAAGCAAATACTTGGAGTATTTCTTGCTTGGTAGAACCTGGCATTTTAGAGAACCCAGGGCCACCTTTTCACTATGATGAGTCATCACAATAGGACTTCAGCAGAGTTACAATAATGTCCTCAACAGAGCACAATATTGATTGTAAAACACCACCACCAACACTAAAGCAGCTTACACAGCTTTCAGTTGCTGCCTCTTTTTAAGAAAAAGGGATAGAAAGTGAGAAAGAGAGAAGAGGGGATGAAGATGAGGGGGAGAGACACAGGGAGAGAAAGGGAAGGGAAGCAAGGAGAGAAAGCAAAAGAGGAAGAGAGAGAAACAGGGAGGAAGACAGAAAGAGAGGAGGGTGGGGGGGAAGAGAGAGAGAGAGAGGGAGAGAGAGAAGAGAGAGAGGAGAGATAGGAGAGAGAGGGGAGAGGGAGAGAGAGAGGGGAGAGGGAGAGAAAGAGAGAGAGAGAGAGAGAGAGAGAGAGAGAGGGAGAGAGAGAAGAGAGAGAGGAGAGATAGGAGAGAGAGGGAGGGAGAGGGAGGGAGAGAGAGAGAGAGAGAGAGAGAGAGAGAGAGAGAGAGAGAGAGAGAGAGAGAGAGAGAGAGGAGGGAGAGATCTCACATTTTTGAGGGTCATTTCTAGCAGGGAGAGGAGATCATTGTTCAAATGTTCCTTGCTGCACATCTGAAAGCAATAGCTAGCTTACAGTTGGCATTATTAATAATTGTGGAGCCTTTTTCCTTAAAAAAAAGAAGCTAATCCCATTTTGTGTTCACTTTCATAATTCATCAGGAAATGCCACACAATTATCCTTCTTTTCTCATTGTTTTTCAACTGCTTCACATCACGGCAATTACATTAACTCTCCCGTAATAGAGAGAAGTCAAATGCCCAGCTGTTAGGTAATTTCCCTGTGATTAAAGCAGAGGGGTTGATCAGAAAGCTGATGTTCAATAAATTAATCAAGAAATAAGGAATGAAAGCCAGCGTTTGATGTTCCCTCGATGCACATGTGGTTCTCCAGATGTTTTGACTTAATTTCTGCTCTAATAAAAGTAAAATAAAACTGGGAGCAACTCAAGAGCCGATGAGCAGTTCGCACTTTGGGAATGGCCAGCTCCAAGCAGAAGCAAGCGCCTGCTCAGATCAGAAGCTCTCCATTGTGGGGTTTGTATAATGGGCTTTGACTAAGTGACCAAGAAAAAGGCCGATTCGAATACTGAACATCCTAGTTAGGTCTAAGTCCTATGGAGAATATGAACTTGACATTCCTCAACCACCACCCCCATGTCAGGTGGTTGTTAGTCACCATGATAAACGTGTACAGCTTCCTTATCTGCCTGTTTTTCTAAACATGGGAGGCTCAAGGAGAGCCAAGAGTTAATACAACTACAATCCTTGCGCCTCTATTCATAGATCGAAACATTCAATAAAGCTTGGCAACATATGTTTGAGTTCCAAAGGAGCAGTAATACCAGTAATCTTTGGCATTCATTTTAAGGTTTAACAGCCAATCTGTGCCTCCTCCCCTCCCTTCAAACCGAGCTACCAATTTTTGTGGCCTTTATAGTTCCCTACATCCAGTTATGGGGGCAAGTTGGTAATTGCAAGGCAGTGGCAGTGGCTGCCCTTTCGAGCAGCAATAGTTAGCTGATTAACCATCTGGTTTGAAGAAAGTGTTGGATGTCTGCACCTGTGGAACACATCACACTTGTTGCTAAAATGGAGTAGAACTCACCCACTAAGAAAGAAAGTCACATGGAGCCCTGCTTTTGCTTTGTGATCTCATGCTCACTGGTCCATCCTTGCTGCCCACATAGGGAAACTGAGGCTGAGAGAAACAAATACTGATAGGATCATGACCAGCAGGGGTCCTGGCATTTTATGCAAACCACCACAGCCTGAATCCTAAATAGGCTTGCTTATGCGATTTATAACTCAAGAGGGCGAGAAAGCCTGGGAAGAAGGACCTCACAAATTCAATAAAAACAATATACCAGGTCTCAGGACTGCGGGAGACTGTGTGAGGTCTCTGAAGCTGTGGAAAACCCAATTTTTGGCAGCTCCTACAGCTGGACGTATTTTTGATTGAGTCAGACCCTAAATAAGGTCATGAATCACCAACTTTCAAGAAAGAACCCTCCATTTAGAGCCTATAAATTAAGGGCTAGACCACTTATATCAGCCCTTTGTAGACCCAAAGCCTCTGGTTGTGCTATCCATACCTTTCTGCTATTCCTGTTCAGGAACCATGGTTTTCTTTCCCCAGGTTACCTTTCTTCCCCATGTAGAGCTGAACCAGTTTATGGTAAGTTTTATATTGTTATTTTAAATTAAAAAACATTAGAAGTGATTATTCATAAATCAGAAATGGAAAGAAATAAATCCCACCTAGGACTATGTGATTTTGGAATTGAAAAGGTCTTCAGAGATTGACTAATAGCCTCATTTTACAGAGAAGCAAAAAGAGACCCAAAGGGTCTTAAGGGGTGAGTAGGTTAGGTTAGCTATGTGGAGGGGACAGGGGGAGGATATGCCAGGTGTGTGATTGAATTAGAGTGTTTTTTAAGGGAATAGTAGGAAGTATGGTTGAATAAGTACAGTAGAATCAAATCATGGAAAGATCTTGAATTCCATTCCCTGTAGTGGTTTCCTATAGTTGTCATTTATTAGTCACAACCACTTTTGACACTGAGGACAATATTGCTACTAGCTAATGCCAAAATAAAGACCTTGGACTTGGAGTCAAAAAGGTCTAGGTTCAGATCTTGCCACAGATACTTCATATCCCTATGGTCCTTGCGAAAGTCACTTCACAAGCCTGTAACTCAATTTCTTCATCTGTAAAATGAAAGATTTAGGCTTGAGGATATCTAAGTTCTTCTAGCTATGATCCTATGACACTTTCAGATGTCCAAATGATCAGGCACCTTCAAATAACCTCCTAAGGATAAGGATCATCACTTTGAAAATGCTGATCAGCTCTGGTACAACTGAATTCAATAGGTGAATTCAATTTCTTAGGTAGAAAAGCTGAAATTTAAAAGTTAAATAACGTGCTAGCCATGCTCCAAGGCTACATAGGAAGCCAGCTCCGTGAATACAAACATTCCAGTCCTCAGATACCAACTCCAGTGCTCTTTCCCCAATACCATCCTCTTCCGCTGTTGGGCTCTTCCATTATGGCCCCATTTCTGTGTGCAGCACTGCAGCATTTTCTGCTCTTGTTTTTTTTTTTTTTTACACTGCCCCATATGTTGAATTCAGTCACTGCAGGTCTGACAACCTCTCCGATTTATGAATTAAGCTGAAGCCACACAAGCATTAGTTTTGAGCCATCACCATACGAACAGAGGAAATGGTGATAATAAATACTTTTCATCTGTGACATTATTATTGGTAACATTTTCAGTCCCGTCATTGGTTTTGATTTGTTGCTAGGGACGTTCGGAATAAGCACTTTGAAAACACTGACCAACTCTTTTGCTACTATGAGTTCACTGGATTTTAGTTCCATTTTTTTTTAAGGTGGAAAAACTGAAACAGAAAAGTTAGAGAATTTGTCCTAGGCCCCTATGTAGTCACAGCTGGGACCAAAACCAGATCTCAGATGTTGCAAAGTGCACAAGAGATAAAACCTTAATCTACTTGATAAATTATGCCAAAACACTCATCCACTCTCCCTGCTTCCGTGCTGGGACACAGCACAATACCACACAGTCACTGATTCAAATGAAAGGAAGGAAGGAAGAGTGTGGGAGGGGGAAGGGAAGAGGATAAAGAGAGGGCATGGAGATAGATATGAAGGGGGGATTATCCTTAGAAGACAGAAGAATGTAGAAACAATCTACCTTAAATTTAGAATTTCTTCATGTTATGCTCCAGCTTTCTTTTTGGGGGTGGTTGGGAGGGGGGGTGTTGTTATTGCAAATTTGGAACCCTTTCTGTACAAACAGCAGAATTTGGACATGGGTGAGTAATAGTTTGCAAACACAGAGTCTCACAGCTGCCTGTGAAATATATGAGAAAATACTTTAGAAGATAGATGATTATTACTTGTGAAAAACTGAGATTTTTTTTTAAGTTTGCTCCATTCCATACCTTTCCAGGAAATACCAAATGATTCTCTTTGCTTTCTTCTTGTTTAAAACTTTAACTAAAAATTTTTCAAATTAGCTTTTTACATTGTCTCCTTAAGAAAGTCAAGTATAACGCCCAGATACTGTCCAATTCTTTTTTGATTCAAGTATGACGCTGTTTGCAAAATAGATACTTGCTAAGCTTGATTCAGAATGGAGTCCTACCAAAGTCTGATACTTCTTCTAAGACTACCCGTATCACTACATCTTTCCGAGGTAAAGAATTGTAGTTTTGGATGTGAGGGTTTAGGTGGAAAAGAAGAAAAATCCAAATGAGGGTGAGGGAAGGAGGGTGGGAGTGAGAGATTGAGAACAGAATGTAAAATAGCTTCAGGGGGAAGAAAATGATTGTGGACACCTGGACCAACCATGTTGAAAAGAAACCAAACACCTAACCCACCCTGGAGGGAAAGAATTCGCTGCCTGTGTTTGGTAGACCAAAAGTGAGCCCTTTAGATAGAAGCCCATGCCCAGTGGTGGCAACACAATGAATAATCAAAAGATCTTAGGAATGTACTGCTTTCCTTTGAGAGGGCCAGGATAAAGCATCCACCTGGATGGGTACCTACCGACCAGGACTACAGGCCCTATAGTGCTAAGAGTCTCAGGAATTAAGGGATCCCATGGGGCTTTGATGAAAGCTAGGGAGGGACCTGAGTAAAGCCCTTGAAGGAAAGGACTGCATCTAGTTCCTTAAATATGGTAAGTGCTCAATAAAAATGTGTCAGCTGATTTTTCTCATCATCAAACAGAAACCATTAAGTATCTGCTTATATATGGAGCTGGGGTTTACACTTTGCTAAGCAGTGTGATCAAGAAACTATCCAAGTATCCGCCCATTTTTAAGCCTACTACAAACTGGGCTCTGGTCCCTGGCCACAAAAATACCTAACTCCTGATATTCATTTTTCTCCTTAACCTGGAGTTGCCACTCGGGCATCATTAGTGGGATGGTAGAAGAGGAGAGATAGCTATGTTAAGGTATGCCATTATATGAATAGTAATGGGTCAAAGGTGGCCATAAATAGGGTCAATAACATCTACCTTTAGTTTCTGTTCTCACTTTTATGATAGAATTGATCTCTGAAGCAACAAACAGACACCACAAATTGGACAACCATGAAAGATTTGCGATCATATTCTTAGGAAGGATACCTTTTCAAGTCCCATGGCTGTTTAGTTGAGTTGCTCCAAACCAGGATCAAAGAATAATCAGGCACCAAATGGGAGATACTGTTTCATCATTATAATAAATCAGCTGGACAAACTGTGACTTAGACAAGATACTCCAGGGGCAACTTGTCAGAAGTCGCAGAGTCTATTCAACAGGATAAAGTCAGTTGCTCAGTGGAATAATGGGCACTGGACTTTTGACTATAGGTTGACATGGGACCAGATTAGAGAAAATTGAAAGCTGCTTTTAAAATTTTCTTGTAGACAATGGCACCAAGGTATCTCAATAGGTTTTGAGTCATAATTTTTGATAACAATAGCAGTTTACATCTTTTATATCCATTATCTCATTGAAACTCACCCCTGAATCTGTACCTAAATAGTTGTGTGACCTTGGACAAGTCCCTTCCCTTTCTATGATCTTCAATTTCCTCATCTCTAAAATACGGGGATTTAGACAAAATGACCCTTAAGGTCCCTTGCTGCTCTGGTATTATACTATTCTATGACAACACTGATTGCCAAAATGTTACTTAAAAGCATCTGATCATCTGAACGTTAGGCAGTGACTTTATGATGGCACTGGGTCCAATATTATCATCAGTGTCAAAAGTAGTTGGTTGTTTTTGATAAATGGCAACTATAGTAAATGACTTTGTGAGATTTAGTTGAAAACTCTTTGCAATTTGGCTCTACCTTACCCACTCAACCATACCTTCCTTCAATGCATACATGAGTGTACCTCTAACCTCTTTAAATATCCTAAACATAGCCATCTTTCCAATCCAGTTTATGTTTTAACTCTTCTGAGGAGTCTTTCACGGTTTCTTAGGGCTGTAATGGTTTTTCCCTTTGCTAATAACCAACCCTTACACATTGTACCATACTTTTAATTTTCTTCTTCTTTCTTTCTAACATTCATTTAAAAAAATTTGAGTTCCAAATTCTCTTGCACCCTTTTGTCCCCCTCCATTGATAAGATAAGCAATATGATATCAATTATACATATGAAGTCATTTAAGACATATTTCCATATTAGCCATATTGCAAAAAAAAACAAGAAAAAGCAAGAAACATAGAGTGCAAAAAAGTATGCTTCAATTTGTACTCAGAATTCATCAGATCTCTCTCTCTCTCTCTCTCTCTCTCTCTCTCTCTCTCTCTCTCTGTAGATAGCATTTTTCATCAAAGGTTCTTTAGAATTGTCTTGGATCATTGCATTGATCAGAGTAGCTAGGTCATTGATCATGGTTGTACTATAGTGGTTTTTTTAAATAATTAATTTTTAGTTTTCAACATTCACTTCCACAGTATTTTGAGTTTTAAATTTTCTCCCTCTCCCTTTCCTCCCACCTCCCCAAGACAATGTGCAATCTGATACAGGCTCTACTTATACATTCATATTAAACATATTTTTGCATTAGTCATGATATAAAGAACAATTAGAACTAATGGGAGGAACTATGAGAAAGAAGAAACAAAACAAAACAACAAAAGAAAAGGAGAGCAAATAGTATGCTTCCATCTGCATTGAGACTCCAAAGTTCTTTCTCTGGATGTGGATAGCATTTTCCATTGAGTCTTTTGGAGTTGTCTTAGATCCTTGCATTGCTGAGAAGAGCTAAGTCTATCAAAGTCAGTCATCACACAATGTGGCTGTTACTGTATGTAGTGTTATCCTGGTTCTGCTCATTTCACTCAGCATCAGTTCATATAAGTCTTTTTAGGTTTTTCTGAAGTCTGCCTGCTCATCATTTCTTACAGCACAATAGTATTCCATTACATTCATATACCACAACTTGTTCAGTCATTCTCCAATTGATGGATATCCCCTCAATTTCCAATTCTTTGCCACCACAAAAAGAGCTGCTATAAATATTTTTGTACATGTGGGTCCTTTTCCCATTTTTATGATCTCTTTGGGATACAGACCTAGAAGCTGTACCATAGCCAACTGTATTCTCTTACATTATTTTCCTCTTCATTGCCCAAATATAATTGTTATTAGCCTGGTCTGGAATTTTATACAAATTTGGTCAGAAATGGGCCTTGTCCTCTGGGAGCTTGGAACATTGCAAGCTCCAACAAGGCTATAAACCTTTCAAGAGTCATTAACTTATAGAATGTTGGAGCTAGAAGACAACTTAGAACATGGAACATAAAATGTGTGGAATTTTCTGTAGGACAGTAGTATCAAACTCGAATAGAAATGGATCCCTGTGGCCACATGTTGACTTAGAAAATCACAAATTATTATTATCTGTGTTGAATTATATTTTTATTTATTTTGGTAAACATTTCCCAATTAGCCTTTTTAATTTTAATCTGGTCCAATAGGTGCTGGGGAGTTCTGAGAGCTATGAGTTTAACACTTCTGCCTTCGTACATAGGAATCAGAAATAGAAGGAAGATTAGAATATAGAACAAAGAATGGGTACAATTGGGAGGAGCCTTAGCACACAGAACATAGAGTCATAGAGCTGGAATGAATCTTAGAACATAGTATGTTAAAGCTGGAAAAGACCTTGGAGAATATCTAGTCCAGGGGTGGGGAACTGGCCTTGAGGCCACATGTGGCCCTTTGACTGAATCCAAACTTCACAGAACACTTGAGGACCTAGAGGATCACATGTGGCCTCGAAGCTACAAGTTCCCCACTCCTGATCTAGTCTAACTCCTTCATTTTACAGATGGGGAAAACTGAGGGCAAGGACTGTGGACCATGTTTTTTAAAATTTATTTTGCCCTTTCCCACAGTACCTAGCACAGGGCCAGGCACATTGTATTGACTTAGTAAATTCTTGTCTATTTAATGGGAACTGCTGTTTAATACTATATTCAGTAATGAGTAATATAGGACAATCTTGGCTCTTCTCACAGTGGGAATCACTCAAGGAATGGAAATGTGTTTAGGAACTTGTGGATAATGAAGTGAGGGAGTGGGTTCATTTAAGCTCCTGCCACTGTAATGAATTTCATGTTGGCAGGTAATCTCTGCTCACATACCAGGGTCTGGTTTCCAAGAAAGCTCTCTGATTTTCACCTAGGTTTGCAGGTGAGTCAGACAAGGCGCAAATAAGCCAACTGACTTCCCTCTGGGCTACAGCCTGAGAAGCTTGGGCCAAACCTGAACCAACATCCGTTCTGTTTCATACCTCTGTGTTATAGAGCTGGCAGACCACAAATGTCTTTCCCACCCATTGATGTTAAGAAGGCAGCCTCAGTTTTCAAGATTTGAGAAATGTGGTGAACTTGGGGCAGGAAGAATCTGTCACACAAGGAGAAAAATGTATTCTGTAGCTTCCATATATGTGTTTTAATTTAATCTTTCTTTCTTTAGTACAGGCAAATTCTAAGAGTTGGGGAAAGAACTTTAAGTCTTAGAACACTGCTGCTGTTTCCAGCTTTCAGTAGCATATTTGATTTTGGTTTGTTTAAATTATATGTAAAAAAGGAATGACATGCTTCTTCATTTCCTTAATTAATAGCATGCTTCTTAATTAATTTCCTTACACTTTGGGAAATGGGCATATGAGGCCAAGCTGGCTCTGGTTCCTTTTCCCCACCCAGCAAACAGGACTCCCAAATCAGTATATGTGACAGATAAACATGTGTGTTCTAAATCAAACCCATTTCCTTCATGTTGAGATATGGCTGATTTCTCTTGAGAGTCCTGCAACAAGAATCCTTTCAACAGGTTTAGAAATAGAAAGAGTCAGGCTCTCATGTCTTTTTCATCATCTCCTGTTATTCTCTGCCCACCAAGATGCAAGCAAGTTTTGCCTGCATCTGATTGTAACTATTTGCCACCATAAAGTCAAGTCCAAAGGAGGGTGCCAAGAGGAAAAAATAACTTGTTAACCTTTTCTTTGGGTGGTTTTCTTTCCCCTCGTTGCATTTACATTGGCCTTAAAGAATTGGGACATTTCGCAGATGGCTTAAGGTCTATAAACTCTTATTTAAGCCATCCTGAGCCAAGTATAACAGGTAGCAGTCCAGACTTGTCTAAAAAGGATAAACCCCAGCTAAGCATGTAAATAATACCCTAGTGCTTTTTATCATATAAACACATACACAGAGCCAGGTACATTAAAAGACCTCTCCACATTTCCCTCTTGTTATCTTATAAAGTATTAGGTATGGAAACCAGGCCCTTTGCAGATTATTTTTTTAACCATCAGCAAATAGATTAAATGAAAATAATGGTGTGGCCTCTAGAAGGCCCCAGAATGAAACACCCTATTGGATTCATCATCAATACTTTCCCAAATGTTATTTTGGAAAATCAAAATCATCGTTGAGTTTCCTCCACTGAAACCCTGTGTGCCTAAATCATATTTCCAAAGCAGGAACCTCCATATTCCCTCCCACTAGATAGCGGGAAGACAAGAAGGAAGATCTCTGCCATGAGGAACACTGGAAGGGTCACATACTGGCTATCAGGAAATTACTGGGGTGATCCAGGCCATCAAGGCAGGGCTGTGAAGTTGCTTCTGGCAAGTTGGAAAGAGCCTATCAATTATTCATGCAACTGAATAAACAGGGATTTTATCTCCTAGTATGAATTAAGAGATAAAAATTCCATTTCATGGGGGGAAAAAAGACTAAATACTGAATATTAGTCATAGCCAAGAAAAAAAGTGGGGTGGGGGGTGGCTGGGGAGGGAGAAAGGAATAAGTAGTATTTTCTGTTTGTTTTTCCCTTGAGCAGTTCCAGTATTTCCCAGTTCCCTTTACTCTCCCCACTGTTAAGACCCCAAATCTTGACAACCAGCCCACAGAGCCATGGATGGAGTTCTCAGTTCTCTTCTACTGATGGGACCTGAATTTTGCCTTTTGGACACCTTAAAGGATGGCATGCCACTCATTACTTGCCCAATGACTGCTCTCAGAAGGATGCTTCATTAACTAGAAGGGCTCTGCAAGCTCCCCAAGGTATCAGCTAAAGGTATTTTTACCTAAGATCAATTTACTAGTTTCAGTGGCAAGTCTGTGACGCAAAATAGAGTAAAGTTCATGGGCAAGTGCATAATAACCCAATGTCTTCCAACTTAAAGAGAGGAAAGAAGGCAAGTGAAACATGCGATATTTCATCTGTTTTCACAAAATACCAACAATCAACTGGATTCATCTTCCAACCATAGCCGTCTGCCTTGACAGCCCCCAAATGGCTGGAAAATAGGGGGAGGCAAAGAAAATTAGTGATTGAGGACTTGTTATTTTTTTCAGCATCAACTAAATACGGTCTCCACTCATTTTTAATTTTTTGTTAAACTAAAACCAAAGAAATCAGCTACAGAGACAGTTAACCCGGGCTATTATCATTAATACCACTTCTATCCCCCTCACCCGCATTCACCTGGCTAGAATGGTTAGGGGTGATTGATAGATATGGAAATGTCAAAGAAAATGCTAAGCAAACCCAAGGTCAGTTCACTGTAAACAAAAATGGCATTTTGTCAATAAAGTTACTTCTATTCAGTGCCTAAGCAGAAGTACCAAAGATTACCAGGAGGCAGGACCACTGATGTAAGTTTTTCAGTATACAGAAAAGCTTAAAAGGATCTGCCTATGAAACCAATTTTTTTTTTATCCTGGAAAAAGTTGATCAAAGCATTTGATTTAGTAGTTCTTATAGTAGACAAGCCTTCATCTGACATTTAAGAAATAAACTCAAAATTTTATCTAGTATGTACGATGTATAAGGCACTGTATTTTAGCCTTTGACCTGCAGAGAGGTTACATAAATCCTAGAGCCCAGTTTGCCCTGGCACCTAGCAATTTGATATTGGCATCAGGTACAATCTTGCCTGGAGAGCTATATCACTTTACTCTTCCCATGCATACCTGGTTGGCATTTGCTGTCCTGATAGCTTAAGAAAGGAAAGGAGGGAGGGATGGAGGAAGAAAGGAAGGAAAGAATCAACCTATCAATCAATAAGCATTTAAGGAAGGACAGAAGGAAAGGAAAAAGAAAGAGAACTAAAAGAAAGAGAAAGAAGAAAAAAGAAAAAGAATTTTAAAAAGAAAGAAAAGAACTAAAGAAAAAGAACTAAAAGAATGGAAAGAAAGAGAGAAAGGAGGGAAGGAAGGAAGGAAGGAAGGAAGAAGTAAAGCAATCCACAGCATTGGACGATATCTCTTGGTGTGGGTAGAAGTGAGTGCCTTTCCTGGGAGCTACATGGTTTTCTCAGATAGCCATCATATCTACAATAGAGACCTGAGTTTTACTCCCTTTGGGAATTCAAAGGAGGAGGATGTGGCTTAATGCTTTTCTTTTTTTTAAAGGCAGAATGAGCAAAGAGCCCTGACCACCAGGTCTACAACCTGTTCCATACATGATCAGGAATTCCCCTGCCCCTGGCTGTGTCTATACAACCACCTCAAGGATAAATATCCATCAAACTTGTTGTTTGGTGGAATTAATGAAAAAAGAAAAAGAAGAGAAGAGAAACTGGTGCAGAAACACTTTTCAACTATGCTACTGTGGCTGACTATAGACACAGCCAGAGAGCACTTGAGCCTCATAGACATATTCTCATGTGATTTCAGAGCTGGATGCTAATTTAAAGAATATTCAGTCCAACTCCCTCATTTTACAGATGAAGAAACTGAGACCCAACAAAGGAAAGTGATTGGCCCTCTGAAGGCCACTCCCTGCACTTCCTTTTCAGTACATTTGCAGCTTGTATCTGGAATTGGGGTGGAAGTTTCTATGGTTCCAGGAATATTTTAAGTGAATCTGAATTTCCATGAATTTCCACAAAATATAAATTAGGGGAGGATTCTCTATAAAAGTGGCCACAAATAGCACAATCAAATATGACTGAAAAATTTTTACAGATCCTTTTGCACACCACTCTTTAGGAACATAGGTGGAATCATATTGACCTCTGTAAAAAGAAAAAGTGGAGAGTTTATTTATCCTTTCAGAGGCAGTCTAATGTAGTGGTTAGAGAGTTAGACTTGGGTAAACCTGGATTTAGATCCTCCTACTAATGCATACTGGCTGTGTGGTAAAGTCCCTCAACCTTTCAGTGCCCCAGGCATCTTTCTAAGACTATCAATTGCAGAGAAGGTGCCAGTCTTCACTGGCTAAGGGAGCTGCTTCCTAGGAGCTCCCTTTGCTCATGAAATTCTAGGTCTTACTTAATAACAAAACAAAGCAAAAAAAAAAAAAAGATTCTGTACTACCTACCTCACAGGTTGTTGCAAGGAAAGTGCTTTGTAAACTTTAAGGCACTAGAAAAATGTGAGTTACTTTTATTATTATCTACTGCAGGATAATAAGCAGGTGTTCCAAAGTTTATAAAAAACACTCATTAAAGACCAAACCTGATTCCCCCCCGCTGGCATTTGGAAGGCTGTGAACAAAACAGCTTCCTGGTGCTGGAAGGAGAAACAAAAAACCCTTGCCTGTATCCTGCCGCCTTTTTAACAGCTTCTGTAGAATCCTTTGGCTACTGCAGCATCTCAGCCTCTGACTTCAGGCAAAGTTTGCTTTTCAGCCTCGAATTTTCAGTGTACAGAATTGTGGGCTTGGGAATGCAAGATTCTAGAGAGGATCTAAGTGATGGTTGCATTGGATGACTCTGTCCTTGATTTGGCACAAGCATTTCTTTTTACAGTTCAAGGAATGGCATTATATTTACTGGTTTATTAGATAACAAGAGAAGGACAACCCTTTGATTCCATTATAGAACCGCAGCATCATAGAGGTAGAAATGATCTTAGAGACCATCTGGTCCAGCCCCTTGCTTTTTTTTAAGAAAACAGAGGTTCATTAATTAAGTAGCTTCCCTAAGGTCACATAGCCAGTTTATGGGCAACACTCTTGCCACCAGACTACTCTTTTTCATCCATAATACTATGAAACTTCCTTATCTACAGAACTCATATCATGTAAAACAGGAGATACTTTTATAGCACAATATTACCCTTTCATAGAATTTTAACATTGATAAACATGAATGTCAAATGGGAGAGAAGAGAGATGTTGCAACCAAGTGTTACTGTTAGACAACCCTCCCACTTTAATTTTTGTTTGCCTGTAAACATAGTGTGTAAAATTGCATGATCTTTTTTTCATCTCCCAACATATGGAAAGTCTCTTTCTGACACACCTCATTTATACCTACACACCATTTTTCAGAAAGGCAGTGGCCCCAAGAACAGCTCCAGCTTAACTGCTGTGAGTAGAAGAATGGACTTCCCAGAAAGGGAATCTCAAATCAGAATTTAGAAATCTACAGTGACCAATATTAAAAATTATCACTAGTTTTCTCAATATTAGGGTAGTTGAAGGAAATATACACATATATAGACAGAGGGCTCAGGGTGAGTTGAATATGAAGGGATGATATCTAAAAAAATAAAATTAAATTAAGGGGTGATAGAGGAATGTATTGAGAGAGGGAGAAAGGGAGAGATAGAATGGGGTAAATTATCTCACATAAAAGTGGCAAGAAAAAGCAGTTATGTTGGAAGGGAAGAGGGGGCAGGGGAGGGGGAATGAGTGAATCTTGCTCTCATGGGATTTGACTTGAGGAGGGAATAACATACACACTCAACTGGGTATCTTACCCCAGAGGAAAGTAGAGGGAAGGGGATAAAAAGGGGGGATGATAGAAGGGAGGGCAGATAGGGAGGAGGTAATCAAAAGCAAACACTTTTGAAAACAGATAGGGTCAAAGGAGAAAATTGAATAAAGGGGGACAGGATAGAATGGAGGCAAATATAGTTAGTCTTTCACAGCGTGATTATTGTGGAAGTATTTTACATAATGATACATGTGTGGCCTATGTTGAACTGCATGCCTTCTTAGGGAGGGTGGGTTGGAAGGGAAGAGGGGAGAGAATTTGGAACTTAAAAGCAGATGCTCAAAAAAAAAGTTGTTTTTGCATGCAACTGGGAAATAAGGTATATAGGGAATGGGGCATAGAAATCTATCCTGCCCTACAAGAAAGTAAGGGGAGAGGGGATGGGGGGGGAATGGGGTGACAGAAGGGAGGGCTGACTGGGGATTGGGGCAATCAGAATATATACCATCTTGGAGTAGGGGGGGGGAGGGTAGAAAAGGGGAGAAAATTTGTAACTCAAAATCTTATGGAAATCAATGTTGAAAACTAAAATATTAAATAATAAAATAATTGTTAAGAAAAAATGATCACCTTATAGGGGAGGGGGAAGCATAAAACTTTTCTATGAGCTCTTCCAAAGCTTTCATTTATTAACAGTTCTGTTCATCACAGTTTTCTAAAAGAAAAAAAATAAATTCAGGATTTGGGGCCACAATTCAAGATCTGGGTCAAAAACCAGCTGTTAGGAGCAATTCAGTTGGTTCTCCTTCGGCTTTATCCTTATAGAGACTTTTCCTAGCTCATACAGCCTTATTTAGTCATTCAGTTTTGCTCTCAAAAATCCCTTCCACCAACTTGCTGTGTGACGTTAGGCAAATCATTTCACCTCTCCTTATATTAGGTTCTTCATCTAAGAGATGTGGGGATTAGACTCTAACATTCTACCTCTAAGATTTTGACAATCTAGTCTAGCATCTTTATATCTGAAGCTAACAAGAAAACAATGCGCATTGACAATTACATCCTAATAACTGGGGTTGTGGTTTTCAAGAGGTGGAGGAACCAATAATGGGGAATTCTAGGTCTTATTCTCACCAACAAGGAAGAACTGATTGCTGATGTAGAAAATAATGGGAACCTGGAAGGAGTGGGGTGAATGACTAGAATTTATGATAGAGAAGATGATAGCTGGGAATAGTCTGACAGACATTCTAGATTTAGGGTGAACAGATTTCAAAGGGTTCAGAGAAAGGGTAAGTAGGCCCCTATTGACTAAAATTCTCTAGGGAAAATCATCCTAGTACAAATGACTTCTCAAGAATGAAATTCTCAAGATACAAAGAAAAAGCAAACTTGATGAAGACTGGTAAGTATAGCTGTACAAAGTGGTGGGAGAAGGTGAAGAGAATCCACAGAGAACTTACTAACCAACTTAGATTTTAAAAAGGCAAGTACATAAATGAAGCAAGGAGGATGAATACATAAGCATGACATTTTCATGGAAGAAGAGTGTCTAGAGTGCTGAAGCTTAAAATGAACTGAGGCTTCTGAGAAAAGCTAAAGATAACCTTTTGTTTCATTTTTTAAGCTATATTGGGGAAAAGAGGCAGCATGCTGAGTGGATAGAGTTCAGAGCCAGGAAGCACTAGATTCAAATCTATGTGTCTTTGACACAAATTGATTACGTGACCCTGGATAAAATACTTAATCTCTCAATGCCTCAGGCAGCTAAGACTCTAAGCTGGAAAAAGGTACCCTCCATGCTGCTCACCACCATGCTGCTAACTCCAGCCTTGATTACCTTCCTCAGCCTCTTCTCCCTTCTGATTGAAGGGCTGGAGGATGGAGGACCAATCTCCTCCCAATGCCTTCCTTTCTAGAGGACAGAAATTGGACTCTCAGGTTGTTCCATCTGGCTTCTGCTGCCCTGCCTGGTTTCAGCTCCATGGAACAAGATGCCCCCTCACTGGGTACCCCCAAGTGAACCACCTCTCCCCTTACTCTGGTTTTCTGCCTCTTTTGTGTATTGTCTCCCCCTTTAGGATGTAAGCTCATTGAGGGAAGGGACTGTCTTTCTTTTTATTAATTATATACCTAGCACTTAGAACAGTGCCCAGCACAAATAAATGCTTGTTGGATTCGATTGGTCCTTGGTTTCCTCCTCCACCAAATGAAGAGTTTGGACAAGACGATTGTCAAAATGAAGTAGCAATGGGGTAGAATGGAAAGAATGCTTACTTTAGAGTCAAGGGACCTTCATCTGAATCCTAGCATGGTCACTTATTAATTGTATCATCTTGGGTAAGTGCTTTCCCCTCTCTGGCCCTCAATTTCTTCATCTTTAAAATGAGGAAGCTGGACTAAGCAAACGCTAAGGTCCCTTCCAACTCTGAATCTATGATCCTTTGACCTTAACAGTGGAAATAATTTCATGCTATCCATAAGGCATTCCATGCACCATTTTCTTTTTTTTTGTTGTTGTTATTGATGATGTTCATGAATTCATTTAGCATTAGGCAGATATTGTAGCATCCATGTTAAACTAGTCAGGATATAAAGACAGAAAAGCTACCCATTATCACAAGGCTATAAGTAAGGTGTTTTGTAAGACCTAAAATGATACAAAATTTTGAGTTGTTATAAGTGTACAACAGTACAAATGTTAATAACGAAAATCCCTGTCTCCAAGAATGTTGTGGAATATGATATGTATGCAAGTAAACATAGAATGGAATAGATAGGAGCAAAGGACAGATCCAGACAAAGTAATCAAAGAAAATTGTGCAGTATCCTGTGTCAGTTCTGGGTTAGGCCAGGAGACAGAGTCCCTTATGTCACTGACCCTGCAGTTGAGTTTCTTTTCAAATTCTAAATACAATGGCCAGGTGAGGAATGGGATGGCATAAGTTTATGAAGGCACTTAAAAATAACTAGGCAAAATACCTTCTGGGTCAGTTTCTCCTTTTGATTTATGTATGTGACAGGTTTGAAAGAACCTAGTTGTGACTAAAGAGCCACATTTAATATAAGTTTCCTTCCCTTTCAAGACGTTAGTTGTTGGTAATCTCCCTCAGCAACTTTAAACCACAGACTGGCCGCTAGGGCTCTTCTTGGAGTGGATAATGACTGAAGAACAGCACGTAGGTCTAGACCATTAAGTATACATGTATAGATTTTTTTCTTAAATGTTTAGTTCTAGCCCCAGGATTTGTGTAAATGCTGCAAATAGCCTTGCTAACTTCTAGTCTCTGTTAAGAAAAGGGATCCTCTTCATCTGAAAGGGCTTAATATACGTGGTTTTGCATATTCTAAAAGGAAAAGCTCACAACAATTCCACTTTCAGCAAATCCCTGCTTTGTCTCACCCAGTTGCTAATAATCCACATGGGAAGAGAGTGGGGCAGGGTCATTTTCAGGAAGGAAATTGATCGTTTTCCTTCCATGGATATACATTTCCATTTGGGCTTAAATTTCTGCTTTGGTCAAGCTCTGCTCTTTTGCCCCAGTAGAAAAACAAAGCCAAGGAAAATCCACATTCTCACATTTTGACAGGTCAACTTTGCATTAAAAAAAAAAAAAACCAGGAACCTCATTTAGGTTTTTGGAGAGGAACTCAAAGATGAGGCGGCATCTTTCAGCACCCGACTTCCTGAACCTGTCAACCAACAAAGGCGGACTTTAAGAATAAACTTCTGAGAGCTGCTAAGGCTCCGGAGTATTACCCTCCCTCTCTGTGGCCAGGTTACTTTGAGCACAACTAATTATCCAAAAAAATTCAAACAAAAGCCATACTTTTACTTCAGTTATTTTGTGGATCTTCTATTTTTAAAAAAGCATTTATAAATCAGACAACTGCGTTATTCATTTGTCTCTCCATTTAGCCTTTCTATGGAAAACTGTCACTCAAATTCTCCGAGGTGATCAGTGGGAATAGGAGGTGGGTACTCCTACGGGTAAAAGGCAGACACTTATTTTATTGTCCTTTCTCCTGCCTTAAGTCTGTCTTTTGGTCCACTGGGAACCAGAAAATAGAAGGTGATGAGTGAAGAGTAGAGGTGTTGCTTCATAGTGTGGTGGAAAGAATTTTAGATTTGGAATCAGGAGACTTGAGTTTGAATCTGGACTCTGCCAGCTTGATGTGTGATCTACAGCAAGCCACTTCGCATTTCTGTGCCTCAGTTTCCTCACGTGTAAAACGAGGGAACTGGACTAGATCATCTTTAAGGTCCCTTCCAACTACAGACCCTATGATTTCGATAATCATCTCCCACTTCCTGAGGTTTTCTTTTGCTGAGGGCTGCTCCCAATCTAAACAGATTCTTCCAGTTTAAAAAAAATCAGTGTATGGGTAAAGCTGAGGTATGGAAAAGAAACAAGAGATGGTGGCTGGCTAACACACATCTGAGTCCTGTCGACCATGGTTTCCTAGATGGGAGGAGACTGGGAAAAGTTACCCAAAGAGAAAGACTTTCTCTGATCAGTCTACCTCCTGGTAGGGCCCTATTCCTGGCACTCCTTACGGGCACTACTTCCCTGATCAGGAAGAGCATCTCCCTCCCCAGTTGCTTGTGCAAGGTTGGGTTGTACTGGGACTAGGCGATGCCCAGGGGACCGCAGTGAGTGGGGAAGGTGCTGAGGAAGCTCGCTGCCCCAGGAGTCCCAGAGGAAGTACGTGCAGAGGGTTAACTTTGGTGGGAGATGCTCACTGGAAGAGTGGGAGGCATGGGCAGAAGACTTTGGTTGGGGAAAGGTCACTGTATGGGGTGATGAAGTGGGAGATGACGGCCAGGGGAGCTGGGCCAGCTGAGTGTGATGCGAGGGGTGTGTGAGTGTGTGTGTGTGTGTGTGTGTGTGTGTGTGTGTGTGTGTGTGTGTGTGTGTAAATGTGTGTGCGTCCCACCGAAAGTAGTCTCCTCCTCTTCTGGCAACTTGAACCTATGACTGCAAAGCTCCCTTTACAACTATCAACAGGCTGCGAGTGCGTGTCTCCCTGTGTAGTGGAGGAGGGGGGGTGCAGAGAGGCGGGGGACACGCATTTTGAGGCAGAAGTCCCGGCGCGTTCCACCGGCTAGGAACCCAGGAGTGCTCTCCTTTCCCCCACCCTTGCTCGGGGTGAACTGCCGTAAGAAACTGGAGTGACTGGCTAGGAAGACACATCTCCGATTGAGTGCCTTTCTTCCCACCGGCCCGCCCTTTGGGTCTCGGGACTGGGGGAGTAGGCGTCCAGAGTTCTGCGAAGCGGATGGACTTGTGGGCAGGTTGAGGAGCCCCGTGGGGGTCCTTTGGCCACCCGGGAGGTCCCGAAGGTCAGCCGCAGTGAGGACGCGAGAGCGGATCCAACCTGTGCGGCTCGCCGGGGCGAAGGCGGGGAAAACTGGGCGGGGGGTCCTGCCGGAGAGAACTGGAAGCTCGCGACCATGGTCCCCAAATTGTGGTTGCTCGTGTTCCTCGGAGGTAGGTCACGCTGCGGGAGCGGAGGGGGCTAGGTGAGCTTGGAGGGGAAGGAGGAATGATCAGTGGAATTGGGGAGGGTGGAATAGAGCCCTCATCTCTCTTCCTTTGGGATGGGGTCGTGGGGAGCTTTTGCCAAAGCCTCTCTGGTGTACTGTCGCCTTTTTGGTTGCGGAGCAGGTGAAGCTGCCCCCTCGAAGGAGGCGCCCACTTCGTTCCACGCGCCCTCTCTGTTCTCTCTCCTTCTTCCTCAGTCCCTCAGCCCTGGAGACGCCGCTCAAGCTTCGGGCTAGGACTCAGTCCTCCCCCCAGAAGCCAGCCTCCGAGCTAACTCAGGCACCTGCCGGCTCACGTGCGCCCGGAGAGCCGCGGCAACTGAGCTGCCCGGCGGTCTGACTGCAGGAGTGGCCCCGGAGGGCCCTCGGGGAGGGACAGGCAGACAGAGCTACCGGGCAGCCTGGCCCTGCGCAGCCGGAGAGCTGAACCGCTCCCACACTCCCACCCCAAGCCAAGGAATGGGTCCCCAGATTTCGCGAATCCTTGCTTGGAGTTTGGGAGTATCCAGGGCCAAAGCGCTCTCCCTGGAGCCCAGAAGTCCGGAAGCTTGGGCTTGAGTGCGGGGTGAGTGGGAGACAGCCCCGGAGCTCCAGTGTGGAGATGGCCGGGAGGAAGCTGCCTTCGCGCCACTTGGCCCAGCCACATGCTACACCGGCAAATTCACAGTCATGCACACGCAACCTGTTAGTTTCCAGGTTCCTCCAGGGCTGGGGTGGGGTATGGTCTAGCCTGAGGATCCCGGGGTCTGGAACTCTGGTGCACTTCCCTTTCCCAACCTCGCCAGCGTTTCGCCAAATTCAGGTGTTTGGAACGGAGATACAACTTCGGGGATTCCGGTGATTCTCTCTCTTCTTTCTCTGTGTCTCTATGTCTCTGTCTCTGTGTCTCTGTCCCTGTCTCTGTCTGTCTTTCTCTCTCTCTCTCTCTCTCTCTCTCTCTCTCTCTCTCTCTCTCTCTCTCTCTCTCTCTGTGTGTGTGTGTGTGTGTGTGTAAAATTTTACTTGATTTTAAAAGGACCTATTGATAAACTTGATCAGTACAGACACTCCATAGTAGAATCCACAATGATCTGTCTCGCAGTCTCTCACAGTCTCTGTCTTTCTCTGTGTCTCTCCCCTCACTCCTCCTTCCTCTCCCTCTTCTGTCTCTCTCGGTCTCTGTCTTCTGGCTCTCGGGCTCTCTGTCTCTCTATCTCTGTCTCTGTTTCTGTCTCAGGAGATTATGAGATCTTTTTTGAGATCTCTGTCTCCCCGCCCCCGTCTGTCTCTGTCTCAGTCTCTCATATGAGATTAAATATGAACTGTTTAACTCCTCCACATTTTCTCTTCCAGTAGTATAGATAATGAGCCAGAAACTAGCTCTTCCTTCAGTGACATTTAAATCAACAATATTTCCACAATCGAATTTGAATGTGTTCTTTTTTAAAAAGAAAAATCTATTCTGTGTTGAAGTGGGGGAAATATGAAGGAAGGTAGGAGGATTGGGCAGTTTAGCGGTTTGAAGCCTTATAGGTACATCCATCAGAAAAGATCCATTCATCAAAAAAAGGCACTTTCGCTGTCAGGATCGGAGGTGAGAGTTCACAAAGAACTGCCCTGCATGCCCCTCCCCCCCCTTCACCTTTCAGTTCCTTCAACAAAAGTAGGGGAAAGGTTCACTCTTTGAGGCAGGAAAAAAGTAAGAAACAGAAAGTCTCTTCTATTTTGAGGGGGGTGGGGGGGGGAAGCGAAGAAAACCTAACATTGGGGAGGGGAGGGGTGCTAAAAGGGAGATGGGAAAAGCAGTCCAGGGTAGCAGCTGTTTCCAACACATAGGAGGGGGACAGTAATGAGAAATGGGGACACATTACTACTGGGAAACCTGCAGCTCCGGACACACAGATCTCGGGTATTGACTTTGGCAGTACTTGTACTCCTCCTGCCAATAAAATCATTGAAACTACAGCATCGAAGCTCCGACGTTTGGAGCCTTGCAGCTCTCTCTCTCTCTTTTCTCTCTTTGTGACCTTTTGCCACAACAAATCAAGCAGATTGAGCCAGAGAGAATCCAAGATTAATCGAATATGATGAGGGAGGACTGAGTAATGATATTAGCCGTGGCTATAGGAGTCTTCCTGTGTTAAAATTTAGAGACAGATGACCGTAAATGGTGAATATTTCCTGCCGCCGCCCCCCCCCCCACTTCGGGAGTCTTTGAAATTCATTGCTCTAAGCTGGGTACTATTTCCCACTTAACACTTAGAAAGTTATTTTCGCCAGAGATGATGAGGAGTCCTTTGCTTTATAAAAGGAAACAGAACACAGTTAATCCTTTTGATGGTTACATAATTTAGGCTCATAAGTAAAGGCATGTCTGAATTCTTTTTTCCCTTTAATTTCTGGAGAAACTGTACATTGCATTTTTTAAAATGAGTAAATTCAGATGGGCAGCACTTCAAAAATGAGCCAATTTGAAGGACTATAGTTCAGAAGAATCTTTCTGAAATCACTAGGTTGGATGAATTTTGTTATTCTTTTTCAAAAGGACCAGGAAATCAAAGAGGCAGTGTAGCCCCAAGAAAAACAGCATTGCTTAGGTAGTTTCTAATTTTGATGTTGATTTTTCCCATTTGTGCTAGATCACCCTTGTGTATGCAAACTCCATCATCATAAATGACATGTGCTAAGTTGTGGGGAAATGCACTTTAAAGCAAAGCCTTCTTCCAAACTTTGTTCTGCCAGATGCATCTTGTTCTAGTTCTGGATTCCAGCTTTGGTTTTCTCCATAGCAATTTCTGGCTTTTGAAAATCTCCTTACTCAACAATTCATGCTTGAGGGGAAAATGGAGAAACCACAATTTTTTTCATTTAAAAAAATCAGCCTCATTTTTATCTATATCCATATAGTTTGCAACATGGCAAAGTTATCATTATGGAAACAGTAAATAGAGTAAAATCACAGCTTTATATTATGAATTAGTTGTTGATTTTTGGCTGGATATTGAAACAAAGTATAAGACTAAGAAGAAAATGAATATAAACAAGCTCATATAATAGTAAATGTGCACCAGAATCAGATACTTTACTGATTATTGTTGTAAAATAGATTATTAGCCCACCCTTACCTACCTTTACATGAGGCTACTCCTTATGGCCAAATCACTGTGTCCAACTGCTGGGCTTATCTTCCGACCAAAATGATAGTCATCTAACTCAAAATAAGTATCTTCAGGAAAATATAGTTTCTTTGATTTTAAAACCATCTGGATCATAAATGAGTTAGAGCTACATATGAAAAAATATTTGTGTAATACATTGAAATTTAAATATGTTAATTAAAGCTTTAAGCAAAAGTGAACTCTGATAAAATTTCCAAGATTCAATAGTTTCATGCAAAAATAAGTTTGCAAAATTATGATCAGTGGCCCAAATCAAAGGAATGGAGCCATTAAAATGGCTCAAACTTGTATGGACTGACTATACTTGGATTAGGTAACTGACAATGTAGGGAAGGAATGGAACCTGAGGCTGGCAATAGCAAGCCAGCATATTCAGCCAAGAGTTGCAGAACAAGCTCTTCACAGAACCAAAAATGCCATAGGGCCATTTTTGTGTATAACCAACAGCCTCTGGGCTTTTTAAGATCTCTTCCCTAGGACTCTGAAATAGGAAACTGTCTGATATCCAGTTAATCAACTGCAAAAGTGGGGATGGGGAGTGAGGCGAGCCCATGTAGTGGAACTGAGCATCTTGTTATTGAAGGGAATATTAGAATAGTAGACCCTAGACCAGGGATGGGGAACCTGCAGCCTCGAGGCCATATGTGGCCCTCTAGGTCCTCAAGTGTGGCCCTTTGACTGAACCCAAACTCCACAGAGCTATCTTGTTTGGATTTTGGGTTGGATTGGATTTTGGATCTGATTGTAGCTTGGATTCAGTCAAAGGGCCACACTTGAGGACCTAGAGGGCCACTGAGGCCTCAAGGCTGCAGGTACCCCACCCCTGCCCTAGAGCTACAGTGATCATGTGTGTGTCAGAGATTATATAAGAATAGTGAGACAGAAGCATTCTCAAAGAGGAATAACTCTAGCCCCACACCTCTTGGAGCACCAATAATACAATACAGTAGACCCAGAAGATGGTGGCAGAAGGGTAGATTTTAATATTTTAATCTCGCATCAGGATTTTTCTTGGTGATTTAAGTATGAGATAATGGATGGAGAGCTTCCTACCTCATTGGTATCTATGCAGTTTTAAGGGAATTTAAGGAAGGATTCTAGTATCTTCTACAGTGGAGTAATGGTGGGACATGGACAAGAGTCACACAGGATGGGCAGGTAGGGAAGGAGTGTAATATGCATCATTGGAGAGATTATCCACATCAGTGAGATCTCAGATCCATTGATGTATTAGAGTTTGGAACAACCATATTAGGATGGATCCAAAGTTGGCCCACCTTCTTATTTTGTGTAGTCAGGGACTCTCTATGTCATCTTGGGCAAGCCACTTTCTTTCTGGGGACCTAAGTTTCCTCACCTGGAAAAACATGGGGATTTTTAAGGCTTCTTCCAGCTCTAAGATTCTATGATTCCAGAATTCTATAGACCACGTCACTTTATTTTTTGAAGTCTTAGTTTCTATGATTGTACTTCAACATTTCAAGGATCCGTGGTTTTTAATGTGTGTGAATATCCCTCAATATACTGACACAGATAAAAATTCCTGCTACTTATTCTTCAGTAGAGGGTGTTTTTGGTTGCTAAAGCTTAAAAAAAATCACCTGGTCACCAACTTTCCTGGTGGTGAACCTCATCACTTAGATGATGGGGCTAATACATTCCACCTACCAGGAGTGTTGTGAGGAAAAGATATTTGTAAAACATTAAGTAATCTGTGAGCTACTTGAATTATTATTATTTAGAAGAGAGCTTCTTAGAAAATAAATGATGAAAGAATGAAAATTTCTTTTTGCTCAGGGGTCTTCTAATGGCTTAAGAAGGTGCAGGCTATCATGGAACCAAGTTAATGACCCATTTGACCTAATTTCTTTTTCTTACAGTTGTATCTCTTAAAGACTATAGTTGTCTTAATTTACTTTGATCCACCTCAGAGATAAGAATTGTGCTCTTCCTCCCCTGAACATCCTAGCCTTCTCTTTATACCATTTTGTGGCTCAGAACTATGTGAATCCTTTTCTCCTTTCATGTATGTAGGTATTACCGCTGATTCTCACTTTGAGTTTTCCAAAGAATGTCAATAGTTTTCCTTGTTAATATCTTTACTCTTTCTCCATCCCTTGTGACCAGGCCAGAGTCCAATGTCCAGGGCCATTGAACAGGGGAAAACTAACCAACTCAGATAAGAAGAGATCATAACTTTGATCTCAAGAGCAAGCCGCTCTAATCAAGAGAACCAACAGTCCCAGAGAAAGAACATATTGCAGCGTGGAAGTTCTTTTGAAATTGTAAATGAACTCTATTCTTCCTTTTACTGTCTACTCACCTTATCATTAAAGTCAGATTTAGTGATTGTTTTGAAACTTTTCCTATTTGTCCTTAGAGTCTTCCTTGTTGTTGTTGTTCAACTTGTCGTGTTCAACTCTTCATGACCCTATTTGGGGTTTTCTTGGCAAGGCTACCAGAGTGGTTTGTCATTTCCGTCTCCATTACCATTTCGTTTTCCAATATTCTCCCTTGCTGGCCCCTTACCTGACTGCACAGTCTCCTTTTGTTTTGTTTAGCTAGCACAACAAAAGACTTGTGACTCAGAAAGGAATCTCTCATGGGCTAAAGAGTGCCTCTGATTGATTGCTCAGTAAGCACATGCAAATAAAATGCCTATAGCCACTTTTTGGGTTCTGAGTGTTGTAGACAAAACAGTAAGCACCAGCTCACACTCACCTTTCTCTTCTCTATCTCTTGTACCACCTACAACACACTGAACCATCTCCAGTCATCTTGACTCTTGTCTAATGACTCTGGAGGAGAGAATAAGGCTGATGACTTTGCACAGATCTGCCTCACTTAAATCCAATATGCTCAGAAGTCAAGACATCACCCTGGGGATGTCATTGGTCCTCTTTAAGAACAAAGAATATACAACAACAAATGATAACAAATATCAGGGTCCCTAGCAATGCTGCTTATAAAGTTTTGGCTCTCAGGATCCGAAGAGTACAATTTTTCTGTTTTTACAATTGTGCTTTAATTATTTAGATAGCTGAAAAGAAAAAGTCTTGCCTGTGGTGTGCATCATTTGTCACAATTTTTGGTCACCTCCCTCAGAGATATGTTGGAACCAGCTTGTATCAACTTGCAAAAGTGTACATTCACACTGGAAATTGGCAAAGCTACAAATTGGGGCTTAATTTATCAGGTTTTTTTGATTGTCTAGACTCAAGAAAATGATGAAGAAAATGTTAATAATTCAGATTAAATTTTAAAATGTGTCATGTGAACATTTTTCTTTTTTGGAGAGCCAGTTGTAAAACATTTACTCCACAAGACTGCCCTTCTCTCCTTTCTTTCCATAGTTCCACCTCCTAAGTCAGCTTCAGTAAGTCACAACCCTTCACTGTGTCTGCTAACTCCTTTTACTCGTGGAAGCAGTGTAGCAAACTTGGAGAGGCAGTGTGATGTAATGGATATAGCACTAAGCTTGGAGTCAGGCAGTTCAAATCCTGGGTTCAAATCCTATTTCAGATACTTATTAGCTGCGTGACCCTTGGCAACTCACATTAAACTCTACGGGCCTTGGTTTCCTCCTCTGTAAAATGAGGGAGTTGGACATGATGACCTCTAAGGTCCCTTCCAGCTTGAAATTTAGGATCTTATGACCTCTCATAAGGGGTAGGTGGTGCAGTGGATAGAGTATTGGGCCTGGAGTCAGAAGACTCCTCTTCCTGAGTTCAAATCCAGCCTCAGACGCTAACTAGCTCTGTGACCCAGGGCAAATCACTTAGCCCTGTTTGCCACAGTTTTCTGATCTGTAAAATGAGCTGCAGAAGGAAATGCCAAACCTACTCCAGTATCTTTGCCAAAAAAACCCAAATGGGATTACAAGGAGTTGTACACGACTGAAAATGACCGAACCACAGACTTACAACAACAATGATGATAATTCGCATTTCTGTAGCGCTTCAAGTATTGCAAAGTGCTTTCTTTACAACAACCAGACCGTAGTATTACCCCCATTTTAGAGATTAGGAAAATGGGGCTTTGAGAGGTTATAAGACTTGCCCAGGATCACATAACTAGTAAGAATCGGAGGCAGAATTTGATCCTAGGTCTCCTGACTCCACATCCGTCTGTTACATCACACTACTTATGTGCAGAGAATTCTTCCTGCCTTTCAGGGGATACTTAGAAACTTGCCATCCTTTCCTGATATGATGATGTATAGTTAAGTCTGTCAGTGACAGTCGTATTGAGTGACTGACAGCACTCTGGATCATCTCTCTTCACTGAGTTTTATCTCCCTCCTGAATTTACATGGAGGCAAAATAGAATTAATTGGGACACCACTAATTTAGAGTTTGTGAACATGCCGTACTGAAGTATGCCTTTGTGCTATGAAGAGCTCCCTTTTTGAGCAAATTTCTAGTCTGATAAGAGATGCATGCATCTACTTAACAGCCAAACTCAGTGGCGGTGATTCCTAGTACCACTTTAGCAAGAGCATTGGCTTTCATGCAAGGAACATGCTAATTACAAATACAGAAAATTATAATTGCAAATGATGCTTATACATTAATTAAAGCATTTACCAGATTCTCTAAGAGAGAGAGAGAGTCTTAGTTCTCTTCTGCCTGTTCCTCTCTCCAGATTGAATGCATGTTAGTTAAAAGTAATAAAGTTGCAGTTCTCTGAAGATGATTTTGAGTAATTTTATTTTGCTTCTGGGTCACTCCTCTACTGAAAACCTCCATTGGCTCCTTACTGCCTCCTAAATGAAAGTGAAATTTCAAATCCTGGTATTCAGGTCCCTCCACACATTCGGAGGGTAGAATGGAATTCGATTTCACCTCCTGACTTTACTCCCCCCGGGTTAGGACTAATTTTGAAAGGTTTTTTTTTTCTTCTGTTTTTGGCATAGTCTATGATAGCATGTTAGGCTTGGCATCTAGAACACTTGGGGTCAAATCCTATCTCTGAGTAGTTGTGTGGCCCTGGGTGATTTATCCAACCTCTCCACCCCTCAGAGAGGTTCTTCACCTGTAAAAATGGGGATTAAGAATAGCACTTACTTCACAAGGTAGTTGTGAAGATCAACTGATATAATGTACATAAAGTATTGTGCCAACCTTAAAGTGCTTGGTAAATGTGATTTATCATCATCATCATTAATTTTTTGGATCAGACCTAATTTCATTGCCAAGGAACTCCCTGGAAGGAAACTCTACCAATGTATATGTACACTTACTCCACTAGGACACCGAGAGGTTAAGGGACTTGCCCAGGATCTCACAACCAGTATGTGTCAGAACCAGAATTTTCACCCAGGACATCCCAACATCTCAACACCAAGGTTAGATGTCTTCTTACTTCACTTGCTGCCTAACAACTACTTCTTCTTCTTCTTCTTCTTCTTCTTCTTCCTCTTCTTCTTCTTCTTCTTCTTCTGCTTCTTCTTCTGCTTCTTCTCCTCCTCCTCCTCCTCCTCTCCTTTTCTTCTTTTTCCCTCCTCCTCTTCTTCTTTTCTTTTTCTTCTTCTTCTTCCTCCTCTTCCTCCTTCTCCTCCCCTTCCATTTCTTCTTCTTCTTCCTAATTCTTCTTCTTTTTCTTGTTCTTGTTCTTCTTCTTGTTCTTTTCCTCCTCCTCTTTCTTCTCCTTCTCCTCCTCCTTCTTCTCCTCCTCCTCCTTCTTCTCTTTCTCCTCCTCCTCCTCCTCCTCCTCCTACATCACACCAAAATGAGCAGCAACATAATCATTATTATTTTTAGCCCAAGGAAAATATCCAGTGCAGCCAACAAGAGTGTGTAGTTCGTGGAAATGACATGATGGCTCCTGGTGCTCTGATGAATCTTCATAGAAAGTTGAAGTGACATGGAATTATCTGTGATTTCAGGGGATACTTTAAATTGGCCCACCTGGAAAAAAGCAGATTAAAATTCAAGTAGCCACAGAAATGTGTAGAGAAACCAAAGCCAAAAGCCAAAGGGAGGCCTGTTATTAACTTGCATGTCAGGTTTAATTTCAGTATCTGTCAGCTGCATTTAAGGGGGGCGGAATGCCTCACAATGTGGGGAAGCCTGACAACCTTAATAGTAGTCTTCAGTTTCAGCCTCTGCAGAAACCACGCCTAACGACCCAAACACATGTTAAAACAACTCTAATTGTAGATTTCAAAAGAGCAAGTAACCTTTTACTGTGGTCATTCATAATCCTAAATTAAATATATACATGTCCTTGCATCTTTATTTAGATGCACATCTGGAAAGAGTAGTGTTGGGTGTGAGCTGTTCTTTTTTTCTTCATAGAAATTTATATTGGGATTTGAGAAGGATAGGCTGATTTTAAAATTCTACAGAAATGTCATAGCACATCTATGCCCAGGCTGAGCTGGCTAGCTTAAGTGCTTCGAGGCCGGTGACCTTGAGACCAAACTGCTTTTCTTCAGGGCCAGTTAGCATCAATCAGAGCACAATTCTTTTTTTCTTTTTCACCGAGGTATACCTGACTGGAGATTGGGAAAAAGAGGAATTTGGGATGGGGGAAGGGCCCTATTTGGAATAGGAGGCCTTGGGTGCAATTGTTGGCTTTGCTATTTACTATCACTCTGTGTCACTCTATAAAAGTCACTTAACCTCTTGTTGCCCAAGGCAATTCTTGAGTCTAAGTCTATAAATTACAGAAAAGTTGTTGTTCTGCATTGGTAGAGGGAGTTTCCTCACTTGGAGATACTTAAACCAGTGGAATTATGGGTCACAACCAAAAAAAAAGTGAAGAATACTATGATAGGTACTGAGGGAGGTAGATTTTAAAAAGACATGGAACCTGTCCTCAAGGAGCTTGCCATCTAGTGGGGGAGGGAGGGAATTCACTCAATTCAACGGAAATGTATTAAACACCTCCGATGTATAGTGAAAAGTGCTAAAGATAGACATCATATCTAGTAAAGGGATGAAACATTTACATAAATAACTATAATAAAAAATAATATGTGGTAAGAATATTAGACAGATGGAAAGCAAAGTGCTATATTAGGACAAAGAATGGAAAGATCCTTACTGACTTGGGGGATGAGGGAAAGCTTCATGCCGTAGATAACATTTGAATTGATCTTTAAAGAATGGGTAGGAATCTACCCAGTGAAAAGGGGACACAACTACATTAGAAAGATACAGAGCTCAGGGCTACATAGAATTCAAAGGGGAAGTCTTTCTCCACAGAGAGGTTTAGGGAAGGCTCATTATGGTGGTGGCATTTAACTTGGGCTCTGAAGAATATGTAGGTTTCAAAGACAGAAAGTAAGGATGGTATTCCAAAAATAGAGAATCACATAAACAAAGACATAGAGTTAGGAAGGTATTGGAAATATTTGGGATAGGATAGAACCAGACTGGCTCTAGAGGCCCTTAAAAATAACTAAAATCATATATCCCACTGATATTAGGGCGGTAAGCTCTCTCTTGAGCACCAGATTATCTATATCTATCATCTATCTATCTATCTATCTATCTATCTATCTATCTATCTATCTATCTATCTATCTATCCGTCTGTCTGTCTGTCTGTCTGTCTGTCTGTCTGTCTATCTATCTATCTGTCTGTCTGTCTGTCTTTCTGTCTGTGTATTGATATCTATGTAGCTATAGATACCTCCCAGTGCCCATGGGATGCCTCCACCTGTCTGTGCCACTAGTACCTCAAACTCTGCATTCTAAATGACCCAAATCTAACCAATTGCTTTTCCCCTTGAATCTATTTCTCCTTCTGACTTTAGTATTTCTATCTGTGACACCATTTACTCAGTCACTCAATCTCCCGTTTTCCCAACATTAGTAATATTTGACTCTTGCCTCTCCCTCATCTCTTCTATCCATTTAGTTTAGAACATGTCAGTTCCATATCTGCCGTATTCAACCCCACCTCTCTTCCTACCACTGCTAAGCTAATACACTTCCTCATTACCTTCCAGTCAAGTCAAATCAACATCTGTTTGCCTCTGTTTCTTCATCTGAAAAGTGAAGATAATAATAGCCCGGGGTTGTTGTGAGGATGAAATGGAACAATATTTGTGAAGTGTAAATTTTGTGTAGTGCCTGGCATATAGCAAGCTCTCTATAAATATCACCTGTTATTATTATTGTTATTATCATGACTGCTTAAAAATGTTCAGTAGCTTCCCATGTTGCTATCAAGGAAAGTCCTAATTCCTTTGGCATTAAAGGTCTTTGACAATCTGGTGCTTGTTACCTTTACAGCTTTATCTTGTGCTTTCACTCTGTGCTTTAGACCAACTGAACTACTCTGCACCATGAATTTGCTTTGTATACTTTTTGCCTTTTTTCTTGAAACAGATTACCCTTCTTCCTCATCTTTGCCCGTTTAACTTCTCTCCATCCTTTTAAGCTCACAGCAGATGCTTCCACCTCCATGAGCCTTCCCTAAACCTCTTTGTGGGGAAAGACCTTCCCCCTTGAATTCTACTTAGCACTGTGCCTTGTATCTTTCTAACGTACTCTCCTAGGAAATTGTGTACTATAGTTATTTGTTATGTCTTTCTCTAATTCGATTAGAAACTTCATAGGAGCAAGAACCATGCATTATTGAAGCTTTGTATATCCTTCAGTGCCTGGTTCTGACTTACTTGGGGAGAATGTAATCCACCTTAGTTTACACATAGTAGGTGCTTAATAAATGTTGGGTAAACAGACAAAACATCATTTTTCTTAGGACAAAATGCCATTATCCTCATACATGTAATGCATGCAAAAGGTAAATGTGATCCGTTATGTAGACTGGTGGTAGTGATTCCCACTTCAGCAATTCTTGGAACTAACATTTGATCTAGGGTTTTCTCTAAATATTTCTTATTGGAATAGTATTAGTACTTTCCTTTTATCATTATTCCTAGTTATTCCATAGCAACAGGATTGTTGTTGCTGGTGGGTTTCTTTTGTTTTCTTTTGTTTTAATAGATATTTTATTTCTTTCCATGTTTTCTTATGGGTTGATAACTTTGCATTTAGGAAGGAAGGAAACTACTACTTATTAAATGCCTACTGTGTGCCAAGCACTGTGACAAGAGCTTTGCAAATATTATCTCATTTGATTCTCGTAACAACCCCACCAAGTAGGTGTTATTATTGTCCCCATTTTACTATTAAGCAAGCAGAGATTAAGTGACTTGCCCAGGATCACACAACTAATAAGTGTTTGAGACCGCATTTGAACTCATGGCTTTCCTGACTCCAGGCCCAGCACTCTATCCAATGTGCAATCTAGCTGCCCCTAAAGAAAGTTTCTTTTAATCATATGCGGTTACATTAGGTCCTTTTAAAAATAAATATTTCAACTGCTTTGAAAAGATGATACTCCAAAGAAATGGTCACCGTGCAGTGAAATAGTTCCTTTCCTTCCTTCTCTTTTTCCTTCTTCTTTCCTTTCCTTCTTTTCTTCCTTTCTTGCTCCCTCCCTTCTTTCCTTCCTTCCTGTCTTATCCATAATATACGGCAGTGCTTCAGGGCTCTTTCCTGGGCCCTCTTCTATGTTTGTCTCTATATGGTCTTTCTTGGTTACCCCAATAATTTCTGTGGATTAAATGATCATATTCCTAGACTTCCATATTTACATATCTAGCCCTCATCTCTCTCCTGAACTCTAGTCTTACATCCCTAAGAACTCATTCTCTTTCCTCTTAAAGCCAACCCAATTTTTAACTTTCCTTTTTCTGTAAATGCCTCTACCATTTGTCTGCTCATCTAGGAGTCATGCTTCACTCTCATTCACCCCCCACCCCATATCCAACTGCCAAATCTTACTGATTATACCTCTACATCTCCCACGTCCATCATTCTCTTTGCACTCACATAACAACCACTACAGTTCAAACCCTTCTCACCTCTCACCTGGCATATTGAAATAGCCTCCCACCTGGTCTCCTTGAATCTAGTGTTTCCCCTCTCCAATCCAACCTCTGCGCAATTGCCAAATTGACGTTGTGAAAGCACAGGCCTGCCTGTGTTGCCCTACTGCTCAACCTTTCTTTCCAGGCTAATCACACGTCACTCCCCTTTACACTTGTGTTTTTTGCCAGAATGGTTCCTTATACACAGCAGTACGCAGGTAAATGTTTACTAACTGACTCCAGAAAAAAATATACACAACACATTCTAAAGTATAATATGCATGATTAATATTTTCTCTATCACTTTCTTGAGTCTGGGGTTCAACAAAACAACAAAACTTTGACTTGTAGTGTTTGCTGTTTCCTGAGGTATTTCCTGAGGCTCACATTGAAAAATTAACAAATGGCTCTTGTGAACCAGTTGGAGCTGGCCTCAGTGCATCGCTGCCTATACACAATATCCATGAGGCCTTTGCCCAGGCTGTCTGTCCCCCATGCTTAGAATGCTTTCCCTCTTTCCCTCTGTCTCTTGAAACCTGTAGCTAACTCTCTTCATGGCTCAAACTCAATGCTACTTCCTTCAAATTGACTTTCCCGTTTCACACAGTGGTTAGTAGCAACACCACTAAATCACTTACTTGTTTTTGTATGCATCTTGTTTCAACTTCTCTGTGAACGTGGTATATCCACTGACTAAAACATAAGCCTTTTGAGGGCAGGGACTATTTCACATTTAGATTTGTGTCCCTAGTGTCTAGCACAGTGCTTAATCATTGCTTATTGATCGATTAAACATTTACGCTTACTATTTTATGTGGTTGTTGTGAAGAAAAGAAGGAAACTTTCAGCCTTATAGAAATGTGACCCACTGAGGCAGAACGGATGGCTCCCATGTGACTTTCAGTGTTGCTCAGTATTCTGGAGACTCTTATTGAACTCAGGTCCCCAACACCTGCAGTTTGTATGTAGCTTGTTCCCAGGCTCCATTTGGGATCTTGCTCAGGGCTGTCATGTTCTTGGCCTGTGTGATCTGACCTAAATATGTCATGTTCTGTTTTATTGCCAACCACGTAGATAAATGACAAAAGTTCCAAAGTTGGGCTAAATCCATTATGGGAATGACTCAATCTTCTTTTCAGAGTACTGATGGTTAAACACCTTCTTCCTCATTGCAGAAAGGTGAAAGACTACAGACTCTGTCAGACATGATCAATATGTTGTTTTGCTTAAGTAGTTCTTTGTTATTGGGATGGAAAGTACTGGGGAGGGATGGGGGATTGGCTTCTGTTGACCTGTATTTAGTGAAACATCCTCCCAGAGATCTAGAAGACATTGGAAAGACACCAATTATACCAGATCATCCCCGAGCTCCAGACTTTTGTCAAAGGATCATAGATTTAGAACTGGAAAGTGCCTTAGAGATCATCTAGTCCAATCCCCTCATTTTACAGATGAAGAAACTGAGGCTAAGAGAAGGGAAGAGACTTGCCCACAGGTAATAAGCATCAGAGGCAGAATTTGAACCCGTGTCCTCTGACTCCAGAACCAACATGTGTTCCACTATACCATATCATTTCCTAAAGTAAAGAAGAAATTAGGGAGCAAGGTAGAAATGGTTTGTTTCTATTTCTTCTTATCTATTGGGTTCTTTAGTCCAATATCAGTAAGAATTTCCAGTTTCTATTTGCTTAATATATGTATATTTTCCTATCTCTTTCTCTCTCTAACTCCCTCTTTATGTCTCTCTCTCTCTCTATATATATATATATATACTTTAGTCTGTATCAGTTCAATGAAGTGTTCCCATTTTTTTTTTGAAATTCTCCATTTCTTACAGCACAATAATATGCCATTATAATCACATGTTTGGGTCATAATCTGACAATAACCAGTTCCCGGTAATAATGTGATGACCTTCAAACGGGTCAGCCAATCTGTGACATAAAGTTGGAAGAGAGAGGGAAGCACCAGACTATACAGGCTCTTGAAAGGTAGGCTGTGGATTTTGAACTTAGTGGGAAAGAGGGACCCACTGAAGATTTTTGAACAGTCAAATGTCTGAAGAGACAGCTCATATGGCACAGATGATAGAGAGCTGGCCTTGCAGCTTGGGAGACCTGAGTTCAAGCCTCACCTTTGACACTTACTGGCTCTGAGACCTGTACAAGTCAGTTAATTTCTCCATGTTCTAGGCAACCCTCTAAGACTTTCAGTCACCTGACTGCACGGTAGAAGGAGCTTTCTCATTGAGAAGCTCCCTGTGCCAATAAAATCACAGGTCTCATCTCTATCCCAAAGTGACATCACCAGATCTGTACACATTTGAGGAAAACTCTTTAGCTCTCTGTTAACTTAAGCTGGCATTGTTATTTTTATCAACAAATATATTTGTGTTTTTTTCCTGTAGTTTCTCATTAAATTGAAATATTCTCAAGGAAGAGGATCAGAAGGCAAGAATTATGCCTTTGTATTGCTAATATCCAGGGGGCACAAGCTGTGGGGTTACCTGAGCACAAAGGCATACCAAACACTAGAGAAGACATGCAATCCCAGCTTATTTACTTAACATTTGAAGAGTCAATATATTTTCGAGTACCTGGCCTAGAACTCTTTTTTTTTTACTTTTTTTTTCTGGCCTAGAACTCTTAAGCCAGTACTTGAGCTTTAGAATTTTATTTGCATGGTATTTTTAAAAATAGTCCTTTGAATTTATAATTTTCTTTCCTCTTTTAAAAAAAAACTCAGGCCATGTTAATTTTCTAGAATGTAAGATAATGCTATAATTAAATGTTACCCAGCTCTTAAAATAAAATTTGGCAACTATTTTAAAAATGGCTTTTAAAAAAGCTGATGTAGGCTTTCACCACAAAATTATACACTGGGGAAATGCCATATTTTGAATGTATTAAGGAGACCACAGACTTAATCTCAATATGAATATAAGGAAAATGAATTTGCTACCTTACAATAATTGTCTTGCACATTAATTCTGGATCTTCTTTATTGACTAAGCCAGAACACAATCTATCAGACTTTAATGAAAGACTGGTATAACCTTAGTACATTGTCCTGTCTCTAACAGTGCTTATTTGTCTTTGTGTATTTGCCAATAGGTTTTGTTTTTGGGATTTTTTTGAGGGCCTATTTCCTCCTTAGGAAAAAAAAGAGAAAAGGTTTGGTAAGTTCGTCACTTTTAACCTTCATTCACAAAAGATTTTTCTATTAGTGAAAATGAAAATCTATCCAATGGGGAAGATAGAACCAAGCCTATTAGCTTCTTCATCTTTGTAATGATATGGTAGGGCCCGTGAAAGGACATCATTTCCATCATAATTTCCATTATATTCATCATGCATAGTGAGGAGCCAGATATAGAGAAGGTCATATGGCTTGGCTAGAAGATCCTAATAACAGGGATCAAGCGAGCCTCCCTGTAAGAGATGAGGTGGGGGGGGGAGAGAGGGAAGGAAGGAAGGAAGGAAGGAAGGAAGGAAGGAAGGAAGGAAGAAAGAAAGAAGAAAGAAAGAAAGAAAGAAAGAAAGAAAGAAAGAAAGAAAGAAAGAAAGAAAGAAAGAAAGAAAGAAAGAAAGAAAGAAAGAAAGAAAGAAAGGAAAGGAAGAAGGAAGGAAAGGAAGAAAGGAAAAGAAAGAAAAAGAAAGAAAGAATCCATCCTTGATGGTTTACATTGTTATTGTTCTTGGGCTTACAGCTGGATCAAATAACCTCTTAATATACCTTAGCTATGTATTCAAGACCTATCATCTTTCTAGTTTTACCTCCTGCCATTCCTGGACTACCTGCCATCTCCCACGTTTGCCTTGTGGTTTGGGGTTTTTTGTTTGTTTGTTTCTGTCTCTTCAGTAACAATGTTCCCTGTGCCTGGAAATCCTTCTTCCTCATCTTTGCCCGTTCAGTTACTACTACCTGACCTCTACAGCCCAGCTTACTTGTAACCTCCTCAAGGAATCCTTCCTTGGCACCCCAGTCAATAATAATCAAATCCCTGAACTCTGATAACTCCTCTCTTTTTACCTTTTTATGTACAAATCATATTATTTTTGTAACGTGTTGACTTTGTATGTGTCTAGGGACTTTGTCTTACCTAAACTTTGTACTTCTCTAAGAAGTTGGCACTGTATGCCCTGCATATAGTTGGTGCTTAACGTAGCAAATGTTTGTCATATTGAATTGAACGCCCTCTCTGGCTCTGATTCAGAGATTATAAATTTGAGTCCGCTCTTCTCCTCTCCCTCTTTCTGTGGTTCTAAGATTCTGAATCTCCGTTCAGTGTTAACGTTACTAGTTTATATAGTGTTTTTATGAAAAGCATCATTTTTAAAGGCAGCGTCGTATAATGGTTAGATAGATCTAGGTTTAGACCCTGCTTCAGATACTTAATAGTCGTGAGACCCTGGACAAGTCACTATACATCTCTCTGCCTCAGTGTCCTCACTTGTAAAGTAAAAGGGTCGATCTTGATACCTAAGGTCTCTTCCAACTCTAAATTTATGAGCCTCTAAGTATTCCCTTCCACTAAAGTCTTCTGATATGTAATCATGGTATAACATCCCCTCTGGGCTCACCCTTCAAACTCAAAATGGACTAGAAAAAAAATCTGAGGATAATTTCTTCTCCCCTCAGGGCCCCATCATCATATAACCCGGTGGAGTGGGGGGCTGGGGGGGAGGTGCTCACATTGTCACTCACAAACCCTCGTCCAGTCTGCTCCACCATATTGGTAAACTAGTGAATATCAATTAGCATTCACAAAGGGATATTTACTCAGAGGACAGAACAAGGAGAGAAGTTATAAAACAATCTCCCAAACTGGGGACACACTCTCCACACTCTCCACACAAAGCCCCTTGTGAGAGTGAGCTCAAACTTGGTGTACACAGGCACGCGTGGAGGGAACAAGTGTAGCTAAGGCGTGCCTCAGGCATCGTGCCCTGGGAGTCTGGGTGTCCTGGTCATGGAGTTTCCACCATGTTTAATTTCTGGAGTGACATTCCTGATGGGTTCACTTGTTCAGCTGATCTGTCAGTCTGCTTCTGGGCTGAGGCAAGCTCGGCTGCTGCATTGGCTCCTCATTGTACTCAACTACTGCTACCATTGGCTCTGATTGGTAATACATCTCCGATGACCCTGGTAGATCTCTCACTGGCCACCTGGATGCTCCCCTCTCTGAATCTTCATTCACCAAAATCAGGAAGGAGCAGCTAGGTGGTGCGACAGATAGAGTGCCAGGCCTGGAGTCAGGAAGACTCATCTTTCTGAGTTCAAATCAGACATAAGATATTTTCTAGTGACCCTGGGCAAGTCACTTAACCCTGTTTGCCTCAGTTTTTTCATCTGTAAAATGAGCTGGAGAAGGAAATGGCAAACTGCTCTAGTATCCTTGACAAGAAAACCCCAGAGGGAGTCATGAAGATTGGACACGACTGAAAAATGACTGAACGAGACACAAAAGATCAGGAAAGAAGAAACATAACAGAAACAGAGGTACTGTGCACTCAAGAACACATGGTAGCAAGGTGAGCGCTCCTTCACCTAGCAACTTGTAGCCATCTTTCCTCATTTAAAAGTCACCAGGGAAGAGAGCTGGAGATCGTCTGCTTGAACCTTATGCTTGTATGAAGTTCAGTTCTGGCTCAGCCTCACCTGCATCATCAGTCTTTCCAGCCCTTCAGCCAACCAGGAAACTTTTCATCACTCTATACCACCAGGCCTTCAGTCCTTCCTGGTCTCCATGTGTTGGATTAAAACTAAGCAAGGAATATTGCTCAAGATCTAAAGTGGGTGAAAACACTTCTCCTTCACATGTGCCTGGAAGCCATTCTTCCCCCAGCTTTCCTGCATTTGCCTGGTGTGCCAGCTGAGCATGCCCAAATAGAGGGGAGGGCTCAAGGGGCACTATACTCCTCCTCTATGCTGAAACCTTTGCTGTCCTCAGCAAATCTCTAGAGTGTTGTGTGAGCTCATTGTCCGTATCCTCATCTAGAACGGTTCTCTGGGGTCCTTGAGTAGCTTAAGCATTGCTCTTTCACTTGCTAACCCAGTGCTACATAGCAAAGTCTCAACACTCTTACAGGGCTGTGACAGAGGCAGCTGGTAACACAGTGGGTAGAGCTCTGGGTCTGCAATCAGGAAGACCCGAATTCAATTCCAACTTCACATACCTACTAGCTTTGTGACTCTGGACAAATCACTTAACCTCTGTTTGCCTCAGTTTTCTCAGTTGTAAAATGTGGATAGTAATAGCACCTCTCTTGCAGAGTTGTTATGAAGATCAAATGAGATATTAGTTAAAAAAAAGGGGGGGTTGCTTAGCACAAAGGAGTAGTTATAGAAATATTTATCCCATTCCATTATTCCAAAACAGATCTTATCCTGTCCCATGTGGCTAGACAGAAATCCCGATTATGCAGATTCAACAAATAAAGAATACTTGGTAAAACTCATCAGAGGTTATTGCTTGCTTAGTACTTAACAGTAGACTCTTTCCGAGCTTGAAGCAGCCTCCCAAAGGCATTAAACAAAAAGAAAAAGGTAAAGGAAGTGAAAATTCCCATCTCAAAGAGAAATCCAATCCTTACAGAGCATCCCAGAACATGTGGGGCTCTCCCCAAAGGGATTTGGGAGCTGGGGTTGAGTGGAAGTCAACCCTTTTCCCTCAGGTGAGAAACCAAACTGAGCTGACTACAAATATCTCCATGACTTTCTCAGTCCCTGGACCATCCAACTGGGATTCAGACAAAAGCTCAGGGTATCTTTTTCTACACAGGACACCCTAAAGTTTTTCCAGGGTTCTCTGTGCCATAGGCAATCCATCCCCTTGGAGGTCCAGGCAAATTTCCTTTAGGTCCCTGTATCAAAAGGTAGCTCAGATTTCCCCAGGGATCCAATGATCCCCAGTTGAGAGCTCAAAGGATGGGCTGGCAGAGCACAGGCTCTAGCAACTCCTGCCATGCCGGAAAGCCTTCAGATTTGGAGCCAGCCATGGATGATGTTTCTGATGTGTCCCAGAACTAGCCCTGTTAATTTTGGAGAGCTTGTCTCTAGTAAGTAATGAATATTCTTGGCCACAGCTACTCCTGAAGGTTGTCTGCTAAGCTGTGGCACATTGGAGAGGGTACCCCTGGCCATGAAAGCAGGTATCTTTTGAAGTGTTGCAGTATCCTAGCTTCTGCGATGAGGGCAAAAAATCCCAAACAAAATGGAATGAAATGTTTTTTAATGGGAGTCACATTAAAGAGTTAAGCCCTGCAAGGCAAAATCCTAAAGGCTCCCTTATGCGTCCTCCTTTTAAAACTCTGTTGTGGATTCTTAGCCACGATTACAAAAAATGTCTTTTTTTTATTGAATGTGTCAAAATCTTATGATTATCTTGCCAAGAGCCTCCTCTATAAAACAATGCAGGCGTCAAGCCTTCTGCCAAAAGTAGTAATAAGGATTCAATCAAAGGGAGGACTTCTCTACATATGTCCTGTTTTTACAAATATTGACATTAACTCTATCACTCCCAGAACAAACTAGTCTATATTTTAGCATTTTAAAAAAGCAATCTTGATTCATTATGGACAAAAAATGATTTCCCCTTTCACCATAGCATTTCAGAGGCAGGTGAGCCCATGTTTGTATATTATAGATGAGGCTTTTGACCAAATCAGATGGTAGGATATAAGGACCAGTCAATCATTCAGCTAACATTGGTTAAGCTAGGAGTTCTTGACCCTTTTTGTGTCATGGAATCTTTTGGCAGTCAAGTGAAACCTACAGACCCCTTCTTGGGATGATGTTTTTTAGATATTTGAAAGAAATGCTAAATTCCATATAGAGGCTAGTGAAAATAAAGATGTAATTTTTCCCCATCCAAGTTCACAAAGTCTCAAAAATCTCTTCAGGGAGGAGGCCAGAATAAAACACAGATCTCCAAGAGCAGATCAGGGTACCTTACAAAGGCCATATTTCTGCGATGATGAAACATCTGTATAAAAAGTGAAGGGGAGGGTATATCAGGAATCAATCAATCATCTTGATGTTTTGGATATGTGGAAACATCTGGAAATCTGACTTTAGCTTTCTCATTTTCATCTGGATACAGCCAGCAAGAGCCAGGAATATCATTAGCAAGTTGGTGGGGTTAAGTGAGTTTGTATGTGAGCAGCTCTTGGGCTGATTGATGAGTGTGGTGCCTACTCTTCCAGCCACTTACTCCTTTCACATCCTTCCCTGGACTGTGCTGGGGGCACTGAGCAGGAAATGCTAAACAAGAGTATCGTGAGAACCAGACAGAATGCAAGACTGGATCATAAAACTATTTTCTCTTCACTTTTTAAACTGCATAAAGTCAGCAGCATGCTACTTCCTGACCCAAACAATCCCCACCTCCATCAAGAGTAATTCTTCTATACTGGGTGTGATTCTTAACTTTTTTGTGTGTCATGGACACTGCATTGGGGTAAAACCTATGTACTCCCAAGAATATTTTTAAATGCATAAAATAAAATACATAAGACTGCAAAGGAAACCAAAAGTTAATGAAAATGAAGATATATATTTTCCCCAGAAAAAGACTGTCTCTGTTCTAATTAAGCTTTGGATTTTCTTAGAGCTTTGATAGGAAGGACAAATGAGAATGAAGCTTCTCCACTAACCTTTTATAGGGCTAATTACTCACCTGGAGGTATCGAGATCCAGAAACCTATCTCTCCATATATTTAGTCCCTCTAGGTTTTCTGGTGGATTTGAAGTCAGAAGATCTGGGTTTGAATCCTTGTTTTGTTACTTATTACCTATGTGACCTTCCACTCTGTCTAAACCTCAGTTTCCTCATTTGTAAATTAAGACAGTTGGACTAGATGACCTCTAAGAGTCCTTCCAAGTCTAAATCCTAGGATGTTGCTGTAGTGGATAAAATTCTGAATTTGAATTTGCGAAGACTTAGGTTAGAATCTTGCGCCAGACTCTCACAGTATGTATGAGCTGTATGATCCTGGGCGTGTCACGTAACAATTCTGTGCCTCAGTTTTCTCATCTGAAAAATGGGGTTAATAACAGCATCTCCCTTACAAGGTTATGAAGATCAAATAAAAAATGCATGTAAATCACTTTGTAAACCTTAAAACACATCAAAGTAGAAATGTCAGCTAATATAATTGTTGTTTTTGTTGTGTTGTTGTTGAGCATCCTGAAGAGACAGAGAAGTCTGTTTCAAAAGCTTACATGGCTTTAATGAAGAGCAGGAAGTCTTCTGAACTCCCAACCACAACCAAACTCCATACCCATGCATGAAAGAGGAGACTGATTATCTAGATCCTTTTTGAGTTAACTCAGATTTTATGGGTTGAAATGTTGGTCTAAGGCTATCTCAGTCAGCCCTTCAACAAGTATTTATTAAACACTTTTTTTGTGCCAGGCATTGTGCTGAGTAGAAAGAATGATAGTTCCTGCCCTCAAAGAGCTTACACATAAAAGGAAACTGAAAAAGGGGGAAGGGAACTATCTGGACCAGGACTGTGGTATAGACAGTCTGGAATGCATCTTGGATCCTCCTTAAGCGTCCTCCCTAAGTGAAGTCTCTTCAAAGAGCCAGCGAATCAGAGGGAAAGGCTGAGGGGTGGGGGGTCGGGGTGGGAGAGGACGGATATTTCCAAATCATGAATTCTAGGGTTAGAGTGAGGCTTCAGGATGAAAAGCTGAGGCATGATACAGGAGGTTGGAAGTATAGCCTGGAGAGGAATGAGAACCTGAAGAGGAGTTAGAGTGTATATTATACTATTATAGCCCAAGGACTAGGTCATTCTCATCTCATATGACCCAGCATAGAGCATATAATAATAATTTACATTCCTAGGATACTTTGTTCCACAAAGTGCTTTCTTCACAACAACCTTGTGAGGTGGGTGGTATAAATATTATTATCATTATTATTTTACAGTTGAGAAAACTGGGATAAGATGGCTTGCCACAGGTCCCTTAGATAATAAAAGTCAGGGTTGGGATTCAAGCCCTCAGGTCTTATAAGACCCAGCCCAGCACTCTTTCTACTGCACACACAGCTCATACGTAGTAGGTGCTTAGTTCCACCACACCATACCACAGCTCATAGTAGGTGCTTAATAAACATCTGTTGAATTAGGTTGGGTTGATATTATCCAGCTCCAGAGAACAATCTCTGGTCTTCGATGTGTATGATTCAAAAGTTTGTTTTTATATTTTCCTGATTTGCTTTTAATGTTTGAGCTGACCAATTCATAATCATCTCTAGGGAATTTTTTTAAGGGAAACAGAGCATGCCTTTTTTTGAAATGACTTATTTTGAAAGTACATTTTTCCTCAGTAATTCAGCATCTCATTCCATTCAGACAGCAAGTTTAACTTAGAATAACTGAGCAGTTAAGTTACTTGTTAGCAGAGCATTGGTTTACATACACTAAGACTCCCTGGCATGTTTTACTTCAGAGCTGCTGCTAATTAAGAAAGTCTGCTGTTTGGGTGTGTGTCTGTTGAGGAATTTCATTTAAAATGCTCCTGAGTTTTCAAAGTCCTGAAATTCTAGGTAAATTACCTCAATAAAAGAGTATTGAAATAGAAAAACCCCATTGCAGAGTTTTAAATTCAAATTTAACTCTTTTGCAATTTAGAGTTGACGTTTTCACAGAGAGTTCATAGAGCAAGTGCAGGGAAAGACCTCAGAGGCCATTCACCCCAACTCCCTGGTTTTACAGATGGAGAAACTGACACCTAGGGAGAAAGTCACCTTACCAAAGTAACAAAGAGGAATGTGTTAATGTCTCGAAGAAGATTTGGAACCAATAGCATGTTTTAAAGCAAGTCAGTGAAAACCTTTGATTAGACAACACAGTAAAAAGTCAATTTTAATACTTCCAGGCCCTGCCCTTACACAGGTGAGCGTCTGAATCATCCAAGATAAAGAGCTCTATTTCTTCCTCCTCTTTCTCCTCCTCCTCGTCCTTCACTTCCTCCTCCTCTTTGAGGTGTGGGACTTCTGGCAACAGAGATGAAAGCCAGCTATGGAGAAAGAGCCCAGCTCTCTTAAGAAGGAATCATTCTTTGAATTTCTCTCTCTTCCTACTATGCACATTGACCATGGTGTCTTTTTTTTTAATTTCCATTTTTTATTTATTTTTAGCAGTCTTTTTAAATTCTGAGTTCCAAATTCCCTCTCAACCTTTCCCCCACCTACTGAGAAGGCAAGCAATATGCTATCAGTTATACATGTGAAATCATGCAAAACATATTTCCATATTAGCCACATTTTTTTAAAGCAAGAAAAAGAAAGTGAGAAAATGATACTTCAGTTTCCACTCAGAGTTCATCAGCTCTCTCTCTTGAGTTGAATAGCACTTTTTCATGATGAGTCCTTTGGAATTATCTTGGATCATTGTATTAATCAGAGTAGCCAAATCTGTCACAGTTGCTCATCACTACAACATTGTTACTGTACACAATCACCTCCTGGTTCTTTTTACTTCACTTTGCATCCGTTCATCTAGGTATTATGATGTATTTCTGAAACCAGCCCCTTCCTCATTTCCCATAGCAAAGAAGTACTTCATGACAATCCTGTGCCACAATTTGTTCAACCATTCCCCAATTGACAAGCAACTCCTTGATTTCCAATTCTTTGCCACCACAAAAAAAGAGCTGCTATAAAAATATTTGTACAAAAACATTCTTTTCCTTTTTCTTTGATCTCTTTGAGATACAGACCTAGTAGTGGTATTACTGGGTCAAAGAGTATGCACAGTTGTATAGCCCTAGTTCCAAATTGTTCTCCAGAGTGATTGGGCCTGTTCACTCACTACTCCACCAGCAGTTCATTATTGTACCTAATCTTCTCATCCTCTCCAGCATTTGTCACTTCTGATAGATATGAGATAGTACCCTAGATTTGTTTTAATTTGCCTTTCTTTACTCAATAGTGACTTAGAGCATTTTTATATTATTATAGATAGCTTTGATTTCTTCTTCTAAAAACCGCCTGTTTTGACCATTTATTGATTGGGGAATGGCTCTTATTTTTATGAATTTGATTCAGTTTTATACTCAGTATACATTTGAGAAATGAGCCCTTTATCAGAGAAACTTGCTGTAAAAATTTTTGATATTACTTCATTGTCTATGGTGCCTTTTAGCAAAATGTAGTTTCCCTCATAATGCCTTTTAATTAGGTCTATTTTTGTTTTTGTTTTATCTGAGATGTTTGCTACCCCTGCCTTTATTTTAGTTCAGTTGGAGCATATTAAATTCTGCTCCAGCCTTTTATTGGACTCTGGTCTTTGATGCATTCAGCTGTCTGCTCCCATTTTATGAGTGACTTATTCACATTCATAGGTATGATGATTAACTGTGAATTTTCCTCCACTCCATTTCCTTTTGTTTCTTTCTTTATCTTTTTATCCTATACTTCCTCAAAAATCTATTTTGTTTATAATCACTGCCTTTCTTTACTCATGTTCTCTTTATTATCCTCCCCACCCCCTTTCTTCGATCCCTTTCCTCTGCTATTTCCTTGTCTTAGGAGTTACATTTATTGTCTTCCCATATATGAATGTAAATGGTTTAACTCCATTGAGTCCCTTATTATTACTCTTTCATGTTTACCTTTTTATGCTTCTCTTGTGTCCTTTGTTTGAATATCAGATTTTCTATTTAGCTCTGGTCTTTTCATCAGGAATGCTTGAAAGTCCTTTATTTCACTAAATATCCATTTTTTCCTCTGGTTATTCTTGGTTGTAATAGTAGCTCCTTTGCCTTCTATAATATCACATTTCAAGCCCTCCATTCCTTTAACATAAAAGTCACTAAATCTTGTGTCATCCTGCCTGTGGCTCCACAACATTTAAATTGTTTCTTTCTGGCTACTTGAAGTATTTTCTCTTTGACCTAGGAGCTCTGGAATTTGGCTATAATATTCCTGGGAGCTTTCATTTTGGGATTTCTTTGAGGAAGTGATCAGTGGATTCTTTCAATTTCTATTTTACCCTCTAGTTCTAGGATATCAGGGCAATTTTCCTTGACAATTTCTTGAAATATGATGTCTAGGTTCTTTTTTTGATCATGACATTTAGGTAGTCCATTAATTCTTAAATTATCTGTCCTCAATCTATTTTCCAGGTCAATTGTTTTTCTGATGATATAGTTTGCATTTTCTTCTTTTTTTTATTCTTTTGATTTTGTTTTATTGTTTCTTGATGTCTCATGGGTCATTAGCTTCCACCTGCCCAATTCTAATTTTCAAGGAATTACTTTCTTAGTGAGCTTTTGTACCTCTTTTTTTCACTTAGCAAATTCCGCTTCTTAAGATTCTTTGCTTCAGTGAATATGTGTGCCTCTTTTACTGGCCAGTTCCGGGTTTTGGGGTGTTATTTTCTTCAGTATTTTTTGTGTGCCTCTTTTACCAAGCTGTTAATTTGCTTTTCATAATTTTCTTGCATCACTCTCATTCTACTCCCTTCCCCCAAATTTTTCTTCTACCTCTCTTATCTCTTTAACTCCTCCAAGATTTCTTATTGGGCTTGGGTCCAAATAACATTTGTCTTTGAAGATTTGTTTGTTGCTGTTTTCACATTGTTATCTTTGTCTCAGTTTATGTCTTGGTTTTCCCTGCCACTGTAATAGCTTTTTATGGCAAAATTCTTTTTTCTTTTGTTTGCTCATTTTTCCAATCTACTTCTTGACTTTGAACTTTATATTCAAGTTGGCCTTTGCTCACCCAGAGGTGGGGAGGCACTATCTCAAGTTTCAGGCTTTTTTCATGCTGCTTTTTTTTTCAGAGCTAGTTCTGGGGATCTACCAAGTTTTTTGGTGCTTCCAAGGTAGTGTGATCCTAGGAAAGGTATGGTCACTGTTCTCTTGGTCTGTGCTCTGGTCTTTACCCTGGAGGAGCTCCGGTCTCCTACAGCCACACAAACTAGCTCAGCTTTGGAATTGTGACCAGGGCCCCTGCTCCCTTGTAACTGATCCCCCGCATTCCTCTCCATCTTAGAATTGCATCTTACAACTGTGTGTGGGAAACAGAGTTGCCAATTAGCTCCATTTGAACTCAGTGCCAGCAAAAGGTCCCCTGCAATCTCTTTCTGACCAGTTGTCTGACCTCTTTAGTGTCTCTGGGCTGAGAGCTCCCAAAGCTCCTGCTGCTACTGCTACCACTGTTGCTGCTGAAGTGTGTGTGGGCACAAGACAGGTTTCCACCATGGTATCACAAACTCCTCCTGTTGATCTCCTAAGTCTTAGGCTAGAAAAATGTCTCACTTGACCTTTTGTTGACTGTGCTCAAAATTTGATTTGTTATTTTAAATTTTTTAGAGGGAAATGTTAAGAAAGTTCAGCTGGGCTGCCTCCAATCCTCTATCTTTGGCCATGGTATCTTGCAGCAGAACCACTGCCTACTAAAAAGAGACAGGGTACTCAATAGGCAATAAGCCCAGTTATTTGAGGTGAAAGACAACTCTGAGGAATATTAGCTCCATGAATCAAGGAAAGAACTAATTCTGGCCATTGAGAGTTGAGCAATGGAAAGGAAAGGAACAAGGAGCCAACTGAGTGAAATACTCAGTAGATATGCTATATTTAGGAGGAGCAGTATAAGCCCATTATGAGAAGGAAAAGGACATTAGAGGATAGGAGTAGCCTAGGCTATGTATGTGCCCTACATGGATGCCTCTCTACTTATGTACTCTATATATGTATCCACTCTTCTCACTGATATTATGAGTAGCTGTGGGAGAGAGTATCTCAGGTTCATGGGGGAAATGTTGCCGTCTCAGTAAATGCCTTTACTTTGAGCTAATTGTGTCAGCTGACCGATTATTAAAGATAAGTTACTGGTAGGGCTTGTGAACTTTAGTTTTACGATCAACTCACCTATGGAGTAATGAATCTAGTCATAGTCATCACCCTGGGGACTTAACCTGTGAGTGTGAGCTGGGAGTGGGGGGGGGGCGGGAAGTAGAGAGGGAAGTCTAGTAGCGGACACTATATACAGATGAAGAAAGGAGGTTCAGTGACATACCTATAATCATGTGTCCTGAGATTCCAACCTAGATTTTCTGATATCAAATTCACACCTCTAGTTAAGAGGTGTTTTTTTCTTTTTTTTTTTCAGTTAGATTTTACAAAGGGATATTTAATGAAAGGTTTAACAAGAACAGAAGCATAAATATGTCCCTCCAAGTCAGAACACTTTCTCCCCTCTACCACATTGGTCTATGGGAAAAGTGGTCTCGGAATTAAAATGGTTGTCAACATTCTTCCCATCAAGTTCACTTCTGAATGTGGCATAGTTGATGAATGATTTGCTCATTTGCTTGCAGTACATATTGTTCGGGGGCTGGGTCAATTTCCTTCTGGTCTGGGTCATGTAGGTTGGTTCTTTGCTTGCTCTGCTTCAGTAGCTACAGCATTCTCTGCTGTGGGCTCCCAACATTGGACCTCTGGTGAATGTTTTGACCTTTCAAAGCTTACAAGGTCATAGTCTTTCATACTTCTTTCCCTAAAACTTTTCATGCTTCTCTTGATTCTTATGTTTGAAAGTCAAATTTTCTATTCAGCTCTGGTCTTTTCACTAAGAAAGCTTGAAAGTCCTCTGTTTTATTGAAAATCCATATTTTGCCTTGGAGCATGATACTCAGTTTTGCTGGGTAGGTGATTCTTGGTTTTAATCCTAGCTCCATTGACCTCTGGAATATCGTATTCCAAGCCCTTCAGTCTCTTAATGTAGAAGCTGCTAGATCCTGTGTTATTCTGATTGTGTTTCCCCAATACTCAAATTGTTTCTTTCTGGCCACTTACAGTATTTTCTCCTTGACCTGGTAGCTCTGGAATTTGGTGACAATATTCCTAGGAGTTTTCTTTTTGGGATCTATTTGAGGAGGCGATCTGTGGATTCTTTCGATTTCTATTTTGCCCTGTGGCTCTAGAATATCAGGGCAGTTCTCCTTGATAATTTCTTCAAAGATGATCATGGCTTTCAGGTAGTCCAATAATTTTTAAATTATCTCTCCTGGATCTATTTTCCAGGTCAGTGGTTTTTCCAAGAAGATATTTCACATTGTCTTCCACTTTTTCATTCCTTTGGTTCTGTTTATAATATCTTGATTTCTCGTAAAGTCACTAGCTTCTACTTGCTCCAATCTCATTTTTAAGGTAGTATTTTCTTCAGTAGTCTTTTGGACCTCCTTTTCCATTTGGCTAATTCTGCCTTTCAAGGCATTCTTCTCCTCATTGGCTTTTTGGAGCTCTTTTGCCATTTGAGTTAGTCTGTTTTTTAAGGTGTTGTTTTCTTCAATATTTTTTTCAGTATTTTTTTGGGTCTCCTTTAACAAGTCATTGACTTGTTTTTCATGGTTTTCTCGCATCCATCTCATTTCTCTTCCCAATTTTTCCTCTACTTCTCTAACTTGCTTTTCCAAATCCTTTTTGAGCTCTTCCATGGCCTGAGACCAGTTCATGTTTTTCTTGGAGGCTTTTGATGTAGGCTCTTTGACTTTGTTGACTTCTTCAGGCTGTATATTTTGGTCTTCTTTGTCACCAAAGAAAGATTCCAAAGTCTGAGTCTGAATCTGAGTCTGTTTTCACTGCCTGGCCATGTTCCCAGCCAACTTACTTGACCTTTGAGTTTTTTGTCAGGGTATGACTGCTAGTAGAGTAAAGAGTACTTTGTTCCAAGCTTGAGGGGATGCACTGTTGTTTTCAGAGCTATTTCTATACAGCCAGCTCTGCCACACCAGCACTCCTCCTTCCCCAAGAACCACCAACCCGGACCTGATGAAAATCTTAAGCAGGTTCTGCACTTCTTCTCTGATGCGCCACTTAATTCCTCCCACCAGGTGGGCCTGGGACTGGGAGCAACTGCAGCTGTACTTCTGTAGCTGCACCACCCTCACTGCCCCTGGGGCAGTGGCTGAACTGTGAACTCCTTCCACTCTGTCCCCTGCAGCTTTTCCCACTAACCTTTTCTGTTATCTTTGGTGTTTGTGGGTTGAGAAGTCTGGTAACTGCCACAGCTCGCTGATTCAATGTGCTAGGGCCTGTTCCGCCTGGCTCCTGGTCTGGTTGGTCCTGCTGCCACCCACGCTGGCCTCCGCTGTCCTCCGCCCTCAGCTCCATGCTCGATAGACCTCATCCAGCGACCATCCAGGCTGTCCTGGGCTGTATTCCTGCTTCCCTCTGCTATTTTGTGGGTTCTGCAGTTCTAGAATTTGTTCAGAGCCATTTTTTATAGGTTTTTGGAGGGACCTGGCAGGTTGCTTACGCAAGTCCCTGCTTTCCAGCTGCCATCTTGGCTCCACCCCCAACTATGTTTTTTTTTCAATATTCTTCTTGTTGACCCAAGTAGATTAGTAACCTTGGTAATAGAATTCATTTTGACACTCTTGTTTTATTACAGAGCCTTGCATATTGTAGGCACTTAGTAATGTTTGTTGAATGTAATTAAACTGAATTCATTGCATAGATTTAGGAGGGAGGTCGAAATCTTGTGACCAGTCGCTTTCTAACAGTTTGTCCGTTTACTGATTGAGATTGAAAGCTGAGTCAAAATGTCACCAATATTGACCACTTTATAGTTTAAACTCATATGCAGTTGTGGGGTCCTAGTACTCTCTGCTCATGTCACAAGTACACTTTGCTGACTAGATAAGGAGAGACAAAGAATTTGGATATAGAATCATAGAGATATTTACTAGAATATCTAATTTTACAGATGGGGAAACTGAATCCAAGAAAGGTTAATTGATTTATTTAAGGTAAGAAATGAAATTTAAACCAAGCCTCCTGATTTCAAATCTGTTCTTACCCTTATTCAGAGGGACATTCAGGGGTGTTGAGGGAAACAAAAAGTCAGCATCACAGTTCACATTTTACTTTATGTTTTGGTTACTTACGCATATGTCACATCTGAGAAAGGAAGGGGGGGAGAGAGAGAGAGAGAGAGAAAGAGAGAGAGAGAGAAGGAGAAAGAGAGAGGAGGGCAGTAAGGGTGAGAGGGAGAGAGTACATTATTTAACATTTACTATATACTAAGTATGGGGCAGCTAGGTGGCACAGTGGACAGAGAGAGTGCTGGGCCTGGAGTCTGGAAGACCTGAGTTCAAATCTTATTAGCTGTGTGACCCCTGGACAAGCCATTTAACCCTGTTTGCCTCAGTTTCCTCATCTGTAAAATGATCTGGAGAAGGAAATGGCAAACCACTCCAGTATCTTTGCCAAGAAAATCTCCAAAAGGGTCATGAAGAGTTGGACACAACTGAAAACAATTAAACAACAAATGTGCCAAGTACCATGTTAAGAACTGGAGATAAAAATTTCAAGGACACAAAACAGCTCTTACCCTCAAAGGAGCTTACATTCTAATGGAAGGAGACAACACATAAGGGGAGCTGGGACACTGGGAGGGTCATGGAGAGGAGACTTATTTGCACACTGCAGAACGGCATGGTGTCAGGGGCTGGGGAAATGGTGCAGAGGCCTGTGGCCCACCAGGTAAGGCAAAGCTCATGTATCAAAGCAAAGGAACCCAGGAGCAGAGTTCAAGTAAACTGTGGAGGAGGGAGTGGAGGTGGTGGCCTGAGGTAAGGCATGGGAGCAGACTGATAAGGGACATTGAGCAAAAGCTCACCTATAAGAGCCAAGGGACCTAGGGCAGGAGCCCAGGTTAGGTACGTAGATAATAGTACATGATGGTATGCCCTCATAGTGATTCCTGTCTATTTAACGCTTGAGATTTTTCAAAACACCTTTATCACGATAACCCTGTAAGTTTGGTACCTGTTCCAGTGAGATGTAGTGTAATGAATTCCTGCCTTAGAATCAGAAGAGACTTAGGTTTGAATCTTACCGCTGATACCTTGTGAGCTGCATGACCATTAGAAGAACTGACTGTTGAATGTGTATAAATCTTATCTCCCTGAGGAAACTAAGCAACTTGAGGAACAGCATTATGTATGTTTTGTCCAGCTCTTTGGGATTTGTTTGCTATCTGGTCAATTGAATCTACTAGGATTTATTTTGTAAATATGAAATAAATTGCACTGAATTCTAGTTAAATGAGCCAGCTACAGTCAGTGAACTGGCTTTTATACTGAACCCAGATAGACCTCATAGGCTCCGCTTGAATGACCATGTCACATGTGTGTAGTGTTCGCACAGTCTGGATCCTAATAATGTCTGTATAGCTAGGAAATGAGGTAAGTGGCTGGTTCGTTGTCATTACTGATGACGACAGGAGAGTCTGAAATTCCCATACTCTAATAGCCCTGAGTTTCAGCCCTTGCCCTTGTCCTGTCTTCATCCAAATCAGGGATCAGTGGGCCACATTTACTCTTCCTTCACACACTTAGAACCTCTAGGGAGTGAAATGATGGGCTATGAAATGGGCTAGGTTCACTTTAGACTGCAGCTTTCAGACGACTTCGAAGAGAGCAAATCAGAAAACAGAGGACAAAATTAATTCGAAGAGTTCTCTCCCTACCTCTCAGTCCGTTAAGACCCAGCTCCAGTTCAGCCCCTTCCATATATAATATCCTCTGGGATTTTTCCAGGCCACTGTCATTGCTTCTTCCTCTCAACTCCTGTAGCACATTTTGTAATTATCATGTACCATGTGTGCATGGCCCATCCCCGTGACTGGAGTATGAGACCCTCTGAGGGCAGGAGCCAACTTTATACCTCATTACCTAGCACAGAACCCTGAACATAGAGAGTAGGTACATGAAAAGTGACATTATATAGTGTAGAAAGATCAAGGAATTTGGAATTATAAAAACCTGGTTGGAGTTCTGCTGTTTTTTAGAACAAGCCTTATTTTCCTCATCTATAAAATGGTAAATATAATCTCTCATCCCTCCCTCATAGGGTTGCTGTGAAAATCAAATGAAATAATGGATGTAGAATGCTCTGTAATCTTTATGCATTATGTAAAAGTCAGCTTGTATTATACACTTGTTAACGATGAGGAGGAAAGCAGAGCCCCCTAGGAGGGTTTTAGATGGTAATTCCCAAATAATGTTTGCTTAATCAACTCTTCCTTGGTATTTTGAAGCCAAAGAAACAAACCAATGAAGACTACTGCTAATTAGTCACAGATGTCCTTATGATTTAAATGAATGCAGCCTAATTTTTAATTAATAAATAATCATTTGATTTAGGCCTGGAAGGTACCTTTGAGATCATCTAGTCTAAACCCCTCACTTTACAGACAGGGAAACTAAGGTTTGGTTGTGAATTAAGAGTAGTGATGTCACTTGCCCAAGTTTTCATGGGTGATAAAGAGGCAGAGCTGGTATTTGGACCCAAACTCTCTCTCATCTGATCCAATGCTCTTTTCACTACATCCAGGGCAGGTAAGTGGATAGTATTGTTAGTTACAACCTCTGGGTTGTAAGACTCATAGGATTCATAGAGTTAGAGCTGGGACCTTAGGAGTCAGCTAGTCTAGCCAATTAATTTTACAGCTGAGGAAACTGAGGCCCAGAGATGTTTTGATTTGACCAAGGGTAGTAACATCAGAACTGGGATTTGAGCCCAAGTCCTTCTGACTCCAGGGGCAGTGTTCTTTACACTATAACACACGGCCTTTTTCAAATTTGTGTGTTTAATTTTTTCTAATCAGAGACATATGAAAGGTTATATAGCATAGCTAACTAGCAGAATAAGGTACAACTTTCCTGCAGAAAAACTTCAGAGCAGCTCCCTCAGTTAAAGTCAGGAAAAGATGATAAACGATGATGTAATTGCTCATCAGCCTGGGCTGACTTTAAAAGGGCTATTTTTATGATTTTTCTGATGTAGTAAGACTACAAAGACTCTTACACAATCCAGATTGATGAAATTCTAACTTGTCACGGAAAATCAAATGACCTGAAATACCTTTACCTGACACACAAAATCTGAGGATTAATATGAAAGATTAGTTGCCAATTCATCCACTTTGAAGGAGAATGTTAAGATTTTTTTCAAGATACTATTTTAGTTAAGAAAAATTACTTCCAAAAAAGTATAGCTTCACAGAAACAATTCCCAAACCATGTTTAGGATGTATTTGTTATTTGTATTCAAATGTCTTAAAATTTAAACCCCACTTTAATACTGATCAAAAACTTCAGCTGTATGAGGTAGTAGTGGCAAACACACTAACCCAAAGGATGGGGGTTTGAGTCATTAAATTTCCCCTTGTCCGTTTCCTCATCTATAAAATGAGAGGTGGATTAGATGACCTCTGAGCTCTCTTCGCCGTCTTATCTAAATTGTTCCTGTTAAGATATGCATGTGCAAAGTAAAATTAATTAGTTTATGTTCTGGACATGGCAGTGAGCTCAATAGCAATTTTCTCTTCCTTTCATCTTAATACATTCCAAGTACTTTAAGGCAAACTATGACCGTGAAGCCAGCACTAACAGACAAGGTTGTTAACAATGAATATTGTTCATATTTACTGCAGAATTCCCTGGGGATCAGAGGGCCCAGGTTCCTAGGAAATAAGCTAGTTATAGTCCTCTGACGTGCATGTTTTGGCCGATGTGTTTAGAGCTCCAGCTCTTCCCCATGCCTGATAGTATGTGTCCTGCTGTAACTTTGGAACTCTGTAATTAGGATAAAACAGAACTACAGAAAGAGAGATGTGCTCCAGTCAACTCTGGAGAGCTAAATGATTTTCCTTCAGGTTTTCATTAGCATCTGACCCGCTGGGCAGAACGTGATATGAAGACTAACAATCTGGCCAAAGGCCTGAGCTTTCATGGCACATAGAGATCGAGCAAATTTTTATAATACTAATAACTGTAATAAATAATTAGTCATACAATCTCTCTGTCTCTAACTGTCTCCATCTCTGAGTATCTCTGTCTTTCTCTATCACTATCTCTGTCTGTCTCTGTCTCTCTGATTGCCTCAAATGAAAATCATCCAAAGAATCAGCCCAACAGCTCTTCCCTGTCAAACCGGTAATCCCAGCCCAGTTGATCTGTCCGATGGTGATTTGGGGATCCCATGAGATAATGGGTGGGGAAGAACTTTGTAAACAGATGGCTATCTGAATGTAAAGGATAATTGCTATCATAACCAATGTTAATGGCAAGGGGAGGGGAGTAAAATTCATATTTGGCCCCTTTTAATGGAAAATATAGCATGAAGCAAGAGCAGGGAAGATAATATTTTTATGAATAAGCTTAGCTTTTGGTTGAATGAAACTAATTGGTCAGTTTTATGGCTAAAAAGACTCACAGGCTGTTTTTTTAAAAAAAAATTTAATTTTTTCCAATTATGTATAAAAAATTTTAACATTCGTTTTTTAAAATTTTGAGTTCCAAATCCTCTCCCTCCCTCCCTTTCCCCCTCTACCCTTGTTGAGAAGGCAGATGACTTAATATAGGTTATACATGTGCAGTCATGTAAAACATATTTCCATATTAGTCATGTTGTGAAAGAAAACATAGACAAAAAAATCATAGACTGTTAAAACTGAAAGGTACCATGTCATTCCTCTGCTCAATAAGTTCCAGGGGACCCCTATTACATCTAATAAAAAATAAAAACTCCTCAGGCATTTAAGGCCCTTCATAATCTGACTCCAGACTACCTTTTGTAGGGTCCTATTCCATCGTTGTTCTTTAGCCAAACTATGGTCCAGCTAAACTGGTCTTACCATTCTTACATGTGACATTCTACTCCCATCTTGGTGCCGTTGTACAGTATGTCCCCCATGCCTAGAATGCTCCCCCTTCTCATCTCTGCCTCCTGACTTCCCTGGCTTCCTTTAAGTCCTAATTAAAATCCCACCTTCCATAGGAAGCCTTTCTTAACCCCTCTTAATTCTACTGCCTTCTCCTCTTAATTATTTCCTATTTATCCTGTATATAGCTTTTTCTTAGGTATTTGTTTGCTTGTTTTCTCCCCCATTAGATTATGAGCTCCTTGAGGGTAGGGACTATCTTTTGCCTCTTTGCATCTTTAGCACTTAGCACAGTACCTGGCATATAGTAGGTGCTTAATAAATGCTTATTGACTGACCGACTAACTGACTTTGATAGCTGTCTTCAAGTACATAAAGAGATATCCTGCAGAAGCATATTCTATTTGCTCTGCTTAGCCCAAAAAGGACAGAAATAGAAATAAGAGGTTGAAATGGTAGAGATGTATGTTTAAGCTTGATGGAAGAAAACATTACCTAACCAATAGAGCTGTCCAAAAGTGGAACTGGTTGCCTTGGGAGGTAGTGGGTTCTCCATCTTTTGAGTCCTTCAGCTGAAGGCTAGACAACCTCTAGTCAGGAATGTTGTACAGGGGATTTTTGTTCCCCAGGTATGGGTTGGATTGGCTGCTCCCCTAGGCTTCTTCCAACATAGATTTTGTGTGAATGTTGTATGCAGGCAAGGAAGACCCTATCTCAGAAGTGGGGAGGGGAAAAATGAGAATTAAGTATGTGAAGTAGAAGGTCATGTAGAAAGAGCACTGGATTTAGGGTCAGGATAACTGGGTTCCAATCCAAACCTGTGTGACTTGGGCTGAGATACTTTACCTTTCTGGGCCTCACTTGTCTTATTTGTAAAATGAGGATGTTAGCCAGATGGTTTTTGATGTGTGCATGTTCCCTCTTTAAATCTGTGATCCTGTCATTTGGATTTGAATCATAGTTGCTTGGCTTCTTACCACTTATGTGCCCTTAGAGAAATAGCTTAATCTTTGGGGTTTTTGGTGTAAAATGAGGGAATTAGGGCAGGTGATCCCAGTTGTTCCATCCAGATCTAAATACTATGCTATTGTAGAATAATGAAATTTATTTGGGGTTCTTCCTCTATCTCCCTTTCCAGATCCATTTCCTATCCTTCCTCTCTCTCCTTTCCCACATCCCCAGGCTTCCAGTACCTCCAGGACTAACTCAGGTCTTAGCTTAAGGCAGGGTAGAAGGCTAGAGAAGGCCAGCCTCAGACTATTTCACCTACTTACTACAATCATTTAAAATCTCTTGACCAGGGCATACAGCTTTGTGTTCCACAGGAAGAAATCACATTCAAAGTGAAAATGGCACTGGGAGAGAATGGTATGATCATGCAGTTAGCTGTTCCATGGAAACACCACATTGTTTTACAGCTTGGCAGCATCTGTGAGCCCATGCTTCTTAGGTATACCTGTGTATCCACTGCCTTTGGGTCTTATCTAAGACCATTGTCTTTGTTTACAAGGGGTGGGGGTACCTACATCACGTGGGATTTATCTCATTGTGGGAAAGGGTCACAGAAATGGATGCTCTGTCCCTAGAAGAGTTCAAGCCTACTAAAGATGCTGTTGGTGGTATTCCTACATTGAGAAGGAGGTGGAACTAGATATGGAAGTCTGAATAACAAGGGTTTTGTTCTAGGGCACCAACATTTAGAGAGTAAAGAAATTTAAGCCATGCATTTCTTCAGGAGTGTAGAAGCTGCTGTACTGAATAATCCCCCTTCCTGCTAAACTGAATTTGTTTTAATTTGCTTCCTATATTATTTTTGAATCATGAATTACAATTGTTGCTGCTTTCTCCAAGTGCCAAATCCCTAGGTGCAGCTCTGAGGAGATGACTTTTGAGGTCCCTTCTAACTTGAGATTCTAAGATACTCTGATTCTGCGATTGGGAAGCAACGTGGCACAGCAGGAAAAGTGCTGACTCCATAGCCAGAGGACCCTAGTTAAAATACTGTCTCTTATGCTGTATGACCTTAGTTAAATCACTTACCCTCCCTGGTCCTCAGTTTCCTTATATGTAAAATGAAGGGGTTAGATAAGGTAACCTCTGAGGGCCTTTCAGCTAGGATCCTCCGAGCATATGGTTCCATAAGATTTTCATTCACACTAATGAATAATAGATATCGGAACAGGAGGGTCCTGTTGTAAGGTCTGAGTGTGAGGGAGGAGGGAACAAAAAGAGGGGGAAGAGATTCAGAGGGGAGGACATTGTAGGGGCTTGTACTCGCTCTAGCCACACTGGAGTCTTGTCCTTTTCTTCCCGATGGTTTATTTTCATCAAAATGTATCTATTCCAGATTCCATTCTCTCAGGGCACTCTGCTGAAGTGTTAATGGGTCAATGTGTTATACACCTTAGATAACACAAGTGCTTTTTAAATAGGGGTGTTCCTGGCCTTGACATTTTTTAAACGGTTTTTTAAAAAAATTCTGAAATTAATAAACACCAAATAAAATGATCACTTCCATATACACAGCAGGAAAAGTTCAAGTCTTTATTAAAGTTTTCTTCTAAGTATATAATAAATTCACCATATGACTTTGTGACTCTGGTTCTCTTTGCATTTAAAAGAAACACTTTGATAACTTTGTTTTCTGATAACCCTATCCCTAACACCCCCACCCCCACTCAACCCCACCCCAATTTGAGGGAGGGGGTGGGGGGGGAGAAAGAGGAGAGACAGAGAGACAGAGGTGGAGGGGGGAGAGAGAGAGAGACAGAGAGTGAGAGGGAGGGGAGGGGGGGAGAGAGACAGAGAGAGAGAGACAGAGAGACAGAGAGAGGTGGGGGAGAAAGAGAGGGAGAGGAGAGGAGAGAGAGAGAGACAGAGAGAGACAGAGAGAGAAAGAGAGACAGAGACAGAGAGAGAGAGAGAGAAAGAGAGCATTTCATTTTAAGAAATATGCAGCCAAGCAAAACAAATTCCCACACTTGCTGTGCAGGAAAATGTATGTCTTATTCTGCAACTTGAGTTTCTGGTCTCTCTGTGAGGAGAATTTCAGGCATCATGTGCACAGCATACTTGCATGTTTGAGTGCAGCTCAGTGTAGTGGTAAACAGCCAGCCTCCGAGTCAGAAGACCTGGGGTCAAGCTGTGCCTCTTACTGGCAGAGTGAACCAGGGCAAGACATAACCTTCCCAGCACCCCCCGGCAAATGCTTTAGGATTATAAACTGCAGAATAGCTGCTTATGGGCATCCGCGGAGGCAGAGGGAGTTTCGTAATAGCTTGCATTTAGATAAACACTTTACAAATATTAACTCATTTTATTCTCACAGCCCTGTGAGGTAAGTGATATTATTTATTATCACTTCCATTTTACAGATGAGGAAACTGAAGCAGACAGCAGTTAAATGATTTGCCCAGGGTCACACAGCTAGTAAGTGTAAGAGGCTGGATTTGAACTCGGGACTTCCTTACTCCAAGGCTGAGCACTCTACTCACTGTGCCAATTAATTTCCTCTAATTTCTTCATAGGGGAATTCTGTATACCGATGAAATCACAAGCCTGCCCCCCCCCCCAAAAAAAAGATTATATAGAGAGAGGCGTTAAGGTCATAGATTAATGAGCAACAGACGGAATATTTTTATTATGTACAAGTACGTTGGGAGAAACTGGATCACAAGATTTAGCGGATCCTATAGATCCCAGCGCTGGACTGTCGATCCCCATCCCTGGAGAACCAGCTTCATTGAGAGGGACTTAACCAGAGGGGAGCCAATTGTTTTGACCTCAGAAAAGTTAAATTGTCTGAGGCACAGAGGGCTTCTGAATTGTATAGGGAGCACCCAGATGGTTCGTTCTTGGGTGATATCTGTGCGTTATGTGATGCTTTCTGCCCGTCCGTTCTATGTCAGGCCGGGGAAGCCACTTGATGGTTATAGGGGACATTCAGCCTGAATCTGAGTGTGTCTGGAAAAGATTCCCGGGTTCCTCCAGTGCATCAGCCGTCTCTCTCTGATAGTGAAAACCAGGCAAGCTGAAAGCCCGCGGCAACCTCCTCCCTCCGCACCCCCGCCCCGCCCCCCGCCCCACTTGCATGGGAAGGGGAGGCCAGGACTGTGACTCCTAACACATCTGTCTTACTTTAAGCCTGCACATCTGGAATCCAGCATTGGGACGGGGCTGCTCTCCAGGGCCAGCGGAACAGCTCAGGCCGGCTGCAGTGGGAATCTCAGTGTCAGTACCAACTTCGCCATCTTCAGGATGGAGCCAGAATTACGGCGCTGCTACCTCCAAGGTTGGAGGGTCACTGGATCTCCACGAGGTAAAGATGCCTCCTCCCCCCCCAAGGCGATCACAAACTCTCCCTGTTGCCCGCTGGTCCCTGCCCCTCAAGTCACCTCATGCCCTGAAAAGTCGTATTAAAGCCTGCATTTGGTACAAAACCAGACTTCCAGTGACACAGTCCCTTGCTATGGCCTCCACACTTTGAATTAGGGTCGGGCTTTCCAGAGGGCCCTGGACTTCTGAGCTTAGAAAACCGGAAGGGAGCCTCTGGTACGGAGACTCTATTATTTTTGTATCAGGAACCCCTTTGGCAGAAATAGCAAAGCCTATGGACCCCTTCTTCAAATAATGTTTTTAAATGCATCAAATAAAATACTTAGGATTACAAAGGCACTAAATTATATTGAAATCCAGTTATCAAAATATCCATTTTATGTATATATATTTATATGTATGTGTGTAGGTGTGTATATATATATATATATACACATATATACATATATATACATAAACATATACATATAATTTCAGGGGTTAAGAATCCCTGTTCTGCTATTTGTCCTTTGTATTCTTAAATGGGAAGAGGCGAACAGAAGCCTGATGAGCCCTGCCTGGGAACTGGATCAGCATCCTAGTATCTGGGGGACATGTTACTGGTCCCTTTCATGTAGGCCCCAGAGCTGGAAGGTTCCAAATGATGTGGTCTACTCCTTTCATTATACAGGTGGGGAAACACAGGCCCAGTGATTTGCCTAAGGCCACATGACTGGTTAGGCAGATCTTGGACTCAAATCTTGTCTCTAGAGAGATTCCCCATCCAGTGCTTCTTTAATTATGCCCTGTCCCACTTTGCCTTAACATCCGATTTTTGTAGCCATTTGTACATTTCAACCTTTCAAGTGGGCCACCAATCCCCAATGCCTTAGATGGGCCTATTCCTTACTTTTTTGTTCTCAAATATGCAGTGTGGTCTTGCTCAGTTCTGTCTGCACCCTAGGACATTGCATCATCAGGGTCAGAGAATAGCCCATGGCTATCAGGCTAAGGTTCTCTCTTGTGGGACATTAAGGAGGAGGAGGAGCTGTGGTTGATTGGGTTGTCAGGGACCTGAGCAGCCATGTGCAAAAAAATGCTGTATGAACATTCTGCATCTGCCACACACACTTCCCCCCAACCCACCACCAAGCTGAAGGAAGGTGTGGGGGAATGACCCAGAGAGAAAGTATTACCTTTGAGTTGCTTCCTGGCCCAGAGGCATGCTAAATTATTCTACAGCTGGCTAGGACCCACTGCTTAATTTCAATAACTTATAGGATTGTAGATCTAGACTGGGAAGCAATCCCAGAGGTCATCGAGCCCAACCCCTTCATTTTACAGAAGAGGAAACTGATATTTGAGGGAGGTTAAATGACTTCTCGACGAGGTCACGCAGGTAGCACATAGCAAAGCCACTGAACTGAAGCTGTCTGACTCCTGAGCCAGCACTTACTCTACCAACAAAGTCCCTTATAAATATGAACTTGTTTACCATATCCCAGAACATTAGAACTGAGGAGCCTGAGTCAAAGCTTAAAAGAGAAATAGATAGATAAATTCCACTTCACATAGTGAAGAAGAAACTCATAAGTGTCACATCAGTCTGTGGAAAGCAGATCCACAAGGCTGCTAGGACCTGGGAGTTGGGAAGACCTGAGCTGAACTCAGTCACCCGACCTCAGCGACTTACTGGCTGTGTGACCTTGGGCAAGTCACTTAGCTTCAATTTGCCTCAGTTTCCTCATCTGTAAAGTGGGGATAATAATAGTACCCACCTCTTAGGGTTGTTGAGGATAAAATTCAATCATATTTGTAAAGTGTTTTTGCAAACCTTAACAATACTAAATAAATGCTGGTTATTATTATTATTATTGTTATAATGGTTATTTGAGTAAACCAGGATGTTTGGAACAGATCTGTAACTCTTTGAAGTTGATTAGGTCACTAGGTAGTGTAGTGGATAGAATGCTGGGCTTAGAATTCAGATTCTACCTGAGATCCTCAAGAGCTGTAATGCCGGGCAAACCTGTCTCTGCCTCAGTTTCCTTATCTGTAGGAGATAGCACTTGCCTCTTAGGGCTCTTGTGAGGCTCAAATGAAGCAATATGTGAAATGTACTTTGCAAACTTTAAAGCATTATATAAATGTCAGCCATGACTATTATTATTAGGGAGGGTAACTAACTATATTCTTAATCCTCCTGTCAGAGACAGAGTGGATGATGAGGCTAACCTAGATCGTTCTGAAGTTCTCTTGTTCCTTTTCCCCCTTCTTCCTTCTATCCTACGTGCTATCATAGCTGTGAAGTGCGTCCAGGGCCAGAGTTCCTCACCAGGTCATACATGTTCTACTCAAACCGCCTGTTTAAAGCATACCAGTTCTACTACCAGGACCCTTCCTGCCGGGAACCCTCGTACTCCCTGCTCATCAAAGGCAAGCTACGCCTTCGCCAGGCATCCTGGATAACACGGGGAGCCACAGAAGCCAACTACCACCTGCACAAGGTCGGCATCGTCTTCCACAGCCAGAGTGCTATTCTGGAGATAGCAGAACGCATCAATCAGACAGATGGCGGGGGCTGTGGTAAAGTACTCCCTCCGGGGAGGTCCTGGATTCCAGGGACGGTCTATGAACTCCTGAGTGCCAAGGCAGAGAGAGACTGCACTGGGGCCCTGGGCTTTGCGATGCACGAGCTCAGCCTGATCCGAGTGGAAAGGCACTACAAGCTGCAGCAGATGCCGGGCAGTAGGGTGGTGGAGGAGCTCTATCTGGGTGACATCCACACGGAATGGTCAGAAAGGCTCCACTACAGACCCACCGGGTATCAGCGCCCACTCCAGAGTGCCATGGTAATGATACTAAGCAATCATTACACCACTGTGGGGGTTGGAAACCTTTTCTGAGGTGTTATTCCAGGTCAGAACAGATTCATTCTTATTTAAGATGTCTGTCTGCCAATAATGCCCTGGTGAAGTCCTCCTCCATTGCCCATGTGTAGGCTGGAGGTGATTCTGGGCTCTAGAAGGCTATTCCAAGGGAGCAGAAGCTCTGGGAAGGGCAGCGAAGCTGAGAAGGCTTTGAGTATGGGATAGGTAAGAGACTATGTGTCTGTCATCCAAGCACCAGTCAAGATAAGAGCAGAGGGGCTGCTCACCAGAAGGCTGACCACAAGGGATGATTTTTCTTTTTGGCTGCAGTACCACATCAAAGCTATTTACTAAAGGTGGGGAAAAGTTGTGATCTTCCCTTGGAGGAGGGTACACTTACGGTGATGTGGAGGTGAATCTTTTAAAGTTATCCAAGCATACCAATAATCTTTCTTCTCACCCAAATTAATTGTTTGATGGTAATATCCATGTCTGGTTGAGAGCAGAGTAAGTGAAATGCACTTATGCTGAAGATAAGCTAGTAATTTGTGTCTAGAGAAAGCAAGGAGACTTGAAAAATTAAGATGTGACCTCATGTTACCCAACTCCCACTTACAGATGAGGAAACTGAGGTCCAAAGAAGTTAAGTGATTTGTGCCATGTTTCATTAGTAGTTAATAACAATGCTGGACTAGTACCTTTGGCCTTCCGGTCCCACTAGGCCTGAAATCTCATACTAATCTCACAGTACATGGTATGTTACATTTAAATGATCCCAGAAATTGTGTCTGTGTTTATCTATATATCTCCTCTGTGAGCAGGCAGGAAATTCTTTGATAATAGTAAGAAGCAATATATCTATCGGCACCTAATTATGTGCAGGGCAGTCAAGGATTCAGACTGGATAGGAGGGACACTCCTTTCACTAAGGGTGTGGGGATAAAAGGATGGATGGGAATGAACTCCCAGCAATTTCTATACTCTCTCCCCATTGAAAATAGAAAAAAAGTATGCTCATGGTCAACAAAACACCTGTTTTTTTTTTCTGTTACCTGAGATCATTCCTTTTCTTTGGGTACTTTGTGTTTTGAGGCAGTCTGAGGCGAATGTTGACCTCACCTAAGAGAAGAGAGAGAGCAGGCATCTGTAGGGAGGTTATCATGTTATCCCATGATAGTATTGGGAGAGGAAATAGCTGTGAATCCAGGGATATGCTGTGATCCAGGAAAAAGCTGACGGTACATGGAGAATAACTGTTTCCCTTCTCCCTAAGCAACATTCCTTCCTCACCACTCCTCCAACTCCCCTATGTCCCCAGCCCCAACAACTCCCCAATACCAGCCAGTCTGGCTCCTTTCCAGAAAATTTACATCTATCACCAATTCTTTTTGAGATGTGATTGAGAATGGGAGAAGGGTGCCAGATGTGAGTGTTAAAAATACTACTCATTCAAAAAAAAAAAAAACGTAAAAGAGGGAGGAGAAAAAAATCGACTCTAGGGATTCTTTACAGAAGGAAGAGGCAGATAGTTCTAAGTAGCACATTCTGTTGTTCCACTGTGCTTTCCTGGGCCACAACCATGCTAGTGAGCTAAACCAGATGGTAAACATAAACTAATTTGAAACCAATCAGGTACCTGGATCCACTCCCTGCGTATGCTGTTAATTCACCAGCCTGCAGTGGACCAAGAACATCTGACTACATGATGTCCCCTCTCAGGGTTAATCAGAAACTGTCATATGCTGTTTCAGAAATTACTTTATGAAACTCATTTAATCTAGTAAAACTTTGGCTTCAGATTCAACATGTTAATTTTGTTGGACATGGGCCTTGGTTAAGAACAAGTGGAATTCTAGACAATGCTAAAAAGAACTTTATAAAGAGTAACACAGGGTAATTTTCTTTCTCTTAAAAAAATTATATCGAAGGAGAAAATGTCATTTCCTTCCCTACCTTGGCCCCCAGTATCCCGTCTGCCTTTGCTCTGAAGAAATCTTCTTGCTCCAAATTACCAGCCATTATCAAAGAATTTCCTGCCTGCTTGTGAAGGATATGTATGTATGCGTATGTATACTTCTGGGGCTTTATATTTAACTTACCACGTACTGTCACTATATATTAGGGTGACCTAAGTTGTAATGTTAGCCACAAATGGCTCAATTACAGGCTGTAATCAAGAACCATGTGGCACTACAGCTACCTACAGATGGAGGTGAGTTAATTTCTATTGCAACCATGTCTAAATATTAACTGGCATATTTTAAAGAGCTTTCAAAACCCATGGGTGTAAACCTCCCAAGCTAAATGTATATTTTTTCTTGCACAAATCTATGAAAAGTTAGATTCATCATGTAACTCCATATACAAAAGGTTTAAAAAGAAAGCCAAGACTAAGCCAGCTTTTGATCAAACGATTCCCTCCCATTCCCCAATCCTCTCCCCCTAGCTGGCACCTGGACTTCAATTTTCTCGGTACCAAGCTTCCCAGGCAACTTTGGTGAACATTTTCAACTTTTTTTTTTTAAATAACAAAGAGAATTTGTACAAAGATTTCCTGGTTGGGCCTTTCAAACATCACTCTTCCCTTCCCAAGCCAAATCCCCCTTTCCTGTTTCCTTCTACAATTGCAACGCAGCTCAATCTTCCCGTTCTCTGTCATTCTTATTTTGACAAGGAACAAGCCTACAAGTTATTCAGTTATAAAATCCAGGCCCTCTGCTCTCCCTTCTGGCTCCATTGACTGAGTTAGGGGAAGGATACTATCCCTGTGGCTTTATCCTGTGATATGTTTGGTTTGAAGTCTTCACAGCTTTTAGCAGTTTAAGCGGAGGGAAATGAACTGGCTTCTGATCTTATGTTTGGAGGAGGCTGGGATGGGGTGGGTGCTGTGACGTAAGACTTACGTCGTAAGTGTTGAGAGAAATACAACGTAGTAGGGACACTTGGGTTCTAGTCCTAGTTCTTTCATAATTCACTTTCCTTTGCTAGTCTTCAGTTTCCTCAGCTGTAAAATAAGGATTTTGGACTAGACCAGGGCTGGGGCACCTGCAGTCGTCTTGACTGATTCAGTCAAAAGGCTGCACTTAAGGATCTAGAGGCCACATGTGGCCTCAAGGCCAAGGGTTTCTCACCCCTGGACTAGACCATCTCTATGATTCCTCTGATTCTCTCATCCTCTTGTACTTCTACTTAGATGGAACTGGGGGTCTCAGGTGCTGGGTTACTTCTTTCAGTGTAGATCACAGCCCTTTTATCCCTCTCAAGCCCGTGTGACCCTGGTCCATGTCATTCAAAGATCCATCTGGGGGTCTTCCTTAGTATGCGTATGTGTGTAGTGGTAGGGAGGTTGTTTTTCGTTTATGAAAACAGGATTCCAGAAAGGGAGGCTAGAGAACAAAACACAAATCTTTATTTTGCAGCTTTGCCAAAGGCCCTAAATCTTACTATGGCTGGCTTGAGGTATCCTTTTCAGGTATATATTTGTATTTTAATAGGAGACTCCAAGATTAAAAAAAAAAGTCCTCCATAACCTCCCAAAATAGATTTGCTTTTGTTGGAGGGGAGAAGGCAGGCAATTGCAGTTAAGTGACTTGCCCAAGGTCACACAGCTAGTACATGTGTCAAGTATCTGAGGCCAGATTTGAACTCAGGTCCTCCTGACTCCAGGGCTGGGGCTCTACTCACTGCACCACCTAGCTACCCCCCAAAACAGATCTCTAATGAAGTTTTTTTTCGTCTAGTGGGAAGCTAGGGAAGAGGTTTGCAGGGATGGGGGTGGGAGGGGAGGGAGGGAAGGCAAGGCGATAGCCCATTCTACTCATTTTCCTTGCCTCTCAAGTTGACTGTACTTCTATTTCAACTCTCTGAAACTCACCATCTTTATTTTTGTCCCTTGCCAGCATCACTCGCACCCATGCCCAGCTTGTGGAATCATCTACCGTTCGGATGAACACCATCCCCCAATCCTACCCCACAAGGAAGTGCTGCCCCTAAGACTCAGTGGCAGGTGGGTCAGCATGAGGTGTGAGGTCCGACCTGCTGTACTGTTCCTCACCAGATTCTTCACCTTCCATGGGAGTAACCGGACATGGGAAGGCTATTATCACCACTACTCTGACCCTGCTTGCCGACAGCCCACATTCACTGTGTATGCCTTTGGGCATTACAACAAGGGCACCCTATCTACCAAGGTCAGAGGTGGCATGGAGCTAACATTCAAGGTCACCCAGGCCCGTGTGACGCCAATGGATCAGGTCACTGTGGTGATGCTGAACTTCTCACATCCAGGGAGCTGTGGGGATGCAGGGTCCTGGTCCCTTGGAATCGAGCAGGATGTCACACCAACCAATGGGTGCTTACCACTAGGCATCAAGCTCCCTCATGTAGAGTTTGAACTCTTTAAAATTGAACAAGACATAAGAGGCCAAAGCCTGCTGTTCATTGGAGAGAGGCCCACAGATGGCTCAAACCCAGATATTCCAGAGAAGCGTCCCACTTCCTACCAGGACCCTCTGGTCCAATGTGCTGGAGCATCCAGTGGCTTTTCAAGACAACTTCCTCACAGTCATCAGCCAGAAAAATATAGGAGTAGCAGGAACAGATCATCAGAAGTATCCTCTAAGGGCAGCCTACTTCTGATCATAGCCCTGACGTTTTTAAAGTGGGACTTTGACTGATCAAACTGTTGGCTTCCAAAGCAGGAAGAAATTCCCTACGGAGTTTGACATCCCTCCAGGCGCATCTCCAAGATCAGCACCTTCTCCTCTAACCCCTGAGACTCTGTAAATGCTTAAACATGGACAGAGGAACGGTGGTATTCTTGAGACTAGACTCAGCACACAAATATCCACTTCCAAGTTACTGAGGAATGCTGATTCGGCAGAACTCAGCAGTTCACACTAAAGCCGGTGACATGAATTAAAGATGCTGCTTTGAGCTTTCAGTGGCCTGTATTCAGAGGCAACCTCAGCCTCCTCCCAGAGTGCTAACTGCTGGAATTTCTGTGCTTCTCAAATTCAGAATTTTCAGCCTAGAAATTTCCAGCCTTCCAGGATCTCTGTTTCTGAGGTAGGGTTCAATCTAACGGGTGCTCCCTTTGTCTCATTCAAAACTAAGGGACTCAAAGATGTCTGAGAGGCAGGTTAAACTCTACACCCCACTTCCAGATCACACAGAAGCAAGTTGACTGTTAGTGCTTGTTTGAATACCCCTTGTTATTTTTAGCCACTAGATAGCCAAAGAATTCATCTGAATCTACAGTATATAGTTTTTCATTCTTCATCAGAAAATTCCCAATTCTTTAAATACTAACAAGAGAAAATGTTGTGGATATCTTATGGGTGGATGGCTTTAGATCCATTTTATTATTCTTTAGATCCATTTTACAAATAGGTAAGTGGCAAATCTAGAAAGTGAATTTTGTTATTTTATTCTCTGGTTATTTATAACCAGTACCCCCCATGAATAGGGCTATTTTGGGGGTTCTCAACCTTTTTTGTGTCATGAAGCCCTTCTTAGAAAGATATTTTTAAGTGCATAAAACAAAATACATAGGCTTAAAAGGGAAACCAATTATATCAAAATTGTTATTTAAATATTTTTTAAAAACTGACAGACCCCAGGCTAATAACCCTTGGATTATATGATCCCTAAGGTTGGTTTTTTATCTTTGTATCCACATCTTGCATGTTGTAAGAGCTTAATCTTTGAATCAAATTCTTAAAGTTCCTTCTGACTAAGGCCTATAACCTTTCAGTCAACAACCTGAAGTGTGAATTTACTTATGTGGTATAGTTAGCCATGGACTATAATTGGGGATGGGGGTTGAAAATAGTACTGAAGTATCATTTTCACACTGCTAAAAATTCCTCTGCCATGGTGAACTCAGAGGTCCCGAGAAACATTTTAATGATCTCCTTTCTTCCTCCATCCCACCTTCACCACTCACATTACATATTTTAAGATTCAAATCCAGGTCTCACAAGTGACTTTGTGAACTTGGACAATGAAATCCCTTTCCTTTGCTGGTCTGGTTTCCTCATCTGTAAAATGAGAGGGTTTTTAGATGATTTCTAAAGTCCTTTCCAGTTCTGGATGCTTTGATAGACCTATTGCCTATAAAGCAAATGCTCCTTTCCACTAGAATTCATCACCCCAGCCCGCTTATTTTGTTCAATTGGCATCTGCTGAAAAGTCCCATCTGACTTCTCTAAGCATTCTTGTTTTTAAAAAGTTAATCTTTGCAAGTCCCAAACTAAAAAGGGCTTTCAAAGGGCATATTTACAGAACTGCAGTTATAAGATTATTTATGGTTTGAAACCTAATGGATAAGGTTGTGGGGCTTTGGAGAGGGTAGAGGTTCCAGGGGATGCCATTTACACTAAACAATTCACCTATGTGTGGTGCAAATGAATCACATTTGCACATTAATCACATTATAATTTTTAATCACATTAAAATTAAAACTTAAAAATCTTTTTCATAAACAATTATACCAACTGAACAGTGTTCCCTGTGGTTATTAAAGATGGACATGTGTAAGGGCTTGTGTTCTAACTTTGAGTACCTATGATAACTAATATTTCTTCATGTATACATCCTGTTGTACACTGGCCCAGAATGAATCAGAAGTGTTTGGAAATAAGCTTAGAACACATAACTATATTAAATTATGAAGTATATATTAAAGGGGAAATTCATCCCCTTACAAACAGACCTCAATGTTTCTCCATTTCTTTACTCTGAACCAAAGGATCCTGATTTCAGGGCCAATATTTCAAATGGTTTTTCTTTGTCTGATCAGTTAATATCACTAGAAAGGTAAAAAAAAAAGTTTTTCTTTTGGGCAATGGAAATTAACATTCCAGGCTCAGGCTTTTATGTTTTATTGGCAACATCTCTAGGGTTGAAGTTGAGTGTATGGGTGTGAACTTTCAGGGAAGAAATGATCATTGGGTCCTACCTGCTACCTGTAGGGCTTCAGTTTGTTGAAGAGGGATGGGATATCAAAGTTGGGGCTGTCTTTGACATACACTGCAAATTTCTTGCAGCAAACTTTGACTCATGACCCACTCTACAAATCTGCGTGAGAACCTTGAAACATCCTTGGGTGCTGGTAGGGACAAATAAAAAGGGGGTGCTAGATTCTTAAAATTTGAGATAGTGCATTAGTATGTTTTGTCCTATAGCCACATATCATGGGCTCCTACTATATTAGAACTTTAAAATTAAAAAAAAGTACAGCTGTTCAAGTCCCACTGTAATATTGATACTAACGATCCAAATTATTATTGTTATTTTGAGACTATGTCTCCCTACCTTGCCCAGGCAGGAAATGCAGCAGCTACCATAGGTCTGATCCCAATATGACTTGCCATGGAAGCTTTAACTTGCTTCCCAGCCTGGGCCAGTTTGTCCCTCCTTAGGCAGCCTGGTGGCACTTTTCCACTCCTAGGAGCCCACCATATTTGTGTCATACTTACTGTGGACATCTGATTGGCTTTAGCCCTAATGCAGCTCAGAGCTCCCTGACTCAAGAAATCCACCAGCTTAGCCTTCCTAGCAGCAAGGGCTACAGGTATGGCCTATTGTGCCTGGCTGCTTTCTCGTTTTTTCTAAGGATGTGTTTAGTCTCACACCGGTGCTGCTGGAGACGACAGTGCCCGACAGTGCCCAACACAGTACAATGCGTACTTATTGACTGACTGGAGCACTAACTTCTGGTAATGTAGGTATTTATGGAATGGGAAGGGTTGAATGGGGGGGGAGGGGGAATGAGGAGGTAGCTGTTTGAAGAACACTGAAGGGAGGTAAAGTATACCTCAGGACTAGATTTTCCCTCTAGGAGGGAAAATGAGGTAGGTACTTCTGAGAGATAAAAAGTATGGGCATTTTGTCTCATTTTAGTGCATCACAGTAATCTTTAATGACCTCAAGTGGCCAAGAGAAGCAACAATCTCTTTGACATATACAAAGAAGGCCCACAAAGAGCCCCATACAACTGCAAGGCTGGAGGAAATATATCGGCCTTCCATTATTTATGCGCTTCCTCTCAGGTGGTTTCCCTTCTAAGTCACACTAAGTCCTGAGCCCAAGTCAGAGCCCTGAATTCACACCCAGAGAAGCACAACTATGTAGTTTGAACATCTCATCAGTCGGTGGGTGTGGAGTGACTGGCACACTCTAAGTAAGGAGAGAGGATGCTTACTTTCCAGCAGTCAAACTATCCATGGCAGGGATCACTACAAGTTAAGAGACAGCTGCTGTCTATGAATAGCACGTTACAGAGTCTGGCAAAAATTTTTTACACTTGACATAATTGCTGCCTTCAGCTTTAATATAGTTTTCTATATGGATAGGGAAACCATCCTGTCAACCTATACACCTAAAATGTTTTTCTTTCATTTCAGGGTCTCAGTTTCCTTATCTGTTAAAGTAGGGTGAAACGGGTGATCCCTGAAGGGTCCTTCCAAGTATGATATCATATGGCTCTTTGCCCAGATAACTAAGAGATTAGGAGATTGACCCAAAAGGATTTAATGATATATTTGGAAAGGAATGGCTATAAAACTATTAAGACTTTAAATGGTGAGGGTTTTTTTCCTGGTGATATATTTATCTTTGGGGCTGCTAATAGTCCACCCTGCCCCCTATGATACTGATATCCCCTCTTCCTCCATTAAATACTCCTTTGCCCTTATGCTTGCGCTCTTAATGCAAGCTAGAGTTATCTACTCAATAAAACAAGATGGAAATAGATCAGAAATAGGCACCAACTCTTAGTAAGTTTCAGATTATGAAGACTTGTGATATGAGGCGACAGTTTCTGCATGATGAATCCGTTTCCTGTAAAAGCAGAATCATAAATGCTGCTGTCTAGAACTCTTTTAAGACTTGTATGTCTGTTTTCTCTTTGCCAGGAGGCTGGAAGTAGGGTTGGTGGGCCTTTCTGGGGTCTCATTGTTAGGAGAGGGGGCTTTTATTAAAAAAAAATTACTCCCAAGGGTTAAAGCAAAAAAAGATGACAGCATGACAAAATTTCACATTTCCGGAGTTATGCTCTGGAAGCAAGGAACTAAGGGCTTTCACATCCATCACCCCAATGTACATTCCCTAAAGATTTCTATAATTTAAAATTGCAAATATTTTAAGGCTTCAAGCCAGCAGTAGAGTCAGCATCATGACAAAATGGATTTTCTTGGCAAAATCTCAGATTTCAACCAACTCTTGCAAACCTTTTTAAAATGGAAGGTCTTGAGGGCAGGGAATGGTTGCCCGAGTGTGTATATGGGCATTTAATGTTTGTGGCACTGTATTGAGCAAGAAATACAGCCAAGCAGAAGTAGCTTGACAGAAGTCCTACACTTCCCAGCCCCCTCCCCAAAGCAAATTTAGGGTATTTTATTGCTATACATTTTTACTATTCCTTCCTTTCTTGAAGTATCTTTTGAGATATCAAACATGACTAAGAAAACAGGCAGTAGTAAAAGAAAAGCTCTCTGTTCCTCAGGATGATTTAGGGAATAAGTGCACCTTAACTCAGGCTTATGTAGTTCTGAGTGTATCACTGGAGGTAGCATCAAGTTGTCTAATGAGCATATCCATTAACACTGGCTCAATGAATTCAAGCTTTTATTTCTATTCTTTTTTTAAAAGAGAATGTCTCTGTGTAGACACTAGCCTAGTGCTTCCCACCCTGCTGTCCTCCAGTTTACCTGTATCTAATAAATATGCTGCTTTTCCTCTATGAATAATACAAAAACCCCAAAAGATGCAAAAGATGCCATGTCAAACCAATTTACACTCATTTCTAAAACACACTCTTGGGATAATGATTATTCATTTCATCAATAACAATTTGCATTACAAATCTTTATTCCCATTGATTTGCTAATCTCTTTCATAAAAAAATCACTGCTCTTACAAGATGCCAGTATGAGATGTGGGATTAAAGACAAAGATCCTCCACTTTTGACTCCCGCAAGTGATTTACTTTTATGAAAATATTTTTTCTAATGGGAAGAACACTAGACAGAGTCAAAAGAGAGGAACTCGAATCCTAGCCCTGCCCTAACTTGCTGTGTGATCTGCAGCAAGCCATTCCAATTCTCTGGGCATCAGTTTCTTCCTCTGAAAAATGAAGGGGCTGGCCTAGAGTCAGTTTAAGGCTTCTTACCACTCTCATTCTGGGATTCCAATTCAAAGCAACAACACATCAGATGCAGAAGAAGAAATGGAATCTCGTGTCTTAATACTCTTTAAGTTACCCATTCAAAATGAATGTACAATGAAACTTCCATTAAATATGTCCAGAGCACAGAATTTATTAAACATAATACTGAGCCAAATAATACAAAAGTGGACGCTTTGGCCTGGCACGTGTTGCCTGACTGATACAGACTATGTGAACACATGATGTATAGAACTTGTTTAAACTACAGAAGCAGTAGTCAGCCTTCTCCTCAAGAGTGTATAATTACTATATAATTATATAAACTTATTACATGTCAGAAAACAAAAATACACAATGGGAAGTGTTCTCCCTGCATCAGCTTTAAAAATTAATTATGCCAAAACAGAAAATATAACTTTGATACACAAGAAAAATGGAATGAAGTTTTTTTTTTAACTACATCTGTTTAATAAAGGTACAGGTAGAATCTCACTACTAGAAATTAGAATCAAATATACATCAAGAACTGTAGGAATTATCAAGAGGAGGAAGTGTGGAAAGCACGCCAGAGACTAATCTGAATTTTAGAAAATCTCTTCAGTCACTTACAAAGGGGAAGAACATTTCAACAAATCCTTTTGGGATTCTGGTCGGATGTTTCAAGCAGTAACTTTAGATCCTAGATGCAGGGCTGGGAAGAATCTCAAGAGGTGATCTAGTTCCACTCCCTGTTTGTAGGTGAGCCAACTGAGACCCAAACAGGTTAAGGGGCTTGTTCAAGGTCACATAGTAGCAGAGCCGGGATTTGAACCCAGGTCTTATGATTCCAAATCCAATCACTCTTTCCAGTGCATCACACTGCCTCTCATTTAGAGAAGAGAGTTCCTATAACATATAAAGGCAAAATACTAGCAACGGGAGTAAGAACGTGTATTCTCTCTTCTAGTATCTGTATACGAACATTGCGAATATACACTTGAGGCTCATTAGACTTATTTATGAAAAGCGTGATAGTGCTTTGGAAAGAAGCAGCCCCTGTACTAATGGTCTCAGTATTATTGGCAAGCAAATTCTGACTGGAATCAGTCAAACAATATACCCCCTTCCCCCCATGATGGGAAGGGGTAGGGTGGAGATGTTGAATTCCAGAGGAGTAACAGCTGAATTTAGTTTACTTCTAAAAACAATGCCCTAAAAATGCAGGCAGTTCAACAACAAAAGAGTCCTAGGGTTGGTGTACGAAACATGCACAGCGATTTATCACTTTCTTAAGTAACAAGCCCTATTAATTATGAATAAGTTATAGTCATATCTCTCTCTGCCTTGCCTACCCGTACAGATATTTTAAAAGAAATACAAGGGACATTTTGGTGACAAACAGCATGCTCCAAGCCCATGCTTTTGGCCCAGAAGGTGATCAACATAGGTGTTGCCCCATCCCTAGTTACAATGCTTGTCAATAACCAAAGCTGATGATGGTATCAGTCCAACACCAACATCCATTAGTCAATGATTTAATATATATCAACCCTTTGGTATAATAAAGTAACTGTAATAAGACATTGTCACAGTATCATTTTCTGATTTTAAAAAATGGCATTTATCTAGTAGCAACAGATTATTATCCTGGGCGCCACTTTATTCCACCATCACTTTTTAATCAGGCCATTGTATGCCAAGGAAACATTCCAAAAATGGCAGGTTAGACAATAGCTATATTTTTTGTTTTCCCAAGGTGCCTAAATACAGAAATAATGCAAATGTTTTCTAATAAACTGGTCTTACTAAAAAAAAAGCCCCAATTAATTGAACTGCTCATATGTGAACCTGATTCCACAATGAACTACTATAATAAACCAAGAATTAAAATAAAATCCCTGTAATGAGAGTAAATTAAACCTGAAACATAAGTTCTACAGATTTGTATTCAAAATCCGTAAAGGAAATAAAGTTTAAAAAGCTACTGTCATCTGGAGAAATGTAGGCAGTTCTACATTTTTTTTTCTAGTATTACTGAGAGTGGAAGCACATGGGTAAGGTGTTCAATGGGTGGACATTTAAAAAATGTAATGGTATCTCTGTTTCTTACAGATACCCAATCTAGCTCCTTAGTTGATACCTGCCTCCCCCAACTCCATTTTCCCACTATCAAGCTCACCATACCTAGCTCCATCACTGTCTCTCCTAGAAATGCAGTGCCAATTTAGGGAGAGGTATAAAATACCCAGTCATGCCTGCATTTTGACACATCATCTGAGGCTTCTGTGCTGCCACTTCAGTAAGTGATGCTAATAACAAAATGTCTAAAAATATGCACTTTCAAGAATGGCTGTAAACTTCGCATACAAGTTAGAGTACATATGTGGGTGTGGATGTACACATCCACACCTCACACACAGAGTGAGAGTGTTAGCCTATCCACAGGGCGGCCAAAGTCACTACACTAAGCCAAATTGAGAATTTTCTTTATAGAAGACTTCTAAATTCAACCCCAAGAAGTCCTGAAGGCTTTCAGATACCAAGAAAGTTTAGGCAGCATAATTATATCGTTCTATTTGTGACTAGGAAGACCTTTGAATTACATTGCTGTAAACTCTATTTCACTTATATGAAAAATAACCAAATCTAAGATGAAGAGAAACAACCAACTGATATAAAAGCCCACACTGATGCTAATGTCCTTACAACTCTGTACCATCTGTCCACGAACAGAAAAATATGAAGTATAAGCATCTCTAACACGGCATACAAAGGAAGTTTAGACAAAGTCCTACTCCTAATAGCTACTAAACAATATCCTACCTTATTCAGGGGTTCACAACCCCTGGATTTTTCAACTTTGTTTCTTTTATGGATTTTGAAGACAGATTTGTAGAACTTGTTTCAGGTTTAATTTAATTATAGGGATATTATTTTAATTCTTGGTAAACAAGAAGGTAGGGGTTCAAAAAAAGCCCTCCCTTGCAAAATCTAATCAGGTTCATATGAACTCTGAGTGAAACAGAAATCAGGTATTTGGAGCGTATGCCTTTAAAATCTGAAAAGCAACTGCAGATCTTATCAGATGTAGGTGTAAAGGACACTCTCAATACAACTCCATTTCTGTCTCTCTTAGGAAACAAGGTTTTTCCAACATTGTCATAACTGCAAGTTTCTGTCATTCAAAATCTTTTCCATTCATCTTTCCTTAGCCCTGAGAGGCTGATCAACATCTGGCCTAAGTGGGAGACATAGGGCAGTGCTATGTAGTGGAAAAATCACTAGGTTTGGAGTCTCAGGAGGTGGATCTGAAAATTCTAGCTTCACTACTACTGTGTGTGTGTGTATATATATATATATATATATATATCCTTAGGCAAACTCCTTACCCTCACTGGGGGACTCAGTTTCCTCATTTTGTAAAGTGAGGAAACAGACTAGATGATCCAGTTTTAAATTTCATGTTAGCAGTACAGAAAATCCCAGCAGCTAGATAGCAGTCAAGAGTTTTCAGTCTCCAGCATGTGGAAGCAATAGCCTCCTTTCACTGGCCCATAAGGTCAGTGTTAAGAAAGGGCTCAAATATTCCTTACAGGGCACATATCTTTACTTTTTAAACCAAGCATTTCACAAACAAGATTTTAAAAAATAAAGCAAAAAAAAACTATGCAGACCAACTTTCAGAAGAGACCCTGGAATTAGGTAATTTAATAATTAAATATTAATTCCATAGGCAAATGATAATTAAATGACTGAATATTATGGTAGACATTTATCCCACACTGAGTGGACAAATGGGAGGGTTTTCTATGTGCCCAAAACTAGTCACCATTTTGAAAAATGTCAAAATATTAAAAATGGTACATGTTACAATGCAGGGTAGTGTGGTGGACAGAATTATTGCACTAGAAATCAAGTAGATATCAGTTAAATCTTTCCTGTGACAGTTCATGGATTCAAGTTAGTGATGTCTTACGACCTAGGATCCCACATACTGGGTGTTTTTTAACATGTTGCCAAATGTTTACAATTTATCCTTGTACCATAGCTTGTTCCCAAGTTCACCTGAAGGTGAGTTAGCTTTGAGTGACCACCGTATTCAGGTAGGTGCCACTGGTCTGCTGCCTTTAGAGGGCAATTCTGTTCTTGCAATTTATCTGAAAACATTTTGGTTTTCATGGATTGCTGGAGGTTTTTCATTCCCCTCCCCTTCCTTTCTGCAGGTATGAGCCTCTCTCTCTGAAGGCATCAACTCTCGACCAGTGGAATCTACTGTGATTTTTATCAGTACTCATTACTGTCTATGCAAGCAATTTTACAGATCAGGGAGGAAGAAAAAACATGCAGGTCAGAAAGAATCATTAAAGGTGACTTTGGCCTAAAATTCAATTTTAAAAATATTTATTAGCAGTCTACTATATGTGAAGCACTAAGGGAAATAAATGATGATGGATTGCTTTTTTAAAAAATTGCATTTAGGATTCAAGTCTTCTGTGGGAATAACACACAGCCACTATAATCTCCATGGCTGAGGTTCAAAGGGAGCTTAAATTCTCAATTTAAAAATATGCTCGATAAAATTTTATGAAACTTGATGACTGGCTCATTGCTTTTCGCATGCTCTTTACTGAGATGGCCTTCACTGGGGGCTGGATTTAGAGGGCAAGGGCAGAGACCTGAGTAGCAGTTTGTAATTCAAGAGGAGAGGATAATCTTATCCCTCCAATCTCTTACCTCCTCACCTCCAAATCATCACACCCATTGGGGGGTTTTCCTTGCTCACTGGTCCTTCTCTTCCCCTCCTAGCTTTATTTTAATGGTTTCAGTTCTCCCTTCACTGTTTGGAACTAGCCACTTGTGAAAATCACTCTCTCCCCTTACCCACTCCCTCCCTGCCCCACACCCATGAAGGCTGATAAGACACCAGAAACATGATGCTCTTGGATGTCTAGTATGCCTTTCTCTGGCATGTTCTTTGGCTGTTCTGAGGCCCTGAATTTTATACTCTGTACTGATAATAAATGATAGAAAACCAACCTCTCCCTCAGCTCATAAGAAACACGCAATAGAACCCTAGCCAACAAACAAAACAAGAGGAAAGTGTTCACAGGCTGACAGGAGAAGGAATCGACATTTTTGTATTTAAATTTTAATTAAGACACATTCTTCTATGAAGTGGGGGCAAATTCTCCATAGGTTATAATTTTAGAAACTCTGAAACTCAGTGGCTTTTAACCCTTCCCCCAATAAAACCTCAGCCCAATCACCACTGTCCTTGTAAGTTTATTGGGACAGTACTGCCTTTGTCAAAGTTTAGGTGGAAAAAAACGGAGTGTGACAAAGGGCTAAGAGAATCTTAAAATTCCAACTCAAGAAATAATGTATCCTTGTCTTAGTTGTACGAGGTCCCACCTAGAAGCTGTGAAAACATACACACACACACACACACACAAATTTTAACAACTATTATGGGTATCTTTTACTTTATTTAACCCAGTTTAAAGATGTGGCTTTGGGCACCCATGTCACTCCAGGGTGTCCCAAGAGTCTTTGTGAAGATATTTCAATTTGAAACTTCACTAAGTTATTTAAACCTAAAAGTTCACTAAGACTTTTGAGGCACCCTGGATTTTGATTCTCTTTCATGAGGAAGTACTTGATCTTTCCTTCTAGAGCAACACTGAAGGCCAGATTAAACAAAGAGACTTGAAGGTCAACATGTTCAAGTCTACAACTCCATTCACCACAGGGGCTCATAGTACACAAGAAGAGAGCTTATGGGGAGCCGAGGTTCAGAGCAGCTTGCTGAACCAGCACCCTGCCTCCAAGGAAGATTCTGTTCTGGGAAGCACCTAAAATACTTAGGTCATGCTAAGTTTCTTAGTTGAACTAGTCCATCTTTATCTTCTCATCTTCTTTTCTAACAACTAAATTCACAGTCCAGTCCATGACCAGTCAATAGAGCCTAATTTCACTTCTTAATTATTTTAGCTGCTTCACTTAAGAGATAAGGTTTCTTTCCCTGGAAATACAGTAACTAAAAAATTCTAGACTTGAATGGGGGCGACAAGGCTTAAAGATTTCCATCTTTAACCAGCAGTTGACCACTTAAAATTTTAGCAATTTCATCTGTAGGCCTTTCAGTTAAGATCAAGAGGATCTAAGAAGACATTTTACTAAAACACAAGCATTGTGAAACAAACAGATAATGCCTGTCATTTTTAATTAACTTTTCTTTTGCAAATGTGACAAAATAACAAAAGAAATCTTCATTTTGGGGCTTTATTTAATTTTTTTTTCTTTTAAAGATGCTACATAGTCCAACAGGATTGGTCATTTACGGCATAGAACTAATTTACAGTCAACTCTCAATTATCTGCTTTGTGGGCTAGTTGGGAGGTTTCCTCTGACCACCAGCCCCTTATTTAGGGTGGGTTTCTCTCTCCTGCCTCCCAGTTGGCTCCAGGACTATCTCCCCTAGCCACTTCTAGAACAGTGTCCCCTCCATACTATTGGGATAACTTTCCATGTTGCTACTCCAATTAAGGGCCAAAATGGGGGAGGGGAACGGGGATGGAAGCCCAGCACAATGAGGGAAGGTGAAATAGGATGAATTCAAGAGTGACATTAAAATGACATTTTTTAAAGGTTATCTGCACTATGGCTACCCCCTCCATCAGCAGGGTAATCAAGAGTTGACTATTACTACTGGTATAATTTGCCTCCCTTCCCCGAGATAGATGTTACTTATTTACATAGAAAAACATTTCCTGACTGTTGTTTTCCAATGTTCAAATAAATCAGAAGTCCACATTTACATAGCGCCCCCGCACCCCCCAAAGCAGTAGGAGACAGAAGGATCCCACAGCTCTCCAGCAGCAATGACAGGTCAACCCACCAGCCTTAGAGCGGTGATTTCTATGCCATAGCATTAGTCATAACCTTGTGACAATAAGGAAACATGAGATGAAATACATTAAATAAGTTAAATAGGCATTAAACATCTTTGAATAACAGTTTAATTCAACTAAACGAACCAACAGCAGTTTAGCTTGGTCCCTTTAAGAGAACAAGGCAACGACCTTTCTCCTAAAATGTTGTGTACCATTAATCAATATATGCCTCCTATTGGTGACTAGCACATCCAATGCTGTCACTTAATTCTTTTCAGCTTCTGACTTGATTCACTTAAGTTCCCAAAAAATAATTGGTAACTTGCACAGAACTGAAGACATGGACAAACTCTTAAGTTTATGAGCAGTATGTATGGTGGATTAATATTTTACAGAGATTCCTGACCCTTCCTGCTTAGCTCTGGTTCCACTATCTTAAGGGGGAGCTCTAGCAGTTAAGGAACCAGTTTCTCATTTTAAAAGAGGTAATCTAGCAACATGTACCAAGGTCTAAAAATGATTAAAATTGCATTTACAACTTATCATTTGAGTATTAACCACAATTTTCCTTGTCATTTAGTAAAGATCATTCTTTTTGCATTTGGTTTTTGCCCCGATTACTCACTGTACATTTCAAACTTTCTAGGAGATTATGTTATGTTATATTTGTGCAGGGGAGAAGGGGGGTAATTTAAAGGCAAGACCTGTGAGATGTCATACATTAAATTCTTTGTTATGAATAAATTTAAATCCCATGATATGGCAGATCCATCAATCCAATTTACCAGCCTCTGCATGCTGCCTCTATAAGGCGATTTTCCCTATAATTACACCAACGATAAAGAACAAGACGACCAGAGCCAGAAGTCGGGTACTAAGCCCTTCTTCCTTCACGATGGTGGCTGAAGTGGAAACTGGGCTATTGCTTTGCAGGGTCTTCCTCATCCGCAGGCCATCTTCTTCCTGTCAAAACAAATCCACATTTACAAAAAAGCCCAAGGTGCTTGAAATAAGAGTTGGCTGTTTGTTGATTATATGGTTGTCGCTTGAGGGGTTTCACCTCCAAATGACTGACTTACCACTCACTACCCCTGCGACAGAACACAGCCAATTGTGACAACTGGGACATAATGTCAGCGTTAATGCTAGAACTATTTATGGGATGATAGAATTAAGTGCTGGAAGGAACCTAAACTAACATCTAGTCCAGGGTGGATCATGGATGTTAAGGCCCATGAGCTAAGAATTTTTTTTTTTACATTTTTAAATAAAGTTTTGTCGAATTAAAAAAAATGTATAAACTATTCTTAGCTCTGTGCTGTCTAGGCCATAGTTGGCTGACCCTTGATCCAGCCCAACTTCCTCACTGAACAGAGGTAGGAAACTGAGGTCAAGATAAGTTATATAATCACACAGGTTGTGGAGCAGAGTTACAAAGAGAAGCTAGGTTTTCTGACTCCCAAAAATTAATGCTTCATTATGCCACAATGTGACAGAGTGGGAAAAGCACTGGCTTTGAATTCAGAGGTCCTGGATTCAAATCCCACTTTTGTCACTTACTCCATGTGTGACCTTGGGTAAGCAACTTCATCTCAATCTCATCCTTAAAATGAAGGAGTTGGGCCAGATGGCTTCTAAGGTTCCAATCAGCTCTGAATCTATGATCCTATAATTTAGAAATATATTGTCAGTCATGATGCCTGGTTCACTTCTCTGTAAATAATTCATATCACCAACCCTTTCTCTGGGCCTCAATTTCTACCTTGGTAGAACAGAAGGACGAGTGACTAGATACCTTTGATACCCTTTTTAGCTCTAATAGCCTATGTTTCAATGATAGCTCTGCTAGCTCTGAAGGCACAAGCGCAATAAGAAACCTGAAGGTTAGAAGCCCTGGAAATGTTCTAATACAAAAATATCTGAGGGCAACAAGTAGCAACAATACTTGTTGATCCACAAAAAAGGTGAATTTTAAGGATTCTGTTAACAAAAAAAGTTGTTTTTTAATATAACCTCAAATATGATTTTTATCTCATCAACAGATTCCTACATTTCTCTCCACCCCCATACACACACGGACAGATGCAGACACACTATTCCCACTGTGAACAGATAATAAGAATTCAGTAGGAGGAAAAACCTCCCTTCACTCTTCAGTGGCTCCCTATCACCTACTGGCTAATCAGACTGCAGCACAATTACATCGCTGTTATGTGATTAACTTCGAAATTCAGCATGACAAAAAATACAATTTATTTACATTGTGAAGAGGCTATTTCTACTTACTTGTCACTCAAAAAGTAGAAAAATCCATTTCTGAGGAGGAATACACTAAAAATGGGTGTGTGTGTATCATATATACATACATACATATATATATATACACATACACACATACATACATATATATGTATATATAAAATAAAAATCTTTTTTGGGAGGAGGTAAAACTAAAAAAACAAACAAAACTCAAGCTTCACATTCAAAATATCCTTTTCTAAGAAATTATCTGTGCTTATAAATTACAAGAGCTGCAGAGACAGATGGCATTTTCTCAGGAGTCAATGTGCCTACATCTAAGCAATGGGAATGAATGAGAAGGGAAGCTCAGTCCCACTGGACTCCCTGAGGTGGACAGCAGGCAGGGGTAGGGGTTGAAAAGTCTAATATTGTTCATATGCCTGCGTGAAGAGAGAAGGGAAGAAAAAAGATCTGTGCATTCAAAGAACTTACAGTTATGGTTGGGGAATAACGTACACACAAAAATCAAAATTTAAAAATAATATGCGCTGTATACCTGAGGTAAAAACAAAGTTCTACGTGAGGGGAGGTCACTACTATCCTGGGAGGAAGTATTAGGGACAGCTTCCTATAGGAAGCAGAACCGGAATCGTGTTTTAAGGATGGCTATGAATTTAGTTGGGGGGAAGTGACCACAGGGGAGAAGAATGGCGTGAGCTGCAGGCCTCCAGGCACAAGGGCAGTGTAAGCCAAGACAAAGGTGGCCAACCCACTGTGTAAAGGGGACATTAGTTATAGTCTGGCTGAGGCACAAAGTACAAGGAACGGGATCTAGTAACATTGATAGCTGACATTTAGACTAGACTTGAAGGTTTTCAAAGCACATTAAATACATCATCTCAAGACTTACAACAACCCCGTGGGGCAGGTACCATGGATGTTATCACTCCCGTTCTACAGATAAGGAAGTGGAGGCTTAGGAAAGGCCAGTGACTTGCTTATGGTCACATGGCTAGTAAATGTTGGAAGTGAGATTCCAACCCAGGTCTTCTTGATTTTAATTCTTAAAACTTGAGCTAGTGCAACATACTAAAAATAGGCTAGAAAAGTAGGGTGGTGCCAGATTGTGAAGGAACTTGCATGCTAGGTTAAGGAGCCTGGAATTGACTTGGTAGGTAATAGGGAGCCCATAGAAAAGTATCTGAGTAGAGGGGTGACATGACCAGATATGTGCATAAGAAGGATTGATCTGACAGTGGTATGAAAAATGAATGAGGGAGAGAGGGAGAAGGGAGAGAGGGAGAGGAGGAGGGAGAGGGAGAGAAAGAGAAAGAAAACGAGAATGGAGATGAAAAGGCCTGTTAGGAGGCCCTTGCAGCATAGTTCAGGGCAGTATTAAAGAAAGCTTAAGTTAGGGTAGGATTTATTGGAGGGATACATGAGGGATTTTGGCAAAAAAAAAAAAATGTTTAGTAACAGACATGGTGAGTTTGCTGTATTGGTGGGACATTGAGGTAGATAGCTCCTCTAGGCAATTGGATATATGGGGCTGAAATAAATCTCAGAGTTAATAATCTGTGATGTGATGTGATATGCTTGTGGAAACCATGTAGGAGTAGATAAGATCACCAAGGAACAGAATTTAAAGAGACAAGAAAAGGGAGACATGGGCAGATATTTGGAAATATATACTTTAAGGTGTCAGGAAAAGAAACTAATAGAGAAGTCAGAAAAAGAATTGTTGAAGTAGTAGGAGAAACAAAACATAAAAATGCCTCTGAAATGGAACTGATACTTGTAGAGTGCTTTAAAGTTTGCAAAATGCTACACCTACACACACACACACACACACACACACACACACACACACACCCCCATTAGTATCTCACTTGAGTCTCATGAAAACTCTGAGAACAAAGTAAAAGTATGGTTGTCCTGAATGGACAACTGAGGAAATAGCTGTTCAGGCTTTAATGTCACACACAGAGTAAAGTGTCTAAGATAGAATTTGAAATCAGGTTTTTTAACTCCAAAGCTAACACTCTACAAGAAAAAGCATCCAGAAGCAAAGGATGGTCAACAGGGTCAAAGCTACAAATAAGTTCAGGAGGATGATGGGAAAAAAAAATGTCAGTAGAGTTAAAGACTTGGAAACCATTGAGAAAAAGGTTCAGTAGTGTGGTGAGATTGCAACGAGCTGATGACAGAGTGGAAGGCCCAGATGTGGAGGCATATATAGGCAACTTTTTCTAAGAAGTTTAGCTCCTAGGGGAAGATAGCGATAGAAAAGGACAGGATAGAAGGGTAAAGGGAAGCCTTTGTTAGGACTGGGGAGACCTGACCCTATTTATAGGAAGATGGGAAGGGCTCAGTACTGAAAACGTAGGAGAGGAAGAGGATGATACCTTGGACAAGATCCTAAGGTATGTGGAATCTCAGGTTCAGAGAAGGGAATAAGCCTTAGTCATGATTAAGAATACTTCTCTTGGAAAGAGGAGGTAAACAGAGAACAGGTGATCTAGGCAAATTTTGAGGAATTAAGGACTATTAAGGCAGGACTCAATCTTCTAAGATAGACTCAATCTTTTTGGTGAAGCATAAGAAGAGGTTAGGTTTTCTGTATTCAACTAAGTGGGAAAGGGCCAAGGTCAGAAGCTTGAGGAGAGAGGCGACAGGTTAAGAGAACAATTGCTTGGAGAGTGATTCAGGTAGTCCAGAGAAACAGAATTCAAGAAGTGTGTGGCAACAGCTGACGGCCAGCTGAGCTTATACAGCAAACTTACTGTGGTGGTGGAGGGGCTATTCTCTGTTCTCAGTTTTTTAACTTTGTCCAGCACTCAGGGAGCAGGAACAGATAGACTACGTGGTGAGTTTTATTTGGGTTTAAATATTATTAGCAGGACACGAACAGCAGAAATTCAATGGGGCAAACGGTTTTAAGGAAACTGAAATCATCAAAGAGGCAAATTGTGGGATCAAGTAGAGATACTGGAAGCTATTGAATCCAGAACAGGGATGGTACACAGACAGAATGAGGATCCAGGGACTGGAAGCCATAAAGAAGCCCAATAGCAGTTTTAGTCAGAGTAAGGGAAAGAAAGAGGCTGAAAGCTCCAGTGGGAATTGAAGTTGGGCAATTCTGAGGGCTGGAGAACACCCCTGTGACCAAGCTAAAGTGTGGCACATTAGACAGGGTAGAGGAGGAGGTTGTTGGATTTAGGAGGTTGAGGAATGAATGGAGTTTGGGTGTTAATGTGACACATGAACACAGATAATGAAGTCCCTATTCATGATGCGGGGGGAAGAGGAGAGGAAAACCATGCATCAGGTAATAAAATCATGAAAGCTGAGGAAGGCACATGGAAGTAGGGACTTTCAACAACAACAACAAGAACATGGGAAGAGGATGGTATAAATGAACTGTGTGGATGTCAATGGAGTGAGGAGAACAGTGGTCTGGATAGAGAAAGCTAGGACACCAGCCCCTTTTTCCTGGCCCTGAGATGAATGGAAGGAGTGGTCCCCAATGGTGAGGACTGTGCCAAAAAAGAAAACATACATGAAACCTGAAACTGTTACATGTCTGGAAATCACAAATAGGATTTAATTTTTTTTTTTAAATCCACATCATTTCTGCAACAATACTCAGAGTCTGAGATGTTTGATTAGGAATATCCTCCACAAAACCTTGGTTGAAAGATTTCAGTGTCTGAAGGTCTTCACCATTGTTGAATATTGACTGTACAGTGTGTTCTACCATTGGGCTGGGCAGTAACACTTCCCCCTACCAGAAGAGATGACATTTCTCTCAAGTGGGCTCTCCTAGCACTTTATCACATATTTATAATCATAAATTCAAAGCTAGAGAGGACCTCAGAGGCTAACTAATCCACCCCCCTCATTGTGCATAAGGAAACTGAGGCCCAGGAGGTTAAGGACTGAGATTTGCTTCAAATCCAGCATCCTTTTCAAAACATGTGCTGTCTTTCTTACAGGATTTTTATTTTGGTGACCATTACCTGTCTCTACCCACATCTCTTCCCCTCAAAGAGACCGAACATTCCTTCATGACAGGGAAAGTGTCTGATTTAATATTTGAAACCCACCCCCCTCCCTATCCCCTACCTTGCCCATCACAGGCATTCAGTAAACACTGGTGGAATTGAACAACTGTTCCCTGTATGTTCCAAAGCCAGAGAAGGTCTGTGCTCACCCACTAGGAGAATGTCAGAAAACCCTCTTTTACCTTAAATTGTTTGTTTTCCTCCTGTAACCTCTGAACTTCTACTTGCAGCCTTTTACATTCTTCCATTACTTTCTTAGCTTCAGTATCATCCAAAGAAGAACTTATAGATTTAGACATAACAGATGATTCTGTCTTTGTTGCCGTTGTGGACATAATTTTATTTATTTCTACATCATGCTGCTCAAAAGTAAATGAGAGAAAAACTGTCAGACTAAAAGACTTGGGGGGGGGAGAAAAGCAAAATTCTTAATAAAAGTTGCACATGGTAGAATTTATCCATGTGGTAAAGTATCAAATGGATCATTTAATGTAGCATTTTAGCCAGTCAGTATCTCAATATTCATTTTATAGGCAACAACTGGACCCAAGAAATTATAGTTAAGACTAGAGAAGGAAATCATGCTGAGGCTAATACTTCACAGCATGGAGGAAAAGTATATCATACTATCAAATTCCTGCTATAAATGTATAAGCTGAGGAAGAATTGATGACAAGTGATTATGGGGGAAAAAATCTGGAAAAAGTCTCCACAATGATTAGATAAAGGACAGGGCTGGAGAGAAGGTGATTTATTTTACTGAAGCACAGAATTTTAGAGCTGGAAGAGACCATGGAGGTCATCTGAAGTTCACAGAGGGAGAAATGAACAGGAAAGTCAAACAGCTAGTTAGTTAGTAGCAGGGTCAAGGACTAGCATCCAGGTCCCCTGAACTCCCTGTCCAGTGCACTCACTGAAAGGATGAAAAACAAATAATCATTAGCAGTTCCAAGAAGTAGACTGATGATCTTGCAAAGAGGAAGTACTGAGTTGGTTCAAGGAATAGATCACTGAAATACCATGAGTGAAGGTGGTACAGATGAAAGGCTTAACTCTCTGTTACTGCAACAAAGTTAGGGAACATCTGCTCCTTACCTCTAGACAGTAATTGGAAATAATTTCAAATAGGTTAACTTCTTCCATCATCTTCCCCCCAGTGGTATTATACGATCATAAGTCTAGAGGTAAAAGGGACTTCAGAGGCCATCAAGTGTAACCTCTTCATTTTATGGATGAGAAAAAGGAGGTCTGGGGAAGTTAAGCAATTTGTCCAAGTTAAGGCAGTGTCAGTGGCAGGATTAAAACCCAGCTCTTTCGATGCCCATGCCAATGCAATTTCCACTGTGTAGTGATGCTTCCTGCTCTGTACATTTAAAATACTGTTTAAGATGGGTACATTTAGGGAGGACTCTGAGAAGCTGGAGTATGGCAAGAGTAGGGCAGCCGGGATGCTGAGGGGACTTGAAACCAGGTTAATATTTCTGATCAACTGGTTTTGATGTTTTTAAAAATGTGTTGACATGGAAGAAACAAAATCATCTATTGAAATTCATACACTTCTCTCAAGCCTCAAAAGCAGGTATTTGGACAGAAATATCTAGCTGAGATAAAGGCATGAGAGGAGTGGTGGTTACCAGCTTCAGGCTGCACTCATTCTGTGACTCACCAGACCGCCAGTCATGGCAGCAAATTACTCCTTTCACTGTTTTAACCTCTCAACAATTAAACTTCAACATACAACTTAATATCCCGTCAATCCTAGTTTCTTGAGAGAAGGAAAAGTTAAGTGTTTCCAAAGCTGTCTTACACAAAATCTCATCTATTTGTTGACTTCAATTTAATTTCTTTAAGCAGAAACTAGAGGAAGGAAATAACGTGCCAAATGAAACCCTAATTTTGTGGGAACCAGAGTATGTGAAGAAGAATCAGCCTGAAACATGAATCCATCATTAACTGCAGAAAACTACTTACCGGTTTATCATTCTCTGCTGGCAATTCAAACACACACCTAAGTTTTGAATCCATAAGATCTTCTGGTTTTGCCTCCTTCCACTAAAACAATTTAAATTTGATAATCAGGACACAATAAAATGCTCGGAAAAGAATTACGACTTTTTTCCTATAATGGTTTCAGAAAAATGTACATAAAAGCCCAAGTGAAGATTTAAAAAATAAATGCAGTATAATAAAGTCTGCATTAAAAAAAAATGATAAAATTGAATACATTAATTTATAGCAATATAAATACAAATCCCAAAGCCTCACTGTCTTAAAACTTTCCTAATTCAGTATAAGATGTTACTTCAGGGATTGGGTACAAATCTTAGGGAAAAGATTAAAATGGCAAAGAGAAAATCTTTTCAAATTACAGTCCTTGGTAAACCTTTTAATTCCCACTGAGATAGGCAGCACCTACCTTTCTTTTGCTCTGTTAACATGTTATGCCAAAGGAAGGAAGTCCTACCTTTGGTTAGGACGTTTTCCCAAACTGTGTTCTGTAGAACCCTGATGTTTCATGGGATATGAAAGAAGGGTTCTGTGGAAAAGTTTTAATGCTGGCAATCAATTATTTTAGGATAAGAAGAGAAGGGAAGGCTCTCTCTTCCTTGAGTTTGAGAGAAGAAAGAGGCCAGGTATGGGGTATACAAACAAACCAGGGAGATATAAAACAAAGGGGAATGAAAAGGGAAAACTGTCTTTTGTAAGTGGGAGCAGGACTCCCTGCACAACGGTGAGGGCGTCAGAGAAGGTTGCTGACATACCTAGAAATGGGTTCATATAATTAAGGCAAGAAGGTATTGGTAACAAGTGTGACTGTGGCTGAATCTGGAAGAAAAGCCTCAAAGAGAAGTAGTTTGGAAGAGCAGAAGCACAACCAGCTGGTGACGGCAAAGAGATGTTTGTTAACTCCTACCCCTCCATGTGTTTTGAGCCTAATCACTATTCACCAGCTTACAAGCCAATGGCACTTAACGGCTATGCCTCCTCCCAGAGACAAGATAGATCAGATCTATTCCATGTTGCAGCAAAAAATACTCATTATGTGCAGCAATCTTTTTATGAAATTAGGCTGAATTTATTTTATATTGCAAAAATAAATATGCCTTGTGCCACTTTAACCTAGAAGGCATTTCATACTCCTGGTGCTAATGGAGCAGCATCTATGGGTTCCATCAATACATTTCTAACCCAAAAGTAACCTCTGCCAAACCTGTCATGGAAACTTTAGGTTGAAAAAATAAAATTAAGTTACTTTTTATACTATGACCTTTTCTGCTACACCAGTTAAACCTGGTATTATTTGGGTGAAAATAATTCACTGAATATTTCAAATTTCAGGTTGCTTTTCCCTCATAACTTAAGACATGTCTAGGCTGAGCTCTCTCTCTGATGCTAATTGCTAGTGAAACATTCAGGGAATAAAAACTCATTTTATTATCAATTCTAGATTTTAAAAAATTGCTAAATCAGGAAAAAACATACATTTCAAAGCAAAAGGGAAAAGACTCCGAATAATCAAAAACCTACAGTACCCTAATTTACCTGATTAAGGAGAAGCACAAACTAGAAAACCACTTCAATAATACACCAGTAAAAGGTAAAGTATTTGAGGGGTCTCTTGTTGTTATTAACTCTATGAAAGGGAAGATAGCCTACCAACACCATCCAGTTCTCCCTCAAATTTGAGAGTGAGAGGTTAAGTAATGTGGAGCCAGCTTTTCTTTAATTTATCTCTACATGAAACCATCCAAAGTCTCTAGTTACAATGTACCACAGGTTAAACCAGAATTCTGTTGGCCAGCTATATTCTGAAGAAGGAAGGTCTGAATAAAGTGCCATATGGATACATATAGGGTGGGCTATGGGTGGGAATAGCCTGTAGCATAATGCTCTGATAGAGCTATCTATAAATAGATGTATTTATGAAGGGTAATTTAAGTGAATGACAAGTAGATAACTGAATCAGCCTGTCTCTATTCCCTGGATGAACCCACTGTTCTATTTTTAGTTGGCTGGCTGTAAAGTGCTGAAAGCTTTGTGGGACATATAATTTGTTGCATCTGTTTATCCTAAGGTGACCAGATGTCCCCTTCTAAAGGGATTGCCCTCTTCAATTACATTTTGTTCCCTTGAATGAGGATCTCCCTTTCATAATCTGTAACTCCTCACCCCTCCTTTTTTTCCCAAACGTGTGGACAGAATGGCACCTGTCTATGTGTGTGCCTTCTCATCTCTTAGGTAGTCTTTTATTAGGTATCCATGTACTCAGACCCTATGGACGCTTTCCTCCTTTCTTTCCCCTACCATAATACAGTATAATAAAAAAAAGATGATTGTACATGAAATTACATCTATTATGTACAACTTTCTATTCCTTTTAAATATATAACAATGTTATCATGTAAATCTCTTTTTAAGGGGAGTACCTCTAGGACTACAAAGACCCATCATTCCATTTTCCCTCGTGTATTGATAGCATTTGGGAAGTCATTTGCTATTATCCTTATTTAAAAGAGCAAGAGAGACAGTTAAATATGTGGTTACTATACTGAAAACAAAATTGGAGGGTTGAGATAAAAACTGAAAAGGCCTAGGTCCCTAGATTCATCATGGAGAAAACAAATGAAGAGCCCATTCAAACTGCCAGAGCCTATAGGGCTCCCTACACTGTTTGGAGGTGGGGGGAGATAACAAATTACAGATTTTAGGAAACACCAGAAAAATAATCTAAAAACTTCAAAAAAAATCACTAATACCTAAATGACTTTTGATTTATTAGCTTATTTATTTTTTAAGAATACAGACACAAATCTGTGCCCAGACAGTTTTATTTAATTCTGAGAGAGGGGAGGGGGAGAGGGAAGGAGAGAGGGAGAGAGGGAGAGGGGGGGGGGGGAGAGAGAGAGAGAGAGAGAGAGAGAGAGAGAGAGAGAGAGAGATGTATTCAGTACTTACTACTGCTTCCATATCTGAGGTGTCAGTCGGAGCAAACATAGATTGAACCATAAACTTGTGTTTACTTTTCTCATTAGGATCATAATCGAAAGGCTGTAGCATCACTGAGGAAGAAAATATTTCATTAGGTTGAATCAGACTTATATTATTTTTGGACATTTCATAAGAATAACAATAGTAAAAAGGAATTCCATACAGAATTTCTGGGGGGGGGGGTGAGAGGAGATAAGGGGAGATGAGGAGATGAAATCAACAATTCTTCCAAGTATCTACATTTGCACAATACTTTATAGAGTTGGGTCACATAGCCAGAAAGGGCTAGTTCAAGCCTTGTATCTGACACATACTAACTAGGTGATTTCGGTTAATTCCCCAAGACTACAATAAGAGTCATTCACTGTGAGCTCCCTAAATCAATGAAATCATAGATCCAATCTCTATCTCTTCCTAACATTTAACATTGCTTTTACATGCATCTAATTTGGGCATCCCAATAACTGTTAGTAAGGAGAGTAAATATGATTATTTTCACCTTACAGATGACAGGATAGACAGAAGTGTTAAGGAAATAATATCTACAGGGTGTGAAAATGTCCAAACAGTTTTTTTTTCCCCAAGATAAACCCATGGGTAGGTATCATTATGCCTGTCTCATGGGGGGCGGGAGCAGAACTGAAATATAGCAAGATGACAGGACCTGCTCAGGGTTACAAAGCTAAATATCAGAACTTGAGCACAAGCCTTCAAGATCAATGCTCTAGCCACTACAGCATGTTGCCTCTTTGAAAGGTTAAGGACCCAAAACAAAATGGAGGCCCAGAGGGTTCTAGAATCTTAACTGTTACATTTCATACTTCCTAATATGAATTACCCAAAATAGGCGAGGAAGGACTAAAAATACAAACATACCTTTCTATTAGTGAAAACAGATTTAAATACTTGAATATTCCACTCCTGCCCTTTGAATTTAAGAAGTGGGCAATCGTGGCTTAGAGAGGTAGCACAATCTAGTGGATAGTATATGAAAACTAGAGGTAGGAAGACCTAGGTTCAAATCCCCCATATCTGGGTGACCATGGGAAAGATACAAATTCTGAGCCTTGGCTTTTCCAAAAGTAAAACGAGGGGCATTGGGTGAGATGGCTCTCAATGGTCTCTTCCAGCTCTAAATGAATGATCATAGGTAAAAATATAAGGATATTTGAAAAGCATTTTAGATTTTTAAATTTCATGATAGCTAACAAAGAAATGCCTGGATTATAGTCCTTTCTCCCAAGAGAATGAAAGAAATAGTTTTCACTTAAGGGTAAGTACTAATGGGGCAACTAGGTCGTATTACAGTAGATAGAGCGTCATCCATGGAATCAGAAAGACTCATCTTCCTGAGTTCAAATTTAGTCTTAGATGCTTACTAGCTGCTTGAGCCAGGAGATGTCACTTAACCCTGTTTTGCCTCAGTTTCCTCATCTGGAGAAGGAAATGGCAAACTGCTCCAGTATCTTTGCCAAGAAAACCCTAAATGGGATAATCAATGACAGAAATGACTGAACAACAGCAAAAAGTACTGATAAAAGCCAAGAAAGAAAGAAAATACTACCTTACGTTTATACATCCACACCCTTCCCTCTGAAACTTTGACTCAGGGAACACACCTCTATTACTCACTGAGAGGAAAAGAATTTCTCTTCTCCATTAAAAGTAACTGGGTTCATGTTATCATACTCTTTAGGAAAAAGGACTTGATTCATGTCAATAACATAGGTCACAGGCTAATGAAGAAGAGAAGATAGAAAACAGGGTCATGAAAATTTTCTTTCATAAGAAAATCTTGTCTAGTAAGACAGTCCAAACCAACGTTTGATAACATCAATGTGGGTTTTCTGTGGGTAAAATGATATCCCCTGAAATAGAACTACACACAGAGGAAAGTCTGCCATAGCAAGGTTATAGCTAGCCCAATTGACACCACTCTTATAATGTAGGAAACACTGTATTTAACATACGTATTTATTTGAAATTCGATCTGTTCTGAGATTCCATAATTACATTTCATAGCTGTTCCCCTTATTTTCTTCACAGAATCACACAACCCAGTTTCTATATGCACGATGGAGACTCGAGCCTTAGTGGGTCACTCTCATACTCGCTGTAGACGCAGAGAGTTCTTTTCCACAATGAGGGCAGGAGAGCGTAGGGAAAAAAAGACACTAGGAGTCAAATGGCCCAGGTTCAAATTCTAGCTCTTCTGTTTGCTAGCCAAGTGCATGCAATCTTAGGTAGATTACTTAACCTCTCTGGTAACTCAGCTGTTACAGCTGTAAAGGGAGAGACTTCACTAGAGAATCTCTAAGGGCCCTTATACCTCTAGAACCTATTAAAATTTAAAATATCTCCTACCTCTGTGCCTTTGCTCACAGTATTCCCCATGAGATATCCACTACCTCCCTCTCCACAACCTCTTTCACTTGTGTTATTCTTAGAACTCAACTCAAAATGCTACCTCTTATATGAAGCCTTCCTAGAACCACTTCAAATCAGTAAAAATCTTTCCCCTCAGATCTCATGCATTGCTTTCTTCTTGTACCTAAGCTTACTACTTACTGGGCATCGTGCTTTACGATTATTACTATCTCATTCAATACAAAATATGACACATCTACTTGTGTGTTTGCTCCCTACTTGACTAGAAAGCTCTATAAGGGCAGGACACATTCTACCCCCACCCCCTCAAGCCCCCAAATGTACTGGATGCTTAAACATCTGTTAAATGCTGGTGGACTAAAAATCCTCATTCTTTGAAAATGCTCTTGGCATACTCCTCCCAACACTCATTCAAGTGCTCTTTGCTATGAATGACCTTGTGAGAAGAGAATACCAAGGCAGCCTGGATATTCTTTTTTTGGGGTGGAGGTTGAGAGCAAGAGAAGGGGAGAAATCAGTATGTTAGAAAACAAACTTTTCGTAAGAGAAGTACCTGAAAGCCTCAATCTAGCTAAAAAACTAAAATGCTAGAATAAATAGTTTCATTAAGGCAGGAGGTCACTTAGGAACAAAAGGCCTATGAAACTACATACTTGGTGTTTAGCTCTTGCAACTTTCTACACTTCCACACCAGAATGGAGAGGATTCCCATGTGCTCAGCATCATTTCTGGCACCTACAAGTTAGAACATGTCTTTTCAGTGAGATACTACTGGAAGCTATAGCATCTCTCACCTAAGCACCAATACCAACGGCCTGGCCCTGAGGTTCCTGTTCTCAGTGATAGATGGGTTATAGGGGTGAACTCATTTACCCCCAATAAAATTCTTTCCTTGTCATTTTCAGTTCTTAATAGATAGGTCTGACTCAGACATTCTCTTGCTCATAAGCATCCAATGACTTCCTATTAGATATGATATAAAGTTACTTCCATAATCTGGCCCCATTCCAACTCAATCCAATAAACCTTTATTACTATGTACAAGGTACTATGCTCTCAACTCCCCTTCCCAGCCTTATTTTGCCTTAGTTTCCTTCATGTTCTCTCCAGTCTGTTTATAATGGACAAGCTAGTCTCCAACTGGAAGAACCACTGCCTCCACACTGCATTCTTCACACAGGTTCACTGAATGTCTTCTCCCACTCCTCCCCACTGCATAAATGCCTGGAATGAGCAGCCTGTCCTTCTATCCCCCAACTCCTTCTCTTCTTCAGTGGTACCTGAGGTACCATTTCTTCCATGAAAAAAGCCTTACTTTTTATCTTTAGCTGAAAATGTTCTCTCTCCTAAAATTTTCCTGGATCTTGTCTTTGTCCCCTCTGCCTTGCACTATGCTACTCACACATCATATTTCCTCCAGAAAAACCCAAGCTCCCTGGAGGAGGGGTCTATAATTTTTCATCTTTTCATCCCCCTTCTTAGTATCTAATGTAATACATTTAACACAAAAGATAGTAATAAATGTTTGGGGCAGCTAGGTGGCGTAGTGAGTAGAGCACCGGCCTTGGAGTCAGGAGGACCTGAGTTCAAAGCCGGACTCGGACACTTGACACATGTACTAGCTGTGTGACTTGGGCAAGTCACTTAACCCCAATTGCCCTGCCAAAAAAAAAAAAAAAAAGCAAAAAAATGTTGGCTGGATTCAACTGAAGCAGTGGCAGATGCACAGATAGGCCAGATAAACATCCATAAACTAGTAGAAGTAAACTAGCAAAATGATCCTGTTTCTTGAGGAAACTACTGATGCATATCACCCACATCTGAGTAACTTCCATTGTTAAAGAGGAGCTTAGAGCATTGAGAGGTTAAGTGATCTTGCCAGGGTAAGTGAATACAGAAAATACAAAGTGAGGGACCGTGTATGTGTGTGCGCGCGCACGCGCGCGTGCACATGCTCATGCACTCTTGTGAAAGAGGGACTCAAGGCAGGCCTCACTCATTAGAATATAAACTTTCTGAGGGCAGGGTCTGTCTCAATTTTCTATTTGTATGTCCACCATCTTGCACAGTGCTTACCACATAGCAAGCATTTGATTAATTCTATTCATTCATTGAAAGCACACCTCAGCTATGTTTTGAAAGAAAGGCAGGTATTATACACAGCTGAAGCGAGAAGGGAGACTGTGGCAGACATAGGGAACCACTTCTGAGAAACCACAAGGATGCGGAGATGGAACGTCACATTCAGGAAACAGCTAACAGACCAGTTTGACTGGAATGGAGAACTAGATGGAAAGGTATGCAGGATGCTACCTACCACCTGACGGTGAGGTGGCAGGGTGGGGAGGAGGACTCAAGTCTAGATCGAGACATTCATTTCTGGACAGGGTCAGCATTTGTATTTGTTTTGCTTAACTATTCCTATTTGTTATAATTTTTTCCCCCGGTAGGGAACTACCAATGATACCAGAGACAGAGAGAGAAGAAAAAGGGATCTTTGAAGAATTTTTTTTAAATGCACAGAAAAGAGGGTGGTTCAGAACAAGATAAAAACAAGAAAGACAGCTTTGAAGCTGTGCTGAAATTGTATTATTCTGAGAAGAAATGCAAGCTACATGTAAATGGAGACTTGTAGCTTCACAGACAATAGTCTTTTTTCAGTTTGTTGTATATAGAAATGTGCATTTTTTCAGTGTTTGCCAAGTTTGAAATAACAAAAATTTTTTTTAACGAATGGGAAGTGGGAGCTAAATTATATATGGTTTTATGACAGACTTAGTGTGTATTTTATCCTAAAGGCAATTAAGAGCCACTGAAGACTTGACTACCTTAGTCAGACCTATGTTATAGGACTATCAACTTGGTTACTGTGTGGAGAATAGACTATAAAGGAGAGATGGAGGCAGGGAGGCCAATGAAGAGGCCATTTTAGTAATCTAGGTGAGAACTGACAAAGGTCTAAACTGCAGTAGAGGCTGGTGAGGAGGGAGGGCTGACCGGAGCTGATTAGTGATTTGATGTGAAATTAAGGGAGAGGAAAGGGTGAAGATAACTCAAAGGTTTTGAATCTGGTTCCAAGTATTAGAAACACACGGGTCCCCAAAGTCATTCCCTATCACTACTGAAGGAAGGCTTCCCTTCCTTCTTGTTCTCCCAAGGCCAGCTGCTGAGCTTCCAATCAGTGTTAAGAGGAAAGACAAAGGGGGACCATGACACAAGAACCCATACATAAGTTAACAATCTCAAGGGACCCTTCCTTGAATCCAGGGCCAGCACCAAACAAAATCATTAAACTAGTCAAATTTTTTGTCCTTCATTGCTTAATAACTGACCAGGTGACACAGATATTGATTCTTTTAATATACTATTCTCAATTTATGGACAATCCAAAGGAAGCAACACTGGATTCCTAACTAGGAGACCTGGGTTCTAATCCTAGGTAGCTCTAGTACTACTGTGTGACACTGTCCACAACTTCTCTGAGCCTCAGTTTCCTTACCTGCAAAACAAGAGGGTCGACTCTTACAGACCCCTCCGACTCTAAAACTATGATCCTCTAGCCTCAGTTTTGCTTCTTAAGCTGTGTTTCTGGCAGGTAAAAAACCCCAACACAAACAAACAAAAAAAAACCAAACAAGCCTGTCCTCTGATTTTCCATGGCAGTTGTCTCCAGGTGCTGTGGCTCTAGGGGAACTGGGGAAAGTTGGGAAGAAAAGGTGGCAAGGACTACAAATCTCTTTTTAAAGTCTGCAAATTATACTACCCTGGTAGTAAAAAAATTTGTCGACTGATTAAAAAACAACAAAAAATGAACACCACTAGACCAGAGGGTCTCCAAGGTTTGGCTCAAACTCTCTGTGATCAAATTTGCACAGCTAGATTTATTTAAGGAGGAAACTTTTCTACAGCTCCACACGTTCCAAGTGAGCAGGAATGTGAACACTGCACTCTAAGTGAACAGTTGCTGGCGGTAACAGGTTACCTTAGCAAGTAGCTCAACAGAACGGTATCAGATTTCCCTCCCAGAATTAGAATACTTGTGAAATAAAAATGTAGATGTCATATAATAGAATTGCAAGGATGTCGATGTAAAAACTTTTAAAGTATGAATGGAAATTGTGGCAAGTCTGTGAACTTCCAAGATTTTTCCTCCCACTACAGATTTAAAGTTACTGGAAGAGAAAGGAGAGAAAGAGAGAAGGAAGGGAGGGAGGGAAGGAAAGGAGAGAGGGAAGGAAGAAGGGAAGGAAGGAAAGAAGGAAGAAAGGAAGGAAGGAGGGAGGGAGGGAGGGAAGGAAGGAAGGAAGGGAGAGAAAGAAAGATGTTTAGGGTTAATTTGGAAACATGAATGGTTCTTTCTTGGGACTCCTGATTGAAGGAGTGATAGCTAGTTTAAGAGGTCAAATAGCCATATAAACTTCCTGAAACTTCAGGACCTTTCAATGTACTCTGCTTTAGCAATATAACTAAAAAGTTCAAATTTACATTTTTTGGTTCTGTTACTTTATGTCAAAATAAACCTGCTTACAATCTACCATAAAAACCATGTAAGAAAGAACATTAAAGTTTAAACAGCATACTCCTTTGTTCTTTCAGCTAAATACATGTAAATTGTGACAAATTAAATGTGACTCTTGCATGACAGGCTATGAAAAAGCAAGAAGGTATCCATTATTTCACTTTAAGAAGTTGAAACCTATCTTACTTGATCAAAAGATATTTATTGCCACAGTATTAATCGAGACATGTTTTCAGACAGCTTGTTGTAGTTTAGCTATTTCGGTCTTGTCTGACTTTTTGTGGCCCCATTTGGGATTTTCTTTGCAAAGATAGTGGAGTGGTCTGCCATTTCCTTCTCTAGATGAGGAAATTGAGGCCAACAGGGTTAAATGACTTGCCTAGGTCATACAGCTAGTAAGTGTCTGAGGCCACATTTGAACTCACATCTTCCTTACTCCAGGCCTGGTCCTCTATCTGCTGTGCCACTTAGCATGCTACGGGAAAAAGAGCTGGATGTAGTGCAAGGAGAGGTATGAGTTCAAGTCTCAATTCCAACATGCTAGCTGTGTGATCAAGAAGCAAAATGTAACTTTTATGAGCTTCAGTTTCTTCATATGTAAAATGGGAATACCTATAAATACTTACAGGTTTGTTATGAGGATGAAGTGAGAATGCGTACTAAGTACTTTGTAAATTTTGAATGAACGTCAGCTACTATTAATTTTGGTAGGATGATGATTCTGGGACACTCCTTATCCAACGGAAGGCCTTTGCTATATAATGTTAAATAAAAATTACCACGTAAGATTTTGTTATAGTGTGCCTTTGGATTCAGTAGTTGTAGAGTTTCTTCAAAGGAAGAAAATTAACTTAGAATATGTACTATTTCCAAAACCCAAAATAAGTCTGGAAGAAATTATGATTTGGTCAAATGAAATTCCCAAAGGAAATTAAGCAAATGACAATGACAACTCTTCCAATTACCAAAAGTATAAACTAGGTGACATGACAAAGTTCACTTAAAAACATCCCTCACATTCTTACTTCTCTTTCCTTTCTCATCACCAGCATCTTAGTCCAGGTCCTTATCTCTTTATATCTGGATGGCTACAATTGCTTTTGACTGGTTCCTCCCATCCATCTGGCAAACTTCAGAACAATTACTCTTCTTAAAACACCACTTCCTTATGGATTCAAGAACTGCAATGACTCCCTATTACATTAAATCTAAACAACTGTGCCTGGCTTTTTAAAGATTGTCCACAATTTGGACCCACTCTCTTTATCTAACTTAACTTGTTAGTTCTCCCATAATTTTTTTTTGTACTTATCTATTCTTGTCTGATCAGTGTCATTTCCTTTCCCTCACTCATACGGTGGCGGTAGAGATTCCTACCTCTGAGCTACCCTTCACACCACACCCACAGTTAGCACATACTGATTCATTTTCAAATTCTACTTTGCATCTTATGACTGTCCTCTCCTCACTACTCACACCACTTCCACCCTAGGAGTAACCCTTATCACCAACCCCAGACTACTGCAATGGCTTTCTAATGGGCTCTATGCCTCAAGTTTCTCCTCATTTCAATCCATCCTCCACCTGGGGCCACAATGATTTTCCTAAAGTGCAGGTCTGATCACATTCCTCAAATTTCTACTCAAACTGTACTGGCTCTCTTTTGCCTCTATGATGAAAAATATAAATTCTTTGTTTGCATTTAAAGACCTCCACAACCTGACTGCAACCTACCTTTCCAGCCTTTTCACATTTACGTATGTATCTTTCTGCCCTTTAGATTTCAGCTGAATCAGACATCTAACAAGAAACTTCATCTTCAATCTGTCTTTATTTCAGCTCAAGTGCCACCTTTCCTTATATCCTCAGCACTTCTTAGCACAGTGTTTGGCTGTACTATTTATTGAGCACTCAGCCCCGAGCTTAATAAATGTTTCCTGACTTGACCTGACTGGCTCTTTTACCTGAAGCCTTTCCCAGTTCGACCACTTGCTCGTCTGCTTCCTCTGCCAAGAATGTAAGCTCCTCAAGAAAGGGACCGTTTGCTATTTGCTTTAAATCCTTAGCATCCAGCACAGAGCTTGGCGTACAGTAAGTACTTAATAAATGCTTATTGATCAATAATAACCAGTATTTGTACGGCACTTTAAGGTTTGCAAAGCATCGTACGTGTTATCTCATTTCATCCTGACAACAACCTGGTGAGGAAGGTCCTATTATTCCTTTCATTTTACAGATGAGGAAAATGAAGCTGAGAGAGGTTATAGCCTCAGGTGTCCCAGACTCCCAAGTCTAGAGTTCTTACACACCAATAGATACATGCTGTTTTGTCTGCATGTATTAGTCATTATCTCTTCGAGTAAACTATCAGGTATTTCTGGGCAAGGATTGCATTTAGTACTTTTTTCCATACTCTACAGTTACCAGTACAGCATGGGGTACATAGATAGTAAATAATCAGTAAATACCAATTAATTCTTTCAATATTTAATCAACCCTTGAATCCTAAGTCCTCTATTGTCTTCTAGAATTAACACAACAGATCCTTTCCAACAAAAGTGTAAGTCTGTGTGCTTCCATATGAATGACCCCAGGCAGCTACTATTTAATATTAAAGGGTTTATCATCTTTCTGGTTTTTTTTCCCAATACGAGACTGTCACTTGTCATTTTTCACTTTCAATGCCTACTTCATTTTCAAATCTGCCAGTGGGCAGGAAATCACATAATCACAATTATTCAAATTATGCACAAATTAAGAGTAAATAGGTTTTGAATGAAGGGCTGATTCTCTTATGAGTAAAGGGTGTTTACTTCAGGGATTCCATTTTATGTTACCTTTTTGGTTCTTGGCTGTTTATTACAGAGCTTAGATAACCCTGTTGAAGAACAGAATCAATACTTCTCAAACATTGTTACTTTTTTTTTTAAACACAATTAAACTGAATTTCTCTGGTCAAAGTCCTATCAAGCCTTTTAAACACCAGTGTGGGCTACTCTTCTCTGACAGTGATACAGTTAGTTTGTGAAAACGTTTTACTGCTCACCCTGTCTCTTATCAGACACTTCAAAGCAAACTCTATCTATGGAAAGATAAAGAAAAAAGTAAGTGGCCAAGAAAAAGATAAAACTTCCCAAATTCAGCTATCGCTATCAGCATTTTTTTTCTGATAAATGAATTCCTGGTTGTCTAAAAGCTTTGCACATTCAGATCTCTGGCACTTCTCATAAAAAGCCAGTGCCCAGGGTTGCCCACTCCAGATCGACCAAGAAGCCTGAATAAGCAGAGTCAGCAAAATCTCAAGAGGATGAATTATAAACTGCAAATAACACTCTAATTACACTAACTGGCCAAAGTCATCATTCTGAAAGAAAGAGCTGCTACTTTCCTCCTCAGGCTATGCCTGGGATTACTTTATATTAATTATGTAATTTTAAAAGGCCAAATGAGGCTCTTTCTCATCCTTTCCTCCTCCCTCTCATATTCTGAATTTTCCTCCTTTGGGAAATGCATGTACAACTAAAATGTAAAACTGAACTGCAAATAACAGAACACTGGCTGCTTTGGGGAAATCAGAATTCAGTGAAGGTTACAAAATACGTTAAACTTGGCACATTACAAGAAATGTAAGCATTCTTGATAGAACTACAATTTTACCATTTTACCTATTGTATCTGTTGGCTGACATGGTTTCTAATATGAACGGCGGGGTGGGAATCCCTCACACTGAACTAGCAGTGTTATTAGTCATGTAATGTAATAGATCACCACAATTTAAAAAAAACCTGACTATAACAAAAATATTTCCCCATATTATGTTTTGAGAAGCAGAGGATAGGGATAAGCACTGGACTTGTGATTTTACCTCTTCCAAAGTAGGTCTGCATCACCTTTGGAACTTAAAAGTCTTAAGAGAGCTGCCTGGAGGCAATGAAAGGAGGAGTGACTGGCCCAAGGTCACATAATCTTTGGTGGCAGAAACAGGACTTGATCCCAGGTCTGCTAGGCCACTTCTCGATCCAGTATAACACAATGCCTCTTTAAAAAGACTGGGTTTTGAAGGTGTTTTTTTTTGGGGGGGGGGGAGCAGAACGGGAGCATATCTTTATAAGGGCTCATACAGGCTAAAGAAAAAAGGTATCCAGCAATTCAGCAATTATCACAAATTGTGTTTATTTTGGACTTAAAAAAATCTGACCTTGGAAAAAAGCAAATAAATTGAAACTCTCTATTATTTCCACCTGACTGTACTCATTTTCATTTTTTTAAATTTTTATTTAATATATTTAGTTTTCAGCATTGATTTTCATAAGAGTCTGAATTACAAATTTTCTCCCCATTTCTACCTCCCCTCCACTCCAAGATGGTGTATATTCTGGTTGCCCTGTTCCCCAGTCAGCCCTCCCTGCTGTCACCCCACTCCCCTCCCATCCCCTTTTCCCTTCCTTTCTTGTAGGACAAGATAAACTTCTACGCCCCATTGCCCGTGTATCTTATTTTCTAGTTGCATGCAAAAACTTTTGTTTTCTTTGTTTCTGAACATCTGTTTTTAAAACTTTGAGTTCCAAATTCTCTCCCTTCCCACCCACCCTCCCTAAGAAGTCAAGCAATTCAACATAGGCCACATTCATATCATTATGTATAACCCTTCCACAATATTCATGTTGTGAAAGACTAACTATATTTTGTTCCTTCCTAACCTATCCCCCTTTATTGAATTTTCTCCCTTGACCCTGTCCCCTTTCGAAAGTGTTTGTTTTTGATTACCTCCACCCCCATCTGCCCTCCCTTCTATCATCCCCCCTTTTTTTATCTTCCTCCTTTTTTCCTGTGGGGTAAGATACCCAATTGAGTATGTATGGTATTCCCTCCTCAGGTCAAATCTGATGAGAGCAAGATTCACTCATTCCCCCTCACCTGCCTTCTCTTCTCTTCCTACAGAACTGCTTTTTCTTGCCAGTTTTATGCGAGATAATTTACCCCATTCTATCTCTCCCTATCTCCCTCTCTCAAAATATTCCTCTCTCATCCCTTAATCTGATTTTATTTCTTTTAGATATCTTCCCTTCATCTTCAACTCACCCTGTGCCTGCTCTCTCTCTATATATACATACATATATACATACATACACACTCACATATACATATATACTTAAACATACACACACACACACACACACACATTCCCTTCAGCTACCCTAACACTGAGGTCTCATGAATCATACGCCTCATCTTTCCATGTAGGAATGTAAACAAAACAGTTCAACTTTATTAAGTCCCTTGCGATTTCTTTTTCTTGTTCTTTTTCTTGATTACCTTTTCATTCTTCTCTTGATTCTTGTGTTTGAAAGTCAAATTTTCTTTTCAGCTCTGGTCTTTTCACTGAGAAAGCTTGAAAGTCCTCTATTTTATTAAAAATCCATATTTTGCCTTGGAGGATGATACGCAGTTTTGCTGGGTAGGTGATTCTTGGTTTTAATCCTAGCTCCTTTGACCTCCAGAATATTGTATTCTAAGCCCTTCGATCTCTTAATGTAGAAAGCTGCCAGATCTTGGGTTATTCTGATTGGGTTTCCACAATACTCAAATTGTTTCTTTCTGGCTGCTTGCAGTATTTTCTCCTTGATCTGGGAGCTCTGGAATTTGGCCACAATATTCCTAGGAGATTTCTTTTTGGGAATCTATTTGAGGAGGTGATCGATGGATTCTGTCAATTTCTATTTTGCCCTGTAGCTCTAGAATATCAGGGCAGTTCTCCTTGATAATTTCTTCAAAGATGATTATCTAGGCTCTTTTTTTGATCATGGCTTTCAGGTAGTCCAATAATTTTAAAATTATCTCTCCTGGATCTACTTTCCAGGTCAGTGGTTTTTCCAATGAGATATTTCACATTGTATTCCATTTCTTCATTCCTTTGGTTCTGTTTTATAATATCTTGATTTCTCATCAAGTCACTAGCTTCCACTTGCTCCAATCTCATTTTGAAGGTAGTATCTTCCTCACTGGTCTTTTGGACCTCCTTTTCCATTTGGGTAATTCTGCCTTTCAAGGCATTCTTCTCCTCATTGGCTTATTGGAGCTCTTTTGCCATTTGAGTTAGTCTACTTTTTAAGGTGTTGTTTTCTTCAGTGTATTTTTCAGTATTCTTTTAGGCCTCCTTTAGCAAGTCATTGACTTGTTTTTCATGGTTTTCTCGCATCCTTCTCATTTCTCTTCCCAATTTTTCCTCTACTTCTCTAACTTGCTTTTCCAAATCCTTTTTGAGCTCTTCCATGGCCTGGGACCAGTTCATGTTTTTCTTGGAGGCTTTTGTTGCAAGCTCTTTGACTTTGTTCACTTCTTCTGGCTGTATGTTTTGGTCTTCTTTGTCACCAAAAAAAGCTTCCAAAGTCTGAGGCTGAATCTGGGTGCGTTTTCGCTGCCTGGCCATATTCCCAGCCAACTAAGTTGACCCTTGAGTTTTTCAGCAGGGTGTGACTGCTTGTAGAGTTAAGAGAACTCTGCTCCAAGCTTGGGGGGATGCGCCAGCTCTGCCACACCAGCACTCCTTCCCCAAGAACCCCCAACCCGGACTGGACTTAGATCTTCAGCAGGCTCTTCACCCCTGTTCTGATCTGCCACTTAATTCCTCCCACCAGGTGGGCCTGGGGCTGGAAGCAACTGCAGCTCTAGTTCTGTAGCTGCCCCACCTCCACTGCCCCTGGGGTGGTAGCCGAAACTCCTTCCAACTCCTTCCACTCCTACAGCTTTTCCCACTAACCTTCTCTGTTTTCTTTGGTGTTTGTGGGTTGAGAAGTCTGGTAACTGCTGCAGCTCACTGATTCAGGGCGCTAGGGCACGCTCTGCCTGGCTCCTGGTCTGGTTGGTCCGTGCCGCCCACGCTGGGCTCTGCTCCGCTCCCAGCTCCGAGCAGGACAGACCTCCCCCAGAGACCATCCAGGCTGTCCTGGGCTGGAGCCCAGCTTCCTTCTGCTATTTTGTGGGTTCTGCAGTTCTAGAATTGGTTCAGAGCCATTTTTTATAGGTTTTTGGAGGGACCTGGCGGGGAGCTCATTTTAGTCCCTGCTTTCCAGCTGCCATCTTGGCTCTGCCCCTGACTGTACTCATTTTCCTGAGGCCCAAAAACATAGGCCGCTATAAAATAGTGGGAACAACAACAGACCTGGAGTCAAAAGCCTTGGACTGGAATGACCCACTTGATTTAGGATGCGGGCAAGTCACCAACCTTTCCAAGTCTGATCCTTCACCAATAAAATGGGGACAACAACTGTAATCCCTACATGAGACTAAGAGAGACAACGTACTGAAGCACTTTGTAAACCAGAAAGCATGTGGTCTCCACGTGCATAAACATACACACATGGATGCAGTTCAAACCTGAGATAAATGCTTGGGGTGAGGATGAAGAGGCCAAGGCTTCTGTTCCAGTTAGGAAGGGCTGCTTAACTTTCTACAGAGAAAACTCTGCTCTCCCAGAGACTGCTGTACTTCCTAACTCAGGCCTTGGCATTTCATAAGACTGTATGACAGAATGTGAATGGATAGACACTCAAACCACCACCACTACAGATGCCAGACAAATGCTATTCATTATGGGCCTGAGTGGCCAAGGTCAGGAATCATCCCTCCACCCAAGGGCACAATTTAATACACTTGGTTCACTCACAGGGTAACAAAATTCATTTTGCCTGATTTTGTGGTGTGTATCATTAAAAAACAAAAGAAAAAAACAAATAATGCTCACTGACCCCCTCATGCCAACAGCTGCTTTTCAATCCTTCGATGAAAGGTACTCTAGGGTTCAAAGTAATATGATATGATTGAGTTTTCTTGAAACATTAGGTAAGCTCCCTTGAATATCAGGATAGCCTGAAAGCTGAGAAGTCCTTGCAGTGTTGCTGGTGGCTACCTGACAGCTAGGAAGCCTGGCTTCCCCAGATCACATCACTGATTTATAGAATTCCCAAAGCCTGGTCCCCTGGCCAGCTGGATAACCAGACAACATCATTCTCCTGAGAGCAAGGGAGAGTTGAGAGAGGGAGAGAGAATTAGAAAAGAAGATAAATTTGAGATACACACATACACACTACTCCTTTATCTAATAGGTTTTCAGAAATGGGACCAAAATAATGTTCTAGCTGCTTCTTTCTCATGTGCTGCAACATTCCTTTTGGTGAGTAGGGCAATCCTAGAAATGTCAAGTAGAATTTTATATTTTACATATACTAATATATAGTACTGCAGACTATATATTTTACATATAAACTATGGAAAGAGGAAATATCTGTTTCTTCTTAAGACAATGTCTTTTGTGTATTTCTTCTTTTTTGGGGGGAGGGGGCAGATCTGTGATTTCAGCCATATAAGGGAGCTCGGTGAAGAAACTTCCTCTTCTAATTCAATTGAATCTGCAGCTTAACAGTTTTAGGAAGTTGCCTGAGGCACTGTGAGAAATGGCTGGCTCTAGGTTACCTAGGGAGTATGTGTCTGAGGATAGATTTGAACCCAGATCTTCCTGAATCTAAGGTTGCCTTCCTATTCACTATGCCATATTGCCTCTCATTCATGTATTTCTCAAATGACGAACACCTTCTATAAAATCTGATAGGCAGTCTAATGTGGTGGAAAGAATACTGGGTTGGGGTTCAGCAAGACCTAGGTGATGCAAGACACTTATTGTCTCTGGGCTGTGGCTTCATCTGTAAAAGAATAGGGTTCAGCTGGCCTAGAAGGTCTCTAAACTCCCTGTCATCTTGTGTTTTCAGTGATTCTTTTCTCTGAGGTCTAGCCTTTAAGTAGTATACGGTACATTACATTTTCTCTTAATTCACCAGGGGATGCTCCTTCTTAAATGACCCCTTCAAATGAAACATCCTTCTTCCCATCTCATTTTTTTTAAAAAAGATTTTCTTCCTTTTCATAGGTAGGGATAATTCCTTACAATCCAACTTGATAGAAACAGCTCTCTCCAAGATTACCAATGACCCCTTCACTGCTCAATCTGATTATCTTTTTCTCCTCAGACTTGTGCAGTGAATTATTATTCACTGTCCGCCTCCTAGATGTGAATATTCTTCAAAGATGTGAAAATTCTTCCTGGGCCTTCTTTTTCTTTTTGCTACAGCATCCCCTCCTTTCAGGATTTCATCAACTACCTTGAGTTCAATTATTCCTACACAGATGACTCTCAAATCAAAATATAGTCCTCACTGACTACCAGCTGAACATCTCCACTTGGATGTTCCGGTGGCATTTCAAACTCATCCATGTCCAAAACCAATCAATCAGTAAGCAGATACTTCAAAATTTGTCTTTCAACAGAGGTGGATCTCTCAAAAGTAACAAATTATTAAGACACACATTACATAATGGCTTTTAAAGAACACGTTCAGTAGTGGACGTCATGTTTCTGGCCTCTGTCTTTCCCCCTCAGCTTTATTATGGGCAAAATAAAGGACGTGGTTATTAAAATCAGTAATTCTAACCTGCTGATTGTGATTATGCTCAAATTCTATTTGGACAACAAGAAGGCTTTCCAACGGGCTATTAGGATTAAGTAGCAGAAGCAAGGAAACCAAGGCTTTAACTCCATTCTTTCAAACTCCCTGGATTCTTATCACTGTTCAACAGTTTCCTTGTTTCTCTCTCTTTTTCTTAACACTTTTAGAAGCCCAAATCTGACAGAAAGACCCTGTAGAGGAGAGAACAGAAAACACAGGAAAGGGAAGGGAGCCCGCTTCATTTCATACTATTGGAATCAGGGAACAAATGTTTATAGGATCACAGAATATTAGCACTAAATGAAATCTTCTTCTGGTTGTTGAGTTATTCATGTAAAAATATCTAATCTATTCCACTGATCCACCACTCTATTTCTTCCTAGCATCAGACTGTTTTGATAATTACCACTTTATAACACAGTTTGAGATCTGGTATGGCCAGAACGACTTCTTTTGCATTTTTCCCCCCACTGATTCCCTTGATATCCTGGAGCTTTTGTTCTTCCAGGTGAATTTTATTATTTTTTCTAGCTCTAAAAAACAATCTTTTGATCTTTTAATTGGTATAGCACTAAATAAATTGATTAATTTAGGTAGAATTGTCATTTTTATTACATCCCATGAGCAATGAATATTTTTCCAATTGTTTAGATCTGACTCTATTTGTGTGAAAAGTGTTTTATTGTTGTGTTCATATAGTTCTTGGGTTTGTGTTGGCAGGCAGACTCCCAAATATTTTAATATTAATATTTCAATTATTTTAAATGGAATTTCTCTATCTCATGCCACTGGACTTTATTAGCAATATATAGAAATGCTGATGATTTATTCTGTATCCTGCAACTCCGCTAAAGTTAATAATTTCAAGTAACTTTTTAGTTGATTCTCTAGGATTTTTGAAGTATAACATCATATCATCTGCAAAGAGTGATAGTTTTGTTTCCTCACTGCCTATTCTAATTCCTTTAATTCCCTTTTCTTCTCTTATTCCTACAGCTAACATTTCTAGTACCGATTAAATACGAGAGGTGATAATGGGCATTCTTGCTTCATTGGATTGTACTAAGAAGGCTTCTAGCTTATCCCCATTCCAGATAATGCTTGCTGATAGTTTTATATATTACTTCTCATTTTAAGGTAAGTTTCATTTATTTCTATGCTCTCTAGTATTTTTAGTAGGAATGGGTACTGTATTTTGTCAAAGGTGTTTTCTGCATCTATTGAGACGATCACATGATTTCTGTTGGTTTTGATACTGATATGGTCTAGCTGATAGTTTTCTCACTATTGAATCAGCCTTATATTCCTGGTATATATCCCAGCTGGTCATACTGTATGATTTTTGCGATATATTGCTGCAATCTCTTTGCTAGTATTTTATTTAAATTTTTTGCATCAATATTCATTAAGGAAACTGGTCTATAATTTTCTTTCTCTGTTTTGGCTCTTCCTGGTTTGGGTATTAGCACCATATCTGTGTGGTAAAAAGAATTTGGTAGGACTCCTTTTATTTTCCCAAATAGTTTATGCAGTATCGGGATAAATTTTTCTTTAAACATTTGGTAGAAATCACTTGTGAATCCAGCTGGTCCTGGGGGATTTTTCTTAGGAAGTTCACTGATGGCTTTTTCAATTTCCTAAGACTGGGTTAAGTATTTTATTTCTTCTCTTAATCTGGGTAATTTATATTTTTGTAGATATTCCTCCATTTCATTTAGAATGTCAAATTTATTGGCATATAATTGGGCAAAATAGCTCCTAACCATTGTCTTAATTTCCTCTTCATTGGTGGTATATTCACTCCCTTTCATTTCTGATAATAGTAATTTGATTTTATTCTTTCCTTACTTTAAATCATATTAACCAATGGTTTATCTATTTTACTGGTTTTTTCATAAAACCAACTTCTAGTTTTGTTAGTTCAATGGTTTTCTTTCAATTTTGTTAATCACTCCTTTGATTTTTTAGGATTTCCAATTTGGTGTTTAATTGGGGGTTTTAAATTTGTTCTTTTTCTAGTTTTTTTTAGTTGCATGCCCAATTCATGGATCTGCTTTTTCTCTATTTTGCTGATGTAAGCAATCAGAGATATAAATTTTTTGCTAAGTATCACTTCAGTGGCATCCCATAAAATTTGGTATGTTGTGTCATTGCTGTCATTTTCTTTAATGAAATTACCAACTGTTTGTAGGATTTGCTCTTTGATTCCTTTTTTATGATTAGACTATTTAATTTACAATTCATTTTTAATCTTTCTTTACATTGTTCGTTACTGAGTGTAATTTTTATTGCATTATAATCTAAAAGAATGTGTTTACTATTCCTGCTTTTCTGCATTTGGTTGTGAGTTTTATATCCTAAGGCATAGTCAATTTTTGTTTAAGTGCCATGTACTGCTGAGAAAAAGGTATATTCTTATTTCCATTCAATTTTCTCCAGAAAATTCTCCAGAAAAATCACACCTAACCTTTTCAGAATTTTCTTCACCTCAACATCTTTCTTGTTTATTTTTTGGTTAGACTCATCTAGTTCTGAAGGAAAGTTGAGGTCTCCCACTAGTATATTTTTATTATCTATTTCCTCCTTTAACTCATTCAACTTCTTCAAAACTTTAGATGCTATACCATTTGGTGCATATGTTTATTACTGATCTGACTTTACTGTCTATGGTACCTTTCAAGCAAGATAGCATTTCCTTCATCTCTTTTAATTAGATCTATTTGTGCTTTTGCTTTGTATGAGACAATTGCTACTGATGCTTTCCGTGCTTCAGCTGAAGCATAATAAATTCTCCTCTAGCCCCTTTACCCTGCATGTATCTCTCTGCTTCAAATGTCTTTCTTATAAACAACATATTGTCAGATTCTGGTTTTTAATTCATTCTGCTATTGGCTTCCATTTTATGAATGAGTTCCCCACCTTCCCCAATCTACCCTCCCTTTTATCAATCTCCCCTCCCCCTTCTATCATCTCTGTCCTTTTTCACTTCCCTATAGGATTAGATAGAGTTCTATATCCAACTGAATGTGTATGCTATTATGCCTCTGAGCCAATTTTGATGAGAGCAAGGTTTAAGCTTGGCCCCTCCACCCCCCATCATAACAGTTCTTTCATGCCTCTTTTATGTGGGATAATTCACCCCATTCAATCTCTTCGTTTTTTTTTTTCCCTGCGCGATCTCCTTTCTCACCCTTTTATTTTGTTTCTCTGGGAATCATCCCAAAGTCACCTTATTCCTCACCCTCTGTCTACATATACTCCTTCTAATTGCTCATATAGTAATAAAGTTGTTAAGAATTATAATCTTGCCCATACAGAAATATAAACAATTTAGCCTTACTGAATTTATGTTTTCTCTTTCTTGTTTTTTACCTTTTTATGTTTCCCTTGAATTTTGTATTTGGAGGTCAAATTTTTTATTCAGCTCTAGTCTTTTAATTAGAAATGCTTGAAAGTCTTCTCCTTCATTAAATATACATTTTTTTTTCTCCTGAAAGATATTCAATTTTGCTGGGTAAGTGATTCTTGGTAGTAATTCTAACTTCTTTACCTTCCAAGTATCATATTCCAAGTCCTCTGGTTCTTTAATATGGAAGCTGCCAAATCCCGTTTAATCCTGACTGTAGTTCCATGATATTTGAATTGGTTCTTTTTGGCTGCTTGCAATACTTTCTCTTTGATTTGTGAGCTCTGGAATTTGGCTATGATGCTCCTGGGAGTTTTCATTTTGGAATCTTTCAGGCAGTGATCAACGAATTCTTTCCATTTCTATTCTGCCCTCTGTTTCTAATATATCAGGGAAGTTTTCTTTGAGAATTTCTTTAAAGATGTTGTCCAGACTTTGTTTTTTGATCATGGCTTTCAGATAGCCCAGTAATTCTTATATTATCTCTCCTGGATCAGTTGTTTTGCCAATGAGAAATTTCACATTTTTTTTTTACTTTTTTTATTTTGTTTAATTGTATTTTTTGGGGGGAGTTGGTTTTGGTTTTTTTTGGGGGGGGGAGAGAAGGGAAGGCAATTGGGGCTAAGTGACTTGCCCAAGGTCACACAGCTAGTAAATGTGTCAAGAGTCTGAGGCCGGACTTGAACTCAGGTCCTCCTGACTCCTGAACTGGTGCTCTACTCACTGTTTCATTGTATCTCAATGTCTCAGAGAATCATTATTTTCCACTTGTTCAATTCAAATTTTTAAGGAATTTCCTTCAGTGAGCTTTTGTATTTCCTTTTCCAATTTGCCAATTCTATGCTTTAGGGAGTTACTTTCCTCAGTAAATTTTTGTCTATCTTTTCCCACACTCTTGACTCTTTTTCATGATTCTCTCACATTACTTTTATTTCTTTTTCCAATTTTTCTTCCACTTCTCTGATGTGCTTTGTAAAACCCTTTTAAAGCTGTTTCCAGGAATTCTTTTTGGGCTTGAGACTAAATTACATTTTTCTTTGAGGCTTTATATGTAGTCATTTTGACCCTACAGTCCTCTTCTAGGTTTATGCCTTGATCTTCGCTATCACCATAGTAACTTTCTGTAGTCAAGCTCTTTTTTTTTTTTTGTTCATTTTGTCTGTTTTTTTTTGGTGACTTGGCGTTTTTATGTGAGTTGGGCTCTGGTTTAGCACTGTCCCAGTGTTTTTGTGTTGGGACCCTGGGTCTTCTTGCTGGCTTTCACTGGGCTTCAGGGCTTAGCTGCTTGCTTTCTCTGGTGGGTAGGCTTCCCTTCTGGCTTGTACCGGGGTGGGGGGGATGGGGATCTCCCCATTGACCTCCTCTGGGTGTAAGGTTTAGCTGCTGGTCTGTTCCAAGGGTGGGGCCTTGCTGTTGGGATGCTATAGCAAACCACAAAGTCTTTCTAGTGGCTGGTCCTGGAGGGGGATCTTGTTGCTGTTCTGCCCCAGGGGTGGGACTCTGCAGCTAGGTTCCTATGGAAACAGGTTCTCTTTGCTGGTAGGCCCTAGGGGTGGGGTCTTGCTATTGACCAGCCCCAGGATGGAGCTTCTTTACTGGTCAGCAATGGGATCAAGGCTTCCCCTCCCTGGTGACTTGTACTAGGAGTCACTGGGTTGTTGTTTGTCCTTCATTCTTGAAGAGGACCATGATATAAGGGAGGTGATGCCAGGATGTGCAAATGAAACGGATTTAAGTGAAGGAGGGATGTGCAAAGTCCCCAGCCTCACTTTCTCCTCCGGAGTCATCTGGGTCCAGTAGCCAGATATAGATCAGGACAACTGCAGATGGCCCAGGATGCAGTGGAGTGGGGAAGGGACAGTGTGCTACACAGACTGCTCACATGCACAGGGGTCTACTGACTTGCAGGAGGGTGGGGCCTTGGTGATGGATTACCCCAGGCTTGGAGCTTTCTTCGGGCCCCCGTAATATGAGGTTGGCTGCTGCTTCTGCTCTTGGACCCCACTCCCTTCCCACCCCAGTGAGATAGACCTTTCCTGTTGGGCTGGTAAGCTTCTTCCCTGCTTCTAGATGAATTCTGAGGCAGTTTTCTAGTTGTTTGGAGGGGAATTTGGGAGGACTTCACAGGGTTCCTTCCTCACTCTACTATCTTGGTACCCGAAGTCTCCCATGGGGTTTTCTTGGCAAAGATATTTGAGTGGTCTCCCATTTCCTTCTCCGGTTTTATGCAGGTATAGATTAAGTGACTAGTCACACAGCTAGTATAAGTATGAGATCACATTTGAACTCTGGTCTTTCTGACTACAGGCCCGGTGCTCTATACACTTACCACCTAGCTGCCCCAAATGAATCTTACAAAACATCTTGTCTAACCCCCTCATTTCAGAGATGAAGAAACTGAGGTCCAAAGGGATAAAATGACTTAGACAAAGTCATACATTTAGTAAATGACAGCTGGGATTTGAACCCAGGTTTTCTAATTCCACATCTGGTCATCTTTCCATTACATATAAAGAACACTCCACCACTGTTTCCTAAACCACATTACACAGAATCTTGGCATCTCAGTTGATATAAGTTCCAAGAAAAAAACCCTCTGATATAAAAGCAATAACTGTCTGGGTACAGATCAAAGACGGAAAGCTTTCTTTCCTGAGACTGACGGATGGAAGGAAGAGGTCAGGGGTGCAAATAAAGTAAGAGACAGGCGGTGAATAGTCTTTTCTCTCCTGACGTGGCATCAGGAATAAAAGGCAATGGGTGGAGGTAAACAGACCGGTGTAGGAGAACTCTCATAGAAGTAAGACATGAAAGTTCATGGAAAAGACATGAATGTATAGCATTAAGCCATTCCTCTCCAGCATGGTCTGAGCTTAATTGTTCTTATCTAACCTAGAAGCTTGAATTGCCAGAGGATTAAGTCCTTTCCCCTGAATCATTCAATGTTCTTTTAGCTTGTATAAAAATATATATACATTCAATATAGAAATATCCTGAATATCTTCCAAAGTTATCCTGAAGCCCTGCTTTATGATCAGTATCAATGAGCATTCAAATCAGTGTGTGCGTAAACATGTGTTCTGTCAATTCAAGCTGCAGAGTATTCATAGTAATAAGAACTAGCATTTATATAGCTCTCTAATGTTTACAAAGGGCTTTAATATGTTATTTCATGAACCCCACCACAACTCTTGAAGGTTGGTGATATTATCCCTATTTTACAAGTGAGGAAACTGAAGCCATGAGGAATTACAGAACTTGCCCAGGGTCACAAGGCTACAAGTATCCAATAAAGGATTTGAATTCAGGTCTTTCAGACTACACATCTAACGCTCTACTATGCTACCTAGCTATCTACCATGCACTGTCACTCCCCATTCTTTCATCAAATTGGTTTGAGAAGCAATAATATAGATAATGATCATCTCTTATCATTCTTAAAAGCATTTTGTGATAGGGAAAAATAAGATCTTCAGAAACATTCCAAATTACCAGATTTGAATATAGTCTCCCAACAATCTTCCCCTTCCTTAGCTTGTAATTATTACATAAGAATTAATTTCAGAAATAATTTCATTTGGACAAGAAAATATTTTCATCTAACCTCTTTCCACAAAGCAAAATAATCAAGTTTATTTAGGCTTATTTATCACAAATAAAGCATGTTGAGGGACTGTAAAACGAACCTATCTGGAAATGAACTTTGTTTACCATTTAAAGTTTGCTCCAACCACTGAGGAAAGAAGGTTGTAAACATTAAAAAGGCCTTTAAAATGTAAAAGTAAAAGCTAAGCAAGATTTTAGATTTAGAGTGGAAAGGGTCTTTAGAAAACTCTCTTATCCAGTTCTGCAGGTCTATATAGGGGAAAATTGAGGCACACGAAGGGGAAATCGTTTGCCCAAGGTTATAAACACAGGTCAGTGTTCTTTCCATTATACCATGGGGTCTCTGAAATGCAGATGTTGAATTTTCTCTAAGGTCCCTTTTAAATCTAAATCCATGCTCCTAAATCTTAACTGTTCCTGTTCAATTCTCCCATTGCTATGAACTTCCTTCCTTTTGAGGAGGGGGCAGAGGGGAGGTGGGGAGGTGAGGAAGGGGAACCAAAATAGTAGGGAAAAAAAGGGGGATATCTTTAAATTTCAAGAGGCCACCCTTGAAATGCCTATTTAATCACTTGTGGTTTTGACACTTACCAGACACATTAATTGATGTTCCCGCATCAATAATTCCACTATTGGGTCTCACACAGTACCGGCGGGGTGCAGTAGTCTTCACTTTAAAACATACATTTCGGTCAGAAGGGTTGCCAAGCTTCAGGTTGGTGGTGACGACATCTGTGAAGGGACCTGTAAACAAACAAACAAAAAAATGGAGTGAGAATGTAGAGGTCTAAGACAAACCTCAGACCATACAGATTCATCCACAGTTCAATTACAACTTTGTGTTTTTCTGGAGAAAGGGATAACATTCTTTATTACGTAGATGAACTTTTGCCTAGAGAAGGGAGGGGGGAAAGAGAGACTAAAGAGGGAGAAGTACACCTTGATAAGTTGTTACTCGTTTCTCTAAGGAAGGCTTAGTTCAAACACTCATTTCTAACTAGATGAGTTTCCTTGGGGAAAGGACGGTGCCCTATAACTCAAGGAGACTAGAAGGGTACAGTAAGTAAGCACTCAATAATGTCTTCATTGCTGCTGCAGATGATGCTGAACACGAGGTTAATTTAATGCACTAGTCAATCAACATTCCAGAATTTCAGAATTGGGAGGGACCTGGGTGGCCACCTCACTCAACCAACACCTGAAGAAAAGGGGAACGCATGACACCCCCAAAGGAAGCCCACTCTACTTTTGGATAGAGCTAGTTATTTTTCTTTAAACTAAAATTTGCCTCCATGCGACTTTTATTCATTGCTCCTTGTTAAGGCCAAGCAGAGCAAGTTTGATCCTTGAGGACCTTGCAAATACTTGAAGACCAGTTAATTTACCGTCATAAGTCATGTTTTCTCTAGGATGAATATCTACAGTTCTTTCAACTGATCTTCAAATAGCACGAGCTCATGGGCCATCATCCTGGTTGACCTCCTCCTTCCTAAAACATGGCGCCCTAAACTGAATGCTATACTCCAGATGTAATATAACCAGGACAGAGTACAGTAGGGCTATTCTTCCTCACTCCTAAAAGCGATGGCAATTCTCTATTTCCCCACAAGGACAACCAGCTGCCAAATCTTGTCCCTTTCTACAGTCTGTAGCTTTTTTTGATTCTCTCCCCCTTTCTTTTCTTGCAATCACGAAGTCACTATTCTATTCAGTCCCTCATCACCTCATAGTTGTTTCTTCTGCCTCGGGTCTTTCCCCACTCAAACCCATGCTCCTCCATACAGCTGCCAAAGTGATTTTCTGAAAGTACAAATCTGACCATGTCCCTCTACAACTGCACCACATTACTTCAAGGATGAACTCCTCTGTTTGGCATTTAAAAGTCTCTCACAATGTGGCTCCGACCTATCTTTCTGCTAAGGTCCAGATGATTATTTTCCTTTTTTAAAAAAATAAGGAAATTTCCTTTTCTTTATACACAACACCATCTTTCATCTTTGTCCTGCTGTCCCCCATGCTTGGAATGCAGGCCTGCTATACCTCCCCTTCTTAGAACCCCTAATTTCCTTCAAGGCTCAACTTAATGCCACCTTCTATGTAAAAGGCTTTCTTGACCCCATCATTGCTGCTACCGATTCCCTCCAAAACTGCCTCCTGTCATTTCAGTATATGCTTATATAAGTAATACATATTGTCTCCCCAATAGGTCATAAGTTCCTTGAGGGGAGGAGCTCTTTCGATTTTTGCCTCAGAAGCTAGACTTGCTGACTGATAGCTTAAAAAGGTGTCACCTGAATATAGCTTTGAAGGAAGACAAGGATTCTGAGAGTCTGAAGGACGGAGTACATTCCAAGTAGGGATTTGTTTAAACATTGCAAAGCAGGAGGCAGAACAGAGTTGGGATTAAGACCCAGTAGGCTGATCTGACTAGCCTGCAGAGTTCATAAAGTATTACAAAATAAAGCGTAAACATAGCTTCCTCTCTCCTTCCCTGCAACAAACAAGATCATAGCTAAAAGGTACCTTAAAGAACATATAGTTCAACACCCTTATTTTAGACATGATAAAATCCAGGGCAGTTGAGTGATTTACCAAAGGTTTATAGGATGACAGATTCTGAGTTGGTAGGGACCTTAAAGGTTATTTAGTTTAAGTCCCCTGAGTTTATAGATAAGAAACCAAGGCCCAATGACTTGCCCATGGTAAAAAATAAAGGATGACATCTATGATATAAAGAGGAAGTTGGCAAAATACCACTACAATTGCACTAGGCCCCAGAACATCACCAAGACCACATTGCCTATACCTTACAAAAAGAGAATCTGGCTCTTTGTGAAGAGTAGAATTAGAAGCTGCAACTTAGACTTGAAATAATGTTACTGAACAAAGGACAATCCAGTATGAAGTTCTTCTAAGGTCAAACCAGGTTCTTCCAAAGCTCTTTTAAAATCACCATAAAGAGAGACATACATGCACTTGACAAAAATTTGAAACACTGAGCTTCCAACACTTTTGCTCCCCAACTGTTGTCCTTTAATGTACACTATCATGTGGAGAAAGGTTAAAGAGAAGAGCTAGGATTTGAACTGAGGTCTTTTGCCTTCTTGTCTCCGAATGTTCTTTGTACTATTATGAGCTGCAAAGCTGGGATGTGAACATCCCTTTGGCTCCACATACAGTAAGTGCAGCTGTCTCTTCTCCACTTAGCTGTTTCTGAACCACCGAGAGTATTCAGGGAATACAAACCCAAACTAATATGAACTTAAAGGAAACATAACAAGGAATTTAATTTCTGGAGGTAGGAAGGAGGTGTGTGTATGTATGGAGAGGGGAGGGAATGAATTCCCAAACCAAATACAAACTATTTCTGGATTACCAATGTCATATCTCCTACTCAAAGATCAACCCAGGATTTACTTAAAACTCCCACCTCCAATGATTTAATCCCAAGGTTAACCAGAAGATAGAAATGACATTTACAGAATAATACTCAGTGATATCCCTTTGGAGCAGGGAGAAGCTGTTTGCCCAACGAACAACAGCCCCAACACCCTTAAGTTGTTGTGCAGCTGTTATGATATGCAAGGAGAATGATAAAGTTACTCTTTAAGATACATCCAGGTGGAGGGACCAGTAAATTCCCTGTTGTGGTGGAAAGACAGCTGACCAAGGAATCAAGAATCTTCTTGGGTTCAAGTCCTACGTCAGACACATAGTGGCTGTGTGACCCTGTGTAATTCTCTAAAATTATAAGAGAACAATCTGTCTATATGAACTGATACAGGGAATTTCTTCTCAGTGAGTTCCTTAATACCAGGTGTCAAAATACATAGTATGAAGGTCAACACTCCTGAGTACAGCCAGAACCAGATTAAAATATAACTGGGAAACATTTAACAAAATAAGTATGTCAACTGACAAGCATTTATTAAATGCTTCCTATGTGCCAGGCAATTCGTTCTAGGTGCTAGTCACACAAAGACAAAAATGAAACAATTCTGGCCCTTGAGAAGATTATACTGGACTGAAGTCTATAGGTGGCCTTTTATACCCAGATTAATTAACTTTCTCAGAGATGCATTTGAGATTGAGGCTCTGGTATTGCCTTGGTAGAGTTTCATCTATATTGTCTCTTTATTATTCTATCAGTTTATGGGTTCCAGGCTCAAATCTCAGGTCCAAGATTTATTGGTTTTCTACCTCCCAGGGCCTAAAATTTCCTTATTTGTAAAGTGTGGTGAGTTGCACTAGATAATTTCTAAGGTTCCTTTTAAATCTAGATACTATGATCCACCCTTGTCCTCAGTCCCCAACCTCACAACCCCAACACACAGCTTCATTTTTACTCAAGGAAAAAGTTCATATCAGCTATCAAATCTGGGTGGGGATAGGACCAAGCAGGGATGAAAACAAATAAAATACTAGCAGGGACGAGAAAAAAAAATTACAAAGCTCTCACACCCAATGGTAAAACAAACAAAACACAACCCAGATTTTCCAGAGTGAAAGGCAGTCAAAAATAATGATTTCCTGGGAGTGGCAAGCTTGGGAAGTGGTGGGGCCTGGGATTTACTTTTGTCATAAAGACACCAGGAAAAAGTTGCCTAGGGAAAAAAACTTTCCAATTTGATTAATGGAACTATGTTTTCGAAGAGTCAGTGATGTACCTAAAACAAGTGCCATTTGTAAAATGGGAAGTGCAGAAACCAGTGCACTCCTCCCCCCTACATTTCCTCCGTAAATTCTCTATCAGGTCAACATGGGCTGTCCACATGTTGTTTCCCCCGTAGAATGCAGGCTCCTCAAGTGTAGGGATCCCAGTGCCCAGCAAATAGTAAATACATAGGATTATAGATTCAAAACTAGAAAGGACTTTACAAACTACCGAGCTCATCTCCTGCCTCTCCCTTTTCAAATGAAGAAAAGGAGGCACAAAAGTGACTTAGTGACTTACTCAGGGTCATAGTATCTCGTTTCTGAGGCAGAATTTGAACTCAGGACTACCAGCACCTTATCCACTATACCAAGTTGCTTCTGTTTAATAAATGCTGATCGGATTAAATTGAGATTATAATCCTTGTAGAACTTACTTCATGGGGCTTGTAAACTCTAGGACTTTACTAAATCCCCTCTACTTCTTTTTAAGTCAAAGAGCTTCAGCTCTGAATGTTAAGAATTTCTAACAATCTTCAATATATCAAAACAACAACTTGCTTTTTCTGTAACTACTGAAAGTGCAATGATAAAATCAGAAAAGCTGCACAACCGCTATTGGGGAGAAGTTTTCAGCATTTGTGCTGCTGTCATTCGGTCTTGCCTGACTCTCCACGATCTCATTTCTCACTCCCTTCTCCAGCTCGTTTTACAGATGAGGAATTGAGGTGAACAGGGTTAAATGACTTGCCCAGGGTCACACAGCTACAAAGTTTCTGAGGCTTGATTTGACCTCAGGAAGAGGGAGTTTTTACTGGTTCTCAGGCCCTGCAGCACTTCACTGCCCTATTAGTTTTTTTCCCCCAGCAAAAGAAAAAATTAGAACCCATTTAAAAGTACTTGTTCCATTTTATTCATTTCTTCTCCTAAAAACACACACAGAAATCAAGATTTTTGAGGTACCAACACCTCACCTCTGTCTCCTGGCTTCCCTAGTTTCTTTCAGGTCCCCCCCTTGTATAAGATGGGGTTCCTGGTCCTCCTCCACTCGGTGCCTTCCCTCTGAAACTATGACCAATTCATGCTGCATTTATCTTGTCTGCACATAGTTGTTTGTATATGAGTTCCTTGAAAGCAGGGGCTGTTTTTTGCCCTTCTTTGTATCCCTAGCACTTGGCAAAGTGTCCAATGTGGCAAGTGATTAATAAATACTATCTGACTGAACGACTATATTCAACTGGAAGATAAACTTCTTGAGGGCAGGGGATTTTTGTCTTTCCAGACGCAACTTGGTGGCACAGTAGATAGAGTGCTGGACCTGGAACTGGGGACACTCTCCTTCCTTTACATCTCCCTTCTCTGAGATGGTAAGCAACCCAATATAGGTTTTATGCATGAAATCATGTAAAACTTTTCCACATTAGTCATTTTGTACAAGACTCAAATTTTAAAAAAAGGAAGGAGAGAAGGAAGGGAGGAAGGAAAAAATCTGGCTCTTCCCTACCTTTCCAGACTTCATAAATTTTACTCCTCCCTATAATTCTGTGATTCAGTGACACTGGCCAACATGCTTCTTACAGACCATTCTATCTCTGTGCTTTTGCACCGGCTCCTCCACACCCGGAATACTCTCTTCCAACTCTTGGTTTACTTCAAAACTCACTCAAATCCTGCTGTCTATAGGAGGCCTTTCTAGCCTCTTCCCTTCCTATTGTCTTCTCTTTTGAGACAGCCTTCCATTTCCAACCCATATATCTTATTATGAACATAGTTACTTGCACATGGGTCCTTTGAACCCTATTCTTGCCTTTCTTTATACCCCCAGAACTCAGCATGCACTTCGACGGCATACCAGTTCTTTCTTCCAGTGCTTAAAAGAGACCACCAAGTACTCACTGATTTTTTTGAGGACATTCACTGACTCCAAACCCAGCACTTTGTTACAACAATGTGAGAGAAAATTTGTTATTTTACCTCCTCCTCCTTTATGAATGAATTAGGATATACAAATTTGATGTAAAAAAAAAACTGTAACTGATAAAACACTATTCAAAACGGCTACTTGTATTTCACAGAATTGTCATGTCCATGAACATGCTACATAGTAAAAAAAACCCACACATTTTTATATAGCAACAACTTGCATTTGTAAATTGTCTTCTTAAGGTCTACTTTCCCTCACAACCACCCTGTGAGGCACACTATACAAATATTGTAATCACTTCTGTAGAGGATGAGGAAACAGCCTGATAGGGTAAGTAATGTACTCAATGTTAACAGAGCTTGTCAAATCTCAGGTAGGCTCTGAACTCTCATCTGACTTCAAAGTTCAGCATTCTTTTGACTATACAATGCTACCTTTGGATCTTCAATATGTCTTTTGGCCTGGACTTACAATTTCAAATGTGAGATTCATTCCATGAGATAACTCCTTCCCAATATAGACTGGCAGCCAGTCTGCAACTTAAAAGTCTTACGTAGTGAACAAAGCAGGGTCTTAAGGTCAATGAGACCTGGCTAGATTAAGTCCTACCTGATACAAACTGGCTATATAAGGCAATTTTCTAAATTATAATTGCTGTTGGTAGAATACAAGCTCCTTGAGGGCAGGGACTATTTAATTTTTTTTATATGTATCCCTACAGTGCCTGGCATGTAGCACTAATTTAATAAATGCTGATTGCCTGATTAAAATATTCCAAGCATGGAAGAAGAATGAAATATGTTCTTTGGCCTCAAGGGGAAGAGATAAACAGGTAGATATTAGAAAGATGGAGATTTCAGGTCAAGCTGAAGATCATCCAAAGGGCAGTAAGAAGGTACATAGTGGGCATGACAAGGCTGAAAGACATCAAGGAATAAGGTGAGAGATACTGTGCAAAGTATACCAAAGAAATGAATGACTGAAAATGGAGATGCACTGGTCATATGGTGAGAGTAAAGGCTGACTGGTGTGCTATACACTGGTCTTCCTGTGATGTCAGGAGAATCTGAGAAAAGCACATTGGGTGGATCCCTTCTGGCACACTTATGAGAAAGCATGGACAACGGTCACACAAGATAGCCAGGAATGTATCAGTTGGGTGCTGAGTCATAGGAAGAAACAATCCTAGGGGGATGAGATCACAAAGTCACTAGAATATTAAAGCAGTAAAGCAAGCAAAGGCTTCCTAAGAGCACAGTCCAACAATGAAATGGGAGAAGTAGAGAGGAGGGAGAGAAAGACCCAAGGAGTAAAAATTCAAGGTTAGGCCAATGATTTTGAGGTGAGGGAGTGAATGAAATTCATGCTTCAGCTATGGTTGGACTAGATTCACTTCAACCCACACTTAATGAATTGACTGTGGCCTCAGAGATTTCATCTAACTCAGATTCTATACCCCTACATGCTAAAATACAAGTCATAAAATAATCATTTTATTTCACCAAAGGAAAAAAGATTAAAAAGTTAGATGAGAAAATTTAATTTTTTTCATTTAAGAGAATAAAGGGATGATTAAAAAAATGACCACATTTCTCAAGAAGGCAAATTTATGATAAAGTTAAATTTCTCAACTTCTGCATGGACATCACCTGAAGTGTGAAAGGAAGACAAAGAAATGAGAATGAGTAACCCACAAAGTTTTCTTTTCTTTTTCCTTTTAACTAAGTGAATAATGTTCTTTTTATGACCCTCATGATGTACCTATGCATGAAACAGCTATGGTAGGAGCTTCCCTCATTAGTTTCAAGCAAAGGTTGGATGACTACTTGTTCAGTATAGAAGGAGTTCTTTTCCAGGTATGAGTTGGCCTAGACTATGTCTACCTACATCCCTTCCAACTCTGAAATTCTGTGTATGTGAAATTGGGTAATCCTATTATTTCAATTATTCCTCAAAACAATCCCATATGGCAAGTGGAGGAAACATCTCCTTTTTCACAGATGAGCAGAATGAAGCTGGGGGAGACTTAAGGCAGCTAGGTGGCACAGTAGATAGAGAGCTGGGCCTGGAGTCAGGAAGACCTGAGTTCAAATCCATCTATAGATACTTCTTGGCTGGGCAATTCGCTTAACTTTGTAAAATGGGGATAATTAACAGCACCGAACTCAGAAGATCAACGAGCTATTTGTAAAGCACTTAATACAGTGTCTAGTGCATGGAAGGCACTTAATAAATGCTTGTCCTCTCCCTTCCTTCCTTCCCTACACCTCCTCAACAACATACCCAGCATCACACAGCAAGGAAGTATGTGAACTAGACCTTGAAAACAAAAGGGTCACTTAGCTTCAAAGTCCAGGGTTCTTTTTTTTGAAGGTTTGGGGAAATGGGAGTGGTGAGGGGTGGATAGGGATATTTAAATTAGTTTAAAAGAAAATATTTTCTTTTGGAGGCAAGAGCTGTGGTTTCATGGGTGTTGTAGCTCTAGGTGAGAAACTCCCTCTACCAAAGCAGATCTGTATCTTTTCTGCAACTAATCTTATCATTCTGACAAAGGACACTGAAAGACTAACTCATAAGGTCACAAAACAAGCATGTGTTGGAGACTGGACTTCAACACAGAGAGGAGGTAAGCTTTCTCTCTACTATGGCCTAATGTTTCTCAAAAAAGGAAGATTTTATGAATCTTATTTAAAATACACATCATAACTCCGACATTTAAATAGTGCCTTAACCATGTCTCTTGAGATGTGCGGTGGACTAGTGGCATCTGTGTCATTTCTCCTCCCTACTGCCCCTCATCTCCTCACACCTGGACTACTGTAGTAGCCTGCTGGGGGCTCTGCCTGCCTCAAGTCATTCCCCACCCCAACTCATGTTCCATTCAGCCACCAAAGTAGCTTTCCTATAGCACAGGCCCAACCATCCCCACCCACCCACCCGCCCCCATCAATAACAGACAGCAGCTCCCTATCACCTCCAAGATCAAGCACAAAATCCTCCGTTTGGCTTTCAAAGCCCTTCACAACCCAGTCCCTTCCCCCCTTTCCAGTTTTCTTAGCATACATTACTCCCTGCCACATAATCTTAAATCCAGTGACCCTGGCTTCCATGACCAAGGCATGCCATCCTTCAGCTGTCCCCCAGGCCTGGAACACTCTCCTTCATCCCCATCTCTTGGCTTCCCTATCTTCCTTCGGCTCCCAACTAAAATCCCATCTTCTACCAGAAGCCTTTCTCAAACCCTCTTCATCCTAGCACCTTACCTCTGTGAATTATTTCCTATCTATCCTGCAGATAGCTTGTCTGGACATAGTGGTCATAGAGCAGGGACTGTCTTTAGATGCTTTCTGTATCCCCAGTGTTTAGCACAGTACCAGGCACAGAATAGGAATTTAATAAAAGTTTACTGACTGACTCCCATTTTACAAATAAGGACATTGAAGCTCCGAATCATGTAGTAGGTGTCAGTGCTAGGATCAAAACCCAGGCCTTCTGACCCACATCCAACATTCTTTCTATTATAGCAGCCTGCCTCTGGTGAGCAAAGAAGAGATAAAGAAAACCTTCAGGTTCTTGAACCTCCAAATAGTGTGTTAAAACAACAGATGTACAAGGTTCGGGTCTGGAAAAAAAGCCACACTCTAGCAAACTTCTGAAAATGATGACGTTCCAGGTGTTGAGCTATCAAGGATAGAAAGATAAATTAACAGAGCAGGAAAGATAATAGTGCTTTGGGGAAAGTGACTAAATTGTACTAAATCTTTAAACATACTGTTTGAATTTTAAAAATCCTCTCATTCAATATATAGTCAAGTCAGTGTCTGAAGCTTAAATAAGGCCACCTTACAATGTGTAAAAAGGTTGTCCGCCCCTCCACCTTTCCCTCCCCCCAGCCCTTTACCAGATGCAAAACATGCAATTCTCCAAGGCAGAGGGATTCCTCTGCTTTCTTCCCCTCTTGGATGACACTTGGGACTAGGCTTCCAAACAATTCCTTCTTTCTCGATCAATGGGCAAGCATTTGTCAAAAACCTACTATGTGCCAGGCACAGTGCTAAGTGTTCTTTTCCAACAAACTTTCCACTCCTCCCCATCCCTTGGCCTAAATTCCTCAAAGGCATAAAGATCAATTACTTTGGCACTACCCGAGGGGAAGAAGAGATCTGCTCTCTAAAGGGATGCAGGATGCCCCTTCGATAACAACGCTGAATTAACGTCTCTTTGTGCCCCAAATGTAGATTCCCAGGTGATTACACATAAAGCTTTACGTCATGTCCCCAAACAAAGGAAAATTTAACAGCAACAGATCTTAGGGAGAGACAACTTTTAAATTAAACATAAATATATTCGAGAATAAGGACACTAGGGGAAAAGAATTTTTTTAATCCAATTTTTCTGGTTGAACTGCCAGCTTACACATTAAACCAACGCTTTAGAAAGGAAAATAAAACATTCCAACCAATCTGATTGGTTTTAAAAGTGGCACACATTTTGTTCCCATCTAGACAACAGAAAGTCTATTTATACATCATTTGAAATCATCACACTTCATAAACACCTCCACGTCGATACACACACACACACAAACAGTTTTCCAGAGAAACATCTTGGAGTCTAAAATAATTCAAATATATTATTACTTCATTAACCTTTGCAATATTGCTTTGAGTTCTGTGGTCATGAAATATTAAATACCATTACAGTGAAAGAGAAACTGGGGCAGTTCAATTTTTTAAAAATTTTCTTTAAAAAATTATCTCTTTTTTGGTTTTCTGAACTTCATTTCAGAACAGGTCTTTCTCTCTCCTCTACCCAGTGAACCACGTCTTGTAACAAAGGAGAGAAACAATTAAGCAAAACTATGTAACATTCTATATCCATAGGCCCCTGCCTCTGCAAAAGGAAGAGGGTGTCTTTTCTCTTCTCCCAGAAACCAAACTTTGTTAATTAAAACTATACAACTTTCATTTTTTCCTTTGTTGTTTCTATTTACATTGTTGTAGTCACTGTATATGTTATTTTTTCTGGTTCTTCTTCCTTCACTCTTGTCAATTCACAAATGTACCTGTCCACTTGCCTCCCTTCCCTAGCTTGACCTCTTAGTGAACCAACTACTAAATTCTACACCATCCTCCACTACTCGAGTCCTTTGCCCTCCTGCATTGTCACCAATTATGCCTTGCCAAATACAAACCCTGGATTATTCCCAACATCCATCATCTCTGCTCTTATTCACATGCCGCTGAATAAAGCCGGAGGAAATCATGAAACTTTACTAGGCTCACCACGAATTTATGTTATGTAATAATCACAAGTGGACCCTCACTGCCCCAAAGCAACCATTCTAATCAACTGATTATCCTACTCTCCACAAAGATTATTTCAAATCTTCTTTTCTCAAGCCTCCATGGCACATCTTCCTCCTATCCTCTGACTCATCTCACTTCACTCAGTTATCTCCCCCAACTATCTACTCCTTTTCAGTCTCAGAAGAGGAGGCTATTCACCTTGCTAAGGTCAACAGCCCGACACACACCCTCTACTCCATCTCCTATGACTCCTATGGAGTCAAGGGTGCAGAAAGGGGACCGGTGACCAAGGCAATAAAGGCCTTCATCTTCCCCACTCTCATCTTTAATCCTTATCTATTGCTGCCTTCCCAGTGGCCTATCGATATTAATCATTTCTTCCCCATGTTTGAAAAACCCTCACTTGGTCATACTATAGCTATTACCTGTATCATCCTATTATCTTTCCTCTTCTTGGCTAAACTCTTTAAGAACGCTATTGACACCAGGTGAGTCTAATTCATCTCCCTTCGATCTCTTCTAAATTCCCTACAAGCCGGCTTCTGATCTCAATTAAGCAATTAAGAGTATTCACTCTCCAAATCCCCCAATGATCTCAATTGCCAAATCTAACGGCCCTTTATCAATCTTCATCCTTCCTGGTCTCCCTGCAGCATCTGATACTTGTGATCACCTCTTTCTGTATACTCTTTACCCTTGAAGTTTTCTTGAGACTGCTCATTCCTGGTTCTCCTCCAACCAAGAAAGGATATTTCTTGGTCTCTTTTCTCAGTCCTTCATCCATGTCACACCTACTAACTGTGGGTGTTCTGTTCTGGGTCCTCTTCTTCCTCTATACGTTTCATTTGGTGATTCCATCAGCTTCCACAGGTCCAGTTGTCATCTCTATGCAGATTGTCTAGTCTTTCTTCTGAGCTACAGTCCCACATCCAATGGACCTTTGGGTATCTTGAACTGGAAATTGTGTAAGGATTTCAACAACATGTCCATAATATAACTCATTATCTGCCCCCCAAAAACCTTAACCTCTTCCCAAATTCCTCATTACTATGCCACCCAGGTTGGCAAATGTAGTGTCATCCTTGAGTCCTCACTTATTCAACCCACATGTACAATCAGTGGTCAAATTTTGTTGATCTGACCTCAGAACATCTTCTGAATATATCCCTTTCCCTCCACTCTTAAAGCTACCCCATAAATTCTGGCCCCCGTCAACTCTTGTCTGGACTACTGCAATAGCATTCTAATTGGCCTCCCTGCCTCAAGTCTCTTCCCATGGCATTCCATCCTCCATTCAGTTGCCAAAGTAATTTTTCAAAAATGCAAGTTTGATCATGTCACACATATCTTCTCTCAATAAACTCTAATGGCTTCCTATCACCTCCAGAATCAAATATAAAATGTTCTCATCGACATTTCAATATCACAACTTGGCCCCTTTCTACCTTTCCAGTCCTTTGCTCTCACACTCACACTCACACACACACACACTTTACAACTAACACTGGCCTACTTGCTGTTTCTTACACATTAATTCCCTCTCCCTTCTCTGTGCTTTTACACTATCATCCATGCTTGGAAAGCTCTCCTTCCTTACCTCCATCTTTTGGTTTCTCTGAATTTTTTCAAGACTCAACTTAGGCCCCACCTTTTGCAGGAGGCCTGTCCATGTCTGCTCACCTGGCACTACCTTCCCTTCTGAGATGATCTTCCATCCGCTTGGTATATATCTTGAATATAGCTAGTTATTTACACGTTGCCTCCTCTGTTAAGAATGTGAGCTCCTTGAAGGCAGAGTCGGTTCTGCTTATCTTTGAATCCTTAGTTCTCCAAATAGTGCTTAGCTTAGCTTAGGACAGGGCTAGGGAGAGGGACTGAACTTGTTATTTCCCTGATATAAGGAGCTCTCTGGTGAGGAAATTCCCTCTACCAACGTGAGTTGGCACTTTAGTGGCAACTTAAGAGTCTTAGGGAGCTGCCTACAACACTGAGGAGTTAAGTGACTTGCCTAGGGCCAAACAGCCAATATTTGTCAAAAGTGGAACCTCAACTGAGTTCCTAGCTCTACCCGAAGGGAAGAAGAGTTCTGCTCTCTAAAGAGATGCAGGATGCCCCTTAGATAACAACGCTGAATTAATGTCTCTTTGTGCCCCAAATGTAGATTCCCAGGTGATTACACATATGTAAAAAGCTTTACATCATGTCCCCAAACAAAGGAAAAATTTAACAGTAACAGATCTATCCAATCGACCTCACTTCCTCTCATTAAGTGCTTAATCAACACCAATTTATCACATGAATTCATAGCTCCATCAATGGTGTGCCTATTTTTTCTACAATCCCTCTAACAATAACTACTTCCATACTTTGTCATCTTTGAGGCATTCAATGCAATAAACATTTATTAAAGGCCTATTACATTCATGGCACTGGGATAGGTTCCTGGAGTAAGTAGTTGGTGGACTTCTTTAGAAGCTAGTAGATGAAAAGCTAGTAGAGACACAAACTGAACTAAGCCAACCTAAAGATCACATTACCTATGTTATGTAGATAAAGAAAACATTAACTTCCAGCCTATTGTGACTGGTTACTGGTTCTAAACACAAGGTTATTTCAAAGGTAAGATGGACAACAAGGCTCTCTACTGGAGAGCAAGAATTAAAAGAAGACCCAAACTGAGAACATGATTTCAATATTTTCTATAGGATTCAGAGATAAGTTGTCCTCCCCCAATGTTCTTTTCATAGCCTATTCTTGCCAAGAATGTCTTGTGCACATAAAAACAGAAGCCTGAATGTACAGTTGCTAAAAGACAATATTTAGTATATTAATAGCCATGATTGCGTGCTTTGTAAAAACCAAGGTTATCTTGGTACAAACATGTTTAGAGGAGCAGTGTGACTGTTGTTCTTCAGTTGTGTTTGACTCCTTGTGATCCCAGTTGGGGTTTTCTTGGCAGAGCTACTGGAGTGGTTTTCTATTTCCTTCTCCAGCTCATTTAGATGAAGAAACCAAGGCAAACAGGGTTAAGTGACTTGCCCAGGGTCATACAGCTAGAAAATATGTTATGCCAGATTTGAATTCAGGAAGAGCATTTACTCCTCAATTGGACAACGTTATAACTCAGAGATCAAGGACAAATCTGTTGAAAGATAGTATCTGGCAAAACTGAAATTACCTATTGAAGACAATTCCTAAAGACATGTGACATGCTGCTTCCTCAAATCCTGAAGAAAAATAGTGTGATATTCAGGATTTGCTACCTTTCTGATTTAATTTGCCTTTGCAAATCATGAATAAGAAGCAGTGAAACATGTTTTTGCCTTCTGGTATATGCTCAGGTTAAACTCAGATGAAGTCAACAGATAGTTCTAGTCAGGAGTGTGCCAAAGCCAAGTTGTACTGGCTTTGGAAGACCTGTTAAAATTTTAATTTTGAGCATTTATACCTTGGAAATAGGCAAATACTACAAATCAAGGCTTGATTTATTTTTTGTTCCTTGTCTAGACTTAAGAAAGTGATGGAGAGGGGCAGCTAGGTGGCGCAGTGAGTAGAGCACCGGCCCTGGAGTCAGGAGCACCTGAGTTCAAATCCAGCCTCAGACACTTGACACATTTACTAGCTGTGTGACCTTGGGCAAGTCACTTAACCCCAATTGCCCTGCCTTCCCCCCTGCAAAAACAAACAAAAAAAAACACACAAAAAAAACAAGAAAGTGATGGAGAATATGTTGATGATGCATATTTTAAAGTGTTATCTGCACAATTTTTCAGACAGACAGTTGTCAAGAATTTAACAGCACACCCCTGGTTGTAGCCCTAAGAAAAGAGGTAAGTGCTTTGCAAGTGGCACTAAACGAAACTGGATAGGCTGATAACAGGAAAAAGAAAAGTGAAGGAATAGCCCAAACAAGGCATTTATTTATACATCCTTGGCTCTGCAGTCCCCTTCAACTCCCTATGTCTGAAAACTGTACTCCCTGTGTGTGTCATTACTGTGTTCCTTCTCTATAATATATCCAATTTAGAGTTAGAGAATCAGATTTGCAAACGACTTTAGCAATCATCTAATCCAATCATCTCATTTAAAAATGGTAAACCAAGGTTCAGTGTGTGTCAGCGCTGGGATTAGAAATCGGTTTTTCTAACTTTAAGTCCAAAGAAAGCACAACTTTGCCATGGAGTGGGATTTTCCAATACAGAAAAATTGTGTATTTATGTCAGTTGTTTTGCCCACCTTGAATGGCTGCCTACCTTGCCAGAATTCACCACTCTCTCAACTAGACTAGCTTTCAATGGGTGCCATGGAGGGACACTTTTCTCACCCCTCTCTATCACATTCACCTTTTCTTTTTATTCTTTTCTTCTACATCCTACTCTTCTGCTCAAGTCTTTAAACTCAAGGGATACAAAAAGAGGCAAAAGTCAGTCCCAGCCCTCAAGACAATTTACAATCTAAAGGAGGAGATGACAAAGAAACAAAAGTATTCAAAGCAAGTTCTAGAAGGATGAATAAGAAGTGATCAACGGAGGGAAAGGATTGGGAAAGGCTTCCAGCAAAAAAAAAAAAAAAAAATTGAGACTTGAAGCCGGGAAGGTCAGTAGTCAGAACAGAGGAGCAGGAATGTTCCAGGCATAAGGGACAGCCAGAGAAAATAACTGGAACCAAGAGATGAGTGTTTTATTCATGGAATGACCAAGGGCCACCTTATAGTATGGAAATCCATCTGGTTCTGACCAACCCATGAGTTCACTGGTGTACAGAACTCTCTATGTGCAAACTGACGCACATCAAAAGCTCTCTGAAATCTATGTCTTAGTTGCCTGGGACACTGAGACATGGGACAGCTTATATCTGTAAAAGGAAGGACCTGAATACAAACATTCCAGACTCCAAGGCATTAAGCCATGTTGCCATTTCTGTTATTTCTGCCATAGAAACACAGAATTTAAGAGCTAGCAGTGGCTCAGAGGGCATCTGGCTAAACTCATAACAATAACAGCTTTTATAAAACAATGCTTTAAAGGATTTAAAGCACTTTACACCTTATTTCATTTGACACTCACAAATCAGTACATGAAGAATCTCAAAGATATCGCAGACAGCTTCCACTTTTTAAAGACTGCCAATGATAGATCCCACTGCTTTCCAAGGTTGTCCATTTCACTTTTAATTCCAGTTCAACAAAACATTTATTAAGTGCCTACTATGAAAAAGGCACTGAGCTAGTACCTAGGGATATAAAGACAAAAATCAAACAGTTCTCGCCTTCAAAAAGCTTATATTCCATTTAGGAAGCTTGTTCAGGGAGAATTTCATCATCCCCTTTGTATACTCGGCCTAGTGGTGCCTATATTGTGGGTGCTTAGTACTTAACTGAGGAACACTCCAATTATTAGAAAGTTTTTTTTCTATTCATCAAGCCTAAATCTGCTCCTCTAACCAAGACCCAGAATTCCTAATTATGACCTTTAGGAAGAAGTAAAATGAACCTAATCCCTCTTTCACATGACAGCCTCTCAGATACTGCTATCACGTCCCTGCTAAGCCTTGAGTGGCTGAGTGGTGCTTTGGAAAGGTAGATGAATTTGGAACTTGATCTTTCTGGACCCCTTTCCTGATTTAGAAAATGAGGGATCTAGATTAGATGGCTAGCTCTAAATCTATGCTTCTTCTCCAGGCTAAAAACATTCCCAATCCTTTCACCTGATATTCTTATGGCATGGCCTCTATTCCTCTCACCATCTTGATGAAAAACCTAAATTTTCCCAAGGTTGCTGCCCAGTAGTACACATGGGACTCCAAAAGAACCCTGAGACCAGGGCAGAGGACAGTGGGATTAACCCCTTCCCCATTCTCAATACCGTATCTTTCTTAATGCAGTCTATTCAATTGGGACAGCTTGGTGAAAGACAGTGGATAAAGTGCTTGTGCGAATCAGGAAGTTCTGATTTCAAATCCAGCCTCAGATACTTACTAGCTGTGTGACCCTGGGAAAGTCACTTAATCCTGTTTGCCTCAGTTGCCTCATCTATAAAAATGAACAGAGAAGGAAATGGCAAACCACTCCACTTTGCCCAAACACCCCAAAAGGAGTTGGACATGACTGAAAATGACTAAATAACAAATTCAATTCATAAATTCCTACTGTCTGCCAGGTACTGTACTAAGCACTGCAGATACAAAAAGTGGCAGAAGGCAGTCTCCAAAAGAGTTTACAGTGTAATGGAGGGGACCACCTGCAGACAAATATATACAAAGCAAGCTATATACAGGATAAATAGGAAATAATTAACAGAGGGAAGGCAATGGGGTTAAGAAGGGTTTGGGAAGGCTTCCTGAAGGAGGTAGGATTTTAGGTGGAACTTAAAGGAAACCAGGGAGGTCAGCAGACTAGGAGCAAAGGACAGAGGGTTTTCCAGGCTTGAGGGACAGCAAGAGAGAATGCCAAAGGAGAGAGATGTAACATACTCAACAGCCGGGAGGCCAGTGTCACCAGACTGAAGAGTACTTGCCTGGGGAGTAAGGTATAAGAAGAATGAAAAGGCAAGAAGGCTAGTTTATGAAGGGCTCTGAATGCCAAATGGAGCATTTGGTATTCACTCCTGGAGACAATAAGAAGCCACAGGAGTTTGTAGAGTGAGTAAGGGGAGGGTTATTTTTTTTTAAATGATCAGATCTCCATTCTTGGGAAAATCACTTCAGTGGCTGAATAGAGGAAGGACTGAAGTGGGGAAAGACTTGAGGCAGACTGACCCACCAGCAGGCTACTGCAAAAATCCAGGCGTGAGGTGATGAGGATATCACTAGCTGTTCTGGCTGTCATGTCACACCACTCACCCATATCTAGCTTGTAGCCCACTGAATGCCCTCTGAAATGTTCATCTAGCCCTACCTCTCGCATCCTGTCCTTGCAAAGTTGATTTTTTGAACCCAAGCATAAGACTTTACATTTTCTTCTCTTAAATTTCATCTCTCTGATTTTTCCTTCTTCAATTTCATTTTTCAGATTGCTCTAAATTCACCTCCTAATTTCTGGAGTATGACAGCCCACAGGGTATAATAGAGCCCTAGACTTGAAGTCAGATCTGGTACTAAATCAAGACTACAGTTGCTATCCATATGACTTTGGGTAGGTCTTCTGTTGTTTAGTCATTTTCAGTCATGCCTGATTCTTTGTGACCTCTTTAAGGATTTTCTTGGCAAAGATACAGGAGTAGATTGTCATTTCCTTCTCCAGCTCATTTTATAGATGAGAAAACCAAGGCAAACAGGGCTAAGTGACTTGCCCAAGGTCACGCAGCTAGTAAATGTATCAAGTGTCTGAGGTCAAATTTGAACTCAGGTCCTCCTGACTCCAGGGTGGGTGCTCTACTCACTGAGCCACCTAGCTGCCCCTGATTATATAATTATTAAAAAGCTTTTGTAGCACATGGAATCAGGATAAGGGAAGCTATTGAATGGGGAATGGGAGTAGGGAATAGGCATAGAGGGGAAACTGTATCAAATATCTTTGCTAAGAGTCTGATATCCAAGATACAGAATGGCCTAATACAAGTTATATAAAAACTAAAACATATGCCAATGGCAAAATATTCAAAGGATACAAACAATTCTCAAAAGAAAAACTGAGAATTATAATAATCTATTAGCAAATTATAAACTACTATCAAAGAATGTTACAAATCATTAAGGATAAGAGATGTGCAAAGCAAAACAACTTTGTAGTTTTATCTCACAGCAACAAACTGGCAAAGATGAAGAGTCCATATTGGAGAGGCTTTAGAAACACAGGCACATCAATACCCTGCAGATAGAGCTGTGGATTGGTCTAACCACTCTTAGAAGCAATTCGGACTTAGTTTAAACAGTGACTAAGCTGTCCAAAGCCTTTGACCTCTAGATCCCACTGTTACTCAACTCAAAGATGGAAAAAAACTGGTCCAATCTATACCAAAATAATCCTAGCACTTTCTGGGGCATGCAAGAACTAGAAACAAAGGAGGTACCCACTGATTGGGAAATGGCTTAAAATAAAAATGTCCAGCATGAACGTAATAGAACGTTATTTTGTTGTAATGACCAGATTTGGCTCCAGAGAAGAAATGAGAAAGCACACATCTGTCCTTTCTTTGCAGAGGTGGGGCTGAGGAAATGAAACACTGCATTTCTGTCAGACTTGGTTGATGTATTGGTTAGTTTACTGAACTGATCCTCACTCCCTCTGTCATGAGGAATAATAGCTCACTGGGAAGGAGAGGGAGAATGAACTATTTTGAAATGAAGGTAACATAAAAACAAAAAAAAAATCAATAAAAATAGAAAACAAAGAGCCTACAGAACAATCTCAAATTATTCAGGTATTATTAACTTTGAGAATTATACAGTAATAAGAAACACTAAATATTCACATTATTAAAACCCACATACTTCATAAAACTTATCACAATTGTGGAACGTAAGGCAGCAATGATGAGTGTCAGTGCATGAAAAAAGTGATCTGTTTGACTTTAACTTTCTGTGTCTCACTCAGTCCTCTCTCATGGGGTGATGGGACCTGGACCCCTAAAAGATCATGTCTTTGAAAGTACCCCAGTCCCTGAATTTTCCCATATACTGACTACTTAATATTCCTTTCACTGTTGCACCAGTCCACCCCAGACTACTCACCACTCCATAGTCCAGTCCAGATCCTTTCACTGTCCTTTTTGTATACAAGCATCAGTCTCACCCCCATTAAGTTGCAGATTCCCTAAGAATCTTGCCCCCACTACTGGCTCTACAATAAACCTTGCCATGTTGACTGGAAGATGGTCTGAGTGAGTTAAATTCATTCCAGGCAGATCTGCCTTGTAACCTGACATTTTGGGGTTCCCAGAAACCCCAAACCGCATCACCTCCAAAAATAAGACAACGTTCCACGTAATCTCTAAGATTTCTTCCATATATAAACATCCTGCATTCACTCAGACTTCTATTAAAACTAGGTCTCTCTTTCTCAGACCTCCAAATCCCTAAAGGCTTTGATAACTGGTCAATTTTCTAAAACATCTTTCATTTTAATTTTCTTCCCATTTTGACAGAAACTGCTTTTCCTTATCTACCTCATACAGTATGAAACAAAAACAAAGCTAAAAAACCATCCTCTACTTCACTGCTAAAGGAAATATATATTCCCTAAGAGTCTAATTTCTTCTTTTATCTCTGGATACCTTTCAGGTCAGCAGAGACTACACAGGACACACCCAGAATCCCACACCACTGGAAGCAATTCTAATCTAGGTAAAAGGTCCTGATGATAACATCTATTTTCTCCAAGTACAGAGAGTTACTACAGAAAAAGAGGCAGTACCCCACGGGACTTTCTCTCAGAAGAATTTTTATCTACTTATTATGTTTAAGAGTTCAACTTTCTCTCCCCGTTTTTTCTTCCCCCTAAACATCTGTCAATTACTTAAAGCTAGAGTTGGGATTTAGGCTAATTGTCTGGGAGTTCTGTGCCTATTGAAATGCTAAGTATGCACTGATATAAACAACCCATCTGATACCAGCGGGGAACTATAGGAATCTACTAACAACACTTTATTCTGCATGCTTAAAAGACTAGCCATGAAAAAAGGAGAAATGACAGATAATCAAAAGTTGGTAATAATCTGCCAAAGAATATAAAGCAATTCTAGGAAAGAACTTCTTTGAGTTTAGTTATTAATATAAATACAAAAAATGTAATACATCCAAAAAGTAAGGGGGAAAGGGGGTGTGTTTCTAGATTTTCCCAGTGGTATTTCACCATTGGGAGAACCAGCAAATCACCACAATTACATCAAAACATTATTCAGACACCAACAACTTATGATTAAAAATAATGCTTGGTACCTAGAAAAATATTACATAGATAGATACTATTTTGCCACACTGACACATTTATAGTATTATTAATATAATCTACTTTAAATAATCATTCAAGGTTCTCTTTTTCCAGTGAAAATTAGACTCCAATAACTCGTTACACAGTGGAAGTCTATGGTTATATCTGGTCAGATGACATACTTTAAAAAGCACACAGTATGCCCTGTCAACAGGCCAGAGGAATCTTGGATACACGGCACCATAGGAAAAAAGCTTGAGATAAGGATCGAATACTGGATAGCACAGAGGACATCAGCTCAGGTAAAACAGCTCAGAATACTACAGGGCAACTTTGTTACCGATACATAAACTACCACCAAAAGAAGAAAAGTAGACCACTGAATTCAGTAGGTAAGACTCTCCTCAAGCAACATGCATTTATTAAGCACCTACTGTGTGCCTGGTACTGTGCTAGCCAGGCAGTAGGGATGCAAAGGCAAAAATCAAACAGTTCCTTATCTTCAAGGAATTTACATTCTCTCCAAGAAACTTTAGGGCAGCCATGCTTTGGTGGATGGAAGTTGGCATTTAATATCTACCCTTTTCTTCTTGCTAAACATTGACTGTACTTATCTGTCCTGATCATGGCCATGACTCCTATGTCAACTTTTTCAAACCCGAACATGGAGATGTAGTTTTTATGTAGATCTCTTATGTGGAAATTAAAATATCATGTTCTAAAAGTCTAAGCTGGATCAATAATGACAAACAATAACCATCAATTTTTCCCATCTGCTGGCCCCTGTTTCTGAGGATACGTATGGCAAGTTGAGAGTTGTCTGTGTTTTGCTGGAACATCTAAAAGAAAATGCTATGTAATGTTTATAGACAAATGGTGGTGTTAATAATGTTTAAGAGCTTTCCCTTTGGAAAAATGTCAATTCATACTATTTTAATAAATGTACAGAGATGAAAAACTTTAAGAGATGATAATGAAGAAGTACCATAGTTAACTGAATTCATTCATAGGTTTTTGTATTTTTACCCTCCTAAAAGTTTCTTATGTAATTTATGCAGGAATATGGGGGGATGGGGGGGGGGAAGGTGAGAAATTCACTTTCCTTGGAGAAAAAAAAAAAAGGAATCTCACAAGTTGATTCCAGCGATTTAGTCTGCTTAACCCACCCACCTCAGAGAGAGGCTTTGGCTTGTTTTCCCAAATGTATAGATGGATTATCTATCTACCTTAAGGGGTAAAGAAAATCCTTCGTAAAATAATCAAATCAAACCAACACTACTTTTGAAAAGGTTATGTCAATCACCTGCCCCATGTCTCTCATCACAATTCAAAATTGGACAAAACCTTCCCCCCCAGCCATTACTCAGCCCCAAGTGGGCTTTTCCCTAATTAGAGGTGAGGCTCCTTGAGAGCAAGGGCAGTTTCTAATTTTTGTATTCTTAGTGATTGCCTAACAATTGGTCAACAAACATTTATTAACTTAGGAGTCAGGCTCCGAGTTAAACTGGGGATGTGGGGGAGATAAGAAAGGCAAAGAAAACCTGGGTCCTCAAAGGGTCCTCACTTTTTAAAGGCGAGGTAACATGCAAACAACTATGTATGTAAAAGGCAGGTATACATATGTAAAAGTTGTATACAGGGTAAATTGGAGGTGGCACACAACAAGCATTTAATGAATCCTTTTTAATTTATTCATTCAAATATGATTTATTATTTTTCTTATACTCCCCTAGGACCAATGACATACACTGGTGAAATCTGTAAAAGGTCTGAGGATATGGAACAGAACACAGGTAGTCAATATACATGGCTATGGAATTTATGACCCTTGCTGGCCTCATTAACTTTGAATTAATTGGCCTACTTCATCCACATGAATAAAACATACCTACCAGGACTGATAAGAGCACCGGTTTTCAAAGTATGATCCTGGGCCCCCAGGTGTTGAGCCCCTTTCCTCCAAAAACGATTTTCATAGTAATAAAGACGTTATTTGCCTATTAAGATATTCCTTCCTTTTCCGACTAAATATATTTATGAGGCTGAATTTTCTTCAGATATTTCAACCAAAACAACACTGCAACAGACTGAATGTAGAAGCAGATACGAGAATCTATATCTGTCTTCTACTAAGCTGTCTTCTATTAAGTCAAACATGAAAAGATTTGCAAAAATATGTAAAACAATGACACTCCTCTCATTAATCTTATTTTACTATACAAAATAATAGTCGTTTTTTCATAAAATGCTATTTATGTTAAGATTTTATGGATTACTGTTATTTTAAAAGTAATTAATAAATATTTGTTTAAATTATCCATTTTAATTAGTAACATGGTAAATAACCATAGCTATAATCCCAATCAACAAAAGTTACTTGGGGGCCTCAATAATTAAGAGTATAAAGAGGTCCTGAGAACAAAGTTTGAGAACTACTGTGATAGAATATGAAGGAATCCCTTTACAATTCTTAAAGAAGAGCTCTAAAAATGCAAAGCATTGTATAATGGGTGGAATCTGCTTCCTTGTGGGGGGAGGGGGAGGTAAAAGTGGCACTGGCTTACATTTGGAGCAAGGGGATTTATCAAAAAAACTTTCTAAAAAGACTTTTTTTATTCTGAGAAAAGAGATTTGTCTGGGAGTGAATAGATATGAAGAAAGCCATGGAGTAGGCCTTGGGAAAGGGCAGGTCACATGAAAACTGCCAATTGGGTAAGAGCAACACAAAAGAGACACAAGGCTCCCTCGACTGAGAATCCCAAAGTCTCCAATTTCTAGGAATGGGTCTCTTTATTCTGGCCAGAAAAGCTTCTGTGTTATTGCTGACATCTAATAAATACTTCATAAAAACTAACTCAGTAGTACTCCCTTTACATCCTACTTCCTCCAGGAAGCCACCAGCCTGGTCAATTTTCTTTGTTTTAATATTTAACAACACAAGACAGTGCAGTCATGTTTGAGGCTTAAAACATAAAACAAGATAATTGAAACATGTTCTAATTCCTTTCTTCTGTAGTAGCATATATATATTGCAGCATACCCATGTAAAGATCTAATAAAAAGAAGTCTTAGGATATACAAATCAAAGTCTTTCTTAGATTGCTTATACCATAATAATAAAGAATACAATATATGAGAACCATTCAAAACAACGAATATTTCTGTTGTTCCCTTCTTCCCCAAAACGTCTTACACATTTATCCTTTCCTTTAAGGTGGATGTGGTGAAAAAGCCAGTAATGTTCGCTTGTTTCTGCACTGTAATGAATTTGATCGCTGCAGAGCAAGGACTGCTGATGACTCTCTAGCTAATTTTGTGCTTAAGTTCAGTTTATAATTTAAGCATTACAAAGATATTTTTAAATGCCTTCTGTGTTCCTATCTAAGCTCCATAGGCATTTGTCCTTCACACACTACTCTTCACTTGACACGCTGAAGTACACGCTGCTTTGAGTGATGTGATTTCTGGAATTCTGTTTCTCCAGCAGTGAAAGCACTAAAAAATGATTTTCTTCTTCCTCTTTTCTAGAAAGCCCATTTCTTGCCTTCACTAAGGGTTTCCACATAAAGATGAATCATCTGACCAGGAAGACGGAACACTGAGCACAGACTATTTGAGATATTTTCATAAGATAATTTAGAGCTGGAAAGGACCTTAGAGGTCATCTAGCTCAGTTTCTTCGTTTTACAGATAAAGAAACTGAGGTCAAAAGGCAGGTTTAGTGGGATGCCCAACGTTCAGGATTTAAATGCAAGATCCTCTGACCCCAGATTCAGTGTTCTTTGCAGTATACCACACTGACTCTCAAAAATACCTCTTCTTAGTAAAGTGCCACCTTTATAAGTGATAATTAACAAAAAGTCATTTCTTCAGTGGCATTCATGGCACCCAATTCAATTTTAGTTTGCAAAAATTTACTCAGAGCTACTGCTTATTTGCATCCAACACTTTACACACTGGCCCCCTTCTTTAAAGACATAGTTTGATACTAGAAAGATGATCTATCAACATGCTGACTCAAAAGCATAGAATAGGTTTAAAGAGAGCAGCAAGCAAATAAAGAGACTTCTAAAATGACATTAGCCCTCCTCTGGGGACATGATTACGGCCTAGCAACAATTTTCTAGTGGCCTAGAATAGAATTTCTCAGGCTTTCTACTAGTTATAGGTGACTCCTTTCTCTACTACAGGAGACTTAGGCAAATGAAGTTGTGATGTGTCAGAGAAGCAGTAAAATAACTCTGGAATGATTCTGAGGGAGAACAGCAACATCGTTTTAACTGGAGACTAGCCAAGCCTGTGTTGACAAAGGGCAGTTTATCCAGGCATAAAAATAACGTGCAACTATTGGTGTCAGCCCTGATTATTTCACACACCTGGGTGATGGCCCTTTGGAACAACTCTAATGGAAATTACTATTCCACCAACATCTGCTAAAAAAAAAAGTCATTACAGTAGATTACCTTGTTTTAGTAAAGTAGCAACTAGCCTACATGCTTGGAAAGCAGTTACTAAGTTGCAATGTCCCATACGACAGTATTAAAACACCTTCTCTTTTGGTAGTTTCAACTACGTGGGGTTAATTTTAAATAGGAAACGTTAAGTACCTGCACATGCAAGAACCAGTGTCTGTTTTATGAAGCAAAATGACACCCAGAGTTTTAGGATGTTTTCTACCAATCTGTCAAGTGGGGGAAGATAAACAACACAACAGGTAAATGTGAAGTATTGACAAACACTGGGGTAAAGGCCCTAGGTTTTCTTGCAAATACAAATTAGAACCAGTTGCACACGTTGCATTTGGTATCCCCTCTTCGAAGCTGCCGGCAGCCCTGACAGTTTCAAGAAGAGCAAAGAGAAGAGACAGCAACACCAAAAGAAAATATCATTTACTTAGGCTGCCACCAAGAAAGCTTACACACAACTGCTTAGTAGGAACGGCTACGGAAGGATACCGAAAGTATGCAGAAACCGGGGCAGCTTCTCTAGGTATAAAGCTGGGGGGGGGGGGGGAGGAGGGGAGGAGATGAAGGAAAGAGAATCCGGTAAAGTCAAGTCATTTAAAAAATAAACACTCTTCCAAAGGAGTAGAGGCAATAGAAATTTCAGGATTTCTTTTTGCTGCACAACACCAGAACGTTATGAATATGGGGCGCGGGGGAAGAGGGTTTGGAAAATCCTCACCGCCCGGTCCCGCACAAACCCGAGGCCCAGAAGCTCAGCCCTTCCCCCACCCCCCAGCCCAGCTCCCGGCACCCACCCAGTCCTCCCGGCGCTGACATGCAAACGCCCAGCGAGCAGCACTGGCCCTGAATCTGAGCCTTCCCTTCTCCGGGCTATTCGTCTTCTCTTTGGGCAGTATGGGGTGTGGGAAGAGGAGGAACAGGGTTTTGGAAAGGGGCAAGTAAAGTGGGGCCCAGTCCCGAAATGTGTAAGATTCAGTCCCGGTAAATACAACAAACAGGTGGACGCCCCTTCTAAACGCATTTTCTTGGGCAGGGAAGATAAATTTAAGGCTAAATCGAAGAGGGGAAGGGGAGAGGAATAGATCTCAAAGCGGCAAAGACGCACACAGAGGGAGACCCGATAAACAAACCTGAAGGACATTTTATTCACTCCTGCCTCTCCCGGGCCCCCGGAAAATGGCTGCCGGTGGTGCCTTTGCCAGTGACTGCAAACGCCCCGGCCAGTGGCCGGCTCCCCGCGCTCTTACCTTTGAATTTGAGCTCGTGCTGCGGCTCTAGGCTCAGAACCTGCTCCACTTTCGCCATATTCCTCGGATTCGGGGGGAGGGGGCGGGGGCGGGAGAGGGGGTGGAGGCGGCTGCTTCCAGCTGCACCAGTTTGGGTGACCCAGGGAGATTAAAATAAAGATGACATGGAATAATATATTTTTAAAAAAAAAATTCTAAAGGAACAGAGACGCAAAACGGAGAGGGGTCGTGGCGAACTGGTACAGGGCGGGCGGCGGCGAGATGCCCAGGGAGCCTAGCAGCGGCCCGGCACACTCACACACACACTCACTCGCACACACGCACTCACGCACGCACGCACACGCAGACCCACAGCCAGACCCAGGGAGAGAGGGAGAGGCAGAGAGAGGGAGCAAGCAGCAAAGGAGAAAGAGTTAGGAGGTAGTGGCGGCGGCGGCGGCGGCGGCAGCAGCAGCAGCAGCAGCAGGAGGAGGCGACTGTGATGATGCAGCACGAAGAGGGCCAGAGAGAGGCCGGAGCTGACGTAGCGAGCGCTGCAAAAGCCTTTTCCTTCTTTAAATCCACCTGGGCTTTTTCCAGCCCGGGGAGAATGCGCGCGTGCTAGATTTGACTGGGACAGGGACGGAAGAGCTCGCGCGCAAAGAGGGGAAGGAGAGAAGGGCCGCGCGCCCCAGAGAGAGGGCGTGGCGCTTGGGGCGTAGCGCGTGGCTGGGGGTAGGGGGCAGAGCGGCTGGGACCTCCGGGAGGGCGGGGGCGTTGAGAGCCCCAGCAATGGCAAGGGCGTGGGGCGCGGGTGCGCACTCGGCGATACACACGCGTTGGAATGGGGAGCAAAAGCACCAGGGCGCCGCCTTGGCACTGCTTTTATTTCTGGAGACCAGCCGTGGCTCTCTCTTGGGTGTCGGCTGCCAGCTTTTGCCGTTCTTTCTATCTCCCCTCCCCGGGTTACCTCTGCCCAGAGGTCACCTGGAAGGATGGTACCAGGGGCCTGGAGCGGAACTATGGTAATCAGCAGCACCAATATTCAAGTGAATATGAATTTTTAACTCTAAAACGTGTGAATGAACTTAAGCGACCCAGGTGCAAGTGTATTATTCTGATAATACCTAATGTCTGCATATAACCTTTCAGCAGTTTCTACAACCAGTCTCTTATCATTAGATTCACTAATCTGTTAGGTAGGCAGGGCTCGGGATAATTACCCCCATTTTAAAGATGAGGGAACTGAGGCCAAATCAATTGTTTTGTCCATCGTCTTGCTGCAGCTAGGTGGCGCAGTGGATAGAGTGCTGGCCCTTGAGTCAGGAGGACAAAAATTCAAATCCGACCTCGGACACCTACTAACTGTGTGAGCCTGGGCGAAATCTCTTCACCCTGCTTGCCTACGTTTCCTCAGTTGTAAAAGAAGTTGCAGAAGGAAATGGCAAACCACCCCGTTATTTCTGCCAAGAAAACCCCAAATGGGATCGGGGGAGTTGGACATGACTTAACACTAGTAGTAAAAAGTGGCCTTTAACCCGGGTTTTCTGGCCCTCGGGACAATGATCTGTGTTAGACCCTACTGCCCTTCCTGTATATTAAGTAACAGGTGCTCCACAGTCCTCTGAAAGCCTCTGAAGGTATCTTCAGACTATCTTGTAAGATATAATTAAAGTGAAAGTCTTACTTACATCAACCAGGAAAGGGAAAGACTTAAGAAATACCTTCTTCTACCTTCTTCTATGAAAGTTCTCTGAAAATAAATATTTTCCCTGTTATTCTCTTAGATCAATTCCTTAATATAATAACTTATCAGTGTTGTGACAGTAATTCATTACTATAGGCAATTAGGGTCCATAAAATCTGGTACTGATTTTTATTTATTTTTGTGTCTAAGCAGCTTTAGGGCTTTTCATCAGCAGAAACGTTTTAACCTTCTGACCATAAAAGATGATGAATCAACCTATTAAAATTTCCAACAAGGAGGGAGGAAGATTGTGTTGAAACTATAAGTAAGCTATAGTATATATCTGCATTATTTATAATGTATCCCACCTCTTCAGCTGTTCATGTCCATCTCAAGCGTCGCTGTTCATCTTTAGCAGGCCTCTTTCTGATTACTGGGTCGTTCAGACTACCCTCTTCCTGTTTAGTTTTGCATTCAGTGGCTTAAAAAGACTCTTCTTTCTCATTTCACTACATAATTTAAATCATTTTGCTTTTCTTCTTTTGCTTTAAAAAAATGACTTTTTGAAGAATGACAACTTTGGTTTGTCTGTATTTAAAAGCTGCAATATGAAAAAAATATTAGCATGTTAATTATGAGCCACATGTTAAATGACCCTCAACCCTTAGGAGATATACAGGGTTAGCATTATAAATGCAAGTACAAACCAGCTTATATGTAGCAGTCATGAATCTGTTACAATAGTAAATAATTAAGCATGTCCAACAGCAACCTTAGATGAAATCAACTTTGTCCAGAAAGTGATTTGTAGTTAACAATCACTTCAGATGCTATTTTTTCTTCTTCAAATGTGCTTCCATATTTGCCAGATCACTTTAGATTCTGATAAGTTTGCTCCATTTAAATACTGAAGAGGCTAAGTTAAGATTTTTCTGCTTGAACTCAGTCACTTGGAACAACTAGTTGTACTTTTTAAAAAATGAATTTGATCTATAGTCTTCATATTTTATAACAGGCTTTAAAACTTTCTACCCAGAAATTTGTAAATATTTGACAATTATACCCTATCCCACTTGTAAAAATTGTCATTTTGTACTAGCAAAAAGATAGCTTATAAAGAAATCAAAGGTAACAGAAAAAGAATCCCTAACATCTTAACTGTCAAATGTGGAATTATTGCTTTTGTAATAACACATTAAAGCAAAAAGAAATGTAGATATTTTATAATTTAAATGGTCTGTATCATGGTCTGTCAAATTTACATTGCAAATCACATTGGTTAAAAATTAGTTCTCAGGCAGCTAGGTGGCGCAGTGAGTAGAGCACCAGCCCTGAAGTCAGGAGGACCTGAGTTCAAATTCGACCCCAGACCCTTGACACACTAGCTACACGACGTTGGGAAAGTCACCCCCAATTTCCCTGCCTTTCCCCCTCAAAAACAAACAAAAATGAGTTCTTGTTGTTTTCATAATTCTTATTCTCATTCTTTCATACATTGAGACTTTTTGTTAGCTTAAGATGGGAATACTGATGTTAGTGTTAGCACCATGAAAAAAATCTAGGTACTATATTATTTGACCTTAAGTTTAAACTTCAGCATTTCATTTTTAAAAATAGCTGTTTCCAGAAAGGTGAGCAGAACCTTAGTAAAAAACCTTTGAAGGCTATTCCCACATTATATGGTGGTCATTTTATTTAACAAATTTCTGGATCTATATTATTTATATATTGAAGACTTACAAAAGGACTTTTCAAAAAATCAGTTTGGTTAACACCATTTACAATAAATAAGGTACTTTAATTTTTACAGTCTTCATATGTCAATCTAGTATTGGGGGAAAATGCTAAACCCAGAGACAAAAAAGACCTGAATTGAAATCATGCAACAGACATTTTCAGTGTGACCATGGGAAAGCTGCAACTTGTTTCCCTATCTATAAATGGGCATAATAATAGGACCTGCCTACTTCACAGGATGGTTGTTGTTCAGCCATGTCTGATTCTTCATGACACCATAGACCATTGCCACACCAGACCCTTCTATCCTCCACTATCTCACAGTCTGTCCAAGTTCACGTTCATTGTTCCCATGACACCATCTATCCATCTCATTCTCTGTTGTCCCCTTTTCCTTTTGCCTTCAATCTTTCCCAACATCAGGGTCTTTTCCAGGGAGTCCTGTGGCCAAAGTATTTAAGCTTGAGCTTCATTACTGACTGACGTTGCAGTGAATAGCCTGAATTAAATTCTTAAGTATTGACTGATTTGATCTCCTTGCTGTCAAAGTGGCTCTCAAAAGTCTTCTTCAGCACTACAGGGGTTTAGTGAGAGCCAAATGAATATATGCAGTATAATAAATTTCAACTATTAACTATTAAAGGTGCTTCCTGAATTGTAGTACTGTGAAACTGCTAGAAAATACTGAGAAGTTTCAGTCAGCACTGTTTAAGATGAAAATCTAAATTCTTGGACTCCAGATTGAAACAATGGATCTATTAACACCCTAATTCATTCTGACAAGATGTCAGATGTAAATTTCTTTTTGCTACAGTCAGTGTGAAGAGCCCTCCAGGATAAGTATTTTCTTTTGTCCTCCTTTTAAAGAAATAATTTAATGCTTATAATGAAAGATCTAAGAAAATTGATGCTTGGTTTCCCAAACAATATTGACCTTTTCAGTAGGGCAGCGTATTTTAAGCTGGGATTGATTGGACTCAAATATAAATTTAAGGCTTAAATGTTAGTTATCTCAATCACTACATCACTAGAAGTCTGAAAGTTACCAATAAATTTGGGAATCATTGAAAACAGAGAAACATGTTCTAGGCACTGCCTGCCCTGTCTAAGAATGTAGGTTGGTACTGTCAAGCATACTGCAACAGAAAAAAAAAAGGACCCAGACTCCAAAAAGCTAAGCGAAAATGAAAACATCACGTTGTTACTTTTTGCATCATGAATACAATATCATGTATACAATACCAATATTCACATGTAGACTGCAAATGCAACACTAGCATCTCTGATAAACTAAGTTGGAAGTGAAGAGTCTCGAACTTTAATTTCATGACTTTTTAACTAAGTCAACTCTACCCTCAAAAGAAAAGGCTCATCTTGGCCTTGGCAGTTTTGGTCCCTTTCTTGGCATCATAAGGGATGAGAAAGACTAGGACCATACAGAAGAGCAACCTATACAGTAAAGACAGTTGGTTCATTCTTGCAGCTTGCCCATATTACAGCTGTCAGTTCTTATAGTTAGTTTCCCAGCTCTATCTTTGAACTGTCTTACATATGCTATTTGAGAAATCATGATTTGGAGGAAATACGTGCTCCTTATATCATACAACAAAGAAAAACCATTCTAGAAAGCAAGTCTTCATGTTTGTAAACACGATATTTTATTAGTAAAATGTTTACATCCATTCACAATACAACATAAACCTGCAGTTATTTAGCACGTCATTCATTACATTATAAAAGTTTGAAGAATGACTCAGCTGAAACAATGTAATTTAAGATATACCAAATCAACCTTTATTCGCAAACTACCTGTGCTATGAGTATAAACAGAAAAATCTTACAGCAATCAAAATCCTGGTTTCTTGGTCAGCTTATATAAACAATACAGACATCATACTAATGTTTATACATAGATTCTTAGGTCCAGCCTAAGATTAAGACTGTAAAAATAAAGTTTCAAACCATTCATATAAGCTTGGCAACCATCACTACAACGTTTCATCACTATTAATCGAGCTACATGTCATGCAGTGAAGCAATAGCTATAGATCTGTGCGGTTTACAGTGCTACAAAGCAACTATAAACAGCTTAATTCTTTTTTCATTAGGCTATTATAAAAAGGCACAAATATCTTAACCCTTGCATCAGACTTTGGAAAGGCATAACATTCATAGGAGAAGAGAAGAAAAGGTTTGCTGGTACAAAGGGCTAACTTTTGATCAACATTTCAGGGTCTAAATTCAAGACTTTTGGGGGGGGGGAATATATCATACATAAATACTCTGCTAAGAATTAAGCTAACTTTTGACATTTTAAAGTACTCTCACTGAAAGTGAGAGACACTTTAGAAAATAAGAGAAGCTGGTGTGCCATAATTTGATGTTTTTCACACCTTTATGAAAAGTGAAATTTACTTAAAATTAGCCTCCACACTTTCTGACAATGATAGTTGCTTCTTTAATCTTCAGTTGGAAGGAGCTATTAAAAAGCTTACCACTTTGAATCACATAAGGCAGCACAGTGTGGAATGTCAGGACAATAACATGTTTGAAGGTACAATTGACCTTTAGAGGAACTTTCACTATAAGCATGAGAATGTTAATAAAATAAGGCAAGAAGTATTCTTTACACAGAAGGCAAGAGGTAAAATTCTTCAGTACAGAGGAATGCTAAGCAATCTTGTGAGGTTCCCAAAAAGTAAAGACCATGACTAAACTTAAGTCAGAATAAAAGGTTTTATATTATAGGACAATAAGGCTCTGTCTACACAATGCCACAACTGTTTGCAAATGAAAATTCAGCCAAGCAGTTGTTTTCTCTTATTGAACATCAGCAATTAGCATGAGAATTTGTGTGTGTGTGACAATTTACTGGTTATTCTGGAGAAGCTGCACATGTGGAAACTGAAGATTACCAGGTTCTATAATTACACATACTGAAACAGGAGGATAGAAGTTAAAATTCACCACCAAGAACAAGAGATGGACCTGTCCTTTTCATCAGCAAATGGTAAACATATATGTATAATACACCCGGTTTTACTATAAATTTTGAATATTAAAAATATAATCTGACCCTGTGATCACAGGGCATCGAATATCAAATCTGTAAAGGACATAAAACTCACAAATCAAATATAGACAGAATTGACAAATTTCCAAAACATGAAATTAAACTTAGGTATAGTTGTGATTAAGTATTCATTTTAACCCCAAAGTTTTACAAATTTAGTGAAAGGATCAAAGATAGGTTTATTATGCTACATTTTAGGATCAGACTTGCATTCTAGTAGTTTTGAGATCCTCTTTTGGGAAGACGAAGATGTTTTGAGCCTGTATAAATTATATGGTAAGATTTGGTGGGAATACATTTGTGTTTCCATTAGAACTAAAATCTGAGAGGAAAGATCCCTCACCCTAAATGGTTGATAATTCTGATTATTTCCTCTAAGCTTTTTCTTTATATAATTTGTTTTACAAATTTCTATAAAGTTCACAAATCAAATCTTGTGATAATATAAGAGAATCATGAGTATTTTTGTCAAATGATGAGGGGGTTATAATTAAGAAGCCCTTTTTCAAAGGTATTTTTAGGACCATAAGTATTTGGAAAATAGAAGTGAGCCAGCAGAAGTGAATTCTTAGTTACAGAAAGAACCTTAGGATTATTTTTATTTCAGTTAGGAAACAAAACATTTTGATGACATATTGGGCACCAATACATTAACAGAAAATGAACTTCTGTTAACTAATTTTTTTAAAGGTTATGGTTTCATTTGAACATTTGATATTAAGTTAATCATAGTGATAAGTAAAATAAGGGGCACAGATTTCACTTTTAGGTACTTTGGTTTAAGGCCAACATATCTTTATGATTATCAGTTGCAATCTAACAGAACAATCATAAGCATATTAATTTCCAATTCCAAAATATCAAGCTAATCTATGCTAACTGAAGTTCTAGATTTTGAGAATTGTTTTCTCTTAAGAGAAGCGGGCAAAAACCCCTCAAGAATATAAAAATTTTGGATTATGTTTATTTCCCTCATTATTGGAACTTGATCACAAGTCTCATTTAGCATTCCTCTGGATATGTTAAAAAAAAAAAAAACTCAGTTCCCTCAAATATTTACCATTTTCTGAGTCTACTATCAAAGGAAATAAAATGAAAATTTCACACTATTCCACTATTATTTCTTCTAAATAAGAGGTTCAAATCTTTTAAATTTTATTTTCAGAAATCAAAATAAGCAAATTTCTGCTAGGTCAGGGTTTGGATTTTTTTTAGTTTTGAATTTTTTTCACTTTTCTGATTTTTCTCAGGAAACACTCATTTGTAAGCTACCTAATAGTTTAAAAATAATAAAAACAAAAACCTTTGACAGTCCCTTGGAAAGGAACTTTAAATAATTCATCTAAAAGCATCTTGACCCATTTTATCTTCTGATGAAAGTTAAGATTCTACATTTTTTTAGCAAGCTGGAGTTACACTGTCCTGAACCTTAAAAGTGCATTTTGTTTCTCCCATTTTAATGCTGAGTGCTGAGGTAGAGCTCTACTCGTAAGTGAAATGGGAACACAAATGGTGTTAAACCCCTATAGCAAAATTTGGATAAACATTTTACATTTTTCACATTAGTTTCCTATTTTGTTACCCAATAAAATGTAAATTCCATGACATCAAGGGCTGTTTTATTTTTATCTGTGTCCCTAGGGCTTAGCACAGTGTCTGGCATAGAGGAAGTGCTTAATATATGCTTAGTGAATTCAATTACTGATTTATACTTGTGTAAATATGTATGTCATACATGTATATTTATACAAACAAAACGTAGGCTAAGATTCTGGATGTTATGGGAATGTAATTTTTAGTTTTTTAAAAAACCTAACAACTTAGCAACACTTCAGTGATGAAATTCCAAAGCAATACAGTACCTAAAAACAATTAGGATTTTGTTGCTAAGACCTTGTCCCCTAAATGTTAAGATGTACAGAATATAGTGGTAAGTATATTTATAGGAATATTTAAATTTGTTGAGATATGAATTTTTCCAATAGCTTTTCCTCTAGGAGAATCAGGATTCTACTACTACTTATATTGAAACCCCAAAAGTTATTTACATGCACAAGTTATTATGCACCACCAATTACTGTTTTAAGAATGTATGTATCAAGTTCTCAATGTGTTGGGAGCAAGAGGCAAGAAAAAATTTGTGCAATATCTGTTTTAATGCAGCCTCATATTGTAAAACAAGCACATAATTAATGAGCAGATACCACATTTCTATCTGTTAGGACTCAGACACCAATTACTTAATCACAACCAGAACTACAACTGCTTAAAAAAAAAAAAACACAGCCTTTTTACACTCCACACTACAGTACTAGAACTCATTGGTTTGACAATACATTTAAAGCAACAAGACTTAAGTAATTCTGTAAAGGGTTTCCATTATTCAAAATTTTACAGTTTCATTTAGAATGCCTAGATCTATCTTCTTGAGGATACCTGAAAATGAACAAGACTTAAGATTATGAAATATGAAATGTTTTCCTTTATATGAGTAAATCAAAAGTCATATGCCAAGCAACAGACCACCAATATCCAACACACAAAAAAATTTTTCTTCTTTCATAAATGGATGGAATAGGGATAATAGATGGAATAAGGGATATGTAGCAATGTGTCTACACACATATATATTCATATATTTAAAAATTATGAATATATAAAGCTAGATATTGGCATAAAGCAAACCCTCAACTTACTCAAGAAGTAGGTTGTAAAAAAAAACCCTAAACTTTAAAATTTGAATGTGTAATTGTCATTTTCTTTTATAATGTATATAAGCTAACAGCAAAATTCCCTTGGTGGGGATTAGGAATTTAGACTGTGGAATAAGTCCTAATGTTTCCTCAACACAGACCTCTACCCCCATTTCCCCAAATTGAAAATCCTTTCTAAAAATGGCTACAATTATGTTGTAATAATCACTAACCAAACTGATAACTGTAAATCAGAAAACATTTAAAAGTTCTAGAAACCAGTTGTTTCTAGGGTTAGGCAGTCAGAATATAATTCAATTTTTTTAAAAGGAAGCAAATGTACGTTCAGAGCAAATAATTTCTTAAAAAATCCTCAAAACCTTTCTAATTCCCTGTTGTTAGATGGGAGTTGAAAGGAATTCTATAGTAGGCTGAGATAGGCAATTGTATGATGCTGTTTCTTTCATTTATTTTTCTTACACCCAATCTATTAGTGTAGGTAGGGTGCTCTGAATGAGACTCCCTCCCTGTCCCCATTACAGAATGGAGCCTTCTTTGCAACTTATCATTTTAGAGAGTTGCCCAGGGCACTGAGAGGCTGAGGAACTCTCTCAGGATGCAATAGCCAGTATAGATGTGTTAGAGATGATAATTAAACCCAGGTCATCACAACTCTCAATCTACTACACCAAGCTCCTCTCACTGTTTCTTTCAAATATAGTTGTAACAATATGGTATAAGACTATATTTGATTTGTAACCACTTAAAAATGTGTAAAATAAAACACTGCCTATAAAGTTTGGTATCATCTTTACCTGTCAGAAAGGCATTACAAAAAAGGGACATCATAATTTTGTCTTCAATGGATAGCAGTTGTAGAATATTTGAGGTTCCTTTTATGGTATTTGGAGCATCATATGCTGTATTATGCCAGTTTCTTGGATGGATGAGTGACAGGGAGAAGGATAAGGAGAGAAAGAGGTCCCTGAAATGCATATGGAAAAGTTATGGATGCATAAACTTGAAGCCATTCATCCTGATAAAACATGGGAATACATGCGTTTTTACATATGATGTAGAAGTAGCAGAAAGCAAAAACAGAAATGGTTCGCTAATGGCTGAAGGGATTTACATGTGTTAAGATATGACATTAAATGTTACAGTATTATTGTAAACAATGAAGTGCCCTAACATCCTCTAGGAACTAAACCAGAATAGCAGCATGAAATTCAGTTAATTTATTTGGTGGCAGGAATGTAAAACTGTAAAGTTTTTATCATCATTTATAGACATAAAAAAGGCAGGAAGGGTCAAAAGGCATTCAGGAATCAATCAACTTCCAAGCACAACTTTTATATTTTGCTATTTTTAAGTAAGGGCATGGCAAAGCAACAGAAATACTATGGACAGAGCAGTTGAAGTACATGAAGAGTATATGTAAAGTTAACATCAGGTTCCAATTTCTCCTCAGATTTAAGAGAGGAGCTTACACATTTTCCTTCCATGTTAGTTAACTAATGACAAGAAAACATTAAGTAGCTAAAAGATTTAAAAAAAAAATAATACTGTCGTAAGTTTCACTGTGTTACTTCATTCTAATTATTATATATCCCAAAGTCAAAAAGAACTAAAATATTTGTAATGTTCTAGATAACTTTCCATTAGAATCCATACATACCATGCATACCACAACAATTCTTAAAAAATTTGTTGTTCAATATAAGGGTAGTTCTGATTTCACAATTTAGTATATAGTCCCCTAGCTGTTTCATTCCTTAATCATGACCATTTCCTTTATTTAAAAAAACTAAAGGTAGAATGCCAAATTAGACCAAGAAAAAATTTTTCCAGATAAGCATAGTTAAATGCTTTGTTTTTAGGTTATATGAAAAACTCATTATATCCCTAAGTGGGAGAGAGGGTTACCGATAGCATGAGCAGACAAAAATAAAAGGATGCTAAAGACTAAGAGGGACTGCTAAAATTAAAGATTAAAGATTCAGTAAAAAAAAAAAAACTGGCTTTAGGTATGCCCTGAGGCTAAAGAGTAATTAATTATTACAGACATCAGGTAAATGACTCAGGCTTTGACCTTCCTTTCTCGTGCTCCAAGCAGGGTTAATATGGATGCTGTCAAGGTAGTATGTAACCTAATATGCTCATCCACAGTTCAATGGGGCCAGCAGACAAAATCTTACACTATTTTCATTTCAAGCGCTATTTACTCTTCTCAAAACAATATCACAAACGTGCTTCAAAAAGTAGTTTCCTCAAAGAAAACTTGAATAGATGAGTATACAGAGGCCTCAATGTAAGACTAAATGGGATACTGAATGAAAAACTTTGAATTTTCTATTTATTTACAGATTTTATAATGCTTTAAGTATGGGTCTCATAAATATAGTATAAAACTTTACATGTGCTAAACAAAAAATAATCATTTTCCCCCCAAAATATTTGGGTTAAATAAAAACATTGACAGCATTTACGCTACTGCTTTTTTTTATTGCCAGTCAGTTCAAAACATTTTCAGTTTGCTGTGTTATCTACTACCACCATCTTGATCATGAGAGCTTATTTAAAAAGGTGCCAATGATGCATCTGCCTAAACATAAATTATAGTAAAAAAAAAAAAGAAAGGATTATTTAACGTTCTTAATTCATTGCATGTATCCATCCATGGCTAATACCTTCAATGAAAAGTGCTTTAGGGATGGTAGGGGATAAGATCCTTTCCATCAGTTTTATAAATAACTTATTTTTGAACACAAAGTAACAATTATCTTTTTTTCCACTACGGATATGCACTCAAATTTAAAATGGTACAGCTTACTACAGCAATGATAATGGGAAGTAAAGTAATCTAAGTCTCAAAATTACAATTTCTACAAGGCTTATTTTTTCAAGAACCACAAAAGTGCTCATTTTCCCTTTACAAAACATGACATAAAATCTTGATTACAAAACTATTAAACATTTTAATGCTACTATCCATACAATTACACATTCCTCTTCAGTAAGGTCCAAATTTCAAATATGTATTCTCTTTGAATACAAGAAATTCTTTACATAATAGACGTAAACAGACTGAAATTTCACAACTGCAGTCTTCGGGAAGTCAACAATACTACGACAAACTGGTCGATTTCTGTAGGCTCTCTGTGTACGATGATCAGTCAGATGAAAATTCAAAACATATATACTCAAAACACCCCCATTAACTTTCAGGACCACCTACTTTATAATTAAGTCTGAATTGCTGCATATCAGTCAACAACAGCTTCGTTTTGGCTCTGAAGGCTGTCTTCTTAATTTGAAGCCTTTACCACTAGATGAGGGATTAGTATCTGTTGATGGAATTCTTCGACCTACACCAAAAGCAGCCAAGACAAGGAAATCAGAGGATTTTATATATTCAATTCAGTCTTGTATAAGTAACCAAAAAGCATCTACAAAAATATAGTCTAAGAGTTTTCACTTTTGCTAGTTCTTAAAACATAAAATTAATTTTACGAAAAAATAGTAAGTATAGACAGAAGAAGATCAAAGTGAAATAACTTTGAAATATTAGTTAGAAACTATTCATATATTGGAAAACTCAAGTTGGGTATTTTCCAAGAACATATTTTAAAGTAGTAATCATCAAATACCAATGTCAAAGCTGTTGTGTTATTTAGAATCAGAAAACTTGAGTTCAAGTCCAAGTTCTTCTTCTTCCAAGCTGGATAGCCTTGGGTATATTATTTAACCTCTAAATCCTTTCTTATCTGAAAAATGGGGAAATTACTTGTAAAATCTACCCTACAGGGCTGCTCTGGGATCAAATGTGATAATGTATGTAAAGCAATTTTACCAAAAAAGCACAAATGTCATTCATCAGTGACAAAATAACAATATCATATATTTCACCTCACTGCGACACTTAAGATTTCTTTTCTGAATTTATACATTAACTTTCTTTAAAAAAAAAAAAGTTTTATTGATGCCTTTTGCTTTGACGTCTCATTTTTCATCCTCCACCTATCTGCCCTTGCTCTTAAGACCAAAAAACAAAAAAAAAACCCACCAGTTCCGGAAAATCAGCAACCTATCGATCACACCTGATAGCATATTCAAAATATATTCGTTAACAAGTCTTGATTGAAGAAAGTATAACAATTTACTTTTTAAACTACTGGGAAAATTTTAAATTCTGAACACATAAAAGAATTCTACAGTGTTCCTCCAAAACATCCTGCAACAAGAGTTTTCTCCTTGGTATCCATGTAAGAGTTAAGGTCATAGAGCTAATGATGTTTAGGAGAGATGTACTCTATGAAATGCTGAATCTCATGCAGCAATATCTTCTGAAGATACCAAACCATTATTATCTAACATAAACATTATTGTCATTGGTGGTGGGGAATTATTTTAAAATTATTCACCCTGTAAGTTTGGATTTTTATATAGTAAGTTTTCTGAATGTGGATACCTCAATTTCTTTTTAACTTTGCTTATGCACTTTCAATGACCTTGGACAGTTAATTGAAATATGTTCAAAGTGTTAAGTATGGAAAGATCACAACTCATGTGACATTAAGGCTCTTCATGTTACTTACTCAACAGAATGGTTTGTTAAAAGCAGCTCGAATGAGTAGAGTGAGACTGGATAAATCACTTTATTGCCCTTCCCCAACCCTGTTAAGTATTTAGAGGTATAAGCTGCACAATGTTGTACCAAATCTGCATTGATAGAGGGAATTTCATTACAGGAAGTTCTCTATGGCAATAAAATTAAAGGTCTACTTTTCTGAAAATGGTTTCACACACACACACACACACACCCCCGTCTAGAGCTGAGACGTCTGAGAGAGTAGAGGTAGACTGTGAGCCACACTCCCAGGTGAGGCCACAACCAGTTTAAAATGAAATTGGGAAATATTTAACAAAATTTAAAAAAAATGACAGATAATGTTAATTTGTAGCTTTCTAATTCAATGTGCAGCCTGCATAGATCTATTTCTATCTGAGTTTTACACCACTGATCTAGAGCTTTAGAATCTTTAAGAAACTCTGTAGCAATTATAGCAATGAAAGACAGAAAGCAGTTAAGCTTATACTTCTAGATTTGTGAGTACAAGAAAACAGAATTCTCTTATCAAAGTGAGAATTTCAAACTAACAAGATAGGTAAGCTTATTTGCAAACATTATATACATTGAGTACAAGAGGACTTACTAATTTCTATAAAGAGTTCATTTATGTTTATCGCATTTTTAGCGCTGGTCTCTACAAAAATAGCATGGATGGAATCAGCATAGTCTTTAGCATCTCTTTCCATGACTTCCCTGAAAAATAATTATAAATGAGACAAATCTTAATGACTAGTATCATAAAAGTGCTCTTCACCGAGTAATAACAACATTTATGACTACAAAATGCTTATGAAGACTGATGGCTGATTGTGATAACTCCCTTACTATTTGGTGCTCTTGAACCATATTACTTTTACAAATTTATTTTTGTAACACTAGTAATTTAACAGCTAAGGTCCAGAAAATGACAGTTTGTTTCCCAAATGGGAAGCATAGGTGTTATTAAAAAAGCTGGATGAACGACAACCATTTTGGGCCTCAGGTTTCTATAAATGGAACAGACTAAAAAAACTGGGCATATTTAGCCTGATGAAGAGAACAATTATGGGGAGAAATTATAGCTGTTTTCAACTATGTGGGGAGCTATTATGTGAAATAGGGACTGGACTTACTCTGATTGGCTTCAGAAATTATGACATGCAAAATTAGACTGCACATAAGGAAAAAATTCCTAACAATTAGTTATTTTGAAATAGACTGGCCTGCTGCAGGTAACAGGCGGTTCTAATCCTTCCCACAGATCTTCAAGAAAGGACTGGAGGCCCACTTGGAGGGGATGCTGTGCATTAGACTCTGGTCTGATGTGTATTGGACTAGAGGGCACCAAAAAGTCTTTTGAGCTTTCAGATTCTGTGACCAGATGATTTCTAACCACAAATAAAACTATGAGAAATAGTTTAGAGGTGCCTGTTTTATTTAAAAAAGGAGATTAATGTCCATTTTCTCTATCAATGCAAGTCTCCTGGGAATATAACACCTGTCACTAAATAGCTATCTGACTGTAGGCAAGTGCATTAATCCCTCTGAGTCTCTGTTTCCTCATATGTAAAAATGAGAGAGTTAGGCTACATTATCTTTAGGGTCTCTTTTAGCTTTAAAATTGGAAAACTCTATTAACCTCAGAACAGTATTAGCACTATTTAAGCAGGTTTTAAACGAACTATGCCTATTCATTTCTGTAAAGTATTTTTATATTTTTGTAAATAATTTTATTTAAAGGATTTCAGGAGGACTTATGATAAAAAATGCAATAATGCCTCGAGAAAAAGAATAGATGGAGTCTGAATACAGACTTCTTTTCCTTCCTTGCTTTCTTCCATTCGTTTCCTTTCTTCCTTTCTCTTTGAGTTTTCTTCTACAAAACGACTAACATGGAAATGTTTTACATGACTGCACATGTATAACCTATGTCAGAATGTTTACCCTCTCAGGAAGGACGGAGGGCAGGGGGAGAAGGATAGAATTTGGAACTCAAAACTTAAAAAAACTTCAATGCTAAAATTGTTTTTACATGTAATTTGGAGAAAAAATATTATTAACAAAATAACAGATTTCAGGATTCCAGCTATGGAAATATAAAAAAAGGTTAAAATAAAATAAAAACTTCCACATGGGAATTCCTTGCTAATGCAATTTATTTTCCAACTAAATTTTCATTCATGCAACTTACCGTACATCAATAAGGTCGCACTTATTTCCTGCAATAGCAACAACAATATTAGGTGGCCCATGCTGTCGAAGCTCTTTCACCCAATTCTTTAATGTTGAAAATGTTTCCTATTGAAGAGGAGGAAAGCATTCAGAAACATCAGCAACAAATACAAACCATTCAAAAATTCAAAGAGAACCTCTTGTATAGGCATCAACTACCTAATATTCTTATTTGGTTCCAGGAAAATATGACATTAGGTGAAATCACATTCCAAGGGCAGTTAGTTCCACAGAAACAATAGCATAAATGTTATAAATGGAAAATCTGTTAATGATATTATAGCAGGATTCTCTAGCTTTGTTTGATTATAATATACCAATAGCACTCCTGCAAAACAACACTGCTCAGGGTAACTTCATGCTGAGTATGCCTACACTCTTACTTCTTTTGTGATGTCATAAACGATTATAGCTGCTGCAGAGCCTCGGTAGTACATTGGTGCTAAGGCACGAAACTGTATGGAGAAAAAAATATGGAAAGCTGTTTTAGCACTATGAATTATGAGCATAATTATGACAGTGAATCTCACTAGGTACAAATTCAATCTGCCCTTATACAAATAGGAATCTTTGTCATAATCCAAAGAAAGTCAAATATACTTTGAAGGCAAATTATTTAACTGACAACTCTCAATGCAAACAATTTTAATGCAATTATTAACTCTTAGGAAATAATTCGGAATATACTGTTTTATAGGAATTAGATATGTCCCAAACTAAATCTATTTAAGCTAAAACATGTAATTGAGTTCAGTATCATGAGTAAGCATAGTTTTTCAATAATCCTTTAAATGTCAGTTCCAACACTATCATCATAAGGCCAAAATAAGACAAAACAAACCCACAGCTTCTAACAGGCATCAAATGCACTTCTAAAGGGAAATGAAAGTTCTGAGAATCAGCTTCTTCTCCAAAATTTTTTTTCTATTTGATGCAGAAAATTAATTGAAGGAAAAAAAGGAGGGGGCACTTAGTCAATCCTGCCAAAGTCTACTCTAACCTTTCGCCTTAATACTCTACACTCTGCTTTCTGAGCATGGTACCATTTTTCATTTATGCTAAATAAAAGTCACTAACTTTTTGGGTTAATTTTTATTGTTTATGAAACATAATGTTATGTTGTATCCATTTTAAATGTAAGTTTGAAGTTTCATTTTCTGTAAAGTTCCCTCTTAAGTATTGTATTTTAAAAAGCTGTCACAAATGATAGATGTCTGGCTTCTTTTCCATCCCTAATTCACTTATATCCTTCCATGTCTTCTCTTCAAGCTGTCCTCTTGACTTTCTCTACCATTCTCCTGTTCTGGGTACCTTCATCCTACCATAGTATCTCCCCCCACCACACCCCCAGCTTCCTCTTATGGGTTATCTTCTCCCATTAAAATGTCAGCTCCTTGAGGGCAGAGTCTGTCTACTTGTATTTCTATTCCTAGTGCTTCGCACAGTACTTGGTATATAGTATTTGCTTAATAAGTGACTGTTGACTTCCGGAAGAATGGAATCCCAGCTTATACATAATGCTCCAAATGGTGTTGTATTCTGTGCTGGTCAGCATTTTCTTTAAAGTTAAAATGTTAAATAACCATCAACACAGTCATCTCCATCAGTGGATTTAAGAGCTGAATAGAAAAAGATTGGTGTACCCAAATAAGAATAAAGCAATCTCTAGCATAGGCCAAACACTTAAGCCAGCATGAAAATGTCAGTAACATTCAGAATATAGTTTGATTTTTAGTTCAAGCCTTGAAAAAACTTATACAAAAAATTACACATAACACACACACACTTACCCGTTCTTGTCCAGCTGTATCCCAAATCAAGAATTTATGCAGCTCATTTTGATATTGGACAGTCTTGGTCATAAAGGATGCTCTATGAAAATGTAATCAAATTATCAATTTATCATAATTATTATTAACAAAATATTATTACGATAATCACATCAAAATATGATCAATTACAAAATGATCATAATTACTATAACTATGCTTAAAATATAATTGGGTATTTGATAGGTCATATCCTTCAGCACTGATGCTTAAAAAAAAAAATCCCAGTCTTTAAAGAGGAAATCAACACAACAGAATTTTAGAGCTTTTAGACTTAGGAGGGACCTCAGGGGCCATGCAGTTTAATCTAGACTCCAAAAATACCTTCTACTGCAACACACCTGACAAAAGTCTTTGATTGAAGGCCTCCGATGAGAGGGGAATCTACTAGCTTCTAAAGAAGCCCACTTCACTTTTGAATAGTTCTAATTGTTAGGATTTTTTTCTTAAATCAAGCTTTAGGTCTGATATAAGAAGTTGTCTTTTTGCAACTTCCTTCCATTCTCCTAGTCTTTCAGAGCCAACATTGATGAGATGTCTCATCCTCTACCTTTTAATAGCCTCTCAAATACTTAAAATTATCATGTTCCACCTACGCTTTCTTTTCTCCAGGATAACTACACCCAGCTCCTCAAACAGATCTTATGCCATGGACTCAAAGTCCTTCACCAACTTGGCTTCCTCACTCTAGAAACTTTCCACCTTATGCCAAAGTCCTTCCTAAAAAGTGGTATACATAAATTTAGAATTACATTCCCAAAGTCATTAAGCTGTAATACCTAATGGTCCAGCAATATCACTACAAGATATATACCCCAAAGAGTTAAAAATTAGGAAGAGGATTTATATGTACAAAAAATACTTGTAACAGTAATTATTGTGGTCAAGAATCGGAAATAAAGTGGGTGTCCATGAACTAGTAATAGCCAAACAAATTTTGTATACATAATTGAATTAGTATAACTGTTAAAAATGATAAAAATATTAAAACATGAAAGTGCCATCATTAACAAATTAGATGAGTAAGGAAGATACTACTTTTCAGAGCTACAGATAGAAGAGTTCATAACCAAACCAAGGATAGCAAGATCACAGAAGATAAAATGGACAATTTTGATTACATAAAATTAAAAAGTTTTTGCATAAATAAAACCAATTCACCTTAAATTAGAAGAGAAACAGTTAACTGGGGAAAAATGATCTTTCTAACAAATTTATATGATAAAAGTCTCTCATACAAGATAGAGAATTCAAATTTATAAGACAGCCATTTTCCAACAGATAAATGGTTAAAGCACATAAACATGGAGTGTTCAAAAGAAGTGATCCAAATTATCAAGAATCATAAGAAAAAGTGCTTCAAATTACTAAAAATTACTTGAGAAATGCAAATTAATGCAACAGTGAGGCTCTACTTCATATCCATAAGATTGGCAAAATGACTAATTGGAAAAACACAAACCAAACATATGAGGACTTGAAGAAAAACAAACATACTAATGCATTGCTGATAGAATTGTAAATTGGTCCAGTCACTCTGGAAAGCAATTTGGAAGTCACTAAACTGTCTATACCAGGTGACCTTGAAATACTACTTTTAGGCCTATAACCTAGAGATCAAAGAAAAGAGGAAAAGGACCTATATGTACAAAAATACTTACAGCACCTCTGAAAAATGGAAACCAAGGGGGTACCCACCTTTTGGGAAATGACTAAACAAATTATGGAATATTAGTGTAAGGAAATAATATTATACCATAACAAGTGACAAAATGGATGTTTCAGAGGAGAAGACCTTTATGAAGGGATCTGGCGTGAAATGGGTGTAACTAGAATAATTTATACGACAATATTGTAAAGGAAATAAATTTTGATTAACGTAATAATAAACCATGGTGCCATAAGACTAAAGATGAAGCTTACTACCCACCTCCTGTAAGAGAGATGATGGAGTTAAAAATGAAGAAGACAGACAATTCTGGACACAGCCAATGTGGGAATTTGTTTTGCTGTGCTATGCATATGGATTTTATTTTTATTTTATTTATTTTAAATTGTTCAATGGGGAGGGGAGTAGAAGGGATAGATAGCAAATGTGTGTGCACACACAAAAAATGCTCCAACCCCCTACCCACAAAAAGAAATGATAAATACGAAGAATTCAAAAAGACTTTGGAAGACTTGCATGATGTGATGGCAGGATGAAATGAATAGATCAAAACGATTTAGAGGATTACCACAATAAATATAAAGGAAAACAACTCTAAAATATTTCAGAGCTTTCACTGATTCAGGGACCAATCATGATCTCAAAATATTGATAATGAAACATTCCTTCTGCTTCTTGGCAGAGGTGTTAGAATAGAGAAGCAGAACAAGACATCCATAAGTAAAACAAACGAAAACAACAGAAGTTCAGAAGGGACTCAAGCAAGGCAATTGTCACTATTATGTAAATTTTAATCTAACACTTTTAGAAAACACTGTGTAACACGAATTCAACTATATATAGTCTTTTTTTTATGCTTCGTATACTAGAATGTTCGTGCTTGCTGATTTAAGTGAATAAAAAAGGCATTCAAAAATAATAAAATAAAATGTGGTGGCCTGATGATAGTTCTACCAGAGGAAAGTATAAGCAGGATTGTTTTATCTCTATTCGTAGCAGATATGTCTCTCTTAATGCAGTCTAAGTTTGCATTGGTTTTTTCTGCTGCTGTATCATACTGTTAATTCAAATTGAACTTGCAAGTCCACTAAAACCCCTGTATCTTTTTCAGGTGACCTGCTCTCTAGCTAGGCACCCCACCCCCACTGCAGCATTTACTGAACCCTGCAAGGGTAAGGGTATGTGCTTATCCCAGTTAAATTCCACCATATTAGGGTAAACCCAATTTTTTCATCTTGTCTAGATTTCGATGCTGATTGCTATCTAACGCATCTGCTATCCCTCCTAGGTTTGAGTCACTGGCAAATCTGCTAAATATATCTGTGTCTGTATCTTAATAAGTGATAAACATTAAACAGTACCCAACCAAACACAGACATCTGGAACACTACAGTTAAGACCTCCAAGTTGACAAGGAACCACCAATGACTACTCTTTTAAATCTAGTCATTTACCCACTTCAGAATTCATCTAGTTGTATTTGTTATCTAGCCAACATCTCTCCACATTTTTCACAAGAACAGCATGAGATTACTTTAACAAGAGCTTTGCTAAAATCTAAATAAAGTGTATCTACAACATTCTTCTGCTCTACTTAGTAGTTTGACAACTGTCAACAAAAGAAATGAGATTAGCTTACATGATCTGTTTCTGATGAAGTCCTTTAGGTTTGCAACTATAATTTATTTATCCCGATTTTTACTAACCATCTTATTTTAATAAATATTGATATCTTTTGTTTTTATATTTCTTAAATTTCCCTTTATACCCCTTTTATGCCTTTCTCCTTTGAGAGCCATTGCAAATAACAAAAGAATTTTTTAAAAGAAAGAAAAAATTCAAGTAAAAAAGAATACATTTTTAAAAATCCAAAAATATATGCAGTGTTTCACTGTAATTTCTCTCTTTGAAGACATGCTTGTTTTTTGTAATTTTGCATCTTTCATTTTGGATTCTTTTGCAGTTGCTGTCCTTTATATTTATATTGCTGTAGTCATATCCACTGTTTTCTTGGCTCTGCTAATTTCACTCTGCATCAGTTCATACATGTCTCTCTACATTTTTCTGTATTTGTTCTGTTTGTCATTTCTTTCCACACAGTAATAATGTTCCATTACGCTGAGGTACTACAATTTGTTTAGCCATTTTCCAATCAATGAGCACCTGTTCTTTTCTTTTTAATAACTACCAAAAAAAGTGCCATTATAAATATTTTGGATATATGAGGCCTTTCTTTTTATCAATTACTTCTTGAGGTATTATCTTTAATCACTTTTTCAAATTTGGCCCATTACCCAAATCAAGCTCACTTGCCTATAAATTTGCAGATTCCCTTCTTTTCCCTTTTTGGAGAATCAAGAGAATGTATACTTTTCCTCAGTTCTGTAGAATTTCTCCCTGTTTTGTCCATGATCTTTGAAATATCAATGACTGGTTCATTAATCACATCTGCCAGGTCTTTTGCCTAAAGATGTAGTGTCCAGTTCATTGGGCTAGAGGTGGAAGGGCTCTCTAAGGCTCTCTCTCTAGCTCAATCCTTTCATTTTAAAGATGAGGAAGCTGAGGTACAAGGGAGCTTAAGTGATTCTCTCAAGGTGACATAGTATTAAGTACCAAAGGCAGGACGTGAACTGACTCTAAAAGTAGTGCTCTTTCCAGTGCACTTTGGGGTCTGGGCCAGGTGACTTGAATACAAAGGAAACAGAGGGCTTTGTAACTACTGACCTCACTTATTTCGTATGTTAACTCACCATCATCAATTATTACAGTTATTCACTGGATTTCTTCTTTACCCATAGTTGTTTATTCAGGATCAAAACGAAACTTTTAGAATGTATGTCCAACACAAAGGAAGAAAAATGCTTAGATTTAAAACGCAAAATCTTAAAAAAATCATCTTAAACATCTAAGGTGTTTTGGTACCTGGAAATGAAATCCTTTCTTGAAATCTATAAATATTTTTGACAACACTATCATAGACAAAGTCTACAAAGCAGCCAAAAATAAGGAACAGAAAGATGAGAATTGTATTTCCTAAATATTTGCTACTAACCATTTAGGTCTGGAATTTCCTAAAAAGACAGCTACAATAAATATCAGATTACAAGTGATCTTAAGGCTGGAATTCCTAAAGATAATTGGAGGAAAACTGGTTGGCAAATACTACTTCAAAAAGGCCTCAATTTGTAAACAACTTTTTAAAGGGAAATAAATGTAAAGAACTTTTTAAAAAATTTCAATTAACAAAAATTTCTATTCTCTCCTTCCCTCTTCCTCTAAATAACTTTAAATTGATGTTATACAGAAGACTTGAAATGCTGAAAAGCAAAATTCATTAATTATGCCTTTTATGTCATATCTGGTCAAACTAATAACATTTTAGTATGTTCTTAGGCTCAACTCAAGGACCACCTTAATTAAGCCTCATCACTAGTTCTTTCCCCCTCCCTTCTGAACTTCTATCACTCAATTCCTGATACTTTATTTGTATTACTTTTAAGATAAATTTTGTGCAGTCTTTTAAATAGGTATTTGTATACATGTCCTGTTTGCCCTTTTAGTAAACTCTTTGAAGGTAGGAATACTATGTTGTTAATCTTCTAATTTCGCACAATGTCTAGAACAGTGTCTTACACCCAGTAAGTACTCAAAAATTACTAAATAAAATTCAAGCTATGTGTAAAGAACTTCTCAAGAAAACATCCATTAAAATTCACACTTAATGTCACCTTCTTGATATTGGCTTGTATAAAATAAATCTTAAGAATTATGGAAAAGTATAGAAAAATAAGAATTTTTAGATATTATAGTGAATATTATTTTAGAACAGATGGGATCTATGTTGATCAGTGTGGCCTTTACTAAATTGCTATCCACACAAAGTTGCTCAGTAAAATCATGCATAATTTTTGGAAACATTTATAAATATAATTGGGATATATAGTATGATTTTTCACTTGGGAAATGATTTTAAAGTACTATAAGGTATCTATGAATCCATAACATTATTTTCTACCAGTTATAGTGATAAATTTTTTTTTTTTTTTTTATTTTTCTTTTTTAAAAATATGGAACGCTTCACGAATTTGCGTGTCATCCTTGCGCAGGGGCCATGCTAATCTTCTCTGTATCGTTCCAATTTTAGTATATGTGCTGCCGAAGCGAGCACTAGTGATAAAATTTTACTTAATATCAAAACAGTTACTCAATAGAAACATACCATTACTTCAAATTTAATCAGTTCATTTGTTTAAAATACTTGAATTAAGTAAAGCAAAGGAGTTTGCATTACAAAGAGCTGAGAAAGATACGTTATAATTAAAAAAGAAAATTTCAGCAATGTGATTAAAACTCTGGTCATTGTTTCTCACAAACCACAACACTTTAATGAAGCTTAGGAAACCAAACACAACTGTACCCTACAAAACAACACTGCCAAAACTGAGGCAGAAGAATGGCAAAACTATCTAGAAAATTTTGGAGAGAATTTCTTAAAAAATTATTTTTTCTGTAAGTTCCTAATTTGTGCCATCCCTTCCCCCCTTATTAATTCATAGGAATAATTAAATATATTAAACACATTTGTCTAAAAATTCTGATATAAATGCACCACATAGGACAGAGGTAAACAGGTAAAAAAGTTCGGAAGGTTTCTTATTAAACTGTATGATATCATCTGTCATCTAGCTCTACTTTAAATTCTTCTCTTTCTCTCTGCAATATATTCCCACATCTCAGTAAGTTTTGAATTCATGACACTGGCCAAAAGCTTTCTTATTTTTCCACACTAACCACAATATTTTCAGTAGCTGTGATCCAGCATATGAGCAATTTTCTGATTGGAATGAAGTGCAAATAAACAATAAGCAGAATCACTGGCCTTCTCCCTCAGCTTAAAGCCAGGTTCCATCTCAAGAGAAATTACCTTCCCAGGATGCAACAGTTGTGACTCAATTTCTAAGGAGTGTTTCCCGCCCTCTCCAATTTAGCAACTAATTCCTTCTACAAAATAGGAGCTAATTCACTATTTACATCTCAGCTAACCCATATGGCCTGTGCAGTTATTTTGCTAGCCCAATGCTTTTCACTTAAGTCACTAACTTGTGAAGTCTGATTCTTAGTATGCAAATTCCCTCTATCAACTTACGTACTGTAACCTTTCTAGAGAAAGTGACTTAACAGGGCTGAGAGCAGTGAATCCCCTTGTCTATGATTACACAGCTAGTGTCAGAAGATGGACTTGAAAGTAGATCATGTTGCCTCCTTACACGTTTGGTTTGGCTTTTGTGATTTCATTGGTGTAGAATTAATTCCCTATGGGACAAAAAAGTAGATCTTCCAGTTACAATCTAAAATCTGCCTGGGGCCCAGAAAGTTAAATGACTTGCCCAGGATGACACAGCTTATATGGGTCAGAAGCAATATTTGAATCCAGATCTTCTTTCTCTCAGAGCAGCTCTTTTCACTAAGCCATACTGCCTTTCAAGTTACCTTGCACTTAATATAAAGCTTTGCTGAACTGAAATAGCAAATTTGTATGCAGCGCTCTCAAATACGACAAATCATTAGAACAACTGAGCAATACCTACCTTCAGCGCTCTTATTTTTACTCCTTCGTTGGAAAAACCTTTTTCCCTACCCTTCTTTGGGCAACAAGAAGCCCTTATATCAGTTAGGCTCTTTTCTTTTTCCATTATATGACAGTGATTTCATCCTTTCCTATTACTTCAATTTCAATCTAAATACGGACATGCTGTAATTTAAAAAGAAAATTTTCATATTTTTAAATCCATATTCTAATTTTAAGCTAAGTATATGATACTATCACAAAGTTAACATGGAGAAAATAACTTTTCTTCAAATAATCCTTAAATGTTCTAGCTGTCAATCATGGTGGATTATGTTTATTTTTCTAGTTCCCATATCTGAAAGACTGTCCTTTCCTCTAATCTAATTTTGCACTACTTTTGCTTGGAGTTCACCATCCTACTACCCTCCTAAAGCTGCAAAGTGAGCCCTGAAATAAATTAGATATTTTCACAATTATTTTTCTCAATTTCTTCCCCAACCTCCAAAACATTTCCCTAACATTTATCATAAATAATTTGGGAGGTTAAAAAAAATTCCATAATGTTGCTCCTTAAATCGCACGCAAGGTTCTTTGGCACCCAAATTATACAGCTTCATTTTCAAAAGTTGTAATTTAGCTGCCTCAGATAACCAGATTTCTTTTTAAAAACCAATCTCTGCTCCCTACTCTGTCTCGGTAGATTCTCAACTACAATTTCATTCATACCATTTCCTAAACCTGGACTACCTCTCACATATTTTTCATGGCATCCTATACTACCTCTTACAAAGCATAGGCTAGCCTAAGTTATCAATAACAGTAAAGTATTTTCATAAAATATTTATTTCATCACATTTTTCTGCATTTTTGTTTAACTAGCTATAGTTATGGCTACATAAAAATCTTATTTCAAAATAAATCTCTAGAATGTAGGGGTTTGGGGAATGGCAAATGGTACAGAGACATCCATTTGATGATATTAACTTTAAGGGTCCTTTCAACGGAGTACTCAATCCTTAAACCAATGAAAATTGCAACCTTTCTATACTTTGGTGGGCAGGTTTCTTAAATTGCCACAGTGGAAAATTCATCAGCTGATGGCCAAAATCTTAGTGATGAATCTTTTAAAAAAATTTTTTGTTGGTTCTCAAGATGTTAGACCCCAATCAACAAGCTTCTACTTGGTAGAACCACCAGGAATTGTGTTCTACTGGAGCAACCTTCAAGAACCTGGGGTGACAACCACACCACAATAGGCATCAGAAGAGGACTTAAATGGAGGAAATGTTCATCATATTACTTAAAAATATTTCCTTTTTGATTTAAACAAATTTCCTTCTAACTAGGATAACTGATTTGTGCAGTTAACAGTTTAAACTAACTCAGCATTAAAAATGTGTCTAGAAATTGAGAGCTGGAAATAATATTCAAAAAGAAAATATTCTATTAGTTAGAATCTTGACTTTATACATATCATCTAAAAGATAGTGCTTGTAACCTGTGTAATATGTTTGGGTGTTATGTGGGTTGAGTCATTTCAGAAATGACTCAGTGTGAAGTGTGTCACTATTGAATCATAAAAAAATATTTACTTCAGTTTTCAATCATTTGTAAGATTCCTTTGCAGGTAGTAACTGGCCATCCTTCATTACTGGAAGACTGATGGAATCACACATTTAAAGACATGTACATACATGGTTTTTTCCTCAAGGATTGTGCAAAGGCAGTCATTATAGCAAAGACTAATGGGCTTAATTCTATGCCTTTGAGTATGAAGCAACATATTTTGAAGAAAAAGAGATATAAATTAAAAATGAAATTAAAATTTCTTGTATCAAATAAGTGAGTATTTCAAGGATCTGTGATTTAATAAGTCTAAATACTTCACTGTCCCTCTACCACTCAGTTGCGGAGAGAGGGTTCTTAACCTGGGTTCCACCAACTTGTTTTAAAAAAATACTGTCATAACTGAACTTCAATATAATTAGTTTCCTCTGTAATCTTATGTGTTCTATTTTATGCATTTAAAAACCTTGTGAGTTGACCATAGGCTTCATCAGATTGCCAAAGAAGTCCACTACACAAAAAAGGTAAAGAAACACTGACTTAAGTGGTCTTTAAAAGTTGCTATGGCTAAAAAATTCATCACAGCAGTTTTTTTTTGTAGTGTTAAAGAACTAGAAACTAAGGGAATGACTTTCAACTGGAGAATGGTTAAAGAAGTTAGGGTATATGAATGCCATAATATTATACTGTAAAAGTAATGAAAGGATTGTTTAAGAAAAAAACTAAGACTTGTTCTTTTGAGAAGTGATTTAGAGGGAAATAAGCACAACCAACACAACATTTTTTACAACAAAAACAACAATGTAAAGACAAACAACTTTAAAAGACTTAAAAACTCTGATCAATGCAATGATGGATCATGACTCTTGGGTACGAATATTGATGTATACCACCCATCTCCGGACACAAAGTTGCAATAGACTTACGGTGTAGAATTAGCCATAGTTCTGAACATGATCGGGGGAGAATGATCTCGCATGAGTAAGCATACATGTGACAAGGGTTTTGTTTTTATTTTTCCAAAGGGGTAGGGGTGCAAAGGGGAAAAAATAAATGCTTGTTCACTGAAAAAAAAAATTACTATTCAAAAGCCATCCTCCCTCCCAAAACGAAAACAACAAAGAAACCAAAATCCAGGGTTACCTACAGGCCATAATCAGAGGAGATGTTTAGTGAACGTTTCAATATATGATGAAATTATTATTCTCTTTCCAGATCATCTTTTGGTTAATAGAAAAATAGCAAAGGATTTATCATACTTTAACACAGGAAAAAAACTGAAAAGTAATGTGATACACATCTTAATTTGGGGGTTTGATTACAATAGCTCTATTGCTTTACAAGGAGCCCACAGTAATGGAAGCAAAATAACAGAACCTCTTTCCTATAGGAAATACTTAATGATGTAAATAGTTGATAGGATTATAGATTTTGAACTGGAAAGGACTTTAAGGAATCCAGCCTAATCCCCCCCCCCCACACCCTATTTTACAGATGAGGAAACTAAGGCCCAGAGAGAGCAAATAGTTTGTCTCAGGTTACTAAAGCAGTAAGTGGCAAAGTCAGGATTTTAACCCAGACTTAAATCCAGCTCTCTTTCCATAACTACACTGTCCCTACATTCTTATCTAAAGCTTCTCTTCATGCCCTCCATCCTTTCCCCAGGAACCTTAAAGTTGCCAATCATTCAGTCATCTTCCTACTGAACACTCAAACTCCAGCATATGCACACCAATACAAACACACATATACACCACCTTCTTCCCCCTCTCAGTGCTAGCAGCTGAGGCAGTCAGAAGAGTCCAAGGGAAAAAACATTCAGAATCTCCATGTTTGACATACAGAGGAGGTCCTGCCTCCACCAAGAAGTAAGACTCTTGGGCCTCTGACTGGGGCGCCATTTAAGGAGGGGGCCCAGGGCAGGCCCATCAGTTCCCATGACCTTCCATCATGGCCTCGTGCTGGGCCCTCACTTTTCAGCTTCTTTTTATATGTTATCTTTCCCCATAAGATTGGGGGCTCCTTGAGAGCAGGTAGTGTTTTGCTTTTCTTTGTGTCCCCAGCGCTTAGTACAGTGCCTAGCAGAAAGATATAGATATAGATATAGATATAGATATAGATATAGATATAGATATAGATATAGATATAGATATAGATATAGATATGTTTACTGACAGACCTACTTCCTCAGCATCCTAGCCACAGACCTCAGGGACAATTCTCTTCTTGGTGCTCAAGTTTTGTGATCTGTTCTAGAGTTCAGGTGGAGCTGAGGTTACAAAAGGCTCCCTATAGCTACCATTACTTTCATGCTAGGAAATTTATTAGGAATTTGTAGAAATCGAAACTTTTCAAAGATTTCCCTATGAGCCAGCAAACAGTATTAGTTATTACTTCTTGTGTGTGAACTATAGGAGAGTTTGGAGTGTGGGTTGTATTCTTCAAGAGCAACAGAAACCTTTCAGTTACCTTTAGGAGCAAACTTGACAGAAAGGGCTATGCTTAGGAAGAAATCATTCCACTTCCTTTTGTCTTACTGTAAAGATTACTACTAACCTCTGAAGACAGTTAATCAAAAATTTTATTTCATTTATGTGCAATTACATACATACATTGTGATCATATATGTGGGGCAGAAAAGGAACCCAGAAGTCACCTAATCCAACCCCTTTTTTTATAGATGTAGAAACTGGACCTCAGAAAAATTAAATGACTTGTCCAAAGTCAAATACCTAAGGAGTGGTAAAGCCAAGATTGAAACCCAGGACCTCTAACTCCACATCTATCATTCCTTCCACTCTTCCATCTAGTGATCAGCAAGTTTATTTTACATGAAACTTTCACATAAAAAGGTATTTTTGTAAAGTCCAAGGGACATTAATTACCATGATAATTTTCAAATTGTGTGTATATTCTAAGGCTTTCTGGACCCTTTTCTCTTTTCTCTCTATGCTCTCTCACTTGGTAACTTCATCAGTGCTAACAGGTTTCATTATCATCTCTATGAAGGTGGTTCCCTATCTATATATTGAGTCACTATCTCTCTCCTGAGTTCAAAATAGGCACCTCCAATTGTCTGTTGGACACTTCCACCACAGGAAAATCAAGTATGTACCAAAGGGATCTCCTATTTCTACAAAAGCCCACAACTCTTTCAAATATCCTTATTGCTTTCAAGGTCATCACCATCTTTCCCATGTCCAAAACCTCAAAATCACCCTCAACTCCTCACTTTCCCTCATGCCACACATTTAGTCAGTTGCCTAACTGTGTCATTTCTACCAACATAATCTTTCTCGAATATGTCTCCTCTCTGCTCTGGGTTACCACTCTAGTTCAGGTTCTTTTCACCTAGTCTGGAATATTGCAAACACCTCTTAATTGGACTTTCTATTTTGTGCCTCTCACCTTTCTAATCCACCCTTCACAGAACTGTCAGTGAGATTTTTCTAAGAGACAAGTCTGACCATATCACTCCCCTACTCAACCTCCACTGGCTCTCTACTACATCCAGGATCAAATCTGAACTCCTGTTTGGCATCTGAAGATACTGACAACCTGATCTCAACTTCCCTTTGCAGACTTATACATTACTTCCTTTCCTACCTTCTGACCTTTGCATTCTATGGACTAGCCAAACTGGTCTTCTTGTGGTTCCTCACATGTGACATTCCGTCTTCTGTCATCCATATGCATTTGCACTGGCTGTCCTTCTTGTATAGAATACACTCTTTTTTAACTTTTGTTTCCCAGAATTCCTGGTTTCCTTCAACTCCACTGAAGTGCCACCTTTACAAGAAGCCTTTCTTGATTTCCCTTCACCTAGCACCACCCCCGCATTCACTTTATTTTTTATGTGTAAGCTGTGTCCTGTAATAGAACGTAAGCTCTTGAGGGAAGGGAACATTTCATTTTTGTCTTTGTATGCCCAATGCCTAGGATTGTTCCTGGTACATAATAGTGGGTGCTTAATAAATACTCATTTCCTATTTATAGGGGAGTTTCATCAAAGAAAAGGACAGCTCTCAAACTATCTGGTCCAAGACGAAAAATGTTAGCTGAATTTTTATAACACTTTCATTTCAAAATATTCTGAAGACACTTCTAAAGTTGATATTAAATAACTCATTTCTTACCCTATTGTTGGATTGATGTTTGGATCAAAACTGTCTTCTACGAACCGCCATACAATACTTGATTTACCTACACCTGTATCCTGAAAAATAAGGATTTTATGGGTGAATATTTACTTATTTCACTGATAACCATCTTTTTTAAGATTTCTGATAAAAAAAAAAAACTTCACAGGTGTATATACCAAAGAAATGTTCATTAAAAACTCAGCGAAACAATTAGGAGATTTCAAGTTATCTTAAAAAGGGAAGTTTTGTGTAGTCCAGTTGTGGGGAACCTGCAGCCTTGAGGCCACATGTGGCCCTCTAGGTCCTCAACTGTGGCCCTGTGACTGAATCTTCCCAGATTTGTTCTCTGAAGTTTAGATTCAAAGGGCCGCAGGTTCCATAAATGTCCATAAATGACAAGATTTTAAAGAAACAACTATTTGTTCAAAAACCAAATCTTTTTTATGAGTGAAAAATAAGCAAATCAAGAGCTCCAGAAGCAGTTTTGGGTAAGTCTTGACTATTCCAAATCACACCCAGTACTTAGTAAAGGATTAGATATATGACATGTACAAAATGTTTTAGGGATAACTCAAAAGACCCCAAATACCTCCTTTCAGGCTGTGGAAAGTATACTTCAAACTGCAAATGTGACCAAAAGAGACAGGAAACTGAAGTTTCAGCATCAATTTTGGGTTTCCTGATAAGATAGCAGTCATGTTTTAAGCCCTGTATCCTCACATCTTTCTGCATCTTAAATTTGTAATTTCAGAAATGCATTCCACAGCCTTAAGTTCATTTAAAAAAAAAGGCAAAGAAGTTGAAAGGAAAAGTAAATCACAATGAAGAACAATCTGTAAACAGGTAACTTGCTGTCATTTGCATTTTAATAAGATTTAATGCACTAACCCTGGTTTAGATTATGTTGTTTGGGGAAGTTATTTTTTTTTTTTAATTTTCAAGAACAACCAAAGAGGTAGGTACTATAGGTAAATAAGACGGTGGGAGGTCATGAAAATGTGTGATGAGATTCCTTCTCAGGGTGACTAGAACAGGTGGGAAAGCGGGGTTTTCACTTTTAGTGGGAGTTCAGAAACAGGGAAGATGGTGATAGGGTTTCATTTCTTACCACTGCCAGATGAGATAGGATTTGTAAGGCAGTTAATAAATGCTTGCTAAAAGTTTAAAAAAAAAAGGAAATACAAGTGAGAGGGAAAGTATAGGAGGTGGAAGGGAAAGTGTAAGGGGATGGGGTAAAGGGCAAGACGGCATGTATAAGGATTGACAGTCGGGGCAGGTGAGTGACAGTGGGTGGTTCAGAGAAAGTGGGGGGGGATTAAGAAAAGGGACTGGGAGGGTGTTCCCGGGTGGCATCTGCCTCTCCAGAATGGGGAGAGGCTCAGGAGCTCGGGGGGCGTCCGCCGGCATGTACAAGAGGCCTCAACAAGCGGAGGCCGGGCCGGGCCGAGGGGAGGGACGAGCAGGCCTGGCTCCCGCCCATCCCACAGCCCTCCCGGCGGGGCGGGGGACCACTTACCCCCAGCAGACAAACTTTCAGCTCCCTCAGCGCCATGTCCAGGGAGCCTTGCCTACCGCCCCGACCGCCGCCGCCGCCGCTGCCGCTGCCACCGCCCTAAGGAGGAGAGGGAGTGCCCCGGCCCAACACGAACATCCCCCGGCCAACCAGGCTCCAGCCCACGGCAGTGGGTGAGAGGCGGCGTCGGGAGGCCCTGAGCGCTCTCCCGGCCGCCGCCCCGCTCGGGCCTCTTCAGGCTGGTGCCTCCGCAGCCGCTGTTCCGCGTGAGATGGCCTCTCCTCCCGCCTGGGAGCCAGCCGCCCGCCTCAGCAGCTCGACTCGCAGCAGTGCCGGCCGCGTCGCCACCAAGGAGCCGCTGCCGCCGCCATCTTGGGGAGCCCGGCGGGTCACCTGACCTGCCCTCCCACCTCGGGAGCCACCTTCGCCTGCAGGGAGGGGGGAGGAGGCGGGCGTCGGACGCGGCTTTTCCCAAATTTCCGCGAGCTCCGGGCGGGGAGGAGCCCCCCGAGGCTTCTTCGTCACTCCTCCCCCTCGGCCCCAGCCGGGTGCCCGGCGTGCGGAGGCGGGGCGAGGGGATGGGTCGGGAGGAGTTGGCCGCTCCTCCCCTCCGCCCGGCTCGCCCAGTGGGTCTCCCTCCCTCTCCCCCCGCCCCTGGCCCCGCTTCCTTCAGGCCCATTTCAAGATGGCGGGTGAGTGGAGCTGAGACTCCTTTGGCAGCAGCTGTTGCTGCTTCTTCCTCCTCCTCTTCCTACTTGTCCTTCTCCTCTTCCTCCTCCTCCTCCTCTTCCTCCTCTTCCTCCTTCTGTCACTCCTCGTCGTCCTGCTCGTCTTCCACCCTCCTCTTCCAACCTCCCGCTGGGTTCGGGCGGGCGAGGCTCCTGCCGCAGCCCTGGCCGTCCCGGATCCAGCCGTCCCCGGGTTCTCCCGCCTGTCCCTTCCCCAGCCCCGCTCCAGGTGCTCCCTGCGCCGCTGGTGATCTCTTATCTCTCTTGGTTTTCAGAGATCCCCTTGTATTTTGTGGACTTGCAGGATGACTTAGATGATTGTAAGTAACAGTTCTGGCTTCCCCTCCCTCGTCCTCCTCCTCCGTCCCTGGCCCTCGGAGGGCCCCTCCCTCCCCGCTGCCCTCCCTGCAGTTTTGGGGGTGCGAGTGAGGCGACCCGGGGGGGACACCCCTTCCCCCTCTTTCTGCCCCCCCACTTCTCCACTTGGATTGTGATGGTGACAGTTTCTCGGTTTATGGAAGTGACAGGCTCCTCACTCCTGTCTGGGGTCCTGTTTGGACTTGGGGGCTTGGGGGAGGGGCGTGCACAGGGAGAGGAGGGGGTGTCTCTTCACGACCATTTTGGGGAGTGGGCACGATCCTTCCTCTTGAAGGTCTCCTGCATTCTCGCAAAAGGGGAATTGGGCGGTGGGGGGGGGGACGCCTTGCGCCCTCATTTCCAGCTGGGGGGGTCATGTGTGCCTGCATGCAGACAGCAGGATAGTTCTAATTCCGAGTTTATTTAGGTAGGGGAGGGAATGGAGTGAGGAGGGGGAGTCTTCGATTTCTTGAAGGATTCCTTGTTCTGGTAGGAGGGTGGTTTGAATTGCCTTGTGTGTTCCCGTGGGACCTTTGAAAGAGTTGGAGACCCACAGTAATGTACGAGTTTGACTGAATGAGGAGTTTCAGTACTGGCAAAGTAATTAGTGGATTTGTAAAAGTGCTCTTGAGAGAAAGCTTGGTACTCTGGAATTAGTGCTGGTTTCTGTATTCAGAGGTTCACGTTATGCCTTTGTCACTGATTTATCCCTGTGACCCTAGGCAAGTCACTTTTCTTCTCTGGGACTGGATTTCGTCTTCTGTGAAATGATGGGATTGGACTATAAGGCTCTTAAGAATTCTACTGTAGCTATATGATCCTGTGATTTGGATTGTTTCTGATTTCTTCCTACTTATTGATCCCTCCCTAAGGAGAGAGGTTTTTTTTGTTTTTATGTTTAATGAAATCATTTTAAAGTCATGTTTTGAATTAGAATCTTCCTTGGGAAATTTTTCACACGTGTTTTATAAGGAATTGGTACTTTCATTTCATGAAAAAATGGAGGGGTGAGGAAAACATTAAATGTCATTCGCATAATTAAAAATTGTTTCTTTTAAGAAATACATACATTATCTTCCCTGATAATACTCCACTATATCTTTAAGGATCATATTCTAAATTCTGTTTTTTGGATATGCATGTCATGAAGAGTAGGAGTTACTTTACAAGAGTAAAAAACAGTTTTTGTTGGCATTTTTCATTGTCCTTTTAAAAATATTCCTACCCCTTATTAATGGTACATACTAAGTATCCAAGATTTAGAAATCAATGTTGGTATAAATAAGACAGGTAAAGAGAAACTTGTAAGACAAGCTACTTTAACTGGATCCAAGGTTCCATTTGTGAGGAGTTGGGATAATTTTGTTTCTGCACTGCATATGTGCTTTTTAGCTATTTTTTAATTAGTTGGGTGCAGTGGTGAGCCTTTTGACTTAAGCTCAGAGCTTTTAATAGGTGCTTACTATTTGTTGATAATGTTTGAGATTTTATTTTCTTACTCTTTATTTTATGAGTCTTAGTCAAATTTGACTTTTTTAGTAGCATGAAGCATGATGACTTAGCCTTTGAGTCAATCATACTAGAAAAGTGTATTTTAAATTAGCTAGCATAGTAAAGCAATGTAAGTTCCTTTCCTTTAAAGTAGCAGGTATAGAGATAGCTTTATATCTAGCACCATATTTGGTTTCATATAGGTGAGATGGAGCTTCCATCCTGGTATCTCTTGAATGCTAAAGACATCCTGGTCATGATAAAAATGTTTATACAGTTGGTAGACTAGAGCTCTGTGCTATGGTCTTAAGAAGATGCCTTCTGAAAAGTTTTTTATGAAGACTAAGAATTTAAATTTGTCTCCAAGATATTTTGTATATGTACAGGTTTTACTTGCTCAGACAGGTGACATTGTTTTTCTACACTTATGCTTGGGAAAAATTCCAAAATCTTGTATTCAGACCCTAACATTTGCAGACTTATGTAAAGATGACACTTTAGTTCTAAATGATTCATGGCGGGACTCTAATATTTTTGGAGGTAGCTTATGATGAAGTTTACAATTTATTTTACATGAGTGGAGCTATAAGTGCCCATGTTGCCAAGCATGAAAAATGATTGTGCCTAAAGTAATAACATCCAGAATGAGGGCACAGATTTAAAATTTGGATTGGACAATGCAATAGTATACAAAATTATAAAATCATAGAATTTCAGAAGCAAGAAGAATTATACTCAAATAAAATGAACTTTGTGAGCAAAACATTCTATTTTAACTACTCAGTTTGCTCCCAAGTTGGTACTAAATTGTCAGAATTTTACAGTAAATGATGAAGGAGATGGTTTCAGAAAAACCTAGGAAGACTTATATAAATTGATGCATAGCGATGTAAACAGAACCAGCACAGTTTACACAGTAAGAGCAAAATTGTAAAGATGAATCAACTATGAGAGACTTTGTAACTGATCACCACAGTGACCCACCACAATTCCAAAGGATTCATGATGAAACATGCTATCCATCTCCAGATAGAAAACTTATGGACTCAGAGTACAAAGTGAAGCAGTTTTTTAAATTAATCAATTTATTTTTAAATAGTTTTCAACATTCATTTCCATGGGATTTTGAGTTTTAAATTTTCTCCCTCACCCTCCTTTTCCTCCCCCCTCCCCAAGACAGTGTGCAGTCTGATATGGGCTTATATATACATGTTGTATAGTCATGTTGTAAAGAAGAATTAGAACCAATGGGAGAAACCACATGAAAGGAGAACAAATAGTATGCTTTGATCTGTATTTAGACTCCATGGTTCTTTTTCTGGATGTGGATAGCATTTTCCATCATGAGCCCTTTGGAGTTGTCTTACATCCTCGCATTGCTGAGAAGAGCCAGGACTATGAAAGTTAGTCATCGCACAGTGTGGCAGTTACTGTGTACAATGTTGTTCTGGTTCCGCTCACTTCACTCAGTATCAGTTCATATATGTCTTTCCAGGTTTTTCTAAAGTCTGCCTGCTCATCACTTCTTATATAGCACAATAGTTTTCCATTACATGCATGTACCACAATTTTTTAAGCCATTCCCCACCTGACGGGCATCCCCTCATTTTCCAATTTTTTGTCACCACAAAAAGAACTGCTACAAATATTTTTGTACATGTGGGTCCTTTTCCCATTTTTATGATTTGGGATACAGATCTAGAAGTGGTATTGTTGGGTCAAGGAGTATGCACATTTTTATAGCCCTTTGGGCAAAGTTCCACATTGCTCTCCAGAATGGTTGGATCAGTTCACAACTCCACCAACAATGCATTAGTGTTCCAATTTTCCCACATCTTCACCAACATTTATCATTTTCCTGTTTTGTTATGTTAACCAATCTGACAGGTGTGATGTGGTATCTCAAAGTTGTTTTGATTTGCATTTCTCTAATCAATAGTGATTTAGAGCATTTTTTCATATGACTATAGATAGCTTTAATTTCGTGAAGCATTTTTTTCTCTTTTTCTTGCCATTTTCCCCCTTCTGGTGTGTAAATTTGTTTTGCATGACTTTCTATTTGCAATGGATTTTCTCTTTCTTGCCTTCTCAATGGGTGAAGGGAGAGAATTTGGAACTGAAAATAAAATAAAATTGAATTTTAAGAAAAGAATCTAAAAGAAACAGATGTGTTAAATCTATGTTGAATTTCCATTCCATAACTTTTTAAAAATGAAGAGAAGCTCTCTTCTCTGAGCTAGTGTTTTAGCCATTCCAGGTGGTTCTTCATTCTATTATTGAAAAAACATAGTGCCTACCATATGTAAAAAGAACTATAATGGATGACACTTACATTGTAATAAGGAACATGTGAAGACATATACACAAATAAATGATACAAGGGAAGGTATGTTAAGTGTCCCGGAGAGGTCCAAGCAAAGTGCTGTGAGAAATATGATGAGAGAAAAATTGTTTTCAGTTGGAGCAGAAGAAGAGTGTTCATGGAGAAGACAGCTTTAGGGAGAGGACTGGTGTTTCAACAATCCGGCTAGCAGCTGTTGTGGGGATGAAAGACCAATACAGGCCCAACAACCAGCATGCTGCCAAAGCCCATGTTCTTTTGATCTGCTTTACTAAGGAAAGCAACGTTAAGGGGTTAACAAGCTTATTTTAATCCATCATACAAAAATATCACTCATTTAGTTCAGGGGAAAAAGCCAGCACCCTGAACTTCAGAGCAGAATACAAACAAATTACAAACATTGATAAACCTTGTCTGATTCAAATGCCAATGCGTAGTTACCAGAGTTTAACAAAGTCTCAACATCCGGGTTACGAGCTGGAGGGCTCTTAGCTACAGCTGCCCGGAGTCTTCGCATGGAGTCTTCGCATCACACATCAGCGCGCACCACCAAGAGTGAGAGCCCTGCGCAAATAGTTCTGTCTTCTCTTCTTATGTGGTTCAGACGTCATCAAACGTCATCTGAATGACCAGAACTTAGGCTCCTGTGATTGGCTCTTGAGTTAGCACCTCCCCTTAGTACCCTGGGAGCTTCATACCCACATAGGCTTAGCACCTCATAGGGGTTTGGGCCTGGGGCTTAGCACCTAGTAAGACTCAATGAAATACACTGAATTACTCAAAGGAAACAAAAGCCAAACTCTTCTAGGGCACTTGGTTGAACTGAGTGCTAAGAGCCCATTTTGCTTACCAACACAACTGGACTAGAGCAGCTGAAACACCTGGAAATGGAGAGTAGTGGGGGGGGGGGGGGTAAGTGGTAAGACGTTAGGACCCCTCAGTCTCTACCACTGGCTGTGCTTGAAAAAACAAACAAGGAAGACCAGAGTGTGTTTTCAAATATGCAGTTGTCACCCACCTTGTTATATTGTCATAATTGCTCAGCCCCTTGGTGTCCTTCATACCTAAGAACACAAGTGCTTCCCATGCGTGAAATTTTTCCCAAAAATAGGAGCAACCCCAGGGAAAGATGTGTAGGGAAAACCTTTTATTCAGGTAACGAGATACCCAGAACTCTCCTGTTCTGTCACATAGCAGTCTAACCTGTCTCTATTTCCCTTTTTTCAGCAAAATTCCTTCCATAGCCACAGTATAAGGGCAAGTTCAGTTATACCAGTCCAGAGGGCTTGGTTCTCCTAGCTTTTATATGTTGCCTACAAGCAATCTGAGAAAAAGATCAAGTCTGTGTCTTCCTAGAACTTTTATGGTCACCACTGTGTTCCTTTGCTCCAACAACTCAACTTTCCTTCTCCAATCCTGGTAACAATGGTATGAGCAAAGAAGCAGACAAAGAAGAATCTAGATTGAGAATGGGGGAAAGACCAAGTAGTCCATTTTGGCTGGAACATAGATTACGTGAAAGGAGTGGTGTGGCATAAGGCTAAAAAGAAAGGCTGAAGTCAGATTGTGGAAGACCTTGAATCAAGATGAGAATATTTTACTTAATATTATGTGATGAGCCAATTAGGGTTTTTGAGAGATGTGATCAAGTGTTGCATTATGAAGACTGATCATTGATTTCAAAGACTTTGAATAGGAAATAGATTGAAGATAGGAAAAACAGAAGACAACTATTGTAGTTTAGGCATGAAGAAATAAGAGTAGTCATCGTGACTCTGGAAGGGAAAATACATGTAGAGATATGTTGCAGATATACAATCAGTTGTACTTGACAAATGAATAGATGTAGGTAGGGGCTGATGAAGAAAAAAGAGTCAGAGGCCTTGTGGTTATGAGCCTAGTTAACTGGAATGGTAGTGGTGACATCAGTAGAAATAGAAGATTTGGGGAAAAGGAGGACATTATAGACTGATTGAGTTTGAGGTGTCAGCAACACATCAGGAAGTCGTCTTGCCACGAGCCTCTCCTCACTCTAAGCTGTCTTCTGCTAAGCTGTGAAAGTGATCTTCCTAAAGCCCAGGGCTGACCATGTCACTTCCACCAATCCCTAAATAAACTAGTGGTTCCCATTACTTCCAAGATCGAGTATCAAAACCTCTGTTTGGTATTCAAAACCCTTCATAACCTGCCCTTTCCTTACCTTTCCATTCTTCTTACATCTTATACTTCCCCATACAATCTACAGTGGACTGGCTACATGTTATTCTTCACACAAGACACTCCATCTACCAACTCTGAGCAATTGCGCTGGCTATCTCCCATGCCTGGGCTCTCTTATGGGCCCCTTTCTTTTTTCCTTTTACACTATTTTATTTGGGGATCTCATCAGCTCCCATGGATTCAATTATCTTTATGTTGATGATTCTCAAATCTATTTATCCAACCCTAACATCTCTATGGAACTCTAGGCTTGTATCTCCACCTGCCTATCAGACATCTGGACCTGGATATCCAGTAGACATTGTAAATTCAACATGTCCAGAACTGAACTCATTGTCTTTCAACCAACCCTCCCCACCTCTTTCAAACTTCTCTATTATGGTTGAAGATAGCCCCATCCTCCTAGTCTCTGGGGCTTACAACCTAGGTATCATCCTCAACTCCTCACAGTTGCCTACCCCTCTTGTTGCCAAGGTCTATTGATTTCTTCTTTGCAACCTTTCTCAAATATGTCCCCTTTTCTCTTCTGATACTGCCATCCCCTAGTGCAGGCCCACATCTCCACCTGGACTATTTCAGTAGCCTGCTGCTTTGGTCTACCTGCCACAGGTCTCTCCCTACTCCAGTTTATCATCATTCAACTACCACAGTGATTTTCCTAAAGTGCTGATCCAACCACATCATCCCCTTACTCAGTAAATTGTAGTGGCTTCCAAGTACCCCTGGGATCAAATACAAAATCCTCTGACATTCAAAACCCTTCATAATCCAGCTTTCCCTCTCTCATCTTTCCACCATTACCACTACCCCACATACTCCTTAATGCAATGACACTAGCCTCCTTGCTGTTCTTGAACAAGTTCCCTCTCTCTGGGTATTTTCTCTGGCTGTCTGTCTGCCTTGAATACTCTCTCTCCTCATCTCCAACCCCTGGCTTCATTTAAGTACTAGTTAAAGTCTCACCTTCTATAGGAAGCCTTTCCCAACCCCTCTTAATTCTATTTCCTTCCCTCTGTTGATTATTTCCTATATCTCCTGTGTATATAGCTTGATTATACGTAATTGTTTGCATGTTTCTCATTAGACTGTGAGCTCCTTGAGGTCACAGACTGCCGTTTACCTTTCTTTGTATACCAGTGCTTAGTGCAATGCCTGGTGCATAGTAGGAATTTGTTGGCTGACCTGCCAGCAATTAGGATCCTGAAGCTCTGTAGAGAAGTTGAAGGTTGAGTTAAAGATTTCTGATTAATTATCATAGATGGGATGGTTGAATGAAAATTGTAGTTAATGGACTTGGGAAGGAAAGAGTGGAGCACAGTATAGAGAGTGTAGAAAGAAAAGAGGACAAAAGATAGGACTTATGTTGGAAAGAGAATTGAATTTTGTGTTGGATGAAATCTGAAATAATTGAAGAAATAAAGGTTCAAGTTTCTGAAGATACTGATTTAATAAGCAATGCATGCCAGTTGCATAACAAATTGCCTCCTCAGCTTGGCAGTCGATCTTGAATATATAGAGAGACAAATTTCTATGCATTAAAAGAAAACAATTAACAGGCTTTAAACTAGGATACAAGATTAGGTAATCTGATTTCTAATTGGAGGAAGACTAGGGACTTAATGACTTGGCAAGGGGATGAATGAGTTTCAAGAGTTGGGAGGGGAGAAAGTGAACAGGTACAATTTCCAAAATCAGAAAAAGAGGTCCCTCTTTCCCCCTGAAGTGTCTGTATTAAATCAAGGGAACAAGGAAACAGTAATATTGAACAGTATAGGACTAGTTTTCATATAAGACACATGGGTTGCTTGAAATGTGTAATGGTGAGAAAACTCCTTGCATCAATCCTTGGATCTGACTGGGTTTCTGGTCAGCATAACCTGAAAGTCCTTAGTTAAGGGTCTTTAAGCAACAGGTATAGGTAGTCCATTTTTCCAGCCACACAGAGGTAGGTTCAAACAATGCAATAAAGTTTTCTCACAATTTTCTTAGTTGAATAAAGTTTTCTCATAAGATAGGAATTGGACTAGATCCACAATTGAATACAAAGGGAACTGAGCTAGATCCAGAATTGAGTCACAATATAAAGTCAGAATAGTTCACTCAGTTCCCACAGTTTGAATCTACACACTTGATATGTATTCTCTGCATAAACAAGAGCAAGCTATTTCATTTCTCTTGGTCCTGTTTTCCTTCATCTGTAAAATGGGTGTTGGATTAGATCAGTAGTATCAACTCAAAAGAAATGGATCCCTGTTGGCCACATGCTGACTTTGAAAACCACAAATCAACATTATTTATGTTGTGTTGTATTTTTATTTATTTTGTTAAAATATTTCCCAATTACATTTTAATCTAGTTCAGGATGCCCTAAAGAGTTTTGTGGGCAGCATGGTCTGTGAATTTGACCCCTCTAGATTAGATGACCTTAAGGGCCTTTCTAGCTGTAAATTCTGTGATTGTTGTTTTATTCCTTTTAGGGACTTGAACTGAATAGTTAATCAATAACAATAATGAACTATGCCGAATCCCCCCCCCCCTTTTTTTTTCCTAAAGTTGAATCAAATAAGTTGGTTGTTGGTTTTTTTAAAATCCATTTAGGATTAAACCAGTTCAAACCAGTTTGAACAGTAGCAGAGGCTACATACTTTCTAAATCTATTGAACTGGAATAAGTGAAGAACATAAAAATGGCATCCACATCTAATGTTTGTTTAAAACCCATTCTGATCAAATGAAGCAGCGGGGATTAGTTAAGATAGCTGTGTTTAGTCAGGAGTCCTGAGGTGTTTTACACCCTAACTCTGTACAGACAACTGTGGGCTAACCACTTAATCTTTCCTCATTTCATTTTTCCTTCCCCCTCAAGGGGGCATACCATCTTCTCCTAGTAGAGTGAAGGCATCAGTGACAAAAGTATTATAAGTCAAATTTTCCATTTTCCTCCTTTTACTTTTTTTGCACTTTTTTTTAATTCCATGAGGAAAACAGATGTTGACAATTTCCCAAAATTATCCATTTGTTTTAAAAGTAGCTTTAAACGGACTCTTTTCATCACAGATAAAGACTATTTTAAGAAAACTGCTGGGAACAGAAATCTTCACTCAGAGAACCAAAATGGCCTAACTCAGCTAACTGAGAAAAAATGTAAATTGTTGCTTCTGGTTCCAATTTCTTATTCTTGATAGGAAAGGGTGAATGATTGATCATGAAAAGAGTTTCTGTTGCATAATTGAAAAATTTTGGTGTCTCTGCCAAGATTGTCAGTCAGTAGAATTGATTTTGTGTTAGACTTTTAATATTATGAACAAAGATAAAATCTTTTTAGGCTTGAAGCATTCCCAATATTATGGTTTTTGAAAAAGGAGGAAAACAAAATAAAAATGGCTATTTGTTTTACTTTGCAACACTGAATTTATAAAACTTTTATAGGCTGCCTAGTATGGAGAAGTGTTAGCATAGTAATTGTTTCACTTATTAGAGTCTAGGTCAGTAGTGGGGAACCTGCGGTCTAGAGGCCGCATGTGACCCTCTAAGTCCTCAAGTGCGGCCTTTTGACTGAATCCAAACTTCATAGAACAGATCCTTTTATTGGGAATTTGTTCTGTGAAGTTTGGGTTTAGTCAAAGGGCCGCACTTGAGGACTTAGAGGGCCACATGCGGCCTCGAAGCTGCAGGTTCCCCACCCCTGGTCTAGTTATTCTCCCTATGTGGTACTTAAATACTTTGACCACATAATGAAAAGACAGGACTTATTTGAAAAGACCCTGATGTTGGGAAAGATGGAAGGCAAAAGAAAAAGGAGACTGCAGAGAATGAGATGGATAGACAGTGTCATGGAAACAGCGAGCATGCATTTGGACAGACTTCAAGAGGTGTTGGAGGATAGAAGGACCCAGAGTGCTGTGGTCCGTGGAGTCACAAAGAGTTGGACATGAACACTCCCAATGGTCCTTATTCCCGCCACCTTCCCGATAACATAAACTTTAGAGACATAATAGGGATAATGTCATCTGTGTAACTACTTAAAGCCTCCATGTTCTTAGATCTCAAGTAACTTGAGTATATGTTTCCTGTTGACCAGTAGCCTGAGTTATAAATAATTCTAGGCTTTGGAATCAGTGGCTACAGCCACAAATCAAAGTTGAATAGTGTGGAAAAGACTCTTGTTGCCCATGGATTGAGTTGGCGCGTGTAGCCATAGCTATGCACTGAGACAGTGAGAGCCATCTGTAGCAAATAAAGAACCATAATATGAAGATACCATATGTCACACTATTTATATAATTTATGACAGAAAAGATTAGCTTTTTTTTTTAAGAGAGAGAAACATTTTAAAAGGTTGCTACATAGAACAACATGGAGAACAAGAGTTACAGTAGTGTTACTTGTTTTAATTTGGCAAGCATTTATAAATCACCTTCTATGTACCTTGTTCTGGAAATACAAAGACAAAAACAAAACTGTTCCTACACTTGAGTTGGTCACATTCTACTTGGGGTTGGGAGGACCAACTCATAAGCTGGTAAGTAAATAGAAAATATATATGAAATAAATATAAAGTAATTGGGAGACAACACTAAGACCTGGGGGGTGACTCCCCCAGAGTCTCTTTGATAAAATCTTTGTGTAAAGGTAACACTTTAGTTAAGCCTTGAAGGGAACTAGGGATTCCAAGAGGCTGAGGTGAGAGGGGAGAACATCACAGGTTTGGGGGAGGTTGAATGCGAAGGTATGGAGGTGGAAGATTCAGTCTACTGTATAGGGAACATGAAGGAAGCCAGTTTGGCTGGAATGTCAAATGCATGTGGGAAATAATGTGAAATCCATCTGGAAATACAGACTAGAGCAGAGGTGTAAAAGATGCAAGTGCAACACTGTCGAGTGTTCCTGAACCATATTAAAATGTAATTGGGAAATATTTAACCAAAAAAACATTGATAATCTTAATATGTGGTTTTCCAAGTACAACCACAGGGATCCTTATGTATGATTTGAAATCACTAGACCAGTCAGATGCTGAAGGGCTTTAAATGTCAAAGTTGATATTTTATCCTAGAAGCAATGGGGAGCAAGTACAGCTTTTTGAACAGGGGAGTAATAGATAGTCTTACCTATACTTTAGGGATATCAGTTTGGCAGCTCTGTGGAGGATGAATTGGAGAGGAGACAGACTGGTGCTAGCAAAACCAAATTGGAGTTCCTTGGTATAGACGAAAAGGGCCTGAACTAGAGGAGTGGCCCTGTGAAAGAGCAGAATAGGATAGGTACAAAACCTGTTGTGGACGTAGACTAGATGAGACTTGGAAACTTTAGTTGAGTTGGATTAATAGGGTTGAAAACTGTAGGGCTATTTATGATTCTATGATCGTTGTCTCTGTGCTACTCTGGGAACGCTTTGAAAAAAGGTAATGAGGCAATTATTAATAAGGAAGATTGTTAAATTACACATTTAATGGAATGTTGTATATTGTAGTTTACCTAAATTTTGGCAAACTTTTTTGTAAAGTATTTTGTGCTTTTCTTATAGAGATGGATTAAACGAGAATATAATTAGATTCAGAACTCATTTGATGGCTAGATTCAAAGAGTAGTTTATGGGTCATTGTGATCTTGGCAGGACGTCTTTAGTAGAGTGCCCCAGGGATCTGGGCTTGACTCTGAACTGTTTAACTTTTTTTTTTGTTTGTTTTTTTTGGTAGGGCAATTGGAGGTTAAGTGACTTGCCCAAGGTCACACAGCTAGTACGTGCGTCAGGTGTCTGAGGCCAGATTTGAACTCAGGTCCTCCTGACTCCAGGGCCGGTCCTCTACCCACTGTGCCACCTAGCTGCCCCCGTTAACATTTTTATAAATCACTTGGATAATTGACATGGATAGTATGCTCATCAAATGTGCAGATGACAAAAAGCTGGAAAAGATAACTAACATACTGAATGAAAGTAGGGACCCTAAAAGATCTTGACCTGGTAGAGCATTAGTTTGAATCTAATTAGACAAAATTAAATGGGGATAAATGTAAGTTTTATCCTTGGTACAAAGAGATCAACTTCACAAGTACAGGTAAGGGAGGCATGCTTATATATTTAGTTATTTTGAAAAAGATCTAGCAGTTTTTGTAGACTGAATGCCCAATATGAGTCAACAGTTTATTGTGGAAGCCAAAAGACCTAATACAGTCTTGGGCTTCATTGAGAGGCTAGCTTCTAGGCACAGAAAAAGTTCACTGTACTTTGCCCTCATCAGACCTCATTTGGAGTATTGTGTTTAATTCTTTATGGGTACCTCCTTTAAAGAAAGACATCATGGAGTGGTTTAAGAAAGACAAGCTGGTTAGTATCCAGAGAAGGACACCAGGATAGTGAAGGTCCTTGAGTCATTGGCTTATCAGGATCAGTTGAAGGAAATGGACACATTTAGCCTGGAGAAGAGAAAACTAAGAGGGATACATGATAGCTTTCTTCAAATATTTTGAAGGGCTGTTATTTGGAGGAGAGAATTGTTGACTTGTTCTGTTTGGTGTCAAAGGGTGGAATTGGGAACAATGGATAGATTTTGCAAAGAGGCAAATTTAGGGTTGAGGTTAGGAAAAAACCTACCACATAGAGCTGTCCAAAATTGGTCCCCCCGGTTGGAGGTCTTTAAGAAGAGGCTGGATGACCACTTGTTGGGAATGTTGATAGTGGGGGATTCCTTTCATATATGGGTTGGATTAGATGAATGTTGGTGTCCTTTTCAACTGTCAAATTTTGTGATTCTGGGAATGGATTGTTTGAGTTTTCCAAAAACTTTTAGAGCAGCTAATATTATACTAGACCATTCCGAAGGTCTATTTTGCCTTTAAATTTGCCACTAAGATCATCCAAGGGAGAACTTGTTACCCTCTTCTTAGAGTTGTTAGCCTTAAAAGATCAGGGTTATACATTAAGCATTTGCTAGTTTCCCTTCATAACCTATTATGATGTTATTGGTTAAAAAGATCAGAACTTAATTCATATATCTTTAGAACTGGAAGATACTTTAAAGGTCATTTAGTCTAATGCTATCATTTTATTTTTATTGTTTTTTGTTTTTTTATTAGTTAATTCATTTATTTTTAGTTTCCAACATTCACTTCCATAAGTTTTAAATTCCCCCCCCCCACGCCCCACCAAGATGGCATGCAATCTGATATAGGCTGTACATATACATTCCTATTAAACATATTTTCATATTAGTCATGTTGTATAGAAGAATTAGAATGAATGGGAGAAACCATGAGAAAGAAAAACAAAACAAAAAAGAAAATAGTCTGCTTCACTCTGCATTCAGGCTCCATAGTTCTTTCTCTGTATGTGGATGGCATTTTCCATCATGAGTCCTTTGGAATTGTTTTAGGTCCTTGCATTGAACAGCAATATTGTTTTAAGAATGCCTTTGAGCAAACAAGTTATTTTTACTATTATAAATACCTAAATTAACTATTCTGGACATGTGAAAAAAAGATACTATCTGCATCCAGAGAAAGAAATGATAAATAAAAGTATGCATTGAATAATTTTACACATATAAACCTATTTGTGTCTAATGTTAGCCATCTCTAGGGTGGGAAGAAAAAAAAAGAAATTTACAAGATAACTTTGTTGTATATTTGAAAGGAATAGCAAATTGTGCATAGTAGATTTATAGTTTTATATGCAATCTTTTTTTTATTGTACTATGTTATGGAAATACTTTTTTATTCCATAAATTAGAAAAAAAAGAATTTAAAAACCTTGAAGGCAGGAATTGCCATTCTTTTTATTTATATTTGTATCCCCAGTGATTAGCACAGTGCCAGGCACTTAGTAAAGTACTTAAAAATGCCAGCTGCCTGCTTGCCTGCCTTGTGTGTTACGATTTCTAAGTTCTTCATGACCTTGATCTCTCTTTTGGGGATATGGCCCAGACTGTTGTCCTTCCTAAAACGTTGCACCCAGAATTGAAGGCAGCAGCCCTGATGTGGTCTGGACACAGCAGAGTACAGTGGAATTCTTACCTACCTCATTCTGCATACTTTTTTTTTTCATCTTCAAAAGGATATTTATTTATTTTTTATTTAATATATTTAGTTTTCAGCATTGATTTTCGCAAGAGTTTGAATTACAAATTTTCTCCCCATTTCTACCCTCCCCCCCACTCCAAGATGGCGTATATTCTGGTTGCCCTGTTCCCCAGTCAGCCCTCCCTTCTGTTATCCCGCTCCCCTCCCATCCCCCTTTTCCCTTTCTTTCTTGTAGGGCAAGACAAATTTCTACGCCCCATTGCCTGTGTATCTTATTTTCTAGATGTGTGCACAAACTTTTTGTTTGTTTGTTTTTGAACATCTGTTTTTAAAACTTTGAGTTCCAAATTATCTCCCCTCTTCCCTTCCCACCCACCCTCCCTAAGAAGTCAAGGAATTCAACATAGGCCACATGTGTATCATTATGTATAACCCTTCTACAATACTCATGTTGTGAAAGACTCATTATATTTTGCTCCTTCCTAACCTATCCCCCTTTATTGAATTTTCTCCCTTGACCCTGTCCCCTTTCGAAAGTGTTTGTTTTTGATTACCTCCACCCCCATCTTCCCTCCCTTCTATCATCCTCCCCTTTTTTTTATCTTCTTCCTCCTTCTTTCCTGTGGGGTAAAATACCCAATTGGGTATGTATGGTATTTCCTCCTCAGGTCAAATCTGAAGAGAGCAAGATTCACTCACTCCCCCTCACCTGACTTCTCTTCTATTCCTACAGAACTGCTTTTTCTTGCCACTTTTATGCGAGATAATTTACCCCATTCTATCTCTCCCTATCTCCCTCTCTCAATATATTCCTCTCTCATCCCTTAATTTTATTTTATTTCTTTTAGAGATCTTCCCTTCATCAACAGTTCAACTTTAGTAAGTCCCTTGCAATTTCTTTTTCTTGATTACCTTTTCATGCTTCTCTTGATTCTTGTGTTTGAAAGTCAAATTTTCTATTCAGCTCTGGTCTTTTCACTGAGAAAGCTTGAAAAGTCCTCTATTTTATTGAAAGTCAATATTTTGCCTTGGAGCATGATACTCAGTTTTGCTGGGTAGGTGATTCTTGATTTTAATCCTAGCTCCATTGACCTCCAGAATATCTTATTCCAAGCCCTTTGATCTCTTAATGTAGAAGCTGCTAGATCTTGGGTTATTCTGATTGGGTTTCCACAATACTCAAATTGTTTCTTTCTGGTTGCTTGCAGTATTTTCTCCTTTATCTGGGAGCTCTGGAATTTGGTGACAATATTCCTAGGAGATTTCTTTTTGGGATCTATTTGAAGAGGCAATCTGTGGATTCTTTCAATTTCTATTTTGCCCTGTGGCTCTAGAATATCAGGGCAGTTCTCCTTGATAATTTCTTGAAAGATGCTATCTAGGCTCTTTTTTTGATCATGGCTTTCAGGTAGTCCAATAATTTTAAAATTATTTCTCCTGGATCTATTTTCCAGGTCAGTGGCTTTTCCAATGAGATATTTCACATTGTCTTCCATTTTTTCATTCCTTTGGTTCTGTTTCATAATATCTTGATTTCTCATCAAGTCACTAGCTTCCACTTGCTCCAATCTCATTTTGAAGGTGGTATTTTCTTCAGTGGTCTTTTGGACCTCCTTTTCCATTTGGCTAATTTTGCCTTTCAAGGCATTCTTCTCCCCATTGGCTTTTTGGAGCTCTTTTGCCATTTGAGTTAGTCTATTTTTTAAGGTGTTGTTTTCTTCAGTGTATTTTTCAGCATTTTTTTTTGGGTCTCCTTTAGCAAGTCATTGACTTGTTTTTCATTGTTTTCTCACATCCTTCTCATGTCTCTTCCCAATTTTTCCTCTACTTCTCTAACTTGCTTTTCCAAATCCTTTTTGAGCTCTTCCATGGCCTGAGACCAGTTCATGTTTTTCTTGGAGGCTTTTGTTGTAGACTCTTTGACTTTGTTGACTTTTTCCGGCTGTATGTTTTGTTCTTCTTTGTTACCAAAGTAAGATTCCAAAGTCTGAGACTGAATCTGGGTGCGTTTTCGCTGCCTGGCCATATTCCCAACCAACTTATTTGACCCTTGAGTTTTTCAGCGGGGTATGACTGCTTGTAGACTATGTTCCACGCTTGGGGGGATGCGCCAGCTCTGTCACAGCAGCACTCTTCCTTCCCCAAGAACCCCCAACCCAGACTGGACTTAGATCTTCAGCAGGCTCTGCACTCCTGCTCTGATCTGCTGCTTAATTCCTCCCACCAGGTGGGCCTGGGGCTGGAAGCAACTGCAGCTGTAGCTCTGTAGCTGTCCCCGGGGCGGTAGCCGAACTGCGAACTCCTTCCACTCCACCAGCTTTTCCCACTAACCTTCTCTGTTGTGTTTGGTGTTTGTGGGTTGAGAAGAATGGCAACTGCTGCAGCTCACTGATTCAGGGCTCTAGGGCACGCTTCCTGCTCACGCTGGGCTCTGCTCTGCTCCGCTCTGCTCTCAGCTCCATGCGGGATAGGCCTTACCCAGAGACCATCCAGGCTGTCCTGGGCTGGAGCCCTGCTTCCCTCTGCTCTTTTGTGGGTTCTGCAGTTCTAGAATTGGTTCAGAGCCATTTTTTATAGGTTTTTGGAGGGACTCCAATGCTATCATTTTAAATTCTGTGAGAAGCAAGAGTGGTATTGAGGAAAGAACACTGAACTTGAAGTCTCAGAAGACTTGGGTTCAAATTTGCCTTTTTATTTTGCTGTAATACCATGAAGAAGTCAGTTTTTGTCTCTGAACATCAGTTTTTTCATCTGATGGTCATTGTTCTAAACAGTACTTTGAATAGAACATATTACTATGTAGTTATTATTACTACATACAAAGAAAGTCTTCAGTGCCTTTGTGCCTTTTGAAAGTGAGTGGTGACCATTTGGAACTCACTGCTGAAGAGATTATATAAGGTGAAATCATTACTTGGTTCTTTAATGAATTAGAAAAAATTTATGGTTTATGAGGGAACCTAGAAACATATTCTTAACCTTTTGAGTGGCATATTGTGGACCACATCTGTATTCATCCACAAAACGTTCCTTAGTACTATATCAGAGCTAGAATTTTGAGCTTGATATATTATAATTGGTCTTAACCAATATGGCATTTCTTATATAAAATTTTAGTGCAAAAATGATCATCAGAATTGGTAATAGTAAATGTTTTGATCACTCAGAGAAAGGGCTGTTGATGAAAATATTTATTGTAAATAGCATGCCATAGCATTATATCTTATACATCTACCCCTCCTTGTAGGTAGGGGATTAGAGTTCTCTCCTTGGACGATTTTTGTTACTGGGTTAATTCCTTCCTCTTTCTGATTTGAAGCATAATTGTAGTCTAGCTACTCAACCTAGTGGCTGCACTTAAAGTCAATAGCAATTATTAGTTAGGCCAGTATTGTTTAATCTCTGAATTATTTAGGGAAAAAATAAATGACAAGATAGTGAATGTTTTTTTTTAAATAGTACACCTTTGTTTCCGTTATTTTTTTTGCTGTAATAGGACTTCTGAGTCTTGTGTTGATATGAGGTACCCTATCTTTTTTGCTGTTCCACCTTGTACTTTAAATAATACATTTTGTCTAAATGGACTTAAATTAGGTTAATTCTCAGAACTCTTTGACAAAATAAGTAAGTAGATTGTTCGAATGCAAAATATGCTTGCCAAAAAGAATATTTTATGGGGAACTCACACAATGCAAGCTGTCACGGGGTGGTCAGAAGAAGTGGTACAAGGACACATTCAGGGTCTCTCTTAAGAACTTTGGAATTGATTGTGTGTTGTGGGAGATGTTGGTACAAGACCACTCAGCATGGTGTGCCCTCATCAGAAAGGTGCTGTACTTTATGAGCAAAGCAGAATTGAAGTCTCTCAAAAGAAACATGCGATGCGCAAGTTTGGATTATTCACCCCAAATGTTCACATGGACTATTTGTGCCCAGCCAGTGGTAGAACATCCTGAGCTCATGTTGGTCTGATCAGCCACAGTCAGACACACTGTAACTTGACTCTAGCATGGTGATGTCGTTTTGGTCCTCTTCAGGAATGAAGGACAACAACCATAAATAGATTATCAAAAGCATAGTTGTTTCTTATAGGTTCAAATAGGATTTGGAGTTGGATGGGACCTTAGAGACCAGTTAAATAGTGATTCAGTAGCAGAGCACTGAAAAAATCAGCCTCTGATTCTATGTAGCAGCCTGAAGTATGCTCTTTAGCATCCCCCTTTTTTAACTAAAGAAGATAGGAAATTCTCAATTTGTCAGCCAGCATTTAAGTACTAGCGTGTACTAGGAACTGCTTGTTATGCTGAGGAAAAGCAAAAACAGCCCTGACTCTCAAGGATCCCCCATTCTAATGGGAGAAATAGCACATAAATAACTAAATCACATCATATCAGTTAGAAAACATGTGAGGCGCTGTGCTAAGTGCCAGGAATCCAGAGAGAGGTAAGGCAGTTCCTGCTCACATGGAGCTCGGTGGCTCGTGGGGGGACAACATGCAGACAGCAGTGTACAGTGTACAAACAAGCTATATGCAGGATAAATTGGAAATAATCAACAACTCTAGAATTCAGAGGGATTGGGAAAGGCTTCTTATAGAAGGTGAGATTTTATCTGGGATTTGAAAGAATGCAGGGGTTGGAGATGAAGAGGGAGAACATTCTGGAGATGAGTTTCTTGTGTGAGGAACAGCGTGTATTGGTTAGTGTGGCTGGACTACTAAGTATATAGGGGAATGTAAGATCCCAGAAGACTGAAAAGGTAGGGAGATAAGTTATGAAAGTCTTTGAATGCCAAATAGGATTTTATATTTGATCCTGGAGGTAATAGGGAACCACCAGAGTTTATTGAACGAGGGATGAGAAGATGACATGTTCAGCCCTCTGCTTTAGAAAGATCACTTTCACAGATGATTGGAGGGAAGAGGGGGGAGCTGGAGCAAGGAGACCAAGCAACAGGCTATTGAAATAGTTCCAGGCTTGCGGTAATGTAGGCCTATCCCAAGGTGGTGGCAGTTTCAGAGCAGAGAAGGTAATGTATGCAAGAGATGTTACAAAGGTAAAAATCTACAGTCATTAGCAAAAGATTGGATTATGGGGGAGGTAAGAGAAGAGTCATATAAAATATAACTTAATAATATACAAGATAATATGTTCATATATGCTCATTATTTAATGTATTATTGATAGACATTTTTTTTGAGGCAACCAGGGTTAAGTGACTTGCCCAGGGTCATGCAGCTAGTAAGTGTCTGAAGCGAGATTTGAACTCAGGTCCTCTTCCACTGCACCACCTAGCTGCCCCAATAAGATATACTTTTAAATTGTAATGAGCCACCTTAGCAAGCCCCTTTATAGTTTTAGGAACTAGAGTTTTGTTTTGTTTTGTTTTTCCGGTAGAGCTTTTTGACTTGTAAAATACTTGAGAAGAGTAATTCATCATCATCGTCAAGCATTTGTTATATGCTTACCATGTGCCAGGCACTGTGCTAAGCACTGAGGAAACTGAGAAAGGCAAACATACAGTTCCTCTCCTTAAGGAACAAACATTCTAATGAGAGAGACCAAATGCAAACAACTATGTATGTATAAGATATATCCATTGCAAATGAAAAGCCCTCTCCAAGGGAAGGCATTAGTGGAGGAGACTGGGAAAGACCTCTTTGAGAAGATGGAATTTGAACTGAGACTTGAGGAAAGCTAAGAGGAGGAAGTTAGGAGGGAAAGTATTCCAGGCACAGAGAACAGTAGGGAAAAAGTAATGGAATGGAATGGAGACAAGTAGTTGTGAGAAGTGTTTTGTGCATGAAACAGTAAGAAGGCCCATATCTATCCATTCTATAGTATATGGAGACAAGTCAAGTGTAAGCACCCTGGAAAGCAACTAGGAAGGGGCCAAATTGTGAAAGTGTTTAAAAGCCAAAAGGTAAATTTTATATTTGATGCTGGAGGTAATAGGGAGTCCTTGGAGTTCATTTAATGGAGGGGATAACATAGAGCCAAACTTTAGGAACATCACTTTGGCAGCTGAGTAGATGTTTTAGAGTAGGGAGATACTTGAGGAAGGCAGAGAGGTTAACCAGAAGGCTATTGCAAAAGTCTAGAAGTAATGTGATAAGTACCTGCACCAGGATAGCAGCTTTGTGAACGTAGAGAAGGGGATATATGTGAGAGATGATGTGAAAGTAGAAACAATACTTGGCAACAGATGGGATATGTGGGGTGATTGTGTGTGAGGAGTTGAGGATGCAAGCCTGGGTGAATGAGAGAATGGTGATGTCCTTAACAGCAATTAGGAAATTCCAAATTGGGGAGGGTTTTGGGAAACAGGTAATGAGTTCATTTTTAGACATGTTGAGTTTGACTTTCTTTAGGGGCTCAACATCCAATTTTAGATGTCCAATAGGCAGTTGTTTATACAAGACTAGGGTTCAGGAGAGAAGCTAGAATGGAATGAATAGATAAAAAGAATGCCATAGCAATCAAGCTACCAAAAATTATTTTATAGAGCTATAAAAAATAATAAGAAAATTCATCTGAAAGAACAAAAGGTCCAGAATATCAAGGGAATTAATGAAAAGAAATGGGAAGGTGGCCTAGCCATACTAGATCTTAAATTGTATTATAAAGCATCAATCATCAAAACTACTTGGTACTGGCTAAGAAATAGAGTGGTGGATCAGTGGACTAGGTTAGTGTAACAACAATTCGGCTAGTAGCTGCTGCTGAGGTGTAAGACCCAACAAGACCAGCAACAAGAGCTGCCAGCACAGGTTCTTTGATCTGCTTTTCTAAGGAAAGCAACTTTAAGGGGTTAACAATCTCACTTTAATCAAACATACATATAGCATTCATTTAGTTCAGGGGGAAAAGCCTGGGGAAAAACCCTGAACCTCAGAGCAAATACAAATAGAAATTACAAATATAAACAGTCCAAATCAAAATACATTAGACAGGCTTCTAGCTTTCTGTCCAGCATCTCAGTACATAGTTACCAAAAAGAGAAGCATCAACATCTGGGTTTCTTCAAAGCTGGGAGGCTCCTGCAGCTACCCAGAGTCTCCACACCAACAGTCTTCCAGTGATGAGAGCCCCAAAGACCAAACGCCAACCTCTGAGTTTATATACCCTGTTCAGGGTCACAGGGCATTACAACATGTGACTCAGATCCACGTGACCTAAAAGCTTCTGGCATCACAAACATGGGACCCATGTAAACTAGTCTTTCCCTTGAGGTAAGCAGGTCATCAAAAACTCCTGATTTAATCAAAAAAACAAAGGCCAGACTCATCAAGGTCACTTGATTAAGTGCTCCAAAAGAAAAAACAGTAAAAAAATTCCCACCTTAATTACTGATACAGTTAGGTACACAAGACATAGTAGTCAATGAATAGTAAAATATTGTTTGATAAACCCAAATACTCCAGCTTCTGGGATAAGAACTCACTGTGACAAAAACTGATAAGAAAACTGGAAAATAGTATGGCAGAAACTAGGCATAGACATCTTATACTGTGTACCAAAATAAAGTCAGAATGGGTACATGATTAGCTATAAAGGCTGATACTATTGGATTTATGGAGAACAGAAGAATTAATGACCAAACAAAAGATAGGGAACATTATAAAATGCAAAATGGATAATTTTGATTATATTAAATTGAAAAGTTTTTGTACAAACAAAGCCAATGCAACCAAGATTAGGAGGGAAGCAGAAAACTGGGAAAGTATTTTTATAACCAGTGTCTCTAATAAAGGCCTCATTTCCAAAATATATAGAGAACTGAGTCAAATTTATAAGAATACAAGTCATTCCCTAATTGATTAATGGTCAAAGGATATGAACAGGCAGTTTTCAGGTGAAGACGTTAAAGCTACCTGCAGTGTATTAGGAAGGCAATAAACACAACATCGACGATAATTGTCCAAATGCCTATGTGGTTCTGTATCGCAGAATGTAAGAGACTGTCAGATAGAAGGTAGAAGGTATTCAGACACTAGGGAACCAGATCCCAAAACCAATGAACCCAATCCATCACAGCAGTGAAGAATTCAATACACAATATTACAGCAGAGAGCCACTCCATCCCAAAGCCATCCACCCCACTGATGGGGCCTTGCCACCAACAAACTCATAGCCAGCATGTCTGCACTTTCCCTCGGCTCTCACTGCTCTCTCTCAGCATTTCCTGTGACACACTTTACTTTTCCTCTCAGCAAGTTCCTCCTGCCACATGTGACTCAGGCTTCCTGTGATATAAGCAGGTCACCTGGCCTATTAATGGGTGGGAAAGATCTTCAAATCTAAATTGTTATTACATAATAGTCGTATGAAAAAGTGCTCTAAGTTACTGTTGATTAGAGAAATGCAAATCAAAACAATTCTGAGATACCACATCATGCCTATCAGATTGGCTAACATGACAAAACAACAAAATGCTGAATGTTGGAGAAGATGTGGGCTAATTAGGACACTAATAGGTTATTGGTAGAGTTGTGAACTGATTCAACCATTCTGGAGAACAATTTGGAACTATGCCCAAGGGACTATAAAAATGTGCATAACCTTTGACCCAGCAATAACCACTTCTAGGTCTGTATCCCAAAGAGATCATAAAATTGGGAAAAGGACCCACATGTACAAAAATATAGTAGACCTTTTTGTGGTGGCAAGGAATTGGAAATTGAGGGGATGCCCATTAGTTGGGGAATGGCTGAACAAGTTGTGGTATATGATTGTCATGGAATAATACTATTGTGCTATAAGAAATGAGCAGGCAGACTTCAGAAAAACCTGGAAAGACCTGAATGAACTGATGCTGAGTGAAGTGAGCAGAACCAGTAGAACACTGTACACAGTAACAGTCACAATGTTGATGACTTTGATAGACTTATCTCTTCTTAGCAATGCAAGGATCCAAGACAACTCCAAAGGACTCATGATGGAAAATGCTGTGCACATCCAGAGAAAGAATGATGGGAGTCTGAATGCAGATTGAAGCATATTGTTTGCTCTCTCTCTTTTTTTTTTCTTCTTTCTTGTGGTTTCTCCCATTGGTTCTAATTCTTCTTCACAACATGACTAATGTGAAAAATAGGTTCAATATGAATGTATATGTAGAGCCTATGTCAAATTACATGCCATCTTTGGGTGGGGAGGGAGAGGGGAGAGACGGGGAGAAAATTTGGAACTCAAAATCTTATGGAAGTGAATGTTGAAAACTAATAATAAATAAATTTTTTAAAAATAGATAAAGAGAATTATGTGCATAGAAATGATAATTGAATCCATAAAAGTTGCTGAAGTCAAGAGAAGTAGTATTTATTGGAAGATTGGAGAAAAGGGCGCAGTACAGACTTAGGCAGTACTTGTGGTTAGTGGATATGATCCAGATGAACATCCAGCAAAGGAGACTGAGGGAATGGTAAGAGAACCAGGAGACTACAGTGTGAAGAAATCCTAGAGATAGGAGAATATCCAAAAGAAGAGGTGTCTGACCGTTCTAGAGACTTCAGAGAAGTCAGGAAGGAAGAGGATTGAGAAAAGGCCATTAGATCTAGCAACTAAGAGATCCCAGGTAACTTGAGAGACAGAAGTTTCAGTTGATGAGGTTGGAAGCCAGATTGAAGATTTCAAAAGAGAGTGAGAAGAAAGGAGAGGTAGTAGAACACTCATTATAGAAGGTCTTTTAAAGGTGTTTAGCCAAGAAAGGTAGAAGAGAGAGATACAGAAGAATAGCCAGGATAATCAGATCAAATGAGGGTTTTTTAAGGATGGAGGAGACATGGGGTATTTGTAGGCAACAAAGTATCTGGTAGATAAGAAGAGGCCGAAAATTAATCATAGGAGGCAATCTGCTAGAAAAGATGGGATGGTTCAGGATCAAGGATACATATAAAGAGTTTTCCTTGGTAAGGAAAAGGTACATGTCTCTGAGTATGGCAGGGACGAAAGAGATACAACAATCCTTCCTTCCCTAACTAGCCTCCAGGTATAGATGAGAGTGGCATTTGAAGAGATGAACTGCCTCTACACAAGGAAGATATTGATTCTGCCTCTTCTGCAGACAGAAGCCTACTGTCTTACATTGAGTTGGAAGGGAAAGAGGAACAAACAGATGTTTTGTGGGGTAGGGGAAGAAAGGAAACAATAGGGACCAAGATGTAGAATCCCAATCAGTAATTGTTTAATAATTATTTTCTCTAACCCCAGCCAACTAAACAATGAAAAGCAGTTACCGTGGGAGCCAAGGTCTGAAGATCTGAGCCCCTTGTCATTTTCTCACAGGATAGTCTCGGAGGACTTGCAGACCCAAGGAACCTCTGCACTATACTACGGAGTTTGTCTGACTTCCTCCAGGTGTACTGAGAGAACCGGTGTAGCAGCCTCCTATTAATCAGACCATTGACAATCATTTGCCATTGATGAAGCTGTGGCCTTTTGCCTGAAATAGTGACTCTGAAGCACCTCAATGTATTATCAGTACAGCACCCAAGAAAGTGGGAAATGCCTTCACAATAGAAATTAAAAAGACAACATATTATTAATACCAGAGGCCATTATTCATTGAGAATTGATAGAAACTTGATTGAATTAGGCTTATTGCATTTTTTGGTACTGTCAAACCCAGTAAATGGCTAATGTTTCAAAGTATTATGTCGTTTGATAGTGATGGAATTCAGTTCTAATGATCCTTTGTTGAACTGAGTTTTCTTCTTTGAGTGATCCTCCTATAGAGGCATGGGTAATGATAACTGTTAACTGTGATGCAACAGAGGCAAGGGAATATTGGTCATACAATTGAGGCAAAACATGGTGGGTAGGTATATGTATTAGATGGGGGACAGTGCTGGTCACAAGGTATGATTGATTCTTAGGAAGTATGTTAAATTTCCAAATTCTTGGTGCTTCAGGTTTTACTCCCTCTTTTTCCTTGCTATTTTCTGATTATTTCTAGGAAGTGAGTTAATGAAGCCTGTATAAACTTGTTTATAAATTTTATTGTGGCAGTGACTGAAAATTTGTGTGCTGGTGCTCAAAAATTATTAGAGGAGAAAGTGACTAGTTCTCCACAAGAAAGAATCTTTAAAAAGTTTTTCTTTTGTACTCTCTGATGAAAAAGAGATCTTGACAATATTAATGGAAATGACTTTTCCTAAATAGACTTACCTGAATTAAGTTTTCATTTTAAAAAGTAGCTTTTTGGGGGCAGCTAGGTGGTGCAGTGAGTAAAGAACTGGCCCTGGAATCAGGAGGACCTGAGTTTAAATCCAGCCTCAGGCACTTGACATGCTTACTAGCTAGTGTGATCTTGGGCAAGTCACTTAACCCAAATTACCCTGCCTGCCCCTCCCCCCCCAAAAAAAGTAGTTTGGTTTTTTTTTTCCTTTTAGGCACATGTAGGCAATAAATGAAAGCAAGCCTGCAGTGGTGGATAAATAGAGAGCTTGCCTTGGATTCAGGATAATCTGGGTTCAACTCTTGCCTCTGTCATATACTAGACTCTGTGACACAACTCAGTTAACCTCTCAGTGCCGAGGCAACTCTCCAAGACTGTAAGTCACAAACTAATGTCAGCTTATTTATATTGAAGGAGGAGAATTTCCATGCTGGTAATATCTCACACTGATAAAGTCAGAAGGGTGAACTAAAGAACTAATACAGAAAAAAAATCTGATTCCATAGATCATGCAAACTGAAATTTATTTTTTACTTGGTATTTTTTTCTAAAATGTCAAATGTATCCATATGGCATGACTTTACTGACACCTCAGAGAATAGGTTAATTATTCAGTAGTGCCTAAGAATATAGCGATCTTGAGAAGTCATTTAACTTATTATTTAACACTGTTCTATAGACAACACTCTTTTAAAATAGAACTTTAAATTCTTCAGTATTTTGCAAAGTGTTAACCTCCCTAGTGTATTATAACTTTGAAATTATTTCTTCATTGGACATATACAAGGCCTGCTTAGGTACACATCATTCTTGTCCAGTTTCATAATTTATGAGATACTGCTTAATTACCTTTTTTAAAAGTTAGAATAAAAATTTCAGATATTTCACTCCTAAATTATTCTAACTCTTGATTAAAAAAATCTTAATGTCATTTAGTCTAATTTGGGCTTTATTTCACTTGTAAAGAATGTAATTAAAAATTTTTTTTGATTTAAACTGTAGTAGAAACTTATGTATTTTTTTTAAAACCTAGAATATATACTGCCTAGTAAAGTAAGCATAATTATAGAAGAATCTCATTAAATTGGACTTGACTTTCAGAATGTGTATGTATATCTATCTATATCTGTCTGTCTTATCTATCTGTCTATCTATCTATCTATCTATCTAAACCTTTGTTCGAGTTATTCTGTAGCTCTAAAGTTCCTTTCAAGTCACCTGGCCTATGGCCCACCTTTATGCTATGAAAATTACTTATGTAAGACAAATTGTTTTTAAGTACTTTTGTGGGGAGTAGGGGTGTTGATGAGTACTGTCCATTGCATGACAATGACATTAGGAAATGTGTTGGGGGGTTTTCTTATTTAGGTGATAGATGTTTGCTTATCTAATCATAATTTATGATTCATAAGGGAGTTGACTAAATTTAAGGGTATACTACACCCAGGGAATGGAACAGAACAAAATACCAAGAAGGAAGAAGTTTCAGTGCATACAAATAAAATAAATAAAATGTAAATATAGGCCAACATTGTTTATACTGATGCCTTACTATGCTAATTGCAGTGTTTACTAATTAAAACAAAATCCACTAAATAATACTTAACTAGCCTAGTTCTTTGAAAATAATTACATTTCTTTTAAAATATTTTATAATCAATACTTATTAATTTAGATACTCTAGTCAGTATAAATTTGTCAAATATTGTTCTGTAATCTGAATTGTTAAATAGGTGCCTCAAATGTTTTAATACTATTATTAGCTGATAAACAGTATTCAAAAACATTATTTGGAATAATATTGTTTCTAGCAGCAATTAGATTGTGAGCTCTCATATTAAATTGTAAGCTCCTAGAGAGCAAGAACTGTCTTTTTTGCCTTTTTTTTGATATCCCCAACATTTGACACAGTGCCTGGCACAGAGTAGGTGCTTAATACATGCTTATTGACTGATTGAATATGTTTTCTATCCAGTTTTCTTTTCCTAGATAAAGATTTTTTATGGGCCAAAAATAGCATGAGAGGGACACCACGTTGTGGTGAAGTGTTTACTGGTCTTGGAATCTTAAGGTCATAGTTCTAGCACCAGCTCTGCCATTACTATATGACACACAAGTTAAAACATCTCTGGGCCTCAGTTCATCATCTATAAAATTCGGGGATTGGATTTTATACTCGACATTGTATGATCTATTAATGCCTATTTCAGTTCAGCATTTATTAAGTGCTTACTGTGTTCTTGGCAGTGGGGATACAAATACAAAAGAAAGAGAGCCCCTATCCTCAGGGAATTTATATTCTACTTCAGAATATAATGCCAGGGAAAGTGAGCTTTGATCTAGGCCAGGGCTTCTTAACCCAGACTACATGTACTATGAGGGGGGGTGTGTGTAAAAATATTTCAATATAATTGGTTTTCTTTGTTATGGTATGTATTTTATGTATTTAATCCGAGAAGGGTTCCATAGACTTTGAAGATGTGGGTGATAAAAAATATTTTAAGAACCTCTGATTTGGGCAGGCACAGAGATTGTGAGTAGAGCCTTAGGACAGTAGATTTGTCATGCCCTTTGCAATAGCAAAGGTAATACCAGTTTGTTTTCTACACTTTCTTCTAGTCTCATCTTAGATCCCACCTTCTGTAAGAAGTCTTCATAATTGATCTTTAATGCTAGAGCCATCCTTCTGTTGATTTATTTCTAATTTGTACTGAATATAGTTTGTACATAGTTATTTACTTGTCTCTCCTATTTGACTGTAACCTCGAGAGCTCGGACTGTTATTTGCCTTTCTTTGTAGCCTGGCACATAGTAGGTGCTTAATAAATGTTTACTGACTGACTGACCAAAATTCGGCGTGGGGGAGTGGTGTAGGCATTATTTGTAACAGGTCAGGTTGGCTAGGGTGGCTAAGCCCTAGTGTCCTGGTGGATGGATACATAGCACCAAGCATGGTTTGGCACTTGCTGGATATAGAGGGCTCAGGTGAGGATTGACTTATCTACCCTTTAATCAGGGAAGTTCCATCTCACTGCATATCCCAAAACTGAATCACTTGAGAGGTAGAGGTAAAGTTTCTTTCTTATTGAAATGGGTAAGAGTGGTATCATGTAGTGTGTTGTATCCTGGTTGGCTCACCAGGGCCTATGGTCTGATTCTTAGGCATGCAGGCTTAGAAAGCCAGCTTTCTCAGCTCATCCAAAGAGCGAATGAATCATTCTAACCAAAGTTCAAAATAAACAAAGAACTAATTTGTAAGTTAGATTACCAGTTTATTTTATGCTTTATATCTACACTTTCTTCCAGGCAGGACACTCTTGAGAGAGTGGAAAGATGACTGGATTTGTGAGGAATAAAATCCTTCTTTGATCCTCTAAGAAACATAACTGCTTTTTAATACAAATCTCACCTCTGCTACTTACTTTCTCTGTGACCAAACCTCTTTGGAGCTCAGTTTCTTCATCTTTTAGATGAGGGGTGTTGGGCCACAGGAATTTGGACTAGATGATCTACTCTCATGTCTCTTGCAGCCTGAAATCCTGCAATCATTTGGTTGTTCACATCTTTTTAAAAAAAAAAAAAAAAGATGGGGGATAAAGCCACCTAGGTATATTTCCAACACCGAAGGGGCCAACTGAGAATCAACATGGAGTTCGGGTCCAGGGAGATGGGTTGCCCAAAGTGTCACATTGAAAGGGAGAGCAGTCAGTCCACATTTGAAGCAGCATTAGTTAGATCATAGGCAGGCTGCCTGAAGCATTATTCCCAAAGAATGAGTCTGAAGTTCAGGCAGCTGAGGTGATTTCAACAAGAATTTATTAAGCATCTACCCTGTACCAGGCATTATACTTAAACAGTGGGGATGCAAAGAAAGGCAAAAGACAGTTCCAGCTCTCAAGGAGCTCATAGCCTAATACGATGTACCAAAGTTCTGTTCTAGGCAATAGTTTCAACCAGTTGTCTTTATGGCAAATGATTTACCATCTCAAATATTGATTGCTTCGTTGTTATTTTGTTGACTAGTCATGTCCCACTCTTCCTGACCTATTTGAGATTTTCTTGGTACAAATACTGGAGTGGTTTGCCATCTTCTTCTCTGGCTCATTTTACAGAGGAGGAACTGAGGCAAACAGGGTTGAGTGACTTGCCCAGGCTCACACATCTAGTGTCTCAGTTCAGATTTGAATTTAGGTCCTCCTAACCCTAGGGCCAGCACTCTGTCCACTATCCCATCTGGCTGCCCCTTCTAATCATTGCTTTAGGTTATGGTGCACTCTAGGATATGTGTACCTTTTCTGTGCAAATACCCAGAAGTTGTTATCTGTGCCTCTCCTTTTGTTAGAGAGGTAGAGGGGAGGGAAGGAGGAAGTGGAGACTGGTTGTAATGTGTTGCACTTGGATGTTTTTATTTAACTGACTTTATTTTCTTTGTCATGGTGAAGGCATGATATATCTGGAAATAACTGAAACATAAAAAACAAATCATCAATAAAACTTTTTTTAAAAGTTAAAGATTTTCCGGGGTGGGGGAGGTTTGGGAGTGTTGTAAAGAACATTTGGATAATATTTTTGAACATTTCAGAGAGTTCAGAAATAGAGGTAATCCTATAGGTGTCCTGAGCCTAAGAGTATAGTGGCAGTCAATTCTGAGGGGGATTAAAAGTGCTGTCAGCGAAATTCTGATGATATAGATATAAATGAGGCAGATAATGGAGAAGAAAAGATCATTAACTAAGAAGACTGATGTGTATGTCTTGCAAATAATAGGCATTTACCAAATGCTTGTGTATTAGGCATTCATCTTTAAAAGGTGTAAGGAAAGGCAAGTACAACCCTGATAATGAGTTTAATTTGATGAATATGATGAGTAAGATTTATGATCTTATAAGAGCAGAAAGTATTAGAAAGGCCAAAGCTCTGAAGGAGCTGAGGAAAGATGGTCAGAAAAGAGGACTACAATGTGGGGCAGATAGTGCAGTGATAATGGATGACAGGTGGCACAGTAGATAGAGTGCTAGGCCTGGAGTCTGGGAGACTTCATCTTCCTGAGTTCAAATCCAGCCTCAGACGCTTGCTAATTGTGCGACTCTGGGCAAGTCACTTAACTGTTTGCCTCAGTTTCCTCATCTGTAAAATGAGCTGGAGGAAGAAATGATAAACCACTCTAGAATCTTTGCCAAGAAAACCCTTCACAAAGAGTCAGACATGACTGAAATGACTGACTAAAAGAATGCGTAGAATACAGAAAGAAAGTGGAACTAACAGTTGCTATGTAAATGTCTATGGAACAGAAATGGTTGACAGGGAATTGAAACCCAAGATAAATAACCAAATGGTAAGAGAGCACCACTCTGCCCTCAGGGAGTTCAAATCATCAGGTTTAGATGAAGTGTAGAGTAGTATAATATAAAGAGCAACAGATTTGGTGTCCAAAGAGACCTAGATTCAGGTCTTAGCTCTGTTTCTTAAAAACTTTGTGACTTTATTAAGTCACTTAACTTTTGGGTCCTTAGTCTTCTTATCTGTAAAATGGCATGGTTACATTAGAGGATCTCTAGGAATCTGTTCCACCCTAAATCCTATGATGCCATATCCTACATTACTGGATTTACTTACAGATGTGATTGCTGAGCTACTGTCAGTGCTTTGAAAAACTGAGAATAGGAGAGGAGCCATAATAGTAAAGAAAGATAAATGGTTCTGAATTTCAAAAGTGGGAAGAGAGTGAATGCTTCACATTCTAGACAAGTGTTTAATTGTTTTAAAAAGTCTAGAATATATTATAAAAAGATTAATTTGTGAGAATTTCAGAAGAAAAATGGTAAAAGCTATGAGCTAGCACAGTGTCATCTAGAACCTTTTATGATACAGCAAATACGCCTTATTTCCTTTTTTTTTTTTTAAACTAGATTACTAGGCATAGGAAAGGTGACAAGAATGCTTAAAGACACAGTCATTATATCCTTGTGGACAGTCAGAGTTGTGGACTGGATAAGAGTAAAGATGATTCAAAACTGGTTGTACAGTTGAATCCAAAGATATGTGATTCAAATGAATTAATGCTAACCTGGAAGGCTCTCTCAAGAAGAGTTCTCCAGAGAGATCTGTAATTGGCCCTGTGCTGAACATGTTTCGAATTTCGATCTGGCCTCAGACACTTCATCAGCTGTGCGACGTTGCGCAAGACCTTTAATCTGTGTCTGCTTCACTTATCTCGTTTGTAAAATGATGATGATAATGGCACTCACCTTCCAGGTTTGTTGTGATGAAGAACCTTACAATGTTGTAACCGGGCTAGATTTTCTTTTTGCATTAATGCCATAGGTATAGATATAAATGACCTGTTTATTAAATGAGGATATAATTTAAAACTGGCACATATACCAGGTCAAAAAACAGACTGAAATGATGGCTCCTAGCTAATAAGAAATGTAATAGGGATAAATGTAAAATCCTGTATTTGAGTTAAAAAAAATCGGTTGTGCGACTATGGCAAGAGAAAGGGGTGACTTGGTAGTAGCATATGTGGAAAAGATCTGGATATTTTAATAGGCTAAAAGAAAGCTCAATATGAATCATCATTGTGACATGGCACTTTAGAAAGGTTAACTTTAGGTTTTGTTATTAAAGGGACAGTGTTCAAAATTATGGACAGCTTTCTCGGGATGACATCCCATTATACTCTGCCTTGTTAGACCACATCTTGAATGTTCAGTTCTGGAAACCATTTTAAGGAATTGATCCATTATAGTTCACTCAAAGGAGGACAGCTAGGATGACAAGAAGGGAAACCATAGGAAAAGAAGAAAGGAGTGTAAGGACCTAGGAGCATAGATTTAGAGCATAGGTTCCCAGAGTGGGCAATACTGCCCCCTGGGAAGCACTGGAACTATCAGGTGGTGGGGCAGTAGTAGCCTCTGCCGCAATGGTGGAGGGGGGTATTGAATAAAAATAAGAGTTAACCTAACTAACCCCAGGGAGTGCTGAGTAATTTTTCTTTTTTTTTTTCCTTTTTTCTTTTCTTTTTTTTTTTTTCTTTTTTTTGGAAAGAGGGCAGTAGGCTAGATAAGTTTGGGAACCTCTGATAGAGCTATAAAAATGTTAGAATCCTTGTCTTATGAATGAAGAAACTAAAAGACAGAGCAGTTAAATGACTTGCCCATGATCATGAACTGGCATCAGAGGCAAGATTTGAATCCAGATCTCTCTAACTCAGAAATTCAGAACTATCCAGTTTATCATGCATCCTCTCTAAAGACATTTTAGCAGTCTTCGAGTATTTGAAGAACTATCATGTGAAAAAAGGATTAGACTTGTTTTGCTTGGCCCCAGAAGTCAGAACTAGGAAGTTGAAGTTGTAGAAAGGCACATTTCAATTAATTATAAGGGGGGGAAAACAAATTTTAAATGATTAATACTGTCCAAAAGTGGAATAGGGTTCCTCAGGAGTGATGAGTTTTCTAGAGGGCTTCAAGAGGAGACTGAGGTTACTGCTTGCTGAGGTTATTTTAAAGAGATTTTTATTTGAATAGGTGAATTTGGAATGTCTCCTCAACTTAAAGATTCTGTTATTAGTCAAGAACGTACTTGTCCTGTGCCATGGGGCTTGATTATACTCAAGATTCCCATTGTATTTTGCCTGCAAACATTGCATGTTGTCCAGAGAACTTTGTTAAAGCATCATAAGAAAGCATACTCTGGGATCAAATTATTATTTGAATCATATATTGGTATGCACATAGAAATGAGCAACAGAGCGACCCAAAGATAAATTTGGAGTTAAACTAATCTAGATTCAGCCCAATATAGTAAAATAATTGAGAATAATCCATTTGAGGGACCAATATTCAAAGGGATGGTTTCCAGTAGAAAAGAAATAGGGTGAGAGTGGAATCAAATCAGGAGGAGGTGCTGAGGGTATTGATGAAGAGATTGACTCATAGTATCCCTCCCAAAATAAAAATACTCAGTTCGTTCACATGTTGCTTCCACTTAGAGGCAGATTGGCTTAGAAAATAAAGTTCTGCTATGTCTGAAGGAGGCATTTAACCTTTCTGTGTCCCAGACAGTTCTCTAAAACTCTAAAGATACAGACTGCATACAGTTGGTAATCTGCATCAAGAGAGTTTCTGTATCCAACAATTCTCTAAGAGGTCTCTAAATAAAATCACAAGTCTGACCCAAATGAATTTTTTTCCCCTTAACCACTCTTCCTCTTAACATATTAGAAGCAAAAAGTTGGGGAAAACATCATACTATGTGTTTTTTCAACCTTGATCTGTGCAGATCCCCATAACTCTTTAGAAAAAGGAGTGTTTCTGTTGGCAACCAAATTCACTTGACCCTTCTTCTTTCTTAATGGTTTCCTTGATTAACTCTGTACCTTTTCCATCTTAACTTCCTTCCATAGATTTCTTTTTTTTTTTTTTTAGAGAAATATGACTTCTTTCTTTTTTCTTTTTTTCCTTTTTTTCTCTGTATATATTTTATTTAATATTTTAGTTTTCAGCATTGATTTCCACAAGATTTTGAGTTAAAAATTTTCTCCCCATTTCTACCCTCCCCCCCATTCCAAGAGGGCATATATTCTGATTGCCTCTTTCCCCAGTCAGCCCTTCCCTCTTTCACCCCATTCCCCCCACCCCCTTTCCCCTTACTTTCTTGTAGGGCAGGATAGATTTCCGTACCCCATTCCCTATATATCTTGTTTCCCAGCTGCATGCAAAAAAATTTTTAAAAAAAATTTTTTAAGCATCTGCTTTTAAAACTTTGAGTTTCAAATTCTCTCCCCTCTGCCCTTTCCACTCACCCTCCCTAGGAAGGCAAGCGATTCAACATAGATCATACATGTACCATTATGCAAAACACTTCCACAATGCTCATGTTGTGAAAGGCTAACTATATTTCCTTCCATCCTATCCTGTCCCCCTTTATTCAGTTTTCTCCCTTGACCCTGTCCCTTTTCAAATGTGTTTGCTTTTGATTACCTCCTCCCCGTATCTGCCCTCCCTTCTATCATTCCCCTTTTTTTATCCTCTTCCCCTTACTTTCCTGTGGAGTAAGATACCCAATTGAGTGTGTATGCTCTTCCCTCCTCAAGTTGAATCCAAAGAGAGTAAGATTTTGCTCATTCCTCCTCACCTGCCTCTCTTCCCTTCCAACAGAACTGCTTTTTCTTGCCACTTTTATGTGAGATAATTTACCCCATTCTATCTCTCCCTTTCTCCCTCTCTCGATATATTCCTCTCTCACCCCTTAAATTTATTTCATTTATTTAGATATCGTCCCTTCATATTCAACTCATCCTGTGCCCTCTGTCTATGTTCCCTTCAACTCCCCTAATACTGAGAAAGGTCTCCTGAATCACATACATCATCTTTCCATGTAGGAATGTAAACATAACAGTTCAACTTTAGTAAGTTCCTTATGATTTCTCTTTCTTGTTTACCTTTTCATGCTTCTCTTGATTCTTGTATTTGAAAGTCAGATTTTCTATTCAGCTCTGGTCTTTTCATTGAGAAAGCTTGAAAGTCCTCTATTTTATTGAAAATCCGTATTTTGCCTTGGAGCATTATACTCAGTGTTGTTGGGTAGGTGATTCTTGGTTTTAATCCTAGCTCCTTTGACCTCCAGAATATCATATTCCAAGCCCTTTGATCCCTTAATGTAGAAGCTACTAGATCTTGTATTATTCTGATTGTGTTTCCACAGTATTCACATTGTTTCTTTCTGGCTGCTTACAGTATTTGCTCCTTCATCTGGGACCTCTGGAATTTGGCGACAATCTTCCTAGGAGTTTTCTTTTTGGGATCTTTTTGAGGAGGTGATCAGTGGATTCTTTCAATTTCTATTTTACCCTCTGGCTCTAGAATATCAGGGCAGTTCTCCTTGATAATTTCTTGAAAGATGTTATCTAGGCTCTTATTTTGATCATGGCTTTCAGGTAGTCCAATAATTTTTAAATTATTTCTCCTGGATCTATTCTCCAGGTCAGTGGTTTTTCCAAAGAGACATTTCACATTGTCTTCCATTTTTTTTCATTCCTTTGGTTCTGTTTTATAATATCTTGATTTCTCATAAAGTCACTAGCTTCCACTTGCTCTAGTCTAATTTTCAAGGTGGTATTTTCTTCAGTGGTCTTTTGGACCTCCTTTTCCATTTGGCTAATTCTGCCTTTCAAGGCATTCTTTTCCTCATTCACTTTTTGGAGCTCTTTTGCCATTTGGGTTAGTCTAATTCTTAAGGTGTTATTTTCTTCAGTATTTTTTGGGGTCTCCTTTAGCAAGTACTTGACTTGTTTTTCATGGTTTTCTTCCATCACTCTCATTTCTCTTCCCAATTTTTCCTCTGCTTCCCTTACTTGCTTTTCCAAATCCTTTTTGAGCCCTTCCATGGCCTGAGCCCAATTCATATCCTTCTTGGATGCTTTTGATGTATGCTCTTTGACTTTGTTGACTTCTTCTAAGGGCTGTATGATTTGATCTTCTTTGTCACCAAAAAAGGAATCTAGAGTTTGAGTTTGAGTCTGAATTTGTTTTCGCTGCCTGTTCATGTTCCCAGCCAACTACTTGACCCTTGAGCTTTTTGTCAGGGTATGACTGCTTGTAGAGTAGGGAGTACTTTGTCCCAAGCTTTAGGGTCCAAGCACTGCTGTTTTCAGAGCTTCTTCTACTCCACTGTCACCCCAGCCTCTGTCACAACCGTGCTCCTCCTCCCCCAAGAACCACCAACCAGGATCGCAGTTCAGATCCAAGCAGAGCACAGCAAGAGAATCTGCCTTTGTGCCCACAAAGCACTCCTTGCATTCCTGCTCTGATCTGCTGCTAGATTCCTCCCATCGTGTGAGCTAGGGACTGGGGAAGTCAATGATGCTGGGGCTCTGGAGGCAGCCTCAGGAGCTCCCTGCTGCTGCTGCCGCTGCCGTCACGTCTGCATAACCTCCTCCACCCCCAGAGTTGGCAGCGGGACTGCTCTGAACTTGATCCTGCAATTTCCTCCTAACCTGTTCTTTGGTGTTTGTGGGTTGAGACATCTGGTAACTGTCACAGCTCACTGCTTCATGGCCCTGAGGCTTCTTCCAGATGTCTGACTCAGGGTCTGGTCTGTCCTGTGGGCCCAAGCTGGGCTGCCCTCCGATCTCAGCACTGTGCGATAGACCCTTCCCATGGACCATCCAGGCTCTCCTGGGCTGGAGATCTGTTTCCCTTTGCTATTTCGTGGGTTCTGCAGCTCTAGAATTTGTTCAGAGCCATTTTTTACAGGTGTTTAGAGGGATTTGGAGCAGGGAAGCTCAAGCCAGTCCCTGCTTTCCTGCTGCCATTTTTACTCTGCCCCCCTCCGCCCCCCCCAATAGATTTCTTAAAGAGGTCTGAACCTTTTTTTTTTAAATTCCCTCTTTCCTCCAACATTTTAAATAAATTTGAACATAGTATTATTTTTAAACAAAGTTATGCTGTGGTTGTCTCACATTATTTAACTTCACTTAGCAGCCTTAATATAGACATAAATTTTGCATTTATTCTGGAAGATGGGAATGCCATGTGAAGTAGTTGAATTCTTAAGGTTAAGGACTGAGATTCTCAAAAACTGAAAAAGTGCTATTAAATTTAAACTTCTAAGATCCTTTCAACTCCAGATCATAGATCTTCATACTTAGAGGACATTTTTCCTCATAACAACCTCACTTTATAGATGAGGAGTTGAAGGCTTTTAGTGCTTCAAAACATAATTTAGTGCCCACTGTCTGTAAGGCACTGTGCTTTTTCATAAACAGTTCTTGTTCTCATGGAACGTCTATTAGGATGATACAACTTGTTCACAAGTGAGTAAACTCAAAGTACATACAAAGCAATATGAAGTGATTCCAAGAAGAAAAGAGTACTAATAACTAGGGAAGAGAAGATCTTGTGTAGGAGGTAATACTTGAGCTGTGCTTTAGAGGAAGCTAAGTATTCTACCTAGGTGCAAGTTAGAAAGGAGTTTGTTCAGGATGTGGAGGCCATCTTATGCAAAGGCTCAGAGATGACAGATAGATGGAATATTGCCCCCCCTACCATAAAAAAGGTAGCAAGCAAGTTCGACTTAATAATTCTTAGAGTGGAAAGATAGCTGGGAGTCCAGTTGTGGTGGGCCTTCAATGCTATGCTAAAGATACTATATTTTATCCTAGAGGCAACAGGGGACCATTGAAAATTGTTAGGTGGGAGGAGGGAAGGTGGGATGGCACCATGGTCAGATCTGATTTTTAGGAACATCAATTTGACAGTTATGTAGAAGATGAATTGCTATGGAGGATGACTGGAGGTAGACCAGTTATAAAGCTATTGTACTCATCTAGTAGAAAGCCTGAAATAGAATAGGACAAAAGGTTATATGAACGGCAATAAAGGGGTAGATATAAGAATTAAAATCAAGAAACTGTACGACTCAGCAGCTGGTTGGATGTGGGAGTTGAAGGGTAAGGGGAGAATCAAGGAGGCCTCTAAGGTTGCAAACCTGAGTACCCGGGAAGGATAGTGGTATCTAGCAGCTATTAAGTGCCTATAAGTGCCTGCCCCTGTGCTAACTTCTGGGGATATAAAGGAAGGCCATACACACACAAAACAGTCCCTGCCCTCAAGGGACTCACAGTCTAATGTGGGAAACAACATGCAAACAGCTGTACAAACAAGTATACACAGGATTATTTGGGAGTAGTCTCATAGGGAAGGCACTAAGATTAAGGAGGACTAAGAAAGGCTTCTTCGTTGAGAAGATGGGACTTTGGGTGAGACTTGAAAGCAACCAGGGAAGTAGGGAGGCAGAGATGAGGGGGGAGAGTGTTCCAGGCATGGGGGAGAGCTAGTGCAAATGATTGGAATCAGGCAATGGAGTATCTTGTTTGAAGAAGTAGGCCAGCTCACTGAATTACAAAGTACATGGAAGGGGAGTAAGGTATAAGCAGACTGGAAAGGTAGGAAGGGGCCAAATCATGTAGAAAGGGCTTTAAAAAACAAAAAGAGGATTTTCTACTTGATCTTGGAGGTGAGATATGGTCAGTGCATTAAGATGCTTGGTAGCTGAGTGGAGGAGAATTGAAGTGGGAGAGACTTGAGGACATCAGGAGGGCTCCAGCAGGCTCTTGCAATATATTCCAGGTCTCACTTGGTGAAAAGGGCCTGTACCAGGGTGGGTGCAATGTGAGAGGAGAAAAGGAATCATATACAAGAGATGTGAGTAGAAATGACAGGCCTTACCAGCTGATTGGCTCTAGGGCGGTAGGAGAGAATGAGGAGTCAAGGATACCACCTTTCTTTTGTGGACCTAGGGAAAGTTCTGGAGGATGGGTTTGGAGAAAATAGGAATACAGTTTTAGATTTGTTAAATTTGAGACACATCTGGGGACAGGTAGGTAGAGATATTAAGTAGGCATTTGGTAATATAGTAATATAGGATTGGTGTTCAGGAGAGAGATTGGGCCTGGTCTTTTTAGATTTGTGCATTCCTCACAGAGATGATGAAAGTAGATGATATCAACAAAGGAGCAGTCAGAGACAGAAGAGGCCCCAACACAACTTTGTGAGGCAGCACACACTCGGTAAGTCTGAGGTGGATGACTCAGGGCAGGGCAGACAGGTAGAAAGAACAAGCAGCACCATGAAAGCCTGGGGAGAAGAGGGTATGCTAGAGTGTCCACAGCTGCACTGAGGGACTTGTCCAGGGTCACCCTGACTACAGGATGAGGGCCCTTTTCACTTTTTCACTTGACTGTACTGCCTCTATTTTCTTAAATGGTTGATAAAGAAATGTTGTTTTTTCTCTTTCCCTTTAAGTTGGGTTTGAAGATTATGGGCCAGATTGTGATAGCATGAGGATAACTGCCTTCTTGGACATTCCTGGACAAGATAATTTGACTCCACTAGCTCGACTGGAAAAGTATGCCTTTAGTGATAACATCTTTAACCGGTAAGAATTGCACTGGAGATGAGGTGGGGAGGGAAGGATTAGGGGCGTATACAGAGGGAATTGCACTATTTCACTTTACTGTGTTTAATTTCTCCTTTACACATTTTCATTCAATTGTGTATTTTCTTATGTTTCTCTTTTTCACTTAGTTACCTAGTAAGATAGGAAGTAAAAAATGGTAGAATTTAATGGTCTTTAGATAATTAGGATTGCTGTGTGAATTTCTTTTAAACATTTAGAAAAGTAAAACACATTGTTAATTGAGATTAAAGTATCTTTTTAAAAATGGTATTTATTCTTTCCTTTGACTTTAGTTTGCTTGATGAATATTTATGTCAGAATGATCTTTTGTTCATTTATGGCATTGAGCTATTATATTCCCTCCCTAGACAGATTATTGCTAGAGGACTTTTGGATGTCTTCCGGGACTTCAGTAATAATGAGGAAGATTTCTTGACTGTAATGGAGATAGTGGTCAGACTGTCAGAAGATGCAGGTTTGTGAAATTATATAAAATTTCAACTTATTTGAAAGAAATTGTAGATTAACTACATTTTAATTCTTATTTTGAAAATTATGCTTATTAATTTTAAGTTATTCAGAACCTTCAGACAAGCATTAAATTAGATACCGAAAGCTAGAATCATAGGATCATCGAGCAAGATCTGGAAGGGACTTCAGAATCCCCTTCATTTTACAGGTGAGGAAAGTAAGGCCCAAGGAGATTGTGATTTGGCCTTACTTTCCCGCCATTAATTAATCTCAAAGAATGACACTGAGGATCCTATCTGAATTTGATTAATAGTACTGATTTTCAGAAAATAGTGTTGCCATTTGCCAAGGTACGTATAGGTTTGGTTTTGTTTGTTCATTTGTTGGTGAGTTTCCTAAACTGTTACCAAGCAGTAAGGACACAAACAAAGTACAAGGCCTATTGGATTTGATTTTTATGATTTACCTATTTCAGTCCAACGTGCACAACATTTGAAGGTAAAGCTTAGGTGGAATTTTCACACCCTTTTCCTCACCCTATGTATATAGTATGAAGAAAACGAACTCTGTTTAGAAATAATTGTTTCTTAAATCTCTATGGTTTGATTTTATTCCCTGAAAAATTGTCCAGATGATCGTGTTTTTGCCATTGATGCGATATTCATCTTCTCTTGGAATCAGAATCCTGCTTTAGAATTTGACTAGTTTGCCTTGAAGCATCCAAATAAGGTTTCTATTCCTGAACTTCTTTGAATGTTTCAGGGATCTATAGTTATTCCTTTCACTGATTCACATTAAAAATTTCTCCTTGATTTAGTAGATAACTCCTAGGAGATTGCTCTGACCAAAACATTTCTTGTCCTATGGCCAGTGGAGGTGGTGAACCTTTATGAGTTTTGCTTTGCTGATCTTCAGGCAAGTAGGTCACTAAGCCTATTTCAGCTTGCACTGTCATAATATTTGAGAATCTCCAGGGTCATCTCCATGCCATGATAACTAAGTAGAATAGGATTTGAGGGGGAAAGTGCCAGTCATGTGCCAGGCACTGTAATGAGTCCTGGGGATGCAAATACAAAGCAAGACAGTCCCTCAAGGAATTTACATTACATTGGGGTGATATGACATTTAGAGAGATGTAAATGCAATATTTATAGAAAATAAATACAAAGTAGTGGGAGGAGGGAATACTAAAAAGCAGGGGAGGGGTGTCAGGAAAGGCCTCTTGAAGGAGGGGGCATTTGATCTGAGCCTTGAAGGGAAAGATTGGTGTAAGGGTTACCTAGAGGTGGAGAGAAGTGGCTTCCTGATGCTGAACAAATATGTGCCTTTTTCCCTCTACCATGTGCTTCTATAGCAAGTCTTTCAGTGCCCTGGTTCCTGTTATCTCCTGAGTCTGTGAAAGTTTACGCTCAAGATTTCTTCTTTTAGGCCACTTACAAGCATGTACGATTTCTGCGTGCCTTTCCTTCAAGGCAGTCGTTTCCAGCGCTGGCAAGCAAAGACTGTGTGAGCACAGGCTTCTTTCTTGCTTAGAATCAGTCCTGTTCTGCTTAATGCTATTCTGTCTTCTGAATAAGGAAAATGAAAAATAAACAAAAAACAGGGTTACTGAGGCTGTCACCTTGACTTAGTGATCCCAGTTGTTGGGATCAGCAGTTCCTCGGTAACGGGTTAGTAGACATACCCACACACCATGGGTAGATGTCACTGAGATGCCTCTAAATAAAGGTTCATGTCTTATAATTTCATCAAGTTGATTGGAAAACTCCTCTAATTGAGTCTTAGACTCTCTTGGTCAATACCCATTAAAAACTTACCCCATTTAAATATTTGGAGCCTAGCAAATCCAACTTGGGTCTTTGGGGCATATTGGTACCTGGTCCCAATTTTAGATATACATTTAAAAGATTTAATTTGATAGTTTAAAACTTTAAATAGATTCTCTTTTAAATGAGTTACCATTTATGATGCCTTTACAGTTAATAGAATTGTAAATTGTATTTTGCCTTAAAAATAACTGGGATTCATAAATTGTGGGAAGATATATTTTATGATAAAAATCTTTAACATGTACATTCTTGTTTTTTTTGTTTTGTTTTTTTGGCAGGGGATTTGGGGTTAAGTGACTTGCCCAAGGTCACACAGCTAGTACATGTTAAGTGTCTGAGGCCAGATTTGAACTCAGGTCCTCCTGACTGCAGGGCCGGTGCTCTGCTCACTGTGTAACATGTGCATTCTTACAGGAATTTTGCAGTAACCTATAGATCTTGCACATGTACATGGGTTGCTTTTCCAATGTGTTGCATTTTTCCCCTATTTGATTTATTTATGCCTTGAAACAGAGTTGCCATTCTCTTCTGTTTGTTTTATATGATTCACCTAACTTTTAAGTCTTTCACTAGCACAAATACACTAAATGGACTATTATTTTTAAACTACAATGTCTCATTTTCTTGATGAAGTGTTTTAGGAAGAAAAGCTAGAAGTTCTAAGTGTATACTGACTGTGTTTAGGACTTGTTTTATTCTAAATATAAGTTTCTTTTTTTCCTTTTTTTGTTTCATTGCCACAGAGCCTACAGTGCGGACAGAGCTGATGGAACAAATACCTCCCATTGCCATTTTTTTGCAAGAAAGCCGACCAAACTTTCCATTGGCCTTCTCTGAATATCTCATGCCCATTGTTGTGAGATATCTCACAGATCCAAACAACCAGGTTTGAAATTTTTTGAGCCTTTCTTTTTGACAGATTCTGTATAATTGTCTCTTATTTAATTATATTTATTCAGGATCCTTCTAATTACTTGACAAAATAGATGTTTTTAATAGATTCCTTCTGACCTGTCTATTAAACATATGTATACATCACCATGTCTATGAAAAACATCTTGATCTTGCAGTTTCTTCAAACTACTTTCTTCCTGTGTTTTGAACTCACTACCTTCATTCTTCCTTCATCTGTTTATTCCTTAACCTTGTTATCTGGCTTCTGTCCTCACTGTTCTATTGAAACTGTCCTCAAAATTGTGTTGGTTTGGGGGTTATTCAGTTACTACGTTCCAGATTGCCAAATCATACACATAGAAAAGAGGATTTTGAGTCACCTTGTCCAACCCTTTCATTTTATAAATTCATTGGTCTTTTCTCAGCCCTAATTTTCCTTGTGCCCTCTTTTGAATTTGAGATTATTGACCACCCTTTTCTTCTCTCTTCCTTTGACCTCTGTAACATGTATTCCTGCCCCTTACTGCTCTTCCCTGGCTTCTTTTCCTCCTTCTGTCCTCTACCTGTACCTATCCTAAGGCAAAGCCCTCTCTTCTTTTAACTTTCTTTCATGTTCTTTCTTTTGGAGAATTTATCACCCTCATGTCCTCACTTCTTGCCTCTATTCTCACATTTCCAGACTTACCTCCTCTCGTGAGTTCTAGTTGGATGTCTCCAGCTGCCTATAAGACACTTCCTCCTTGATATCCTGTCTGTATCTCAAATTTAAGTTAACACCAAATGAATTACTTTCTCCCCTGAAAAATAGTCTTTACATTCTAATTTCCTGATTTCTGTTAAGTTTCATCTGGGCTTGAAACCTTGAAGTTAACTTTGACCCCTTTTCTCTCACCACCACATGTAATTTGGTTACCAGTCTGGCTTGTTACACCATCTAATATTTTATATTCCTCTCCCTTTCTTTTTCTGGAAAGCTATCATCACTTCACAGCAGAATTATTGCAGTAGCTTTCTAAGTAATCTCCTTGTCTTTGATCCTCTCCCTTCTCCAGTTCATCCTAAACACAGCTCCTGGATTAGTCACCCCAAAATCTCACTTTGATTATGTAGCTCCTCTGCTTAAAATTTTAATGTGTGTGACTTCCATGGCCATGAGTGCAAAGGTTAGATTGATAATATATTAGGTTATAAAGAAGAGGTTAGAAATACATACTTATCTCAGTTTTGCTTGAATCTTTTTATATTTTCAACTTCTTTCCCGCTTCTTTGGGGGCTAATTTCTTTAAGTCTGTCATTATCTAGCGTGTAAAGTACCACTGTATCTGTTTTTATTTTTCTAAAACCTTTTCTTTTTCAAATTTTATGGAGACCAAGCTCATTCAGCCTATAGGCTTCGTGATTTTACAAGTTTAATCACTTTTTATCCCCTTTATCTGCCCCCCATCCCCACCCCAGTTTCATCATTCCGGTTTAAAGAGTCCTGGGTTGGGTTTTTTGTTCATTTGTTTTCATTTTGTTTTTGGTCAATTTCTATATGGAAAATACTCCTTTGCCTTAGTCCTTTTAATTATCTTTCTCTGGTCTTATTCTAACTTCGGTACATCTTTTTTGAATTGCAGCAGCCAGAACTCTGTGTTTGGTGTGAATGAAAGATTAGGATGCTGATCTGATATTGTTTCTAACTTTCTGTGTCTAAAGAGAAGGAAACCTTTTTTAAACACTTATGTATTTCCTTTCCCACCCCCACCCCTCTTTTAAAAAAAACATTCTAGGTTAGGAAATCAAGTCAGGAAGTACTGTTAATTCTGTTGGAACAGGATCTAATTTTTCAAAATGATATTGAAAACAAAGTCTGCCCAATACTACTGGACCTATCTGCTCCAGACAGTGATGATGAATACAAAGCAGAAGCTGTGAATGTAAGTAAATCATGGTAATACCTACTTCATATATTTATATGGTAATTTGTATGAAATGATTGTTGCACAGCCTGAAGTATACTTTTTGGCTTAGTTAATATTTAATCACATTTTCAACAAGTAATATATCTTATAATTTGTGATTTTATTATTAAAAATTTGCATTTTATTACCAAATATCTTTTTTTTTTTTGGTTTGTTTTTGTTTGTGGTGGGGTGTTGGGTTTTTTGGTGGGTTTTTTTTTAATGGCATTAACTCTTTAGTAAGGATCCCCAATTTATTTGTGAGAGGAAATACTCCTTCATTGCCCTCAAGCCTTGAATTCATATTGTAGGGCAAGGATGCTAATAGTAATGTCCTTGAACAGAGGAGGGAAATGTGGCACTGCTACCAGCATACCACATAAAGTTCATATTCTGTTGGTAAATTCTAATTGACAGGTTGCAGTCCCTTTACCATTGGCATTCACCATCCCCTTTGCATTGGTATTTAAATTAGTTAAAGAAATAAAACTAAAATAATTGTGATAAATCTTATAAAATGCCTACATTTGTAGCTTGTGAGAAAAATTTCAGAGTATTGATTATCAAACTACATATGTAATGAGTTAATTTTATAGCCTCTGAAAGGCTAAAAATTATATAAATTTAAGTTATTTAAGTTTTATAGTTATTTTATTTAAATATAATGAATGTATAAGTTAAATGTTACGATGGTAACAACTATAATTGATAAAGAAGGAGGTCTTTGTTCTTTATATTTAAAATGCCTTGTATAGTTATTTATTTGATGCTTTCTGGAAGAAGCTAGCCATGGTTTTAGAGTTTTTCTTGAAGAATTGAAGAAAGTCTTATTTATGAGTTCAGTAAGATGCAAAGAAGAAAAATCTTTGCCAGATCTGAAGAGAAAAGAGAATTTTATTCAAGATTCTAAAATAATGTGTATCATGGAACAGCACCTCCCGTAAAACTTTGTATGTGGTAAGACACATTACAGCATCAGAATACTTGGCATATATATGCCTTCTGTGTTCATTTTCTCCACCTAGAAGCTTAAGGACTGACTTTTTGACAATTATATTTGCACGTTCTATAAGTTTATAAAAAAGGATTGGTTTCAAGAAAAAGGTGATTAAGTTTAAATTTTCAGGTACTCTATGAAATCCTTAGTTTTTTTTTTTTAAACAATTAGTTACATTGATTCTTCAAAATGAAACTAGATATTGCCATTTAGTAAGGGTATTTGGCATATGACCAATAAACCTCTTAGCCATTTAGCTCTCCTTCTTCCATTTTTGAAGTCAGGCAGGTTTCCAGGTGACATCTGATAACGAGATGTCTTATCATGAAGACCAACATAATGAAGAATAGGGTTCATAGCATTTTCTCTATTTTGTTTTATTGCCAAATACCACATTATCCTCAGTAATATTCTTTTTTAAAAAATATAAATATTGAAAATATCTTAAGCTTGTAAAAATCTTCCTTATATGAATCCTTCATGATATAATTAATTTAGCTATTGTTGCTTGGTAAAAACAATATTATTTTAGCTGTTATATCCATATGTACAAGTCTGTAAATTTGACTGAACTTCATGTAAAATTCTTTTAATTCTGAACATATCTGTGCTTTTAAGATGGCGGGTGTAATATGGTTTTTTGTTTGCTTATTTTTTTACAGAGCTAATTTTAAAATTTGGCCTAATTACAGAAATTATAGCCTTGTGGAGGTCTTGTTTGGTGAAGGTTGATTTGAGTGCTTGCAAGCCCCTCCATCCCCATCTTAGGCTGTTTAAAACTTGTTTTTGCTTTTAAGGGACAATTGGAATGCCATACCATCCATATAGTCTTACCAGATTCCCCCAGTCAATAGTGATCTTGCACCATTTAGACCTAATATATCACTTGAATTGTACCTCTTCTGTACTTACTGAGTATCATTTTTTACTAAAGTTATTTGCCAATAAATACCTGTACCTAGCAGCTAGCCTCCTAATAAATACGTGAGAATATTGAACTTTGTTGCAGTCAATTCAGATAAGTTCTTATCTTAAACTTTAAACTGTTAATCTAGGCTTAACAATATTAAGAAAGTGGTAGTGGAAGAGGGCTCTTAGGGTAAATGGAAGGCAGGAATTTCCGTTTTTCCTTATTTCATACATCTTTGCTTATCTCAGGAAGGCAAGTTTTTTTTTTTATTTAGCAGTAGAATTGCCCTATTATTATCTCTGAAGTTCTTTCCCTATATTAATCCTACATGTCAGTTTTTTTCTTGTTATCAACTAGGAAATTAAGAAACATGAACATTTACAGATGCAAAGAGTAGACATTGAAACTCTTTATTATATAAATTATATATTTATATAAACTATACACATCTATTGTGTGTATGTGTGTGTAAAATTAATGTAGTAGTTACCCTCCCCTGTCTTTATCCCCTTTCTGAACTTCCTTCTTCTGCTTTCTTCTTTATATTTTTTTAAATATTTCATTTACACTTTTATTTTTCTTTGCCTCACTATCATCACCTCTCTCTGACTCTCACCCCCAACTTCTCCCCTTACCCATAAAAGACCTTTATTATAACAATTAGTTATGGTCAAGCAAAATGAATTTGTGTTATTTTAGTTGTTCCTGAAAAAGTATGCCTCCTTGTGCACTTGTCGTCTAACACCTCTTTTCCAAGAAGTAGGAGACGTGTTATATCATTAGTCTTCTGAAGTCATGATCGGCCAATTCATTGTTCAGTTTTTTAGTCTTTTTTTAAAAAATAAATTTTTTATTATGGATTTGAGAGTCAGCAGCACATAAATAGTTCCATATATACAAAGGACAGGAAAAAGAAGTTTTCTTATGAAACTAAATTTACAATTTGGTTTTTTAAAGTATACATTACTTTAATGGGCCTTACTTGTCTATTTCCCCTTTTGAATTTCTGCTCTCTTCTGTGAAATTTTAAATGTTTCATTGCTGCTCCTTTTAATTTTTTTTTTGCATCACTATCCCTTTGTCTCACTTTGTCTTAAAAACCCTCTTTTGTAATAAGTAAATATAATCAATCTATACTGTTTTTGTCGTGCCTAAAAATGCATCTCATTATACACCTATGCATCACCCCTCCACTAGGAGGTGGGAGGTATACCATGTCTTCTAAAGCCATAGTTATTCATTGCTTTGATCAGAAGTTTAAAGTCTAAAAATTCTTCTTTATAGTGTTGTTGATAGCATAGAAAATTTTTCTTTTGCTTCTGGTTACTCTACTCTGCATTTATTTATGCAAGTCTTCCCAGATTTATCTGAATGTCCCTTTTGCTATTCTTAGGGAACAATTGTTTTCTATCTCATTCATATACCATAATTCATCCAGTTTTTTCCCACTTGATGGACACCAACTTTGTTTCTAGTTATTTGTTACAACAAAGAGTGCTACCATAAATATTTTTAGTACATGTAAGTCATTTCCCTTTGTCTTTAATCTCTTTAGGGGTATTAGACCCATAGTGTTATACTTGGGTCAAAGGATATGTACAATTGGATGACTTTAATGTGTATTGTTCTAAATTGCTTTCCAGAATGGTTGGATCAATTCAGAGCTCCAAAATTTTTTAAGTTATTAATTAAAGGTCCCTCTGTGCATGTACTGTGTAGGGTTTTTAGCATAAAGGAGTATATTGTACTTTGGCAAAGTATGATTTAATATGCTGATTGTTTTCCTGACTTTTTTCTTTATTATTGTTTTTTAGCATTCTTTTCTTTTAATTTTGAGTTCCAGATTCTCTTCTTCCTACTCCTCCCCCATCACTAATAAAGCAAATAATATGTCATTTATACATGCAAAATCATGCAAAGTACTTAGCCATTTTTTTTAAAAGCGTGAAACAGGAAGTGAGAAAATTACACTTCAGTTTGCACTGAGTTCATCTTTTCTCTTTTTTCATCATGCATCTTTGGAATGTATTGATCAAAGTAGCCAAATCTTTCACAGTTGATCATCATTAAAGTATTGGTGCTCCAACCCTTCTTTTTAACACTATGTATGTCTTTCTATTTCAAGTGTGTCTTTTGTATACAACATATTGTTGGATTCTGGTTTCTAATCTATGCTCCTATTCACTTCCATATTATGAGTTAGCTCCTCCTATTTAAATCACAGTAACAGTTACTATGTATTTCCCTCCATCCTGTTTTCTTCTGTTTATCCTTCTCTCTCTTTTTATCTTGTACCTCCTCAAAAGTCTGCCTCCCTTAATCCACTCTCCCTTTATCATCCCCACTCCCACCCCCATATCTCTTATCCCCTTCCCTTCCTATTTCCCTATTGCGTAAGATAGATTCTATACCCAACTGATTATGTATATATATTTTTCTCTCTTTGAACCAATTCACATGAGTGAGGTTCAAGCATTGCCTGCCACATCCATTTTCTCCTCTGTTACAAAAGGTTTTTCCTCATATGCCTCTCTTATGTGATAAAATTTTCCCCATTCTACCTCTCCCTTTCCCTTTCTCCCAGTGCATCCCTTTTTCTCACTCCTCCAGTTTTACTTTTGGAGGTCATCCCAACATAATCAACTCACAATTGTACCTTCTTTTCAACTTTCCTAATAATGATAACATTCTTGGAGTTATATGTATCATGTTCCCATAAATGAATATGAACAGTTTGACTTTTTTGAGTACCTTATGATAACTTTCATATTTACCTTTTTGTGATTCTTTTGGACTCCTGTATTTCACTGCATAATCATTGCACCCTGGGCGTTGTTTTTTTTTTTCTTCAGTCCTTTTTTTTTTTTTCAGTTCAAAAATTGGTTTATAACCTATCATCCCATGGTATAATTCTGTTAGTCACACTGCTTAAAAGGTAAGCAGAGCAGCAATATATTCACCAGTGGCATGTGGATACACATTTATCTCTCTTGCATTGTGGGCCACCGGCCTAAAATTCTAAGTGCAGACGCATTGTTAGTATATTTCCAAAAGTCAATTTGTATGGTTTTATTTAGAGCGCTGCAGTACTAATGGTATTGTCACTCAACCCAATGCACAGCTGTAGGCACAAGGGGAGCAGGCAAGTGGGTGAGGCTGCCATGAGTAAGTCACATGATATGGTAAAACATGCATCTTCCTTGCTAGCTAAACTGCACAGTTCATCTGCCAGTGATACATTAACATGTGAAGCATTTCTTTCTGATTATGGGTAAATATGAAAATTATTCTGTGGTCTTCAAGTTGAAAGTGATTGTGTTTGCCGAACAGCATGGAAACAGAGCTGCAGAAAGACAATTTTCAGTGAATGAAAAGTTGGTGTGAGAGTGGTAGAAACTAAAAGACAAGCAATAACAGCACAATTTTTTAAAAAAGCTTCACATAATGATCATACCCCACTTTTTCACAAAAAATTTTGGCATAAAATCTGTGACAATTATGCAGCGAAATACGATATGTTTGAATGTCAGATTTTCTGTTCAGCTCAGGATTTTTCATCAGGTGTGCTTGAGAGTCCTCTATTTCATTAACTATCCATACCTCCCCTCCCACCCCCCGCCAAAGGATCATACTCAGTTTTGCTAGGTAGGTTATCCTTAATTGTAATCGTAGTTCCTTTGCTTTTTGGAATGTCATATTCTTTTTATTATTATTATTATCGTTATTACCTCTTATTTATTTAATATATTTAGTTTTCAGCATTGATTTCCACAAGATTTTGAATTACAAATTTTCTCCCCATTTCTACCTTCCCCCCCCCACTCCAAGATGGCATATATTCTGATTGCCCTGTTTCCCAGTCAGCCCTCCCTTCTGTCACCCCACTGCCCACCTTTCTTGTATGGCAAGAAAGATTTCTATGCCCCATTGCCTGTATATCTTATTTCCCAGTTGCATGCAAAAATCACTTTTTTTTTGAACATCTGCTTTTAAAACTTTGAGCTCCAAATTCTCTCCCCTCTTCCCTCCCCACCCACCCTCCCTAAGAATGCGCAATTCAACATAGGTCACATGTGTATCATTATGTAAAACCCTTCCACAATACTCATGTTGTGAAGAACTAACTATATTTAGCTCCCTCCTATCCATCCCCCTTTATTCAATTTTCTCCCTTAACCTTGTCCCTTTTCAAAAGTGTTTGCTTTTGATTACCTCCTCCCCCTATCTGCCCTCCTTTCTATCATCCCCCCTTTTTTATCCCCTTTCTCCTTTCCTGTGGGTAAGATACCCAATTGAGTATGTATGTTATTCCCTCAAATCAAATCCAATGAGAGCAAGATTCACTCATTCCCCCTCACCTGCCCCCTCTTCCCTTCTAACAGAACTGCTTTTTCTTGCCACTTTTGTGTGAGATAATTTACCCCATTCTATCTCTCCCTTTCTCCCTCTGTCAATATATTCTTCTAGGCTCTTATTTTGATCATGGCTTTCAGGTAGTCCAATAATTTTTTAAATTATCTCTCCTGGATCTGTTCTCTAGGTCAGTGGTTTTTCCAATGAGATATTTCACATTGTCTTCCATTTTTTCATTCCTTTGGTTCTGTTTATAATATCTTGATTTCTCATCAAGTCACTAGCTTCCACTTGCTCCAATCTAATTTTTAAGGTAGTATTTTCTTCAGTGATCTTTTGGACCTCCTTTTCCATTTGGCTAATTCTGCCTTTCAAGGCATTCTTTTCCTCATTGACTTTTTGGAGTTCTTTTGCCATTTGGGTTGGTCTATTCTTTAAGGTGTTATTTTCTTCAGTATTTTTTTGGGTCTTTAGCAAGTACTTGACTTGTTTTTCATGATTTTCTTGCATCACTGTCATTTCTCTTCCCAATTTTTCCTCTACTTCTCTTACTTGCTTTTCCAAATCCTTTTTAAGATCTCCCATGGCCTGAGCCCAATTCATATCTTTCTTGGAGGCTTTTGATGTATGCTCTTTGACTTTGTTGACTTCTTCTGGCTATATATTTTGATTTTCTTTGTCACCAAAATAAGATTCTGTAGTCTGAGTCCTTCTTCATTACCTGTTCATGTTCCCAGCCAACTACTTGACCCTTGAGCTTTTTGTCAGGGTATGACTACTTGTAGAGTAGAGAGAACTTTGTCTCAAACTTTAGGGTCCAAGCACTGCTGTTTTCAGAGCTTCTTCTACTCCACGGTCACTGTAAGCTCTGCCACACCAGTGGTCCTCCTCCCCCAAGAACCGCAAACCAAAACTGCAACCCAGATTCAAGCAGGACAAAGCAAGAGAACCCTGCCTGTGCACCAGCAAAGAGTTCCCCACACTCCTGCTCTGATCTACTGCTTGATTCCTCCCAGTGTGTGGGCCAGGGACTCTGGAAGCAGCTGACTCTGGAGCTCTGGAAGCAGCTGCAGGAGCTTCCTGCTGCTGCCACCACCACAGTGCCACCTCTGCTGCCCTCAAGGCTGAAGCAAGACTGCATGCTCTGTCCCCCACCCCCACCCCTTATCATCCAGCAGTTTTCCCACTAACCTGCTCCGTTGTCTTTGGAATTTGTGGGTTGAGAAGTCTGGTAACTGCAACAGCTCAGTGATTCATAGCCCTAAGGCCTGTTCCCCTTGACTCCTGGTCTGGTTGGTCCTGGCATGGGCCACGCTGGGCTGCATTCTGCTCCCAGCACTGTTCAATAGTCCCTTCCCAGTGAACATCCAGGCTGTTCTGGGCTGGGGACCTACTTCCTTCTGCTATTTTGTGGGTTCCACAGCTCTAAAATTTGTTCAGAGCCGTTTTTTTACAGGTGTTTGGAGGGATTTGGGGGAGATCTTAAGCGAGTCCCTGCTTTCCAGTCTCCATCTTGGCTCCACCCCCCCCCCCCCAGTCTAATTTCTTCAGAAATTCATTCAGTTCTATATTTTTCCATTTTATTTATCTTTCTTTTAGACCCATCCAAAAGTAAGAGAGGGATTTTTGAAGTGTCATGTCACTGTCATGCTACAGTCTATAACTTCTGGTACCTCGGGTGTTTCCTTTATGGATTTGAATGCTAAGACATCTGGAGTATGTTTTTATTATTGATAATTTTTTTTTTTGTCCATGGTTGCTTTCAGCATAATGTGTTTTCCTTGTTTATCCTTTTTCATTTTTTGAATGTTTGTTTTTGCTTTGTCAGATAACTTGATTACAGCTCCTGCTCTTTTGGATTCACTTGAGGCTTAATAATTTTTTTTCCCATTCCCTCAGTTTTATTTTGTGTATATCTTTGTTTTTTCAGTGTCTTTCTTGTAAGCAACACATTGTAGGATTTTTTTTTTCTTTTCCAATATGTCACTCTTTTTCTTTTTATTTAGTTGTTTAATCCATTTACATTTAAAATTATGAGTTAGGTTTATATTTTCCTCCATCTCTCTCCAAAAATATTTTTTTCCAAGTTATGATTTTTTCCCCATCTTCTGCTGTAAGCATAACATTATGTCACTTCAGTTACTTAATCTTTTCATGTTTTACTCTAGATCCTCATTCTGATTCATGACCCCTGTTATCATCCTTGCTCTCTCTTTTCTCTGTATTCAGTATATGATCAAAGCTTCCTAAGTATCTATTCTTGTCTCTCCCCTCCAGGCACTTTTTGCCACCATCTTATAGGGCTTATCCTGTGGATTCCTCTTTTCCATTGTATTTCACTCTCCAAACAGTGCCAGTTATTGCAGTTGTTAGGGAGGACATTGTCCCATGGTAGGGCCCCTTTCCTACTGCTGCTCTATACCCTTCCTAGAAATGTCCTCCTCGTGTCCATGCTCTCCTACTCCTGGTGTACCAGTTGCCCCAAAGACTTCCAGCTACCCCTCTCTCAATGTAGACAAGTAGATGTTTCAAGCACTAAATCCCCCAGGTCAGTGAAAGGTCCTCATCTTCCTTCACTAATCATCTCCCTTCATCTGTAGGAACATTCCTCACTGGAACCTCCTCCTACTTCCAGAGGAAGGCTACCTTCCTTTCACCCTCTTTTCAGTCTTTCCCTCCTCCTCCTAACTATTCCCTTGTGGGCTCTTTTTCTGAGACCACAAAAGTCACCTTGCCTTTATTGCTAACCCTTCCCCCTTTTATGGACACTCCCATGTTGTGATGTAGTCCCACCAAATTTTTTTTTTTTACCCATAAACAGAGTATGTTGTCAGGTTTTGCCATAATGCCCCAGGTCCACCTCTTCACTGTCAACCCTAGTGGACTTTTTTGATTTCATCCCTGTTGTCGTATGTATTTTTGAAAAGAGTCTGTTACTGGTCTCTTTTATCACTCTTACTGTTGCTGTCCTTAGCTTTTGCATTTATTCACTCCTACATTTCTGTTGTTTAGGATATTCAAGAAACAAATTCTTCATGTCTGGTTTTCTTACTAAAAATGTTTCAAGCACCTCTTTATTAAATATCCATCTTTCTTACTTATGATTAAACTTGATTTGCAGGATAGATCATATGTTCAGTTTTAACCATGTGTCTTGGATTTTGCAGCCTTGGGTTTTTGGGGCATTTTTTTTGGGACACAATGTAAGAGTTCTTTCCATTGGTATTTTATTTTCTAAATTCAGACGTTTTGGGCAGTTCTCTCATTTATGTATATGTATGTACATATAGGAATATATATATACACACACACATGTATATGTATATGTATGTATACATATATATATATATATATATATAATTGGTAGAATTTTATCATGATGCCTTTACATATAATTTTCCCTCTGTGTCTAACTTTAATTCATGTCTCTTTTTACTGTTGCTTTATTTGAGACCATGGTTTCTGTCCTTGCTTTTTTTAAAAGTTTACCAGAAATACATTATATTTTGTTCCAACACCTACATGTGGATAGTGCTACCCCTGGAGTGAAGAAGACCTTCATTCAAATCTGACCCCAGATTTAAGGTCAGCTCTGTGACCCTGGTGTGTCAACAACCTGGCTGGCAGCTTCTGTGGGGGTATAAGATTCACCCACAGCCAACACCCAGAAAGCTGCCAACAGCACAGGTTCTTTCGATCTGCTTAATTAAGGAAAGCAAGGTGAAGGGGTTGACAAGCTTACTTTTAATTCAAATATCATTCAGTTACTTCAGGGGAAAAAAACCAGCACCCTGAACTTCAAAATAAAATGCAAATTACAGACATCAATAGACTTTGTCTGATTCAAGTCCCAACAGATAGTTACCACAGTTCAACAAAGTTTCAACATCCGGGTTTACAAGCTGGAGGGCTCCTTAGCTACAGCTGCCTGGAGTCTCCTCATCAACACCATCTCCAGAGCCCCACACCAATAGCTCTGTCCTCCCTTCTTATAGGGCTTTAGACATCATCAGACATCATCTGAATCACCAGAGCTCAGGCTCTGGTGATTGGTTCTTGAGTTGGCCCCTCCCCTTAGGACCCTGGGATGTTCACATCCACATGGATTACATTAACACCTAATGGGGTTTGGGCCTGGGGCTTAGCACCTAGTAAAGCTCACTGAGATAAATTGAGTCACTCAAAGAAAACAAAGACAATTCTGGTTACACCTGGGCAAGTCACTTAACCTCTAGTCGCTTCAGTTTCCTCAATTGTAAAATTGGGAAAATAATCGGAATTACCTTACAGAATTGTTGTGAGAATCAAATAAGATAATATTTGTAAAATGCTAGTGCCTAACACATAGTAGGTACTGTATAAATTCTTATTCCTTTCTTTTCATTTTACCTCTTTGTAAATCTATGTTTCAAGTATGTTTCTTATAAATAACATATTGTTGGATCCTGGTTTTTAATCTGTGCTTACCATCCTTTTCTATTTTGCAGGTGAGTTCAATACCATTCACATTCACAATTGTGATTGTTAATTGTTTATTTCTCTACATAACATCATCTTATACTTTTTCTTTTTTCCTCCATGCTCCATCTTTACAAAGAAAAGGGGGAAGAGGGAAGGAAGGAATCTGATTAACACTAATAATCTACAATGGAAGTGATCTGTTCTTAGTCCTCTGTCCCTTCTTTCTTCACTAAGCCCAGATAACAATCTGTTTCTTACTCTTATAATTTTTAGTCTCCACTTTTTGATAAAATCTCTGAAGCTGATGTGCTTTGCTTGTATATTATTCCCTCCTTCACTTTACTCTTCCTGTTCTACCACTCTTATCTCTTCCCCTGTCCTTACCTATTTCCTTCTCATGTTTAATGTATCTACGCCAAACTCTATGTGTGTGAATGTGTCTGTGTTTTTAGCCTTTTTTATTTGGTTCAAGTAAAAATGGGATCATGATATTCTCCTTCTTCCCATTCCTTTCTTCTTGTTTGTATATTCTTCTTGTGCTCGCCATTTATGCAAAATAATATGTTTTTCCCTCTTCTCCTGGGTTTTTTCCCTAATAGATTTCTTTCCCTATTTTTCTTTTCTTTCTTAAAACCAATGGAATAGAATGAATCCACACTTAAGCACTGTGTGAACCCAAATTACCTTATATTTATCTAGTTTGTATGTACATAACGTGTGTCTATATATGCATGTATACATTTGCCTGTATTTTTATATACTCTTATTTCTCTTCTTCAGAACTTAGGTTGATTTGGAAGTAAGGCTTATTTCATTCTTTGTATGTGAACCCTTAGGCCCTGGCACATGATAGGAACTTAACAAGTACTGATTGATTGATAGACTGAGTTGATTACATCCCCCACTACTTCACTCCCTGCTTCCACAGCTTCCTCATTTACCTGAGCTGGCATTGGCTTCTCTGGTTCAACCAGCTTCTTTTATCTTTTGGATGCCTTCTTGTACATCCCTGGACTGTATGGAGAACTTCTTCTCCCCTTCCTCCTCCCAAAAAACCATTAGCATTGGCTGGGAGCCTTTTCAGATAATTGGGAGGGGGGAGGTTCTTTGGGAGAGGTCAGCTTCTCTGTCATCTTAACTTGAAGTCTCCTAGTTAATTTGAGAGTTCTTTTCAACTATTCCTATCCCAGACACTTATTTCTAGAAGAAATAATTAATAGTACAAGTGAACAGATGTTATAGCTCTCTTCAAATTACTCAATGTCTCTTTGTCTAAACTTCTCCTTTTTATTTATCTCATTGTTCCTTATATCAGGCATGTCTGTTTGTCAACACACCATAAATCCTACTAGTTTGTTTTATCATTCCCACAAGAAACTTGGACTCTGCTACTGTACAAGAGCTTTCTCTCTCTCCTCTTCTCCACCTGCCAGCTCCCCTCATTATGTATTGCCCTTCCGCATTAAAATGCAAACTCATTGAGAACAGGAATTGTTTTGCTTGCTTGTATTTGTATTTGCAGAGCTTAGCAAAGTAAATTTCTGGCATATAGTAAATGGTTAATAAATGTTCTATGTATCTTATCCATCTCAAAAGAAGGATCTGTGTTAGGTTCGTCTCTTCATCTCCAGAAAGTACCTTGCAAAAGTAGTATGCACCTGAATATTTGTCAATCATATGTTTTTTTTCTTTGTTTCTTAGTACGATAGCTCATGGGTTCAGTGTTATGACTTAACCTAAATTATGTATAGAACTCCCCCCCCAAAAAAAAACCCAAAATTGATACTGTTTATGCTTAGATGATTAGAGTAGCTTGATGTCTTCGCCTTACTTAGTCATTGCTGAGAGAATAAGCAACTGCTTTATCATGTTAGCATTGCCATGCTTTATTCTCTTTTCCTCTCCCTTCTCTGAGTCTTCTCCTTAAATATATTCCAACCAACTTGGAAAACATTAGAGTACCTCCATAGAGAGCCTGTTTATTTTTCCATTCTTGTTTTAAATTAAAAATCAGTTTTATGCTGAGATTAGCAACTTTGGTACATAAATCATTGGTAAAAATTAAAAATTGTCTAGAGAGGGTTTCAGATTTGTCAAGTAATTGTGAAGCAAGCAACAATTTTTATTTTTACCAATAATTTATGTATCAGTTTAGTATCAAACTGATTTTAACTTTGAGTTAAACTCTTAAGTGGGATCCATACTTAAATTTTATACACAGATGCAGCATTTTCTTACCTATCATTAATACTTTTATATATGCCATATTTTCCTATAAATTGGGTAATAGATAAACAGTTCTCCATAGATAAAGTGTAATTGTTCTTGCAGGCAGAAAAGTTATCTGCATTCTGAAATTATGATTAATAGTTTTTTTATCAACAGATTTTCATATTGTCTTCTTGATTTTACAACTTTTTTATGTTTAAGCTAGCTTTTTAAAATTAATTTTTGTAGTTACACATTATAGAGAATAATAGGTAGCTCTGATGAAATATGTGAAAAGTCATGTCATAAAATTAGTCCCCAGAGTCCAAAAAAAGTATTTCTTGTTACAAAGCTACTGGCTTTATAATGCTCTTAGTTTTGAACATCTTGGAGCTACAGTGGAATAAGGTTGAGTGAGTGTGGCTGAAGGGGGGGGATGAATTTGATATTTTTTTTAGTCTTCTCATTCTTTTTTCTTTACAGATAAAGAACACTTGTGATTTTTAAATAATGCTTTGAGTATGGCACCTTAATATTTTTCTTGAGGTATCTTTAGCCAAAAGATCATAGGATTTAGAGCTAAAAGGAACTATAGATATTATCTAATTCGACTCCCTCGGGGAACTAAAGCTGAGAGAAGTTAAGCAACTACTCGTGTCATATAAGCATTAAAAGAAGTGGAACTTAAAACCAGGTCATCTCACTCTAAATCCAGTGCTCTTTTCTACTATACTATACCAGCTCTAGATGAGAAAACTTTGGGACAAAAAATGTATATTCTCTAAATTTAAAAAAGGATGAGGCCTGTACTCATTTCTGTTATCTACAGACATTATTCATTTCCTTGATTTTCATGTGAATTTTTTCCAATCATAAAGTATAAATATATAGTTGTTTACAAATATCAGTGTTTAAAGATGGGGTGTTAAACTAAAAAAGTTACAGGTTAGGCCTTTTTTTACTTTGTTCAGACATCAGAACATTGAGAATGTTAAAAGAAAGCACTGGGTCTGGAGTCAGAGGACGTAGGCTTAAGTCCCTGTTTTGCCTCATAACTGTTTGTATGATCTTGGGCTTGTCACCTCACCTTTCAGGGCCTTGGTATCCTTATCTGTAAAGTAAGTAGTTTAGACTAATGATCTCTAAGAAAACATTCCTTCTAACTCTAAAAATGTTATGATTAAAAAGCAGGTTGGGAAGATCTTTAGTTTTAGTTCAATTTCATATTTTAACTATAGTATTTATAGTGTTTATGGGTTAGTATATACATTAGTTTTTCAAGTGATTTTTTTATTTTATTACTTTTTATAGATAATCTGCAAAATGGCTTCGATGCTAAGCAAAAGCACAGTTGAACGCCTGCTACTTCCTCGATTTTGTGAATTATGTGGTGATGGGAAACTCTTCCAAGTTCGGAAGGTTGGAATATCTTGTTTCAAACATAATATATATTAGATTTAAAATTAAATTATTCTACAATTTCTTGACTAGATAGAAATGATCTGGTTTAAAAACAGATTCGTCCTTTAATAGAATGCATAAACTATGTTTTTTAGTTTTCATTGTAAATTAATAGAAATAGGAAGATACCATTTTATCTACACAGATGAGATCATTGTTTGAAGGCAAACTGAAAGCAGTTTGTAAAAGGGGGTTTGAATTAGGTATTTACTGCATTCCAATGATGGATGGGAGCAGCTTAAGCATACTCTATTTCTAGATATCTGGAGATCTCTTGTAATCCATTTCTGTGTTCTTAGCCCATAGACTCCTGCCCTCCATGAAAACTATTTATCTTCTCTGGATCTTGAACCAGTCTCTTCAAATCCATCTCCCTGCTTAATCAGGAGGGCCATTGGATTCACCATGTGTAGGGAATAAAAGGGGGCTATATTTTGTCATTATTGATGGCAATACACGTTTGTGCATGTGAGACTGATTAGATTGTGAGAAAAAAGATTATATTTTTACAAATCTTATTCTTTGGTATGTTTTTTTTTTTTAATGGAGGTGGGAAGTTTTAAATTAGGAACATCTACTACGTACTTGTGGATACTCAAGTTCTTATTGGCTGACTGATAGAAAAAAATATACTCTTATTTGTAGTTCCTGCTTGCTTGTTTGCAATTTTTTCTTTTAAGAACCAAAGAAAGTACATTTCAGCCAGCTAAAAGTAACAGGTAATAATACTTTTTCCTTACCCCAGGTCTGTGCTACAAATTTTGGGGATGTCTGTAGTGCTGTTGGACAAGAAGCTACTGAGAAATTTTTGGTATGTGACATTTAAATAAAAGTAATTTCTAACTTAAAATACATTTTATATTTATGTTGCATTTTAAAATGGAATGAACATTTAATTTTAAATCCTAAATTGACATTCCTCAATTTAAAAAGTTAATATTTTCAAGGCATTTGGTTACTGATAAGTAGAATATATGCATCTTGGTGGCAAGGAGAGTCTTACCTTTGTAATTATATCCTCAGCACTTAGAATAGTGCCTAATGCAATAGGTGCTTATTAAATGGCTTGGTAGTTGATTGACTAAAAGTAAAAGAAACACCATCTAGTAGAATTTAACAGAGTGAATGGAATATTTCACATTTCAAATTAATGTTAATTTTTTTCTTTTACTTTTATCTTGAGAAGCTTATTTGTGTTTTGTTTTAAAGTCAGGGAATTATCTTGCTGCCTTGACTTTGAATTCTTATATGAAGGTTTGTACACCATCTTTGTATCCAACATAATTGAATGAAGCATAACAATGAATCCTTCCATAAGTGAGCATTATTTCCATAGTTAAATTTATTTCATTATTATAGTTAGGAGGGTGAAAAAAAAAGCTACCCAATAAATAATCATTGTGTATATTTTCAAAGGAGTTTTTTTTTCTGATAAGCTTAGACAAATTATGACTGAAATTAGTAATGAGAATTTATTCAAAATTGTTTTTACTGATATTTTATTGTTTTCTTTGCCATGAATTTTTTATTTAAGAAGCAGAAATAAATGCAAGCAATCTCTTGCAATAAAGTAAATTTGAGTATTTCTGTTCCATTTGTTCTGGCAGATCCCAAAGTTTTTTGAACTCTGTTCTGATAGTGTTTGGGGAATGCGGAAAGCTTGTGCTGAGTGCTTTATGGCTGTGTCCTATACCACTTCATCTGAAATTCGAAGAACCAAACTATCTCCTCTGTTTATCAATCTTATCAGTGACCCTTGTAGATGGGTAAGTTGAAGGAAGTACAGATTAACATGGTTAAAGTATTATATAAATATTTGACTTATGTCTTTCATGACTAAAAACTAACCAGAAGGCATAGGTCTTCAACTTGGCTTCCAAATTCATGGCCATGGCTTTTGTATTTTGGGAAATTGAACCATTTGTCTTCTTTCAGCAAAATCTGTCACATACACACAAAAAAAGATTCTGCTTTGATGGTGATGGTACTCTTACTGTTAGCTTGCTTTCTTTTTCACTTAAAGTTAGCCTTTTGAGTGTCGTAGAAGGAATACTTTGCTACCTTTTGGAAACTTGTAAGCAAATTTCATACTCAGCATAGTGAAGAGCAGGCTTTTCCTCCTTCCAGTTTTTCCAGTTTATCTCCTTCCTAGCATGACATACACACGTCCTTGATGAGGATTTGTTATTGTTCCTTCTTATTTTGAAAGCAAATAGAAAGAAACAACAGATTATCTCTTAGTATTATCCCCTTGAATGATGGTATGCTAGATGTTTCCAGTGCATTCCTTTACCAGTAAAGGAATTTTTTAGGCCATAAGTGATGTAAAGCTAAAGGGTTTTTATTCACAGGTAGCCATGCATTCATAGGCAGATATATATACACTCCCTCCCTCTTTGTATGTATCTGTGTGTCTGTGTGTCTGTGTGTGTGTACTTTTATGTCTTTCCCTTTCCAAAATGTCCTAATAGACTAGATCTGGAGACCTTTTTTTCTAGTCCTGACTCTGCCATCCATTAAGTGATTTGAGTTCAAACACTTCATTTCCCTGAACCCAGTTTACTCATCTTGTAAAACGTGAGGTTTGGACACAGTGACCTATAAGGTCCTTTCTAGCTCTTAGATACTAAAAAAATAAATTGCAGAAGGAAATGAAAATATTAATTAAGAACTAATATAATTTTGGTATAACAAAAGTTTACTGATAACTGTTATGTTAGAGATCTTGGGAGAGGGAATCAAGAATCAAGGTATAGAATTGTTATTTTTTTTTTCTTGCATCCAAAGAAATAAGAATTGGACTCCTTATTTCATATTCGATGATTTAGGGGCCACTTACTCTAACCCCTATGAAAAAATGTTAAATTGTGTTGAATGAATCTGATAGGAGCCCTAAGCAAGATGTTGCTACAAGGAGGTCACATTTCATTTTCTCATTTTGTTTTGTTACAGGTACGTCAGGCTGCTTTTCAGTCTCTTGGTCCATTTATTTCTACCTTTGCAAATCCTTCTAGTGCTGGTCTTTATATTAGAGAGGATGGAACCCTAAGTATCCGACCACCAGCACAGGACATCACTCCCACTTCTGGCTCCACAGGCAGTTGTGTCAGTATCACATCATCTTGGTAAGCCTGAAGCTGTCACCATGTTTATTTTCTGTGTAAACAGTTAAGATTAGCTGTGACGTTATATACAAAATGGATAATTTGAGCTTTCATTATTTAAAGAAGTATATTAATTTTAGTGAGATATAATGTGGCTGGGTGTATAGAGAGTTACCCCCACAGTCAGGAAAACCTGTGTTCAAGTTCCACTTCAGGTTGTGTGACATACATACTGGTTATGTGATCCTGGGCAAGTCACATAACCTCTTAAGTGTTCCAGGCAATTCTTTAAGACTTTCAGTTGCATGTTAGGAGCATTGGTAGAGGGAGTTCCTCACTGGAAACTTGCTACACCAATGAAATTATAAGTCTGATAAAAAAAAATTTTAAAGGTTTTAAAACAAGGCTGTTTTACTGTAAGTAACAAAGTGATTACATATTGTAAGTTTCTTTGAAATAGTCATTGAGATGAGAGTTGAAATAATTTAGAAAGATATTGTCCCCTTCACTTTTTAGTTATAGGAAATCTTGTAGATTATATGAACACAAGGGTAAGAGCCCCAAACATCCTGGAACATTGTGATGTATAATGTGTTGTCTTTTGTATACAAAAGTGATATTTCAAATTAGATAACTTAGCAGACTGCTTACCTATTGATGATGGATTATTACACTTGTATCTGTTTTGCAAGTAATGGTGGTGGATTGTTATTGATTTTTTTATTAATGATTTTGCATCCTATCCCTCATATTACCATAAGCAGACACAGGGTTATAGATATAGGCTGTGAAGTTAAGCTTTATAGAAAATTTAATATATAACTACTTCTCCCATAAATATTTTAATGTATGATAGAGATCTGGCATCTTGTTGGAGATCTGTGATTTTACTAGTAAGGGAACTCCCTCAAGTTGTCATCCATCTGTAACTTAGTAAGTCTTAGGGATTTGCCTGAGGTCCACAGAGGTTAAACCATTGCCCATGGTTACCAATAAGTTTCAAAGGTGGGATTTGTACCTAGTTTTTCCTGTCTGCAAGTCCAGTATTCTACCCTCTCTACCCTGCCCTCTCTCTCTAATGAGAATATAGAATGATTGAAGTACAAAGGTAGTCCAGGATTATTTTAGGCAAGGCTTTCACCTCTATTCTTCTCTAATCTTTTGTACCAAGTGGGCCTAGCAACATGATTGACTGTTTAGAGTTTCAACTTTAATATATATTTTAAATATATTTAATATGCTCAGTAGTGTGTGTGTGTGTGTGTGTGTGTGTGTGTGTGTGTGTGTGTGTGTGTCTTCCCCCTTTTCCTGGCCCAAAGAGATCCAGTGGTAGAATGGGGAAGAGAACTAAAGAAGGGAACTAAAGAAGGAAGACAGAGACCTTAGTGGATAGACATTTCAGTGTTACCAGAGCCATATGCTTTTCAGGGTGTTAAGTTGTTTGTTTGTTTGTTTGTTTTTCCCTCTTCCTCCCATTTTCCTAGTTCAGGAAATCCTGAACACATAAAACCAGATTCACTGACTGAAGGAACATCAATTGAAACTAGTAATTTCCTGCATGTTGAAAATTCGCACGTAGGTGGAATAGAAAAGAAAATGGCCTGCCCTGCTAGCACTGAAGAAGAGCTGATTCAGAGCTGCCAGAATGACAGTTCTTGTGCAATCAAGGATGCTAATGATAGTCAAGTAAACAACTGCCAGGGACTGAAGAAAGCTTGTTCAGGAAGTTCTGAGGACGTATTCAATAATTTTCTTTACTGGCGCACACCTCTCCCAGATATCAGCCAGGATTTAGAACTGCTTCAGACCAAGAATGAGCAGCAGGACGAAGGATGCTGTATACCAGACACTGTGTGTAAGAACTGTGTTGCCAGTAGTGAAATTAAAAAAGTATTGGAAAGTTTGCAGGAACATATGATGAATGATCCAGATGTCCAAGGTATAAGTCAGTAATTGTGATTTTGTCTGTATGGAATGTGTGAGTACATCTTCCTTCTTCCTGTATGAGAGTGTGTGTGTTTCTGTGTGTGTAGGTGAGGTGAACGTCCTCAAACTAATCACTGCCTGGAAGGTATGATATCTGTGGATGTATGAGTATGTGAGAGAGTATACATGTATTCAATTTGAAGTCAGTTTTAAGTGTAAAAGCATATATGTTTGATAGTACTACTACAGAGTTTCTAGTTTTAACAGTACATCGATCATTAGAAAGAGATGCTAGATAAGAAGGGTTCATAGTATTGTGTACCGTACAAAGTAATTTCTTTACCAGCAGTCCTGTTAGCTAGGTAGTGCCAATATTATCATCCTCTTTACCAGTCTCAGAGACATTGACTTGTCCCTAGTCAAACAGCTAATAAATGTTAGAGCTGGTATGTGAACTTTGGATTTCTCTCTGTAAGCCTAATACTTTTTTCAGCTATAGCATGCTGATTCTGGCGTCCCCTTTTATTAATGATGTTTCTATTCATTGTTGGAATTAGAGAATAAATTTTGCAGTCTGCATGTTCATTATCAAAACTCACTCCATTGTCTTAAGTAATTTAGTATTTGTATTCTTGCTTGGATTAGAGAAATCTGAAAAAAAACCACTCAGCAACTTATTCATGTAGAAAGAAGGATTTTTATGGTGTGGTTTTAAGGGGATATTATGGAAATCTGTATAGATTTCTTCCTTTCCCTCAAATTTATAAAGGAAATAAACTAAATATAGTATATCACCTTTAAATAAAGAAATATCATTGAATATATATTTGTTTTGTAAATCTTTGGATCTGTTGAATAAACTTAGAAGAAAACAAATTCTTTTCACATAGCCATACTTTTAAACAACCATTGTGGATAGACTGCTCTGTCAGTACTAGGATGACCTGAATTCAAGTCTTGCCTTTGGCACATCCTGGCTGTGTGACCTGGACAAGTCTCTTAGCCTCTCTGCTCTAGGTTGCTCTTGAAGCTAGAGTTGCAAAGAAGGTGCCAACCCACATAGTAGAGGTTTCCTCATTGAGGAGTTCCTTTTTCCAATGAAATCAGTATCATTACTAGTCCCTATTCCTACACATTTTGACCAAAAAAAATACGCATGAAACAAAATTGTAAAAACCACTGCAACTTAGAAGAGTTAGCAAACAATTTTTGTGTGTATGTACAGAAAGTTGTGTAAAACATTTTGATTTTGTTGGATAAAATGTGTGTGGGTAGATAGTCATTCTGATCTTACTTGTAAGAATGACAGTGGGCAAGTCAATAAATTTTTTGAGCCTCAGAGTCCTCATTTTTTTAAATGGAAATAATGATACATCATCTGTTTTCACATGGATATTTTAAGAAAAGCGTCAGTGAGGTGTGACATAAATAGTGATCTTATGGAAGAGCTGTTGCCACGTCACCTCTGCTGTACCAGAAAGGGAAACTTCAGCACAGAGAAAGAGGCTCAAGTAACCTGCCCAGGCGGTGAGAGCCACGCCTAGAAACCCCAAGTCTGTGTTGTTTAAGCAGCAGACTCACAGCAATAGCGTACAGCACTACTGGGCTCTCAAAAGCAGGGAGGGTCTGAAGGGGAGTTAGAGTTCTTCCGTCATTCTTAAGGTCAAATATATGTATGTATGCATTTCATACTTTTGGTTTTGAGGTAAGATATTTGTTTCTGAAATTCAGAGTCAAATAAAACAATTAACAGTTACTTAAATCCTTACTGTATTACAGCTCAGGTTCAGGTGTTATCAGCTGCACTTAGAGCTGCCCAGCTTGACTCCATGAGTGATTCTGAAGCTAAAAATACAGAAGAAGCCCGTGAGAAAGTACCCAGTTCAGAGCCTGGCTCTACCGCTGAAAATCAGAACACTATCTCTTCTGCATCATCCCAAAATGAGCTGTTGGTGACCAGGGTAATACAAAGCACAGTGAGTATCTACACTTTCTCTGAGTAATAAAGAGAAACCACAAATCTGCATTACATAAATAAATCTCACTTAGGAAAATAGCAAAGTTGTATTTTATTGTCTAGGTCATTTTTAGGATAACTAAATAATTAGTTGTTAGATAACCATGGATATGTTCCAAAACAGCAAGAGTTGGAGAGGTAAGTTACAAACAACTCCTTCTCTAAAGTTGATTTGAACACTCTTATTTTGTTTTGTTTTTGTTTTTAATGGGGCTAACCACATCAGTCATAAGTCATGGCTAGTAGCACTTAGTGTATTTTAACAATGGTCATGGGTGGATTCACTAAGGGAAAAATTAGAAGGTAATTCTAGTAAATGTTCCAATATCTACTACTTCAACAAGCTTTGTGATAATTTAAAGCAGCACAAGTATTTTCAGAGGGGAAATATTTCAGTGAAAAACAGTTACCATCAACACCCTGGAATTTCATCTCATGGGCTGCATCTATCAAATCAGCCTTGCCCTGGCCATTGCTTCTCCAAAAGCGCCTTTTCTAGGACTCTCCTGGTATGAAGAGATGGATTCCTGTTACTTCTCAGGACCTCATTAGCTCCCCTTAAACTAGTCTGATCCAGGATATTTACTGGATGTTTTACTGGAGGCAAAGGGATGCCTCAAAATCCAAATTACAGTAGAGCAAAACCCAGTTCAGTTTAACAAACATTTACAAATGTCTACTGTTGTGCCAAGGCCCTAAGTTAGTTTTCCCCGCTTGCTGGAACGTAGTTATGTGATTTCCGTTAGCTTACACCAAAGAAGGCATCTGTGTTCTCTAAGCATATCTCTGTGACAGACCACAGGTCTGTGGATCCAGTATCACAGGTTTTATCGTCTTTATTCATTTAGTCACTTTACATTAATCATATAATCTACTTGGTTTGCTCGTATGCCAGATACCTGAAAAGTTTTTGACTTTTATAAAGGAAAACCATTTTGAAAATTAATCGTTTTAAAAGCATAGATATTCTTTTTAAAATAGTCTTTGATTGGTATAAGACTCTAGTTTCTGGTTTCTGGCTTAAGTTAACATTTCCAAAAAATAGGTATGACAGCCCATTTTTTAGCTATAATGACCAAAATGTGGCTTTTAAAATAGAAAGTTTCCTTTTGCATTTATCTGCCTAGAAAATAGAAGTATTCAGCCTTCTTTTATCACATATAAAAATTAAAATGATTGGTTCCTCAAAAAAGTTAGCAGTTTTGAGCTCTCTTTGAAAAAAAGAAATTAATACCTGAAAGAAACTTGGTGTTAGGCCATAAAGTTGGTTCCTGAGTCAGCTTGTTAGAAAATTTAAACTTCCTATACTATTTTAAAAGATTCTTCTAGTTAGTGATAAAATTTTCCCAAAGATAGATAATTATGATGAGAGTATGATTGCAGACTAATTTTTAAAACTTTTCTACAATAGCCTGTATACTTAATAGGTTACTATTATACACAATATAAAAACTATTACATAATATACATTTTCATTTTCATTTTAGAGAGAACAATTATTCTTGAATGGCAGATTTTGTTGTGATTGACCTTATTTATCCTAGAGAAAATTAGAACTTAAGTGATCATTTCAAAATATTTCTTTTACCCAGTAAACGGTTAGGAAACATCTCAAGAATACTTCGGCGGGGGTGGGGGGGGGGCGTTAAAGCTTCTCACTTTATATTTCAAAATGATGAAACAATTCAATTTGTTTACTACCCCCCAAGCACTGTTAGACTGTAGATAGAAAGAAAAAAACTAGTCGCTGTTCTTGCATGACACTTAGATCTTTTTCAGGGAAAACAACGTTATGAGCATATTCTGAGTTTCCTTTTAGCATGTAGGAGCAGCGTTGTCAGGATCCATTATGCTATGAGAGCATGACATTTCAAGTGTAAATAAGAAATAACTGTTACATTTGAAGGGGAAGATCATTTGATTAAATGTGGGATCAGAGACCAATATTGCCACTCTAGTTCTTGCAAGTTGTGTTAACATAACAAAGATTTTATATTCAAAGTATACATACATAGGAAGATGTGTGTGTGTATAACAAAAATCAAGTGAACACACTTTATGAACTATGCCATTTTTACTGAAATTCAAGTATACTCTTTCTACATCATCTGTCTAGATCAAAGATAGATAACCTTTAGCACTTGCCACTCTCTGCTGTTATGTAAAGTTAGTTTTGTTTCTCTTCTTCCTTTCCTTGGTCATTCCTTGCCATAATTATTCATTTTAGGCCTCAGGTAGTTCTTAAACCTTGTGATAAAGACTTTTAGTGTATTGTCTATTTTCATTATAGACCTTTTCACAGTATTAATAACAGTACACAGTTCTGTAAATTTAACTTCTGAGAGATGCCATGGATTATCAAATGACACTCTAAGGGCATTAATTTTTTAGGGTATTATTTTGTGTCGTCATTAGAGTTCTCTTAATGGAAGGATAGTTTGAATTCCCTTGTTTTAAGAGCAGATGTGTAACAAGTTCAACTTTTTAGGATTCTGAAAAACATCTTAATGGAACCAGTGAACATTTACAAAAAGAACAGAAATCTGACCCAACCCCATTTGAAGACGATAAATCTAAGTTACAGGTTAGTAAAATAATACCTATGTGTCTTGAGAAGAAAATAAGAGTCTGCATTTAATTTCCCAGGAGCTTTGTCTAAGATGGTTTTTCCTAAATTTAATATTATTCAGCTAACATTCATTATCCATTTTGGTTTATAAACTCAAGTTGCCAACTTTCACTTTTTTCTACCTTTTAAAAAAAAGTGTTAATAAAGAAAATGATCTGCAGAATTCAGCATAATATTTTAGTAAGCAAAAAGAATATAATTGAGTAAAAGCAGTTTTGAAAACATTCTTAAATTTTTATCAAGCTTTTGATTCAGACCATTTTCGACTGACCTGTTGATAACTGACTGTCCTACTGGACTGTGATTGGCTACTCTGTCTTCTGGGCAGACTTCTTGAATGAATTTATTCCATAATTTATTTTATTTTTGTTGTCGTTCAGTTGTTTTTAGTGGTGTTTGACTTTTTGTGACCCATTTGGGGTTTTCTTGGCAAAGGTACTGGAATGGTTTCCTTCTCCAGCTATTTTTTTAGTTGGAGTCATTCAGTTGTTTTGATGGTGGTAAAAATAAAGAGAATATTGTCCCCCTATAATGATAACTAGCTGTTTAGCAGTACTTCTTGATCACTCTCTATGTGTAGAATAGTGTGTTAAAATCTGAAGGTGGAAGATACAGGATATATATATCTACATAGATATAGATATAGATTAGATATAGATATAGCATGAGATGAACTGACCTGAATTAGTGCTAATCAACTATTGTAGTATGCATTTGCTTTTCAGACGTTCTACTAGTTTTAAATATGGAATAAAAATTAGCAAACAGTGTCTTGATCCTTCAGCCAATCCAGAGTAAATGACATATTTGCTAAGAAATGAATGAAATATCCAGCATAGGACTGAGTGGACCTTGGAAAAGGAAATGTCATTTGTTCCTATGAAATTTCCCTAGGATTGGCCTCATTTCCATGTTATGAATTATATGTGATGTTTATTAATATAGTTTTAAAATCAGTTCTGAGATATTTTGTCAGTTTTTCTCTCTCTCATTTTCTAGGATATAATACCTCAGCCATTACTAGACCAGTACTTGTCAATGACTGATCCAGCAAGAGCTCAGACTGTTGACACTGATATAGCCAAACATTGTGCTTACAGTCTCCCTGGAGTGGCTTTAACTTTGGGGAGGCAGAACTGGCACTGCCTGAAAGATACATATGAAACACTGGCATCAGATGTACAGGTAAATGTAGAATTTTCAGAAGAACATGCAGATTTCAATTTCAAGAACAATTTCAATTAAAGGACTTTATGGTTAACTTGTATATGAAAAGATAAAATTAATGTGAATGTATATATTCTAACAAATTATACATTCAGATAGAATCTGAGCATTCTATTTAATTTTGTCCCATGAAGGTAATTTAAGTTAGATTTTAGAATATATTTGGTATTCATTTTATTACTTTTGTTCCCTATGGATAGTGGAAGGTACGTCGGACACTAGCCTTTTCTATTCATGAGCTAGCTGTAATTCTTGGAGATCAGTTAACAGCAGCTGATTTGGTGCCAATATTTAATGGATTCTTAAAGGATTTAGATGAAGTACGCATTGGAGTTCTTAAACATCTCTATGATTTTCTAAAGGTAGGAAGAAATGTATTTTTTACTTTGGAAGTTTCTACATAAAATATCAAACATATTTTATGTCACTGAGCAGTTAAATTTTTTTCTTCTTGCAACTTTCCTAGAAAATTTCAGTGCTAATAAAAACCTTAGTGTCCATTTTATGGCCAAGGAAACTGAGGTATAGAGAGATTAAATAACTTACCTGTGGTCACTGTCACATATATTCCAGTTCTCCTTCCTGTTTCTCCTCTTTTAAAAAAAAGATATTTTCAAAGATAAAATCAAAGATAATTTATTATTTTGAAAATGGGCTTGGTAAAAAACATTCCTCTGAATCTAAATTATTAAATAGTCCTTGATGTGAACTTTGTCATTCTATACAAGCTTAAGAAAAATATTCACGGGAATATTTTAAAATATATTTAGATGTTGTCCATCACCTACACAAGAATCTATACCTACACACATAATTAAAAGAATGCATTAGATTGAGAATCAGTGCACCAGGGTTCAAATTCTGACCTTGCTAATTATTATTCAACCTTCAGTAAGTCAAATAATCTTTCTTAGCCTTAGTTGTTTTCTTTTTTTTTTGTAAAATGAGAGGTTTGGATTAGATTATGTAAACTTCCTTCCAGTTTTAAGTCCCATATTTGAAAAGAATAAAAAAGTATTCCTAAGTACAGCAGCAGTTAGTTAACAATATTTATTCACTGTTGCTATAATACACCTTACAATGGAAATACAAAATTTTTGTCCCTGAGGAATTTAGTGATTTATGCTAAGTATGTATTGATGTCTTTGGAAATATTGTCATTTTTTTTTAGTTGCTTCATGCAGACAAGAGGAGAGAGTATCTTTACCAACTTCAAGAGTTTGTAGTAACTGACAATAGTAGGAATTGGAGGTTTCGATATGAATTAGCAGAGTAAGTAAAAATTGCTGATATATATGAAATGGTAAATTCAATTTGGATAATGCTTAATTTTTACACAATCCTTGAACTTAACCACATAGTTTAGCAGGAGTCTCTTCTACACCCATTTCTCACCAGTAATCTACCTTTGCTTACAGACCCCATTGAAAGGAGAACTCATTATCTCTTAGGGCAGTCTGTTGTACTTTTGGTTAGTTCATATCATTAGGAAATTTCCCCTTAAATCAAGCCTGAATCTGATTCTTTGTAACTTTCATCCTTTCTTTCTAGTTTTGTCTTTTCAGATCAATCAGAACAAGTTCCTTCCCTCTTTTACAAGTCTTCCTTCCAGGTCTTCTGTTGTCCGAGCTAAATGAACTCAGTTCTTTCAACCAGTTCTCATATAACTACCTTCTTCAGTCCTTTTTCTGTTCTAGTTTACCCCTTCTGGGCATGCTTCAGTTTGTCTGTGTCTTTTTCCTAAAATGTGGTGCCGGTAACTGAACCCTCCAGCTGTAGCTCAACTAAGACTTAGTAGAGTAGAACTGTTTCTTCCTTCACTCTAAATGTAGCCCAGGGTGGGGAGAGCTTTTTTGGCTACAGTGTCACACTCTTGACTCATTGAGTTTACAAGCTACTAAAACCTCTAGATCTTTTTTTTTTTAAACAACAAGGAAGCTTGTATTATACAAAAAGCTCTTTGCTTCAGTGTTGTCTTTAATTTATGTCAGCTTACAACTCCTCAAACATAATAGGAAAAGATCTTTTTTTTAATAGAATTTTTGTCTAGTGACACCTCCCCATCTTATATTTTGAATTTGTTTTGTATTGCCCAAGTGATTTAGATTTATCCTTATTAAATTAATCCTCATTTAGTCTGTCATTTTTAGTAATTTTACAACTTATGTTTTCTAAGCAATAAGTAGTGTTTTTAGTGAAGTTACGCAAGTTTTTATTGAGGAGGTTTAAACTATGAAATAAACAAATCTTTTAATGTGTCAGTGCCCCCGAGGCAGTTCTGTAAGACTATTATGGTGCTGATTTGCATATCAGCAGCAAGTTCTTCACTAATAGTTCACTCACCTGCTGAAATCCTAGGTTTAGGAAATAAAAAACAAAAAAATTAGGCAATAAGACAAATTCTTCTTGTCAGAGATGTTCAGGACGTTTGGATCCTGGAAATGAGTCCCAAGTTAGATTTACTTCATTGGATACTAGAACTTTTCTTTCCAAAGCTATCTTTTTAAACCAATTTATATTTATCATAATATTTTCTTAATAATGGGAAGAGATTCATTCCCTTATAACTGAAGAACGAGTTGTTGTCATTTAGCATTCACAGGGTGTTTGGCCTTGATACTGGATACAACTGTGTTAACGTTAACTAAAAAAAATAAGAAGAATGACAGTGTGACAGAAAGATAAGGCATAATGTAAACATATAAAAGTATTTCCCACAGTGACTTATTCTGTTACCACTAGAAGAATTAATGAAAATGCTATTTTGAGTCATTTTTGTTCTTACTTAGTCTTTTGTTTCAGTCATGTCTGATTCTTTGTGACCCCCTTTTAGGGTTCTCTTGGAAAAGATACTGGAGTAATTTGCCATTTCCTTCTGCAGCTCATTTTCTAGATAAGGAAACTGAGGCAAACAGGGCTAAGTGACTTGGTCATGGTCACACAGCTAGTAAATGTCTGAGGCTGGATTTGAATTCAGATCTCCCCAACTCCAAGGCTGCCACTCTATCCACTGCACCACCTAGTTGCCCCCATTTTGAGTGATATTACAGCATACGACTTTTGAAAGGCCTCCACTGATTCTAATATGGGACATTAAAAAATTCTCATGGCTTTGTGTACTTTCCAAAGATTGGGTTTAGTTTTCACGTTGTGTTTCTAGAGTAGTGTTTTTGGAACAAAAAAAATCTAAAATAGGTAGCTGCAAATGTTACAAAAACTTCATGACCTCTAGTGGTGATATTTCAAAACTTGAATGTAGCTTTTCTTCAGCAGCACTTCATCAATGATTACTTCTCTTTGTTGTGATTGGTTTCCTGTAATTTTGAGTTTTATTGTTAACAGTAGGTTTTCATCCCATGTAATCTCTGACCACAAGATACTCTGTGATTTTTAAAGAAACTAAAACTACAGGTGTGAAATCTTTGTCCTATGCCTGATATTGGAGATCATTGTCCAGAAATTGTTCCTTTTGATAGTTAGTATACCTTGATTAAGCATCTCCTATGTCCAAGGTATTCTTCATCTTCTGACATGTAACTAGACACAGGGATTTATGGTTTCCAGTGCTCCTTTTTTCCCCCTAATTGCTTCTCATTTTTCCTTCTTTTAGCTATTTTAAAGATTGATGTTTCTTTTCACGCTTCTTTCTTACTCTTGAAAATATTGAAAGGTTTGGACCAGATTTTCTTTTCTTTTTTTTTTTTTGATTAATTAAATTTTGCATTTTCAAATTCAAAATTTGTATTCTCACTCCCTCTCCCCCCCTCCCAATGTGTGTCTATCTGTCTATAAACACACAAAAATATGTCTCAGTCTGTACTGTAAGTTTGTCACCTCTCTAGCAGGAGGTAGGTAGCATGTTTCATCTCATGTCCTCTGGAATTGTGGTTGGTCATTGTGTAATCAGAATTCTTAAGTCTTTCAAAGTTATCTGTCTTTACAATATTGCTATTATTGTATAAATCGTTCTCCTATTTGTGAGGAGCATATTTTCTTAGCCAGCTTTATTTTGAAGCATAGTAGCAAATTTTTCTATTTTACTTGAACTTAATCTTGCTAATTTTAAACCCTTTATGTGCTTTGCCATACATGGGAAAACATAAGAGTGGGGTTTTAATTTCCATTTGAAAGAACATTAAGGATATAATGAGATTTCATAATTTTGATATTGCCTTTAATAGAAAAATACATATTTCTCTTGGGCATGGTAGATTTGTACACTTAACTGTCCAACTTTTCAGTGGTGTTCAGTTATTTCAACTCTTCCCTCCACCGTGGCTTGTCTGAAGGAAAAGTAAGAGAAGTGACTAGAGAATTAATTTTTCAAAGATAATCAGTTTTTCTGTTTCAGACAACTGATCCTGATATTGGAACTCTACAACCCCAGTGATGTTTATGACTACTTAATGCACATTGCACTGAAACTGTGTGCAGATAAAGTTTCTGAAGTCCGATGGATCTCCTTTAAGCTAGTAAGGGAGTGTGTGTGTGTGTTTGTTTTTCTTCTGTGCTTCTAAAACCACAAATATTTAAACATTTTCTGTTTAACTGCCATGATTTGTACACTTCATATAGAATGTCACTGTGCAAAACATCTTTTCATAAAACATTTTTCAGTGATGGGAACTGCGGAGAAATAATTTGATATGTTTATACTAATTACCTACTGTTCTTTTAAAGTTAAATTGGCTTTACATTATGAAATAGTTTTGAATAAAAATAGCTAAGAGAGGAGCTCTTGTGGAAATAATAATATTGTTTTCTGTGAACCTATATCAGTGAAACATTAATAGAAAATAATTTTTGAAGTAGCAATTTACTAACATTTTGATAGTAAAGAGCCTACGTCAATTATTGTTTAAGTGAAAATGTTTATAAACTTGAAAAGACAGATATGTATCATATATTTTTTAAATTGGATATTCCTTTTGTGAATTTTTATTTTTATGGAGCATTTTTTCTTTCAATGTCTTACAACTTAAGATGATAATCTTCTACTGTGCTTGTAATCAATTAAGAGAGGAAATATTATATAAAAAGCTAGAGCAGTATTCCAGCTTTTAATCTGTTCTTTTAATCTTTTCCCAGGTTGTGGCAATTTTGCAGAAGTTCTATTCAAACAATGCAAGTGCATTGGGGTTAAATTTTATCAATGAACTCATAATAAGATTTCGACATTGTCCCAAGTGGGTTGGAAGGCAAGCATTTGCATTCATTTGTCAGGTTAGCATACATTTTTTGATCCAATACGTACAAGTATTAGATGTTGATAACTTTTTCATAGTTATAGATTGTTGAAGTTTATAACAGACACTTTAGTAATAATGTAGTCTAGCACCCTACCATCCCCTCTTCTTTTATTACAAACCAAAGCTTACTAAATTAGGCTATGAGGTAACCTATTTAGTTGTAGTAAATCTGTGACTATTACTATGTAATGCATTTCTGTGTTGAATTTGGTTTATTTGATTTGGTATCTTTATTTGGTTTGAACTAAAGTCCTCACCTTTTCAAATGTATTTCTTCTTTCCCCCGTCCCCCATTAGCCTTTTGTTAAAGCTAGTGATTGTGTTTGTCAGGAGGTTTTTGATGATGATATTTAGATATAACAGACTATACCTAATTTCAGAAAAATTTCTGTTGCTCAAGGAATTATATATATGCTTGCTATGTAAATGTGAGATGTCATGTCAACATAAAAACTTTATCTGGCATTTTTTATGGTACAAAGTTCATGGGGGGAGAGAAAATAGCTTACATTAACAATTTGCCTTTTAACTTTTATTTTTTCATAATCAGAGGTGAAAGACAAAAAAAAATAGTGCCTCTGGGTAACCTTCCGAGGTATTAGATGAGTTGTACTTGTGGTGATCAACTATATATAACAAATTTGGATAATTTAATAGCTGAATATCATAATTCTCCACAGTACTATTTACTTTTTTAAGTAAGAAATGCACCCTAGAAAGAATCTTGGCTTAGAAGTTCACAAAGAGCTGGATTCCCATCCCAGTTCTATAGCTTATTAATATGTGACCTAGCAAGTCATAATTGCCTCTCTTAGCTTTAATTTCTTCATCCATAATATATATAGTATTCGTCCTGGTGTACCTCAGAGGAGCATTATGAGGAGTTTACGTGAAAATGTAAGGTGTTACTGCTATTATTATGTATTATGCATTTGGGCTACTAGTTTATTATGGTGCATATTTATAAATTTCAATGTAAATAGTAAAATGTTTCTAGAAAATGTGTTGAAGTTTTAAATTAAAACACATGCACAGCAATACTCAAGAAAAGTCCTGATTTACAAAAGAATTTTTCATAGAAAATGTGGGTTGTAAACATGAGCTTCTATTAATGGTATGGATTACTTGTATGTATATTTTTTTTTCCATAGGCAGTAGTAAGAGAGGAGTGTATACCTGTAGACCAGTTTGTGGAGCACCTACTTCCCAGTCTTTTAAGTCTTGCTTCTGATCCTGTGCCAAATGTAAGGGTTTTGCTAGCCAAGGCCCTAAGACAAACACTACTGGAAAAAGGTATGTTAAATTCTTAAAAAAAAATGAGTGACTTAGCACTGCTTATGCTTAAAGAGGCAGTTTGGTATAGGAGAGAAACTGTAGGGCAGGAATATAGCTGTGTGAATTTGGGCAAATCATTTTCCTTTCTGAGCAGTAGTTTCAAATTGCATGTCCATCTCGCAGCTTCTTTTGAATTTTAAAATGAAGTGAGAGATGTGACCACAAAGCACTATATGAATATAGGTTAATACAATGCATTAATATTCTCTGTAGATTCATTGTTTTATTTTGTTGCCATTCAGGCATGTCATTTTGTTGTATGCTCTGTTTGAAGTAAAAGAGAACATTTCATTTCTTTAACAAAGGCAAATGTCTATATTATTGACCATTAGGTCAGCAAAGATAACAAATATAGTTCGGTCTTGTTGCTGGGGAATCATTATGCCCACCAATTTTTAAATTTTAAATCTAAAATGATCAATAGGAAAGTTGTCTTGAACTGGTGTCCACCATCCACATAGAACTTAGTAAAAATATATTTTTTGACTGTGTCACCCTGTTGGTCCAGGCTGGAAGTTCAGGAGCCGTTTCTTGGCCCAATCCCACTCTGATTGCCATAGTTTTGACCTGCTCTAATTCTGACCTGGGCTAGTTTGCTTCTTCCTTAGGCAGACTGGGGACAGCCCCTCTGCATGCAGGAGATCATCATACTGGTCTTGGACTTAGTGTGTTGACTTTATTGGCTTAGCCCACTTCAGCTCACAACTCGTAAACTCAGTTGTTCCACCAGCCTACCCCTCAGGGATTATGGGTGTGTGCCACCACACCTGGCCAAAAATGTCTTTATAATAAATAGTATCCAACAGATTTATTAGTCTTTGCCAAGACTTAAACTTCAGGATGGGGGAAGGGGAAAGGAATGATGAAAGAGGGTTAAGAGAGAATAAGAGTGACATGTTTCTTGTTTTCTTAATGCTAGATTGAATCTTCTTTTAGAAAGTTCTGATCTAGGAGGCCAATTCAGCATTTGAGAGAAGGTATTTCATTAAGAAAACTCATGAAATTAGTGGACCTCTATTTCTATGGTTTAGTTTTTCCAAGAAAAAGTTTTCCTTCGTCATGAGTTTTAATTTCAAAGAATACATCCTATATCAAAACATAGTATATGGCAAACTTGATAAAAACTATAACTTTCTCTTTTTTTCTAGCTTATTTTAGAAATGCTGGTAACCCTCATCTTGAAGTTGTTGAAGAGACTGTCTTAGCTTTGCAATCAGACCGAGACCAGGATGTTTCCTTTTTTGCCACCTTAGAGCCGAAAAGAAATATTATGGACACAACTGCTCTAGAAAAGCAGAATTAATTTGCTTTAAATCTGAATTGTGATTTTACAGTGTTCATATACAGTTTATGGTAACAATGAAGCAGGAGAACTGTTTTGTATCTTCCTGAAGAGAAAAGATTTCTTATATTCATAACATTCACTAAATGAAAACTGTCATCTGCGGCAACATACATTTCATATGGGATGGTTACTTATTTCAGTTCTGCTGTGCCTGCTGTGCTTTTGCCTTCCCCTTAAAAGCTTGATTTTTGTTTAACTTTCTATGAAAATGAGCCAATACTGTGTAGATCTTTTGAGTTTGATGCATAACCAGAATCTTCATACCATCAGATTGCCTGATAGTAATTTTATACCATATTATTTAAAATTATTTTTCATAATAAAGTAGTTTACTACCAGCTTTAAAGCCTGAAGTTTAGTAAACTTGTATATTTTGATGCACTGATACCCCTTTTTTAATATAGTTTATGGTGTTGCATTTTATTCTACCTGAAATATTGTACATATGTGAATAATTCTTTGCCAGAAGAAGATATTAATCCAATGTCAACCTCATATCACTAAAACCTTATAAATACATCATATTCATTTGTACTCTACTTTGTTGTTGCAAATTAGGTCAGTTTGTTTTTGCTTTTGAATATACATAATATTTTCTTAAATGTACTAAAGAAAATATATGACAACTTTTTATATTGTACTTTTTATTCTTATAAATTGTTATTGGAACTTTCTTAAGCACTTGATTATTTCTCACTCTTGCTGCTAGAACTATATTCATAAATGTACACGTTGGCCATTCCCAGAAGCATAAAATTACATAAAATTAACAGTTCATTGGTTATATTAACGCATTTATGAATGTGCAAATAAAATTTCTGATTGAAACGTACGGGTAGTAACTGGCTAGAAGTCAGAAACTATGTAGGTAACTAACATCAATATGCACAATATATGTATAGTGATCAGTGGGGTGGGGTGGGGGACAACATTAAGTACATCTTTACACAAAATCTAGACATAAATGTACAATTTGGAAAAAGAAGAAACTGTTGTATTTGGACCAATTTTCATTAGACGATTATTCTGATTTTTATTATGGTCTATTTACTACAAAAGCCCAAATTTAAATGCATGTATGCCTATGTAAATTTTTGTTTTCTGTTTGAAAAATGAAACATAAGCTAAAGATAAGCATTCCAGTTCGTGTTCAGAGAGTGACCTGCAGAGGGAGTGTAAGTTAGTGCTATATTTCTCTCGTTAGTTTGGAGAGCTTTTTCTGAAGTGACAGAATTTTTTGGCATGCAGGGCTAGTTTTTCTGATTCTTTTTTAGGTCATTATTTTAAAAATAACAACAAAGCCTAAAATTCAATGCAAAGCAATGGTTACGATTCTGGGCTAGGTGGAAAAGAAAGTACGTAGGTTAAAATGTCACACATATTACTGACTTTTGATTTGTAGGAGGACACTTTGCCAATTTTTGTCAAGTACAGGTTAGTACACTAAGGGTACACTTTTTAAAATATGAGCTTTCAAACATCCAATAGAACTAGCTAATGTAAATAGAGATACAATTTTACTGCATAACAAACAATTTTGATTACTTTATTGCCTGGAAATTAAGATTGTTACATTAAGTGAATTGTTAGCCTAGCAGCAAGTAGAATTTGTTTAACTGGAATTTTGCATTTTGTATAGGGTTTAATTTTATATAAAAGTCTACCAGATCATATTTGTATTTTAGTGTTTATAATTTTGCATGATATATATTACATGCTTTTAGAACTTGTAAGTAAAGACATTAGTGTTTTGGTAGATAGTTTAAGCTCTAAAATTCCAGTTGCACATTAAAATTTTTCTGTGATTTAATATGAATGCCTCTCCAATGCAAAATTTTTTTATGACAAGTTTCTCTGCAAAAAGTATTTTTTGTAGTTTTAATATCTTTTCTAGTGCTAATAATATTTGAGTGTTTTTAAATAACTCAAATTTTCTAAATTGTTCTCCCTTTACTTTTCATTTTATTTTTTTTTCTATCATTAAATTTCTTAGCACTGATTGTACTTTTTTTTTAAAAGTGTACATAGATACATGTATTGAGTGTTTGTAACTGATCATCACTTCTAAGCTTCCTGCTTCTATTAGTAGTCTCTTCTTCAATGACTCACTGAAAACATAGTGTTGTTCCTCATGGGATATTTAGTTGAGTGTGTTGTTAAATAGGCCATTTTCTAACTTTTCCAAAATGGAAATATTTCCATTGTTAAATGTTTTTTTAAGCACCTTTCAAACTCCAAAAATTCATTACCATTAAAAACTTGAAAAGTTTTGATATAGCTTTCTAAGTTTGTGTAAATGGATATCTGCATGCATTAGAAGAGGAGGGGGAAATGTAGAACTTTCTAACATCAGGCAATGTGCAGACCTGCTAAAGTGGCTCATCTTTCTAAGGTGTCAGTTTTTTCCTTCATCCTGGAAATATGATTTTTAAGCATAACTAAGGCAGCTCTTTTAGACAAAGTATATTATGATGATTTTAAACTGTATTTACATGTAATTCCTCAAGATGGTTTACTTTGAATTATGCAAAAAGTGTACTTTAAATACTCATGCAGCAAAGGTACATTTTCATAACAGCAGTAAGAATTTAAATTTTACTAGCTAAGGGACGTGAAATTAACATTAGTGGTGCAATATTGTTTGGATACTGTAGAAGATTATCAGGCACTTGTTAATCCAAAGCATGTTAGTCATGTTGCTAAGAATTCAAATTCACTGTTACCTATGTTATATAAATAATATATACATAGCATCTAACAGGATATTGCCCTAGTGACAGAAAACAGTGTTTTAGAGCCCAAATAAGTGGGGACACTCTGGAAGTGCCACTGATTTTCAAAATATAGAATCTGTGTAACTTTGTATTTATCTCAATAAACCTCATGATTGTTCTATGAAATGTATATGTTTTTTTAATAGAAATTTATTGGCCTGTGTTGATAAGAACAGGTACTCAAGTAAATGAACAAAAGCACTGGGGAAACAAACACATGTGCTGAAACCAACAAATCACCTCGAGACTTTATTGTACTGTCTTTAACTTCTACTATTTACTGATGATTTGCCCTCCCTAGCACCAGAGAAGCAATAGGTAATAGATAAAAAGGATTAGGTAAGAGTAGGAAGGCCCAAATTCAAGCCCTGCCTCAGGTACATGACTGAATGACCACGTGGCAGTCACTTGCACATCAGAGCAAGAAATTTCTACCCTAGAAGTGATAAAATCCATGTTGGGACCAAAAACTCAAATAACAAAAATCTCACCCCAAAAGATTTAATCTAGTACTCATATTCTCCCTGTTTTCCTCATATTTGACCTTTACTCTGTGTAGACTATAGTTTTGCTGTTCAGTCTTTACATGGCTGAAATTTATTGTATGTTTTTGTTCCACTTCACTAAACCACTACATATGTCTTCCCATTATTTCTTTGAATACTTCATACTCATTTTGTTTCTTATGGCACAAAAATGCTCTATTACACTCATATGCCATAATTTGTTAGGCCATTCCCCAAATAGGATGCACATACCAATGCTTCAACTCATTTTAATTTCACCTTTTGGGGTAACCCCTCTAATGCTGCAGGTAATGACCACCCATGCTTTCTTATCCTGTGCCCTTGTCAAGCTATGTTCTCCTTTAAGTTATACCCAGTAGGTCTGTGCAACGTGCTGGGGGATTTCTTCCTCTGGATCTTTTAGCATTAAAAAGGTACCAGCGTAGCATGTGATACCCATGTATTCATTCCGTATTGTTGCTACAACTCAGCTTGCCTTTTTTACTTTGTTGTCCTATCTCTGGTATCTTTGGTCACTTTGTTCACAAAATTTATTGTTGGTATTATGTCATAGCCTATTTAGACATACCATGCATCTCTCCAGTACCCTTTGGGTGATTGACAATTTTGATTCTTTGAAGAGTAATATTTCTTGCCTGAGAATGGATTCTATGATTCTTCTGGTGATCCCTTACAGTATCTCCAGAAGAATCATGGAACCATAGATTTAGAACTAGAAAGAACCTTCAGAGGCCTTCTAGTCCAACTCCCTTATTTTATAGATGAGAAACTAAGGCCCAGGTAGCTATGACTTGCTTATACAGGGAATGTCAAAATGGGGATATAAGCCTTTGACCTCTTACTCCAGAGCCAGCACTCTTCATTGCAGTATTACTGTCTCCCTCTCAGACTTAAGGAGTCACTGGGGGTCTCTGAAAGACCTAAACATAGTCCTGCCTGCTCTCTTCCTCCTGTTTAATAATGGACCAATTCATTGCCTATCTGCAGTGTGTGTCAAAGGTATATTGTGATGATGAACCACTTCTGGGCTGTGCATCCAAACGCATGTTCCTCTCCGGACAATCTCCATTCATTTGTTTTTTCCTTTGTGGTTGGTCAGACCAAACTGAATAATTATGGATCTCATTTAAGAGTCTCTGTAGTGTTGCAGGGTTTGATGAAATCGCAAGAGTCAACCCCAAATTAGTATCTGGAGGATATCATCTCTATATAGCAAGGGTTCTTAACTTTTTTTTTTGTCAGCCTCCCCACTGCTTTGGCAGGCTGATGAAGCCTAGGGGCCCCTTCCCCCAAACAATGTTTTAAATCCATAAAATAAAACACATAGAATTATAAAGGAAACCAATCATTGAAATAAAAGTGTGGTTTTCTTTTTCCTACTAAGTTCTTGAACCATATAAAATTTATCCAAAGAAACTTTGGAGCTGTAGTCCGCAGGTACCCCTACCTATAAGGAATCTTTTTTTTTCGTTTGAATTTCTTGCTGGACAGGTTCTATAACTGAAGCAAACAAGTTTGAGCAAACATCTCCCAGGTTAATGCCTACCATGATAATTCAATGAGCATTTATTCAGTGCCTACTGTTTCACTGTTAGAAATCTGAAGTACAGCTAAATCCCTTTACTGAACGAATTCGCATTCTATTTCATTAGAACATCATCAGTTATCTGTTGTTTCTTTAAGGAATCTTGAAGGATCCTAATAGATGCATAGAATCACATCTAGAGTTGTAAATGGCCTCTGGATATCTAGTCCAATCCCTTCATTTTTTAAAAATTTCTTTTCCTTTGTATTTATTTATTTAACATTTTAGTTTTCAGCCTTGATTTTCACAGAGTTTGAAATCCAAATTTTCTCCCCATTTCTACCCTCCCACCCACTCCAAGATGGCATATATTCTGATTGCCTCTTTCCCCAGTCAGTCCTCCCTTCTGTCACCCCACTGCCCACTTTTCTTGTATGGCAAGATAGATTTCTATGCCCCATTGCCTGTATATCTTATTTCCTAGTTGCATGCAAAAACTTTTTTTTTTGAACATCTGTTTTTTAAAACTTTGAGTTCCTAATTCTCTCCCCTCTTCCCTCCCCACCCTCCCTCCCTAAGAAGGTAAGCAATTCAACATAGGCCACATGTGTATCATTATGTAAAACCCTTCCACAACACTCATGTTGTGAAAGACTAACTATGTTTTGCTCCTTCCTATCCTATCCCCCTTTGTTCAGTTTTCTCCCTTGACCCTGTCCCTTTTCCAAAGTGTTTGCTTTTGATTACCTTCTCCTCCATCTGCCCTCCCTTCTATTGTCCCCCCCTTTTTATCTCCTTCCTCCTTCTTTCCTGTGGGCTAAGATACCCAATTGAGTGTGCATTTTATTCCCTCCTCAGGTCAAATCTGATGACAGCAAGATTCACTCATTCCCCCTCACCTGCCCCCTCTTCCCTTCCTACAGAACTGCTTTTTCTTGCCACTTTTATGTGAGATAATTTACCCCATTCTATCTCTCTCTTTCCCTCTCCCTCAATACATTCCACTCCTCCCTTAATTTGATTTTTTTTTTAGATATCATCCCTTCATATTCAACTCACTCTGTGCTCTCTGTCTATATATGTGTGTGTGTGTGTGTGTGTGTGTGTGTGTGTGTATGTATATATATGTATATATATATATATATATATGTATGTATGTATATGTATGTATTCCCTTCAGCTACCCTAATACTGAGGTCTCATGAATTATATACATCATGTTTCCATGTAGGAATGTAAACAAAACAATTCCACTTTAATAAGTTCCTTATGATTTCTCTTTCTTGTTTACCTTTTCATGCTTCTCTTGATTCTTGTGTTTGAAAGTCAAATTTTCTATTCAACTCTGGTCTTTTCACTGAGAAACCTTGAAAGTCCTCCATTTTATTGAAAGTCCATATTTTGCCTTGGAGCATTATACTCAGTTTTGCTGGGTAGGTAATTGACCTCTGGAATATCATATTCCAAGCCCTTTGATCCCTTAATGTAGAAGCTGCTAGATCTTGTGTTGTCCTGATTGTGTTTCCACAATACTCAAATTGTTTCTTTCTGGCTGCTTGCAGTATTTTCTCCTTGATCTGGGAGCTCTAGAATTTGGCAACAATATTCCTAGGAGTTTTCTTTTTGGGATCTTTTTGAGGAGGTGATCAGTGGATTCTTTCAATTTCTATTTTACCCTCTGGCTCTAGAATATCAGGGCAGTTCTCCTTGATAATTTCTTGAAAGATGATATCTAGGCTCTTTTTTTGATCATGACTTTCAGCAGTCCAATAATTTTTAAATTATCTCTCCTGGATCTATTTTCCATATCAGTGTTTTTTCCAATGAGATATTTCACATTGTCTTCCATTTTTTCATTCCTTTGGTTCTGTTTTATAAGATCTTGATTTCTCATCAAGTCACTAGCTTCCACTTGCTCCAATCTAATTTTTAAGGTAGTATTTTCTTCAATTCTTCCTTTCAAGGCATTCTTCTCCTCATTGGCTTTTAGGAGCTCCTTTGCCATTTAAGTTAGTCTATTTTTTAAGGTGTTATTTTCTTCACTCTTTTTTGGGTCTCCTTTAGCAAGTCATTGACTTGTTTTTTTATGGTTTTCTTGCATCATTCTCATTTCTTGTCCCAATTTTCCCTCTACTTCTCTAACTTGCTTTTCCAAATCCTTTTTGAGCTCTTCCGTGGCCTGAGACCAGTTCATATTTTTCTTGGAGGCTTTTGATGTAGGCTCTTTGACTTTGTTGACTTCTTCTGGCTGTATATTTTGGTCTTCTTTGTCACCAAAGAAAGATTCCAAAGTCTGAGTCTGAATCTGAGTCAGTTTTTGCTGCCTGGCCATGTTCCCCGTCAACTTACTTGACCCTTGAGTTTTTTGTCAGAGTATGACTGCTTGTAGAAAATAGAGTACTTTGTCCCAAGCTTGAGGGGCTGTGCTGTTGTTTTCAGAGCTATTTCTACACAGCAAGCTCTGCCACACCAGTGCTACTCCTCCCCTAAGAACCACCAACCTGGACCACGACTCAGATCTAAGCTGGCTCTGCACTCCCGCTCAGATCTGCCACTTAATTCCTCCCACTAGGTGGGCCTGGGGCCAGAAGCAACTGCAGCTGTAGTTCCATAGCTGCATGACCTCTGCTGCCCCTGGGGCAGTGGCCAAACCAGGAACTCCTTTCACTCTCTCCCCCTCACAGTTTTTCCCACTAACCTTCTCTGTTGTCTTTGGTGTTTGTGGGTTGAGAAGTTTGGTAACTGCCACAGCTCACTCATTCAGGGCACTAGGGCCTATTCTGCCCTGGTCTGGTTGGTCTGGGTGCGGCTCACGCTGGGCTCTGCTCCCCTCCACTCCCAGCTCCGTGTGATAGACCTTACCCCGTGACCATCCAGGCTGTCCTGGGCTGGAGCCCTGCTTCCCTCTGCTATTTCATGGGTTCTGCAGTTCTAGAACTTGTTTAGAGCCATTTTTATAGGTGTTTGGAGGGTCCTAGGGGAGAGCTTTAGGCCAGTCCCCACTTTCCAGCCGCCATCTTGACTCCACCCAATCCCTTCATTTTACATAAGAGGATGGGGCAGCACTGGGCTTGGAATGTAGAAGGCTTGTCGTCCTGAATTCAATTCCACCCTCACTTAAACTTGTGCAGCCCTGGGCAATGCTCTTAATCCTTTTTGCCTCAGTTTACTCATCTGTAAAATGAACTGGAGAAGGAAATGGCTAACCATAAGCAAATTGGCCCAAGATAGTGTCAGAGTTGTGATTTGAGCACAAGTGACTCTCCCTGATACCAAACATAGGACATTTGTTTGTCAGATAAGAGTTCTTACAAGTGAATTTTGCTTTACAGAATTGAAAGTTTTTTTTTTATATAGTTAATGAACAATGTACCCTGTAGCTTTCAGTCACTGGTATTAATGCCCTTCTTGGGTTAAAAATCAACCCCTATATAAATAGTTATCGTGACAATTTGCTTCTATTTAGTGTTGCAAAATACGTTCTTTTTTAAGGCTATTTTTCTAAACTTTTTTTAACAGGACTTTGCAGAGTGAAGCAGGTTTTAGGACTAAAAGCTCAGACTTTTTGGGATGCCTTATGCAATGTGTGGGCTTATTTGGATCTTCCATTTATTTAGCAGAATGGGATAATGAATGTAGCACTGGGGGAGAGCCCAATTCAAGAAGTTCAGTGATTGCATTCTTGCTACCTGCACACCATACCACTATGCATTTCCTATCCTTACTCTTACAACTGGGACTTCCAACTTCTAGGAACTGGAGATTATTCTGGGAATAGAAAACAGTAACTAAAGCACTACCATTCTGAAAAGGGTGTGTCAGTGGATTGTCCTGTGACTGCAATCACCATCTTTGTGACTTTCGAGACCAAAATGCCCTTCCCTTTTATGTGTTAACCTCTATTATAATGTAAGCTTTTTCAGGGCAGGAACTTTGTGTTCATGGCACAATGTCCTCCAAATGAAAGTCTGCACTGTTTCATTCTTTTTGTTTGTCTACTCAGTTCATAGAGTGTGTGCTTCATAAATGTAAGCTGATTGATTTGTTGAACTGAATAATGATGGAAATGGAACTGGGTTTGGAGACAAAGTCACTGCATTAGAATCCTGGTTCTACTACTTACTAGTGTGACTATGGGCAAGTAATTTAATCTCCCTGCACCTGTTTCCTCCTCTGTGAAATCATAGGATGGGACTGCATTTTTATACTATAGTTTCTTCTGCCTCTAAATTCCCACGATCCTTAACGATGGGGCCACATCCTGTCAATTACCTCTACCCCTAGGGTAGCAACAAGTACCTTATAAGGTGCTAATACAGAAGCTGTAACTATCCTAACAAGGTAACTATGTCACGTGGGAAGGAAGCAGTGTTATTGGGGCCTTCCTGGGGATCCAGATGCAATTAATAATGAGGACCCAGTTTCTGAGCTGAAGATAACCCATCAGTTTTGAGATATGAAAGCTATCATTACGCATTTGAATGAAGTCCCTTCCTAATCCACATTTTATGCATAGAATCACTTAATTTTAAAATAATGAAAAATGGATTCATTTTAGACAAGTTTCTAATTACCTTCCCCTTTACAATCTATCTTTTATCGTACTAATTTGTGTACTTACAAATCAGTCAACTAGTGTGCCAGCCATTGTGGATAGGAAAACAAAAAAATGAAAGTCCCTGCTCTAGAGTGGTTTACATTTTACAGAGGGGACAACACGAACATATATATATGTATACATGAAAAAATATGTGTATGCCAACTCCAGGGGACCATTGACTCAGACTTAATTCCATTCTTTGAACCTTACTCCAACCAAAGCAGTCAAATTTTCTTTGGCTCATTGATGTTCCTGCTTTGGTCAGGGAAATCTCTAAAACAAAGCTTAAGTATAATTCTTGCCTAGACTCCCCTTAAGTGGGTAATTGGGTATCCCCATGTGTGGATTACAATAGAACTCAATGGACTATATGGATATCAAATACAGGACCCTATTTTACCACAGAAAGAACAGAAGATCCACAGCTCAAAGGCATGCATGAAAAAAAAAATACAGGGAACATCAAATGCTCAAATACTTGAAAATTACCTAATACCTTCTTCATATTAGCATTAAAAGAAAAAATGAAATGTTTGGTTGATAAAAAAAACACAGAATTTCAAAGTTGGAAATTATCACAGAAGTCATTTAGTCCAGCCCCAACCTCAACTGGAATTCTCTCTACAACGCTATATTCAATTCAACAAACTTTAAGCATCCACTCTATATATGATGTGCAGAAGATTGTACCATTCCACTTTTGTAAAGCTCCAATTTTCAGGGGGCATAGTGGTAGGTAGCATAGTGGATAGAGCACTGGGCTTGGAATTAGGAAGACTTATCTTCCTGAGTTCAAATCTGGCTTCACTTACTATCTGTGTGACATTGGACAAGTCACTTGACTTGTTTTAGCTTCCTCATCTGTAAAATGAGGTGGAGAAGGAAATGGCAAATGACTCCAATGTCTTTGCCAAGAAAACTCAAAAACGGGTTCCAAAGAGTTAGACATGACTGAAACGACCAAACCAAAAAAATTGTCAGGAATTTTTTCTTTAAAAAATATTAAAATCTGCTTTGCTACAATTTAAGGTCATTGGATTTTGAGCCAACTAAGGCCTTTGGATTCCTTATGTGTACAATACAAGGGTTGGACTGGATGATCTGTAAACAGAGGCCAAGAGATGAAGAGATCTGTCCACTGTTCGAACACAGTATTTTTAACCCAGATCATCTGATAGTAAAAGCAATTCTCTTCTCCCTCCATGGCAGTTACCCCCAGCTCTGAATGCTGCCTTTGACACTAATTCATTATGTGACCATTGACCATGGAGAAGTCATTGCTTATCTCACCTGATTTGTTGTCAAGAAAAAAATTTGCAAACCTTAAAGTGTATACATACATGCACACATACACACACATATTACACACACACACACACACACGCACACACACACATATATATAAAACATGCATAAATATGCACACACATATATACACACATATATGTATGTGTATGTATATGTATGTGTATGTATGTATTTGTATATGTGTGTATGTATATGTATATACACACAATATATATATATATACACACATAAACACACATATATACACAATGTACGTATGTGTGTGTCATTGTTTATAATAAACTTTGTTCCTCAGCTTCCCCATCTATGAACTAGGGATGATGGTATCTGCCATACCAACCTCACAGGCTTGTTGCAAGGACTGAATATTATATGTGAAGTCTTTTATAAAATCTTAAAATTCTATAGAAATGTCAGTTATTATTATAGTTATTAATAATGATGATGGTATTGAATCTCTCATCCTCATGACAGCCTTCAGGTCCTAGACTTTGATAAAAATCTAAACCGAGTTGAAGTAAGGATTAATTCATCACATTTCCCAAATAGGGTTACCTGATACCAGAACTTAAAAATAACCCCAAAACAAAGACTTCGATTGTTGTTGATGGACAGTCCTCCAAAGATACATGTATCCAACTTATTCATTCCTTCTCATTCTGCATAATTCTTTTCTCTATGCTACCATAAAGTCCTCCACAGGTTTACCCAATCGATGTCTTGGTGGTGGATAGGTTTGTCTAGATTTTTTTTTTTAACTTTCTGTGGGTAGTGATGCAGTACTTGGTCTATTTGTTCACATGTTATTCCCAGTCTGTCAAGCTGTTAAGCCTCATTCTTGTTATATTACCAACTCACTAATGGTTGAATTTATAGTAAGAAAATCTATCTCTACATATCTAAATAATAATGAGTAAATATATATTTGTATGTATAGAATTACATATAAATATATATTACACATCATTGTTTATAAATATACAATATACTGATTAAATGTATTTATAAACAAATATAAAATTATAAATTAATATAAAATTCATCTCCTCCAGAAGTATGTTTGCTCATAAGTAATATTGGACAAGGATCTCATATTTAGTGTACCAGTACTAACATAAATTGTTTATTGATGGTGTAAAATCAATTTGATTCTTAGCATCTGTGACACCCTTTTTCCACTACCCTACTACCATTGCTGCAGAATTGTGAATGCACAGGCTTTGCGAACCATTTTGGTTTTTTTTTTCATGGATTGTCATGGATCAAAGAATTCATTCTCTCTTCTACTCCTCTCTCTTCCCCACCTCTCTCTCTCTCTGTATATGTGTGTGGTGTGTACGTACACACACACACACACACACACACATACAAACACACACATATATACATATATATGGAGAGAGAGAGGGAGAGAGAATCCATGACAATCCATGAGTATCTATCTATCTTACATATACACATTATATACATGTATGTTCAAATCCAGCCCCAGATCCTTACTAGCTATATAATTCTGGGCAAGTCACTTAGCTCTGTCTGCTTCAGCTTCTTCAACTGTAAAATGAGCTGGAGAAGGAAATGGGGAAGTATCTTTGCCAAGAAAACCCTAAATGGGGTCATGAAAGAATCAGGCACAGCTGAGATGAATGAACAACAACAAAATGTGTATTTCTATATATGGAGAGAGAGATAAAATGGCACTAAGACTTTTGGGACAACTTGTATATCAATATTAATGTCACTCCATGTCTATCTCTCTTATATACACATATACACACATATCAACATGGCACATATGTATGTACATCTGATATATATAGTGTCAGATATATAAATATTTACATACATATGTGTTTATACATGTATGTCATGTTACTGTTAATAATGGTGTTTATGTGTGTATATATGTGCATGTATATATACATGTGTATATATGTAAAAATTGAGAGACATACAGTGAGATCAATATTGATATACAGGGTCTCAAAAGTTTAGTGAAATTTTATGCTTAAAATTGCACAAAGACTTTTTGGACACTCATTATAATTCAGTTCTTCTGGAAGTATGTCAACATTTATTAGAGTATCAAGTGAAATGGTCAATGGTTACTGATCATATAACATTGATTTGAATCTTAGCACCAAGGCATGATTTGTTGGTTGGTGGTTGTTCTTCCTTCTTGAAGGGGCTAACATGACATTACTTTGTTAGAGTCAAGTTACTTGTGTCCGACTATGGCTGATTAGACCAATACATGTTCAGAACGTTTTACCACAGGTTGGGCACAAATGGTCCATGTGAATATCTGGGGTGGATTCTCTAGATTTTCACATCTCCTTTCTTTTGAGCTACTTCAATTCTGCTTTGCTCATAGAGCACTTAACTTTCTTTGATGAAGGCATACCATGCTGGGCAGTCCTGTATCAGTGTCTCCCATGTCACCAAATCAATTCCAAAGTTCTTAGGAGAGACCTTCAGAGTCTTCTGACCACCATGTGAGCAATTGCCCTGTGTGAGTTCTCCATAAAATAGTCTTTTAGGCAAGCATACATTTGGCATTCAAACAACATGGCCAGGACATCAGAGTTTCAGTTGACTAGCAGGATAGTTCATTGGTCTTTCAGAAGGCAGCATGTAACTCCATCATAAGTACAAGGGAAGCTTAGAGAGGAGAAGGTTCTTGGCTTAGTAAGATGGCAGATGAAATTCAGTTTTACACTGATAGTAACAATCCAAAGAGATTTTATGACGCCCTGGAGGTTATTTATGGGCCAAAGACACTTGGTACACTTCAACTACTCAGTGCTGACATTAATTGGTGATAAGGACATGATCTTGGAAAAATGGGGTGAACAAGTCCATAATGTTCTCAACAGACCATCATCAATCAATACCAAAGCCATCGACGGTATACCTCAAGTTGAAGTCAATCCCTTTCTCTACCCTAACTTCCAACTGAAGAAGAGGTTTTGAATGTCCTTAGCTCCTCTCCTGTGACAAAGCACCTGGTGCTGATTCTATTCCAGCTGAGATTTACAAGGTAGGGGGGCCATTGCTCATACAAAAGCTGCCTGAAATTTTCCCAGTTATGTGGCAAGAGGAGGTTATCCCCCAGGAGTTCAAGGACATCTCCATTGTCCACCTCTAGAAAGGTAAAGGAGATAGACTGCCCTGTGACAATCACGGGGGTCTTTCTCTTAGTCATTGCTGGCATGATTCTTGCCAGAGTCCTCCTTAATAGGCTGATCCTTCAGGTAGAAGATGATCATCTACCTGAGTGCCCCTGTGGCTTCAGAAAGGGCTGAGGTATGGTAGATACAGTGTTTGCTGAGAAGGCATAGTTGAGGGGGAAGGTTGAACTCTCATAGGCTTGAAGCATTTTGCATTTTTCTTTGCTGTATGGTTGTCATGGCCAAAGAATCTACCTTCCTGGCTCCTCTGGGTGTGAGCCTCCTCAAAGCTCGAAAGGTGGCACAGGGATGGCTTTGGCATCCCAAGCCTTCCCAGCTCAGTGGGCCCTGGGCTAGACATGGCCTTTCAAATCTGTCACCTTCCTGTTGGAAGGGGCCATCGTAGGCCTCAAGTTAAGGAAAACACGGGTGCTGTCCCCACATCCGTCCTGCCCTTCTAAAGGAGGATCAGCAATTGTTGCCAACCCAAGCCTTGATGCCAGTTATCTGGGAGACATTGGCCAAGTTCCCCGTCTGGGCCTCCGTTTCCCCAACTTTGGGGACACGTATCAATGCTGACCTTCTCACTATATACCGTATATGTACTTGGAATGTGCATTTGTGACCCAAGGGCTGCTTAAGCGGGCAAAGGTTTATTCCAGCCAGCAGGGTATTTTATTTTGACCACCGCAACTCAAAAAACTATGGCGGGGCGCAAGCATTCACACTTGATTAAATCAATTCTAGGACCACGTGAGCGCTGGGAATACAAAGATGGAAGCCAACCCTGCCCTCGAGGGGTTTACATGGGGGAGGCTTCTTCTGCATTATTTGGGGAATGTGCTGGAGTGGATGGCCCAAGAAATGGGTTCCTTTCAGCTCCAAGGTCTACGATCCCGCGTGGTTCCGGGCTCGGCTCCAGCCCAAGCTGGGAGCGGACCGGCCTGCCCCCGGAATTCCCGGCCGCTACCTAGCTCCAGCTCCTCTCCCCCCTCTCGAGCCCACGCAGACGTGTGCCCAGGTGCTCTCCTCATAAGGCCCCAAAAGGGAGCGGGCTCGCGTTGCTCCTAGCAACGCGGGCGGTGCCCGCTGTATTTGGCCCTGCGCCGGCGCGATGGGTCCCAGTGTAAGCTGGGGCCGAGGCCCAGGCTCGGGGTGGGGGTGGGGGGGTCCGGGTGGGGATCTGGGTCGGGGTCGGGGTCGGGGTCGGGGTGGGGGTGGGGCCGCGGCGGCTGCGGCTGTGGCGGCGCTAGAGCGCTGGGATGCTGGCTCCGGGGCCACTGCCTGGGGCGCTGCAGTTCCCTCCAGCGCCCCCGCGAGGCCTGGGGCGGCGGCGCTCCTCCTGGCGGCAGATACAGACTTCCCAGAGCCGGTCGCCCAACCTCGTGACTAAGCCTTTCTCTCTTCGCGTGCGGCTGGAGGAGACTGGAGAGATATACCGGCTGTCCAGCTGCAATGGCTACACCACCGTGCGGGAGCTGAAGGAGGAGTTAGATCTGCTGGCCGGGATTCCCTTCCACTTCCAATGCCTCTTGTACCTGGATCAAGGTGGCGCCTCGCGTGCGGCCCCGCCCAGGACCCGACCCTTCTGAGCGTGCGCCCAACATCTCCCCTGCGAGCATCCCCAACTGGCCTCCTTTGCTTAGGACCAGCACCCCAAGCCCCCACCTCCTGCCCGAGACCGGGACCTCCAATCCCCAATTTCGACGACCCCCATCACACCATCACTCTTCTTAGCCCTCAGGATCTCATCCCCACTCAGCCTGTTTGTAACCTAGACCCCAGATCTTGCTTTGGGGGTTCAGGACCCCAAATGCCTAATCGGATCTCACAATCCTGTTCAGGATTCCAAATCACACGATGGCTTCCTTCACCCTAAGTGCCTCAAATAAATTTGGGGACCCTGGTTTTCTCCTTTCACTTTTGCCAAAATTCTAGGAATCTTAGCCCATGATCCATCTTCTCCCCACTCCCACTGAAATGGGAGGCTTCAAGGAAGCATGGAAGTTAAAAAACAAAAATGTGTTTTGGCTCTAAACTGGGCCAAAGGGTGTGAAGAGCTGATTTTTGCAGGGATGAGGACCTAATGGAGAAAAGGATGGATGAACAGCAAAGCAGTCTTGGCAAATGTTTCTTCGTTTTTGATATTTTCTATTTTTGATGCAGACTTTTTTTCTTTTCTAGACATTGAAATAAGTTGAAAAGTTTTTAAGAAGCCGTATAGGAGAAATTTTAGTTTTATGTTTTAAAACCAGTGGAATCTATTTTGGTTTAAAAATTTTTCCTTGTCTTGATGTGGAAGTGATCCTAGGAGCTCAAAAGCTTTGGTAGAAGCCCTGACGGGTCCTATCTAGCTGGAAAAGCTGCCAGCACTGCCGCAGCTTGGAATGTATACTTGTAATCTAAGCATTGACATGCTTATAAAACTCAAAAAACTATAGCAGGAAGGAAGCATTCACACTTGATTAAATCAATTCAGCAAACATTAAAGTGTTGGGGATACATCGATAAAAAAAGAATAATTCTTACCCTCCAGGAGTTTGCATGGGGGGGTGGCGTGTAGGGAAGGAAATGCCCTTGGATCCTTTGAAGGATGTTGATAATGCTAATTTGGAGGCAAAATGGCCTATTAATGAAAAAAAAAATACCAAACTTGAAGTCAGAAGGCCTAGGTCTGAATTTAGGCTCTGCCATTTACTAATTGTAACTGTGCGATTATGGGCAAGCCCCGTAATCTCTCCGATTCTCAGTCTCCTCAGCTGTAAAAGCGAAGACAGGGACAATAGTGTTTGCACAACTTACTTCACAGGGTTGTGTAGAAAATGCTTTGTAAACTTTAAAGTGCTATATAAAAAATTCTGAGTCACATAGTCAAATATCAATGTATTTTAAAGATACTTTAAAAATATTAATAATTATTATTTGTACCTTTTTTCCCCCTTAGGGGAACATCAAGCAATCTTAATGTTTTTGGGGTTCTTGTGAAGGGATAGGGTCTTCATTCAGTTTCATGATTATCCTTTGACACTATAAACAAGACCCTAATTAATGAGAGTGCTAATTTCCTGTTTAGGTATATTAGTCCGAGTTTCCAGAAACATACTGTAGATACAGTTTTCATTTATACAATATTGCCCTGAGCCTCATTCTTCTCAGTTGGAATTTATGATAATTGCATCTGTATTGGCTTGATGTTTACTTTTGCACTACTTAAACAAGAACACAGGAACATAGTTAAGAGAACATTTAATAAAAGTTACTTGTATACTTGAAAGCAGCAGTCCTCAAGTTATTAGCTCATAGAAGCCTTCCCAAAATGCTGCTAAAGTCCAAACTACATAATATACAAATGCTCTTCTAACATCTGTATGATCTAACATCCATTACATATTCAAACTCTGGTAAATTCTAACATTAGTCACTCACATATTATATTTGGATTGGACCTTGTGAGCATTTCATTAATGCGCTAACATTTTTGAAAGATAAAACATTGTTATCCCATTAGCAGCTAACAACATGAATCAGTTTATAAGTATGTATTATATGTGATATAATGTATAACAGTACAATACTACAAGCAAATTTTATTCTAATATGTATCTTTAAGTCTACTTTCAAAGGAGGCAGTTCATATAATGATTTTACTGACCTCTGTATTTTTCCATAGTATGGCTGAAATTTTTTATTTTAAAATTGTCAGTTATCCTTTGTTAGTCTTTTGTTATTGATATATGAACCAAATTATATTTTTAAAAGGCTGTAAGTACAGTAAGTCTGATTTGTACAAATCATCAAGTGAGATTTGTTTACAAAATTCAAAACAATTTTTTATATCAAATGTCAGAGAATCTCTTTAGTATGTCTAATATCTCATTCTTTTGTGGGGGGAATTTCCTTGTAGGAATTTTGATGGATGATTCCACATTAGGGTTCCATGATGTTGTTCCTGGGGGAATTATTTCAATGTGTATTTGGCATCAGGATGGATGGCAAGAACTTGTTTTGGCTGCTCTGGAAGGGGACGCTAGTAAGGTGTTTTCATGTTTCTTTAAATGAATATTATTCTTTATGAAGCAGAGTTAAATCTTAAGTAAATACTGAAGCTTTTTTCCTTAAATGTTTACATAAAAATTAAATACAGAAGAATCAGGCTTCCTGTTTATTAGGTGCTTATATAATATTTCTGTTCAATCTCTTGATTTGAACTGTTTTCCCCTGACCACCCAACAAGTTTTCTTCACTCTTTCTCAAAGCAGATCAGTATTTCCCAAACATTTGCATAGTTTTATACAAATTGAGGCAGCTAGGTGGCACAGTGGATAGAGCATTGGGCCTGGCATCAGGAAAACAGGACTTAAAATCCAAGCCTCAGACACTAGCTGTGTGACCTTGGGCAAGTCATTTAACCTTTGCCTAAGTTTCCTCAACGGTAAGATGAGAATGATAGTTACAATTACCTCCTAGAGTTGTTGTAAGGATCAAATGAGATAACATTTTTAAAGCACCTGGCACATAGTCGATGCTATTTAAATGCTAGTTATTATTATTATTTTAAGCACCACTTATCCTTTTCAGAGCTTCCAAGTTTTCATTTAGGGCTTTATATCTATTTATCTCCATCATGAGCCTTCTTTTCTAGAAACTGCTGGATAGATGATTGAGCTTCTTCCCTAATAAAGCATATCTGAACTTATTAAGTACTCTTAGGTTTTTACATAAGTTGTTTATTACATGGTAATTCCGTTTTTCTTGCCAGCTATCTTGTCTAGGTGTTACCGAAGACTCTCTATACAGAACTCCACACTCTATACGTTTAAGAGCAGAGAATTATAAGGAATGGATAGCTGAGAGAGCATTTGTGGCTTTGTATGTCGCGACACATAGAGGCCACTTCGAAGCTGCACGTTTTCTCCTAGAAAATGGTAATATCGATGCCTCATAGCTTATACTTTACCTTGTTAAATTCTTATTGCATGCATAAGACTTTCAAGGAGGGGGAATAAACATTAAGTGCTTACTATGTACTGGGCACTGTGCTAAGCACTTTTCAGATATTATCTCAACCCTTTGTTATGATCTTCATTTCACACTTGAGACAGAAAGAATAAAGTACAAACGTTTTGGTTATCCTACTTTATATCCTGTTGCTGTTCAGTCACGTCCTATTCTTTGTAACTCCTTGGACTGTACTGTCCATAGGGTTTTCTTGGCAAAGACACTGGAGTGGTTTGCCATTTCCTCCTCCAGCAGATTAAAGTGAACGGAGGCTAAGTGACTTGCCCAGGGTCACACATCTAGTAAGTGTTTGAAGCAGAATTTGAAGAACTGAGATTTTCCCGACTCTAGGCTCAATGTTCTATCCACTGAGCTATCTAGCTGCCTCTACCTCATATCCTATCTTTCCACTAAAGCTCTCCCAACTAGACTCCCTTTTAGCACTAATTATTTTTCTGACCTTCCTATTTGCCCTTCATTTTGCATGTTACTGAGTAGCTTTTGAAACTTTGGGGACTCCCAGGTAAGAATCCCAGCATTGATTTCAGCCCTGGCCATGAAAGTGACTAGCTTGGGTTTAGGTGTATCTGATCCAGTACCTTCAACCCTAGCCCAACTGCAACTTCACCTTCTTAAAACATTTTAATGTTTTTACCTGAGACTTGTTTTGTGTTTATATTCTCAGCACCTAGCACAGTGCCTGGCACATAGTAGGTACTTCATATGTGTTCTCAGATTGAAATAAATTCCCTAGCACCCAGCATAGAGCCCTGTGTACACATTATGTGCTTAATGGGTGAATTTGAAACTCACAATTTAGCTTTACAATAAAACATAAAACCTTATGAATCATTTTATATTATAGTTGTTTGCATTAGAGGTGAAAACTCTTGAGTTTTTGTTGTTGAGTCATTTTTCAGTCATGTCCAACTCTTTGTGACCCCATTTGGGGGTTTTCTTGGTAAAAATACTGGAGTGCTTTGCCATTCCCTTCTCCAGCTCATTTTACAGATGAGGAAACTGAGGCAAACAGGGTTAAGTGACTTGCCCAGGGTCACACAGCTAGTAAGTGTATGAGGTCAGATTTTGAACTCAGAAAGATGAATCTTCCTGACTTCGGCCTAGTCCTCTATCCATTATGCTATCTAGCTGCCCTGGGATCTTGGATTCAGAAGACCTTGCTTAAAGCCCTGCCTCTGATAATAACTCCTCAATCCTGGACAAGTCACACTCTGAGCTCCAATCTCCTCATCTCTAAAATGGAGCTACTGGTTCTTGTACTGTCTGTGTCAGGGGATCAGGAGGAGACAGCACTTTGTAAATCTAAAGTACCATAGAGAAAAGAGTTATAATTAATAAGTGGCAGTGATGAGCACAGTAGAAAAGAACATTAGATTTGGAGTGAAGACCAGGGTTCCAATCCTGTAAGTGATCTTCAGAGAGCCACTTTCCATCATTCCCAGCCTCAGTGTTCTCATTTGTAAATTGAGTTTGAACTTGATGATCTCAGAGATGCCGCCCACTTCTCAATTCTGTGAACCTGTGACTGGAGGATAATCCTATTTTCCATCTACTTATAGCTTTATAGACTCTCACAACATCAAACCCTTTTGTGCTTTACCAGTCTAGACTTTTTACATTTCAAGGTAAAATAGACATTTTCATAACTCAGAAGACTTTGATGCATTTGAAATTTCGGTCATGTCTTAAGTGGAATTTCTACAGTTGCTTCACAGTGAAACTGACTTAAACTCATGGAAAATATTCTGGTTAACAATTTTTTTTTTAACTGAGAAAGATTACTGGTGAACATTACAAGAATCTATTTAAAACCTTTAATCCCACAAATGAACAAAAATGAATTAAAATACATGCCTAATTTATGTGCATTAAGTTTTTAAGCATTTAATCTAAAGTATTTATTGACTACCCCAATTCCCCCTGACGCTTCTTCCATATACACCTCTGCATCTAGTATAGTGCCATATACAGCGAAGATGCAAATCGAATAGAATTCTGTGTAACCGGTACTTTGTTGTTGTTGTCTTTGTGTCATGTCCAACCTCTCATTTGGTATTTTCTTGGCAAAATTACTGGTGTAGTCTGCCATTTACTGATCCAGTGGATTAAGGCAAACAGAAGTTAAGTGACTTGCCAAGGGTCACACAACTAGTAAGTATCTGAGGTCAAATTTGAACTCAGGCCTTCCTGACTCCAGGCCCAACACTGTCTAGCTAACTGTCTCCTTGTTACTTATTAAATCCCTATTATATGTGCATCCCATTTGAGGTGAGAATCCAAAGCAGCAGGTCTATGATTTGCCCCTGCCTGCAAGGAATTAAGAAATATGTTCATTAGTGTTATGGTTTTGCTATCTTAAAAGATGATGTTTTAATAGAACTTGAGTACTATTCTGTCCCTCCTGTTGTTCCAGAATGTGTCACTGAATGTGCTGTTTTGCATCCTGGGTAAAAAACAAACAAACAAAACAAAACACCACAACATGGCCGACTTATTTTTTCAGGTGCCAGTTGTCTGGCCAAAACACCAGTGGGCAGAACCGCTCTTCATGTTGCTGCCGCCATGGGACATGTGAACTGTATAAATCTACTTCTCGATTATGGGGCACCTCTCACTGAGAAAGATTTAAAGGGAGAGACGCCAGTCGAAATAGCACGCCGCCTGAAGCGTAAGCAGGTCCTCCGGGCATTCTTCATCTATAAGATGAAGTTGAGAACTGCAAGTCTTGGACTCTCCCAACCACATCCTCGTCGCTTAGTTCCACTACTCTTCTGAAAAGGGCAATATATAAAGTCTCGAGTCTCACTCTAAAAGTTTGGAATGCTAATGTTTACTTTAGGAAGTTTTAAAAGTTCAATCCAACGTAGCCCCAATGAAAAAGTGGAAGACGTACAATCAAAGACAACTATCGTTAAAGTAGACAGAGCCTTAGAGGCTGCCTGCCTCCACCCACCCCCTCATTTTACGGTTGAGGAAATTGAGGCTGAAAAAGGTTGAAACTTGCCCGAGGTGACCCAGATATTTAGGGGCAATGTAATGGAAAGACCATCACAGATGTAGTCAGGACACCTTGTTTTGAACCTCAGCCTTTACACTACAAGGAATTTGACCATGGACGAGTCACTTAAATTTTCTGGCCCTCAATTCCCTCATCTGTAAAATGGTAATAAAATCCCCACTATCTACTTTGTAAGGTTGTTGAGAAAAAAGTCAGGACTGGAACTCAGGTTTCCAGACCTTCTAGTTCAGGGCTTTACTCACTGTGACACTACTCCCTAAATTTGGTTCAAATATCAAATTTGGCTATGCATGAGGATGTCAGAAACATGTCGATTGTGTTCTGTTTAGCCATAGACTTTCAGAATTGGAAGAGAAATCGGGCATTATGTAGTTCAACTTCTCAGACATATAGATGCACACATGTTCTCTATACAATATATACATGCTCTCATGGTCCCTTACAATCATGGGTGTTGGATCCCTAGAGTGTTGACCTAAATATTTTTTGAAGCTGTTTCTATGGTCATCTTCTATGGCTTGGGGGAGGGGTATAATAAACTGTATTCCTCTATGGGCATCATTCGGTGAATGGAAGCAGTAGTGTAGTAAGTTTGTAAAATAACGTTATTATTCCTATAACTGTTCCAAGAGGGTCTATTATCATGAGTCTGTTTCTGGCATAACATCTTGGCCAGCAGACATTCTACTACTTACTAATAACTAATAAAACTGTGAAATTTGCTTAATTTTCTTCATGGGTTTTTGTGACTGACAAAGATTGGCCCATCTAGTAGAAACATATGCATGTTTAGGTGAGAGGAGCCCCCTGCCCCGCCCTCAAACTTGGACTCGTAGGCTAGGGACTAGGCCTGTGATTCCATTGATTTGGGGGAGTCCAATATGAAGGAACTCCATTAGCCAATTCAGGTTGATATCTACAGCTTATAGTGTTAGAGTACTGAGAGTATGAGTGACATGTCCACAGTCAGATAGCTACTATGTGTCAGAGGCAAGATTTAACCAAAGTCAGCCTGGCTCTGAGGCCAGCTCTCTATCAATTAAACTCTACTGCCCCTATAGGGTTATTGCACAATCAAAATCAAGCTCCTTCTTTCTAGAGCAGGTCTAGGGACCTGTCATATTTTGGCGGAATGTCAGTAGGTAATTCAGAAATATCCTTGTGACAAAATGTCTCCCAGGATAACTAACATAGAGTATTGAGCATACACACAAACTATTTGTTATATAAATGGTAGCCCATAAAACATATGATTTCTCAGCCAGTTTTGCTGATGTCAGGGGATCCAGATATTTTATCCTCCAAAAGCTGGCTTTTACTTCTGGCCCTTTACTTCTCCTGTAACATTCCTCTCCCTTCCAGAAGAACATGCTCACTCAGCCATTTAAAGTAGAGAGATTCTTTTATTGCACTGCAAGAAAATCTTGGGGTATAAACTATACAAATTAGGAATGTACAGTTATAGGCTCCTTACTCAATTCAGCTTGACATAGTTTTACACATAGATTGCTGGCTACCCTTATTAATACTTCTTTTCAAACCTGCTCTTGGTTCCCCACTAACCAAGAGAGCTGAGAGAAATAGCTTGCCCGTGAGCTGGGGTCTCAAGTAAGATCCTTTCTGTCTTGGCCCCAGGTACACCAATCAGCTATATCTTATGGAAAAGAAAGTGTGCTGGCACACCTGGAAGACACAAGAAGTAAAAGTGTGGCAGAGTCTGGAGTCCCTGGTGCTCCTGTGTGTTGTAATGCCTGGAACCGTACATGTATATCGCAAAGTAAGTGGAGTGGTCATTTGCACACCCCTTCTCCAGCAATGGCCTGCTTTCTCCACCCTTCCTCCTTTCCTTAACAATTGCTCACACAACGTCACCGTCCTTTTGCAGGAGGCCTAACGTAAAATGACAACCTCATTTGTGTACATATCCAACTTGGTCTCTCCTCATTCTTGTCCTGTCCTGTAGCTTATATTCTCCAAGCCCAAAGTAGAAAACTAGTTAACTTTAAAAGAAACCAGCCTCTGCTTAATGACAGGTGACTGTTTCCTAGGATTTCAAGATGGGAAAGAGCCTTAAAAATCTAGTCCAAACCCCTTGTTTTATAGATGAGGTCCTAAGGTGCTTAAGAGACTTGCTTAAGATCAATTAAATAGAAGCACTAGGATTCAATCCCAAGTTTTAGGACTCCAAACCCACTATTTTCCCATTATGCTATATTGTCTCTATATCCTCACCAAGACAAAGTTGGAATTTTTCCAGGAAACTAAGACAAAGGGTACAAATGATTAGAAATAAAAGAGTTAACAGAATCCTAATATTAGAGCTCAACTTTAATGTATAGACAAAGATGGCCTTGGCTGGAAAACTATATACTTCTCATTTTTTTCTCTCCTCTCCTCATCCCTTACTAAAGAATGATACTCCAGCTAGACAGATCTTGGTTGGCACCATTGCCAGGTCCAGGGGAATCTTTAGTTCTTTTTCCAGAAAAACAAAACAAAAAAACCAAAACCCTGGAACATTTTGTTTATCCTATTTTCTCCTACTCCCTGTTTCCCAGTCTTATTGATTTTTGGATGTGAGTCCCCTGATCATCTCATTTGGTTGCAGATTGCAAATATGCTTCTGCTCCACAGGTCACCCTGACTCCCCCCCACCAGGTCCTTCCTGATCCTTAATATGCCCCTTAAATATTCTTTCCCTTAGCATTAGGCCATTTTACACTGAGCTAACCATCATCGCCTTCATCGTTCTGGAGGATTCTAGGACTCCAGGCCTTGGAAGTCCTACATTTGTCTCTGGTTTTCTCTTGCCTGTTCGATTTGTCTCAATAATATTCACCCAGCAGTTAAGGCTTACTCTGCCCTTCCATTAAGCTTGATTTTTTTCATTTGTTCTAAGCTCTCATAGTATTACAGAAGTAAATGGACCTCCAAGATTATCTAGTCCAATATCCTTTTAAAGATAATGAAACTGAGGCCCAGAGATGTAAAGTGACTTTACTAAAGTCATACAGCCAGTTAGTGTTTGTATAAGAGATAAGATCAGGCCTCATAACACCGTACTGCGACCATGCTACTCTACAGCTGTACTCTACAGTACAAATATTTTGTACACTTTACATGGCAAACTGAATTGAACTCCCATGGACTTCCAAGGCCTAGAAAGCAAAATAAATTTCCAGAAAGTAAAGAAATAAGGTCTCTCTGAACTATTGCTTCCTCTTTCATTTAGAAAAGATTTTTCCTAAAATATGATGGCGTGTTTGTGGACATGCAAAAATTTCTTAAAATTTTTTTTTCCTCCCTTAGATTTGGAAATATTTTTGACTGAAGAAGAAAATTCGATTAATTTGCTGGAGAATGGACAGTACTACAGTGCATTGTGGAATCTGCAGTCAGTTATTGAAGCTTCCAGCAGAGGGCACTGTGGGATCAGTCAATATTCAGATAAACTCCGGTTTTTATAAGTGCATATTAAAATACTCTAAGTATTGCAAATTATGTAACATCTTAAACTTCAGAAGGTCTTCATAAGTTAAAGGACTCATTCTTAGGGGGAGTATGCTTTCAATGGTTTCGCTAATAATTCAAGCTTATGTTTTAAAAATGCTTTAAGGTTTACAAAACACTTTCCTTCTAACCACTATGAGGTAGATAATACAATATTACTATTCCCATTTTATAGATGAGGAAACTGAGGCCAAGAGAAGTTAAATGAGGTGCCAAGGGTCACCCCGTCGCTGAATTTGTAATATTCTTGGTATTTCATTACAAGACTGAGAATCACTTTTCCTCCTTACACTTTAAGAATGGCAACACTTTTTGTTTCAAGTTTTATTGTGGTAATATAACTATTTTTTATAAAAGGATGAATATGTAAGTAAGTATATAGCATGAACATAAAAGTTCTTATTTTAGGTATAACATAGACGAATATATAAACACATGCATTGAAAATAAGAAGTTTAATCCATTATGTTTTTGCTGTTGAAATGCCCCTGAGAGGCCCACAGTCTGAAGGAACTAGTCCCAGATAGCATGGACATCAGCTTGTACAGCTTTCAAACTCCAAATTTTAGATTTCTAGGCCTTGTGACCTAAAAATACTTCCCAGTCATTTGGCCCCCATTGGAACCTTTTTCCTCCTCTTTCCACATCATCTTCTTAGGTTTAGTTAATTGTTTATAACAATGCTTATGAGATCAACCCACTGGATCACTGTAAGGACCATTAGTTTTAATCTTCTTCCCACCTACTTTTTTAGACCTGTCAGCTTTTTTGCTAATGTGGTCACTTGAAAATATGTGAGTGTGTGCAGGGATGAGCACAACCTGTTCCACTACTGAAAAACAACACAGTTTACATGTTTTTCTGAGAATGAATCACTAGCACCAGAAACATCTTTGGATATTAAGAAAGGTATCTAATTAAAACTATCTTCTTTTGGTTTACTATACCGCACAAATTCTTATTCTGTCTGAAATACTAGATTTTTTGCTGCAAAAACAGCAGAATGAAAATTCTATTTTGTTGAGGGGTGACCCTGGGAAGGTTATTGTTGTTCAATCGCTTCCAGTCATGTTTTCATGTCCCCATTTGGGGTTTTCTTGGCAGAGATCCTAGAGTGGTTTGCTATTTCCTTCTCCAGCTCATTTCACAGATGAGGAAACTGAGGCAAACAGGGTTAAGTGACTTGCCCAGGGTCAAACAGCTAGTAAGTATCTGAGGCAGGATTTGAACTCAAAAGGGTGAATCTTCCTGACTTTAGGTCTGGCACTCTAGCCACTGGGCCACCTAACTGCCCATAAGAATGAGCGTGTGTAAGTAGCCTAGAAAGATAGGTTGGAGATAGACTATAAAGGACTTTAAGTAGTACCAAACGAGAGTTTGTATGTTAATCTAAAGGCAATAGAGAGTCATTGAAGCTTCTTAAGTCAAGGAATGACACCGCAAGACCTGTGCTTTAGCAATGCTAATTTGGCAGTGGGAGGATGAATTAGAAAGGAGAGAGTAAATGAAGAGATCCCAATGAAGAGGGAGACTAGATGAAGGGATCCCAAGGAGAAGGATATGCAATAGTCTAGGTGAAAGCTAATGAGATCTTGAACTAGGGTATCTGTGCTATGAGCAGAGAAAAGAGAATGCATACAAGAAATGCTGAGAGGGTAGAATTAACAAAAGCTTGATAATTGACTATGGGTGGTCAATGAATTGAATAGTAGTGATGACTCTTAGGTTGCAAACTTGGGCACCTGGAAGAATGGTGTAATACCTTTGACATAAATAGAGAAGTTAGGAGGAGGGAGGGGTTTAGTGGGAAAGTTAATTAGTTCTGACAGAAGAGTTTGAAATGCCTATGGGACATCCAAATACATAAATATCCAACAGGGATTTGGAGATATAGGAGCGGATCTCAGGAGAGAGATCAAAATTGGATATGCAGATTTGGGAATCATCTGCATGTATAATAGTTTAATCCATGAGATCTGATGAGATGAACATGAGAGAAAATGTAGTAATATACGCTTCACAAAACAGCATTTCACCTTTGAAGAGATGCAGTTTTAATGACTATAGAAAATGGAGTTATCACTTCAGACAGGAAGCCAGAGGAGTAACGTCAGAAGGAAGGTGATGTTCTCTAACCGAGTACCTTTCAGAGAACTTTGAGTGTCATGAAACATACCTGAAGAGCATAAAGATCCCATGGACTCTACCCATTTCTACTTACTCATGCAAGTCTTTTCCACCTTTGCAGAACTTTTCCTTGGGTAAATAGCCATTAAATGGGTTCCACTGTTTTAAAAAAAAATGTCATTTTTGTGTGCTTTTAAAACCTACCTCTAAATTTGCAATAGGAAATACACCTAAGTGAATAATGATGTACAAGGAACACATCTCAAAGTACAGCATCACATCTTGAGAACCCATGCTCTCATGGGTTAAATGCAAAAAGGAAGAATTCCTTGCCATAGGAAAAGATGTAAGCTATAAAAACAGTCTCAAGATTTGAACAACAGCAACAACGGTAAAGGTAGCAAAAGGTGCCTCTTGAAATATAATGAAAATCAAGTGGTCATCTTTCTTCTCTCCTTGTCAGGAAATTTAAAGAGGATAAGATTCTATCGAATTTCTGTCAGATGGAAACTAGAGTGACGACCTTATCCTCCTTATTGAGTACCAGACATCAATGACCCGCTCATTGACACTGAAGGATAGGTCTTTTGAGCAAAAGGGTTTTTTTTCCTTTCCTTAAATCCTTGGTTTGGGGATGGAGGGAATCTTCCAGTATCCCGTTTTTTTCCAAATTCAGATGTAGGAGCCTAGTTCTGTCTCTGGCTCTACTGCAAAAAGATACAATTTATACAGTGACAGATGTTTTCCCACCAAGTAGTGGGCAAAGTGTGGTGGTGATGGGAAGTGGGAAGAGGCAAGAAGTTTAGCTTGCAGCTTTCAGATCCTTGTGAAAGCTTTCTTTCCAAGTGGAATTCTAAAGTCAATGCCTTTGGCAGCGTAAAGGAAGCAGCCACACCTTTGTGAATGGGGTAAGCACACTGAGTACCTAAGAGTAGGATGAAAAACTTAGTTTTGGCCCATCATTGCTGCTTGCTGTCACCTAAGATACAGCCCCATACATTTGAGGGGATGCAGAATGGTGCAGTAGTTGAATCTCAAATCACTTCATGAGCATTTGTATGCATAAATCAGGAGTCTTGGTGGGTCGAATCCCAGTGAGTATTGATTGAATTTGTTCCTCATAATAAACTGGATGAATAAATCTCTTGTGAATTAAGGCAGGTACAGGGTATGTTGCATATAAAAAAACATTTAAATTTAATGCATTGACCATGAATGGAGAATAATTTCACGACTGCACAAGTTTGCTGATGACATGAAATAGGGAGAGGGCAGCAACTGCAGAGGAACAGAACAAACACATTCAAAATGATTTGGATAGAACAGGATTATGGGCTGATAAGCAACTTATGCAGTTCATTGCAGAGCAGTGTAACGTAATGAGGTTGGGGACTGCAAGTAATCAGAGTCTATGGCCACAAAGAGAACCTCACAGAATACAGATAAGATCTTGATATGAAATAGAAGTGATGAACACTTACAGATTTGAGGAACACACACCTCCAAATGAAAATTTTCTTCTGTAGATAACTTACTAAATCAATCAACAAATCTGAAGGTATTATAGGACACCTACTGCATTCTCAGATTTGTGCCAGACATTGCGTTGGGAATATACAGAGAAGTATAAGATGAGCCTTGGCTTTCAAGGACCTTACAATCCACCTGGGTTGGGGAAGACATGAAATAATAATAGGGAACAATCCAAGGCAGACAGTTTATAATCAAGTGAAAGATAGTGGTAACAGCTATTAAGTATAGGACAATTCAACAGGGAGGGAAATTGAAGGCTAACATGAGGATTCCTGAGGAAAGTAGAACTTGAGCTGGCCTTTGGAAGGATGAGTAGGATTTGAATCAATATAGGGGAGAATGGAAAGTTTTTCAGGTGAAGCAAATAACACAAACAAAGGCCAAAAGGCAGAAATGAACATGACAGGTTTCTGGGATAATGAGAAGGGACTCCATTTAGTAGCCAATCTTAAACTATGTGGGTACCAGGGGTAAAGATCTAAAACAGAAAATGAGTTAAAAAGGATGAAACAAAACATATCTACATAAAAATTCACTCCTTTACAAATATGACTCATTCTGTGTTTTTGGTGTACTTGAACAGTGGGAAGAATACCAGTTGACTGGTCAAGCCTATGCTCTGGTCTCAACAATGCCACTCCAGTTTTGTGACCAGGAGCAAGTTAACATACCTTCCCTTAGCTACAGTTGTCTTTCTTTTTTTATTCAAAGATGTTTGTCATTCATATTTTTCAGTCATTGTCCCTTTAAGAAATTTGCTATAGAGAGAAATGTAAATAGGTAGGCACTAAAATATCCAAACAATTGACATAAAATTGACCATTTACAACCTCAACATAGAAGAAATGATTTCATTTCAAGCTTCTGTCTGGTCTGGAGGCCTGTTGGAAAAATGAAGGAGTGGTTGAAATTGTCGGGTTAGAGTGCCATTCCCTTCAATCTTTTTTGTTGGTTTTAATTTTTTTTTCACAGGAAACAAGAATATTTTTATTTTTGTGACATCTAGAGAGTTGGTAGGTGTTACATATTTCAGAGATTGCTTCCTACTAGAATTTTGTCATGAAAACAAACATTTATAAAGTCTGATTTCTTTAAATAAAGCTATCTTTTTAAGCTGCTTAAAACGTTTTTTTAAAAAATATATACAATATATTACTGTCTAAATCCAGGAAGTCCTGGATGATTTCTGTATATCACCACTATATGCAAGTAAGGAGAATATTTTAAGTTTGATATCTTTTGTTCCCAATCACCTTGATTTCTGAATATATCCCTTTCCCCTCCTCTAGCCAATCAATGAATCAATTAATAAACAAGAATTTATTAAATGTATACTATTTGCTAGGAACTGTACTAAGTGCTGGGAAAGTTAAAAAAAGAAACAATCTCTACTAGTAAATATGAAGAATAACTATGAAGAGAATACAAATATAACCAAGCAGTTACATAGAAGGTAGTTTTTTGGGGGGGCACTAAGCAGTTGGAAAGACAAAGAAAGGCTTCATGAAGAAGGCAGTTCTTGAGCTTCATCTTAATGGAAAGGAGAGGTGGAAGTGATGAAGATATAGGAGCGTGGAGACAGGAGAAGGAGAGTTTGTGTGTGTGAAGGGTAAATGGAAGGTCATTTTGGCTAGATCAAAAAGTGACCCATTCCTTGTATAGAATAATAAAAAAGAGAAGGGGAAAATTCAGCAAAACCTATCCAATACATCAGTTAAAATTCAGCAAAACCTATCCAATACATCAGTTAAATGTGACATTATAAGCAGTATTCTGCACTCATAGTTCACCTCTGCAAAGTGAAGGAGACACATTATCTAACCTCTTCTTTAGGGATTAGCTTGGTCAAAATTAACAAAGCATGATGTTTTCTAAAAATTATTATTTGTTTTTCTTTCCATTTATATTCTTTTCATTCTTGAGAGGTGAATCTAAAACAGGAGTTCTTGGCTTTTTTATATCACGGACTGTTTTGGTAATCTAGAAAAACCTATGGGCAGCTGAATGGTGAAGTGGATAGAATACTGGGCCTAGAGTCAGGAAGATTCATCTTCCTGAGTTCAAATCTGGCCTCAGACACTTACCTGCTATGTGACCCTGAACAAGTCACTTAACCATATTTCCCTCAGTTTCCTTATCTGTAAAATGAGCTGGAGAAGGAAATGGCAAATCACTCCAGTATCTCTGCCAAGAAAACCCCAAAATGGGATCATAAAGAGTCAGACACTACTGAATAACAACAAAGCCTATGGACCCCTTCTCAGAATAAATTTTTAAATGCATAAAATACATAGTATTACAAAGAAAACCAATAATTTTAAAATATATCTATAAAAAGTTTTTTTTTAAATTTAAAGCTTAAGTTCACCGACTTTCTTTGTATCCCTTAGAACAGTATCTGGAACATAGTAGGTGCTTGATAAATTTTTGTTTACTCCCTGCATATGTTTTTTTTTTGTTGTTGCTGTTGGACGGGTCCAAGAATTCACCATCTCTGATTTATCTATAACCTAAAAGCATGGGAGGTAGGGATGGTATCTAATTCTTTGTCTTCTGCTCATTAGTGGGTCAAAAAGAAGTCAACACAAATGATCCCAGCAGTTACAGAATGTAACCCTAATCTTGTCCTTATAAATAATTTTCTTTCCAACATTCCCCACATGGCCCAATATCCAGAGAATATCTGTCTTGCTTGCCTATAAAGGAGAACATTGATGAACAGAAGTTAAGATCAAACACCATAAACACCATATAGTACAGGATTTTTTTTTCAATGAGCAAAAGGGGAGAGCCACAACTGAGGTTTGGGTTTTAAGGTAAACTGTGTGCATTTTTTAATAATGTAAGGATTTGTGGGGTAGGGTTAAAATTGTCCATCCTCCTGGCCCCTAATGCTCCTCTGCTCCTATATTCATGTACCTTACAGTAAATAAAATAAATTCAAGTTATAAATACTGTATTTGAATGGGCTTTACTCAGCTTTTTATCAGTAAGCTGCAGTACTTGCTGCAGCAGCATTTTCCTTATGAGTTTTTACAATAGGAGGCAGGGATGGCAGGGTCTTTTTTTTTAAGTTGGTTAAGTTATGAATTATGCATGTATTGTTGTATTGTAGTGATAAAGAACATAATTTTTTTTTGAAAGGTGAAGAATTGGAAAAACCCAGGAATTGCCAGCATGACTTTATTTTTTGATTTCACAATGTACTATCCTGTGTGGTGCCAACAGCCATGGTAATAAATGAAGCAAAATCTGACTTTGCATTTTATTATTTACCATTTATATCGTGCAAAATGCTTTACACTCATTATTATTAGTTATGCCTCACAAAAACTCTGCAAGAAAAGTTGGGTTAGTATCTTCATTTTCTGGATCAAAAACTATGCAGAAGCCATAGTAATCTGTCCAGTACTACTCTATAATTGCAAAAAATGGTCCTCAGAAAAAAAGCATTAACTCTTTTTAGGCCACCAAGAAGTTATTTAATAAGTTACTGTTAATGGACTGAGTATCCCTTAGAGACTAGGACTACAGATAAGCTACTGCACAGAGGGCTGTGGGGTGGTGATTGGGAGACAGACATGTTGATATAATAAAATGCAGACTGATATGTTAAGCCTTACTAAGCTAGACAGGGTTAATTGTGCTAATGCAATTTACCTGCTTATATACAATTTTTACCTCAAAATGATCTCCCATTGTAGTGAAGTACATTTTCACTCCAAATGTGATGATACACTATGGGGACCTAAGGTATCAAGATTGTAGTTCCAAGGTCAAAGGGCAAAGTAGAAAACCCCCCTTTTCCTTGGTGCTACCAGAGCTGGATTGGATGGGAGGGTATTCTTAGGATGCCCTGGGCATTTTGTTATAGGACATTGGATTGCCACTTGGGAAAATGAAGGAAAGTCTGGTGGTCTTAACTGCTAACATTTGTCCCATTGATCTTATAATGCAAACTACATAAATTGTTGTCCATCACGCGATTTTCTTTTTTTCCCTTAAATCCCAGCTCTGGTGCATTTCAACTTTCACTTTCTTTGATGGTGAATTCCATAGTCCAACACATGTTGTGAAAAGTATTTCTTTGTATTTATTTTGTGTAAAAAGGGATGTTTTGGGGATGATTTCTAGACCATTTTGTGAAAATCAAGACAGAGAGTCAGTCAAAAGTCCAACTCCCAACAGGGTAGACAGGCATTAGCATCTATGTCTTACTGTGCGACCAACAACATCCTGTTCTGAGGACTGAGAACAAATTAAAACTAAACTAATCAACCTCCCCCTATATTTTTAGGTGGCTCATTACCACATTATTTATTGGCTTCTGTAGTATTAGGGAAAATATTTTTCCTTTTTCTTTCTACATTGAGGAGGAAAAAAGATAACTTTAAAGATAGAAGAATAGGAAGTATAAGAATCTTCTGAAAGAATCTTTAATATTGGGGTAGGCATTCAGAAAAAAAATACCCAGCAGACTGTTATTCTGTATTAGAAGGACTAAAATTCTCATATAATTTAAAAACATCTTTTTTCCTGTTGTCTGAGTTTGGAAACTTTTAGTCTGCTGGGTAGATTTTTAATAGTTTCATGTGTTATATATAGCCAGAAAAGATTTGTTTCCTTAAGAAAAAGGAAGAAGGAAATAGTTGAACCATTTTGTAGCATCTGGGGTTGAGCTTTTGAATTTGCTTCACTGATTACACATAAGCTGCATGTATTTTCAACTCATAGAAGACAAGGTGCTGCTACAATCATCAGAAACAGGAGTTAAATTTTGGGAGTAGGAAGGTAGTAGCTGCTACTATTAGCAATAGCAAAGGCACAAGTCTGTCTCCTATGAGGAAAAGATCTGCAGTTAGCATATAAGAGCTGGAAGAAGCAGTTTTTTGCTGGTATTAAGGACGAGCTTGTCTGGTTGTCCTTGAAAGAGAGTCTGAGCTAGAAAAAAAATAACAAAATTCAACTGGAAGAACAAAAGTTCAAGAATATCAAGGGTATCAGTGATAAAAAATGTGAAGGAAGGTGCCATAGCAGGACCAGATCTCAAACTATATTACAAAGTGGTAATCATCAAAACAATCTGGTACTGGCTAAGAAATGGAGGGGTGGATCAGTGGAATAGATTAGGTACACAATATGCAGCAGTAAATGACCGTAGTAAGCTAGTGTTGTATAAATGCAAAGATCCAAGCCTTAGGGATAAGAGCTAACTTGACAAAAGTTAGTTTTGTTTGACAAAAATTGCTGGGAAAACTGGAAAGCAGTTCGGCAGAAACAACGTATAGGCTAACATTTCACACTATACTGTAGAACCAGATAAGGTCCAAATGGTAACGTCATAAACAAATTAGAGGAATATTTTACCTGTCAGATCTATGGATAAAGAAAGAATTTATGACCAAATAAGAGATTAAAGCATTACAAGATGTAAAATGGATAATTTTCATTGCATTGAATTAAAAAGGTTTTGCCCTAACAAAACCAACGCAGCCAAGATTAGAAGAAAAGCAGAAAACTGAGGGGAAAAGTTTTACAGCAAGTTTCACTGATAAAGGCCTCATTTCTCAATAGAGGGCTGATGTTGGTCAAGAATATGGTGGCCATTTAGCAATATAATGATCTAAGACAATTCCAAAAGACTCATGGTGGAAAATGCTATCTACATCCAGAGAAAGAACTGTGGAGTCTGAATGCAGATCAAGGCATACTATTTTCCCTCTTTTTTTGCTTCTCCTGGTTTTTCCCTTTTGTTCTGATTCTTCTTTCACAATATGACTAACGTGGAAACATGTTTAATTTGATTGTGAATGTATACCCTATATCAAATTGTTTGCCATATTGGGGAAGGAGGGATAGAGAAAAAAATTTGGAACTTCAAATCTTGTAAAAGTGAATGTTAAAAATTATCTTTACAAGTAGCTGGAAAAAATAAAATATTATTAAGTGGAGGAAAAAGAAAAGGTCCATGTCTCATTAATAACATTCATTCTCTCATTACTTGTTAACTAATCAGAGTTGATTGCCACCTTCAGGAAAGCTCAATTTTCCAGGGTCATTTAAGTGTTGTGGAGGTTCCACGAGAGGTCTTTGGCATTTGGGAGTGTCATTGGCCTTTTTCATTAACTATGTGCTAGCATGATTAACAAAATAATTAATTATCCAGAAAAAAAAGAATATAATGGTTTTCGGATGAAGGAATCAAAGCTATATATAGTCATATATAAATGCTCTAAATCATTATTGATTAGAGAAATGCAAATTAAAACAACTCTGAGGCACCACATCATAACCTATCAGATTGGCTAGGCTAACATAGCAGAAAAAGACTATGGAAAATGTTACAGGAGATGTGAAAAAATGGGGATACTAATGCACTGTTGGAGTTGTAAAGTGATTCTACCATTTTGGACAGCAATTTGGAACTATACCCAAAGGACTATAAAATTGTGCATATCCTTTAACCCAGCCATACCACTACTAGGTCTGTATCCCAAAGAAATTTTTTAAAATAGGAAGACTAATTGTAAAAAAAAAATTATGGCAGGTCCCTTTGTGGTGGCAAAGAATTGGAATTTAAGGGAATGCCTATCCGTTGGGGAATGACTGAACAAGTAGTGGTATATCATTGTGATGACTATTGTGCTATAAGAAATGATGAGCAGGTTGGTTTCAGAAAAGCCTGGGAAGACTTATATGAATTGATGCTAAGTGAAGTGAGCAGAACCAGGAGAACATTGAACATAGCAATATTGTACAATGATCAACTGGGCATGACTTAGCTATTCTCAGTAATACAATGATCCAAGACAAGTATGAAAAACGTGTTGAAAAATGCTAACCACCTCCAGAGAAGGAATTGAGGGAGTCTGAATACAGATCAAAACCTACTTTTAAAAAATTTTCTTTATTTTTCTTGGGTTTTTTGGTCTGTTTTCTTTTGCACCATGGCTAATATGGGAAATATGTTTTGCATGACTGCACATGTATAATCTATATCAAATTGCTTGCCTGCTCAATGAGCAGGGTAGGGAGGGAGGGAGGGAGAGAATTTGGAACTCAAAATTTTAAAAAGCAAAAATTATTTTTACATGTAACTGGAAAAGAATATAATTTTTTTTTAAAAGTCTGCCAGTTAAGACCTTTGTATATCAGAGCAGTGTGAACTAAGAAAGTTTGGTGTCCTGGAGTGATTTTCCCTATATACGCTTGTTTTCCTTAATAGTGTATATGATTCAGCTAGCTGTTTGAAATCTTGATATCATTTATTATTTCTTCCAGTGTGCTTATCGGTGGTCAAAGGATCACAACTGGCATACTATTTTCTCCTCTTTTTTGCTATTACTTTTATTTTTAATTTTGCTATTTTAATTTTGCTATTACTATTATTTTTATATTTAGATACCTAAGGGATTATTACACTAGTACATGATGAAAGTTGGAGTCAGAAAGACCTGAGTTCAAATCTCACTTTAGACATTTATTAGCTCTGTGACTCTGGACAAGTCATTTAACCTCTGTTTGCCTCAGTTTCCTCAGCTGTAAAATGGGGATAACAATAGTACCTACCTTCCAGAGCTGTTGTGAGGATTATATTTATAAATTTAATATAAATTAAAAAATAAAAATAAATAAAAAATAAAGGTAATATTTATAAAGCACTTTGAAAACTTTAAAGCACTGCATAAATTCTAGCTATTATCATTAATATATTCCACAACAGGTAGAGGAAGAAATATATTTCTTAATCTTTGAAAATCTTAGTACAGTTTCATTCAGATGCAGTATGTAGTCCTGGACCTCAGGGATAAAAAGAGGACTTGCAGTACCTACTTCAGTGCTGTAAAAAAAGTGCTCTGTAAAGCCAGAGTGAGCTAGGAGAGAGAGAGGAAGAGGAAGAGGGAGAAGGAGAGGGAGAGGGATTTGGATGTAGCAGACCTGAATTCTAATTCTGGCTCAGCTACTTTCTATCTATATGTCCTTGGGCAAGTGATTTGTCCCTCTGAGTGTCATTTTCTTCATTTCTAAAATGGGGGAGTTAACAGGGGTTCTTAACCAGGAGGCTGTTAACTTTTTCAAAATATGTCTTGATAACTGTATTATTATTATTGTAATTGTATGTATTTTATTTTGTGCATTTAAAAACATCATCCTGAGAAATGGGGTCCAAAGTTTTCATTAGACTGCCAAATTGGTCCAGCCATATAAAAAAGACGAAGAACCCCTTGAAATTGTCTCTGAGGTTTCATGAAACTTGAAATCCAAAAAAAAAAAAAGAAAGAAAGAGTGAGCGATTGTTATTCTGTGTATCACACCTAAGATTATATTGATTACCTGGCTGCAACTTAGATTTAGAACTGGAAGCAAGGACCCTTGGAAGCTATGTGATACAACTTCATTTTGGTGATGAGAAGACTGAGTCATAGAGAAGTTACATGACTTTACCCAAAGTCACACAGATTGTAAATGACCAGAGGTAGTTCTGGTAGTTAAGATAATGAAGATTATCATGGTTATCACATTGTATTTTAGTACACGAAGTTGTTGAGTTGTTTCAGTCCTGTCTGACTCTTCGTGACTCTATTTCGAGGTTTCTTGGCAAAGATACTGGAATGTTTTGCTATTTCCTTCTCATTTTACAGATGAGGAAACTGAGGCAAATAGGATTAAATGACTTGCCCAGGGTCACACAGCTAGTAGGTGTCTAAAGCCAGATTTGAACTTGAGAAGATGAATCTTCCTGACTTTAGACCCAGTACTCTATCTATCCACTTTGCCACCTGGCTGCCCTGAGTACATGAAGTACCGCGACGTAATTAGGCATTGAGAAGAGTTAGATTAAAATGCATTTGGCATCTTTGGTACTGACTAGGCAAACTAATCATGGATTTTCTTTTTTGAGGAAGGAAGGCAGGGCAATTGGGGTTAAGTGACTTGCCCAAGGTCACACAGCTAGTAAGTGTGTCAAGTGTCTGAGGTCACATTTGAACTCAGGTCCTCCTGACTCCAGGGCCAGTGCTCTACTCACTGCGCCACCTGGCTGCTCCCATGGATTTCTTACTATGAAAAGCTACCTACTTTAACATCTGAATAATATAAGATAGTGATAAGAACTAGACTTAATGATTTCTTTAGTTTGAGGAACTTGTGAGCAAGTTCTCTTATTTCCTGTATTTTCTATCCACCCTACCTGAATGAGGGTTGGGGGAAAGAATTGGAGGGAGAGAATTTGGAACTCAAAGCTTTTAAAAATGAATGTTAAAAATTGGGGGTTAATGTTAAAAGTTGGGAACCTTATCTATAAAAAGAGAGTTGGACTTAATAATTTCTAAGGTAGTTTCCAATTTTAAATCCTATCATCCTATAGCGCTTTCAGCTCTAAACACTTGAATGCCCTGGAAGGATTGGGAACTAGTGGGACCTGTTTCTTAATATAAGACCTACCCTTTGCCCCACTAATTAACTTTTAAATAGTTGCCTTAAACATCTTTCAAAGACACAGCATGGAATGGGTTAATAGAAAGGAACGCTTTTAGATTTTAATTAAATATTTTTCTATTCTCTTATTTTTTTCTCTCATGGCAGCATAGTTTGGTGACTAAAGACCTGACTTTAAGGGCAGGAGACCTGGGTTAGAATCCCACCTCAGACACCACTTGTGAGATCATTGGGAAAGTAACTTGCCCTTTCCTGGGCCTCAGTTTCTTCACCTGTAGAATAAGAATAGTAATCTATCTACTACCTATCTCGCAGAGTTGTTGTGAGACAAGCACTCGGTACATCGTGCTATGTTAAAGTGAGTACAACGTCATGGCTTACATCCATGTGAGCAAGACTCTCTTCATTGATGGATACTGTGTAAGAGGTTGAGTTAGCTTGGAAGCCAAAAGCTTGGGAGGAGAAGGAGCCTGGTCTTAGGGCTTCCAACTTTGAGAGAGAAGACATGCTGTTCCAGATTTTCTTCAGGGAGAGGTGTCTGAAAGGAGAGAAAAGCTCTGCGAAGAAGCTGACATGTAGAGAACCCAGCACCTCAAACAGGTCCCTATCCCCAGCTTGCTAGTCTAAAGACTCCCTTTTCCAGTGGGAGGCTCATTTACTCTTTGTATTGTCTGGTAGAGTGGTGTCAAATAGAAACATCCTTGCAGCCGCACATTGACTTAGAAAACCGTTATGTGGTATTTTGTTAAATGTTTCTCAATTTAGTTTTAATCTGGTTTGGCTCCACTCAGATATTTTGTGGTCGGGCCCTGGCCCGAGTTTGACAGCTCTTGGTATAGTGTGTGTGTGTGTGTATATATATATATATATATCTTATATACACACACATATATGTATATGTGTATGTATGTATACATATATATATACATGCACACACATATGCATACATACACACATATCTATATCTATACACATACACACACATATATATACATATATCTATATTTATATCTATCTATCTTTTCTCATTTGCATACCTCCTCTGATTTCTGTTGGCTATCAACTCGGAGAAATGGGTTTATTTTCTATTCATTATGTGTGTTCACTGTGGAGCTGGCATTTGGTGGGAAGTGAGTCAAGCCTTGGATATATAGTTTGGGGCATTTTTTCCCTATTAAGGGATAGCAATCAGGAGTGCAGCTTGAATTTAACAATAATCTCCCTTAATATAACAATATTTAGGGGGACACATACAATTCTATCTAAAATCTTTCTCTAAGGAGAGTAGAGTGGCCCAACTCAGGCACCAATTTCCTGCTTCTCCTCCTGGAAGGAATCAAAGTCTCTTGGGTGGAGGAGATTCTAGAGACACTCTTCTTCCCTCCCTGTGAGCCACATTCAAATAGACCCATAAACTTCACATGAACCACACACCACACCCCTATATCTGTTTTAAAACTTTAGCCTATAATTTATTTCTCTGAAACTAAAACATATTGATTCATTCAAAGTAGTGTCAGTTCATCATTCAGTTTTTATTAAATAACATATTAAGTACTGGCATTTAGAAATATACTGTCAATCTTAAAATCACATTTTAAAAATAATCTTTTTACACAACTTTTTTTAAAATAATGGGACGATAGACACAACTGAAACCTACTTTCAGATAGAATTTCTTTAACCCTAGCTTTGTGGTGGTTTTTGGGTGAAAATAGAGGCATAATTGTCAACCTGATAGTTCCTTTGTTTCGCAGAATTTATAGGGAAAAAGGACCTTAGAGCTAATCTAGTCAAACTCTCCCTCATTGTTTTAATAAAAGTTTTTCAATTAACAAGCACTTATTTTCTCTCCTTCCCTTATTCTCCAACCCCATTGAGAAAGAAACAAACAAAACCTTTGAAAAAATATGCACAGTCAAGCAAAACAAATTGCTGCATGAGCCATATCCAAAAATGGATATCCCAGTCTGCCCATTGGGTCTGTCATTTGTCAGGCAATGGGCAGCCTTTTTTATCACCAGTCCTCTGGAATTGTGACTAAATCATTGCATTGATCAGAGTTCTCAAGTCTTTCAAAATTGTTTACTTTAACAATGTTATTATCATACAAATTGTTCACTTGGTTTTGCTTGTTTAACTATATTAGTTCATATAAGTTCTCTCAGGTTTCTTTGAACTATCTCTTGGCACTTTTTTTTTTGAGACTTGGTATCTCTATATGGATATGCAGTATCCACTCATGAATAAAATACCACTACTGATCAGCATGGAAGCTCTGACTAGCTTTATTTCTGACCCAATCAGTTCACCCCTCCATAGACAATCTGGTGGCTTTCACTCCTGGGGCTCCACAGGAGAGTGTTGGATTTAGTATGGGCACCCAACTGACCATAATCTCTGAGCCTAAATCAGCTCAGAATTTCTGAGCTTAAGTGATTTGTCAGCTTCAGTCTCCTTGGAAGCAGAGATTCCAGGTTTGTACTACCCTGCCCAGCTTCATTTGTCATTTTTTGCCGCAGAATAATATTCCATTACATTTGTGTACCATATTTTGTTCAACCATTGCTCAACTAAAGGTCACCCATTTAGATTCCAGTTCTTTGCCACCTCCAAAAGAGATGATAGAAAATTTTTTGTATATGTGGGTCTTTTCCCTGTCTCTTTGGTGAATAAGCTTAATAATGATATCATTAGGTCAAAGGGTATGCACAGATTAGTAACTTTGAGGGCATACTCCCAAATTGCTTTCCTGAATAGTTGGGTCAATTCACAGCTCTACTAATAGTGCATTGATATGCTTTCTCCCCACAGCCTTGCCAAAATTTGTCATCTTTTTTGTCAACTTTGACATTTTGATGGGTGTGAGGCAGAATCTCAAAACTCTAATTTTCATTTCTCTATTAGTTATTTATAGCATTTTTTCATGTGGCTATTTATAATTTGGATTTTTCCCTCTGAAAACTGACTATTTATATCCCTTGGCCATTTATTAATTGGGGAATGGCTCTTATTCTTATTTATTTCAATCAATTTTGTTATATGTCTTGGAAAGGAGATCTTTGTCAGAGAAACTTGATGCAAAGACTCCCCCCCCCCTTCTAGTTTTAGTAGCATTGCTTTTATTTGTGCAAAAACCTTTTAATTTTATGTGATCAAAATTGTCCATTTTACTTTTTGTGATCCTCTCTATCCCTTGTTTGGTCATGAGCTCTTCTCCATCTATAGATCTGAAAGAGTAAAGGTAATTTCTTCCTTAATCCTTTAATTTGTTTATAATGTGTCCTTTTATATTTAGAACTTATGATTTGGAATTTATCTTGATAAATGCAGGGGTGGGGAGCCTGAGGCCTCGAGGCCACATGTGACCCTCTAGGTCCTCAAGTGCAGCTCTTTGACTGAAAAGACTTCCGAAGTTTGGATTTAGTTGAAGGGCCACACTTGAGGACCTAGAGAGCCTCAAGTGGCCTTGAGGCTGCAGGTTCCTCACCCTAATTCCCACCCTAGCTTAATCCCAGTTTCTGCCAAATAGCTGTCCAGTTTTCCTAGCAGTTTTTGTTGAACAATGAGTTCTTACCCCAGTAGCTGGAATCAGTGGACTTGTTACATACTTGGTTATTAGGTATCGTTTCTCCTGTATATTATGTCCCTAATCTTTTCCATTGATTCACTTCTGTTTTTTAGCTAGTATCAAATAATTTTAATGATGACTATTTTTAGTACAGTTCGAGATCTGGTATGGTGAGGGCCCTCTTTCCATTTTTTTTGTTCACTATTTACCTTGAAGTTGATTTTTTTTGTTCTAAATGAATTTCAATATTTTTTCCCCTACCTTTATTATCTGTTGGTAGTTTCATAGGACACTGAATAAATAAATTAGTCTAGGTAATATAATTTTTATTATATTTCCCTGGCCTATTCATGAACAATTAGTATTTCTCCAACTGTTTAGTTCTGTATTTCCATAAAGAGTGTTTTATAGTTGTATTCACATAATTCTTGTGTGTCTTGGTGGATAAACACCCAATTTTTTTTATATTCCATTGTTACTTTAAGTGGAATGTGTCTTTCTATCTCTTCTTCCTGGATTTTGTTGGAAATAGACAAAGATGCTGATAATTTGTGTAGATTTATTTTTATGCCCTACAAATTTACTTTAGCTATTGTTTCTATTAAATTTTAGTGATTCTTGAGGGTTTTCTAAGTAAAACATCATGTCATCTGCAAAAGGTGATAATTTTGTTTCTTCTTTTCTTCTGCTTATCCCCTCAATTTCTTTTTCTTGTTTTACCTAGCATTTTTAGCACTACATCAAATAATAGTGACAATATAGGATATCCTTTTTTTAACCTTGTTCTTTTAGGAAAGGCCTCTAGTTTATTCCACTACAAAAAATAATAGCTCTTAGCTTTAGAAAGATAGACCAGTTCACTATTCTATCAATAATACATTAGTATACTTTCCTACATCCCTTCCAGCACTTGTCATTTTCCTTTTCCATCATGTTAGCCAATCTGATGCATGGAAGGTAATATCTTAAAGTTGATTTAATTTGCATTTCTCAAGTTATTAGTGATTTAGAGCATTTTTTCATATGAATAAAGATAGTTTTGATTTCTTTCTCTGAAAACTACCGATTCGTATCTTTTGATCATTTATTAATTGGGGATGGCTCCTATTTTTATAAATTTCATTAAATTATGCATATTTGAGAAATGAGACCTTTATCAGAGAAACTTGCTGCAAATTCCTCTTATTTCTAACTCATGTAACCACTTTGAACTTATCTTCGTATACAGTGTGAGATGTTGGTTCTATGCTTAGTTTCTGTCAGACTACTTTCCAGTTTTCCCAGCAGTTTTTGTCAAATAGTGAGTTTTTTCCTAAGGAATTTGGCAGGACTCCTTTGTCAATTTTTTCCAATCGTATGTATATATACATATATATGTAATGTTGGAATTGATTACTATTTAAATATTTGATAGAATTTGCTTGGCAATTCATTGACTTCTGTGTTTTTTTGGGGTTGCTAATTTATGGGATTATTCAATTTATTTTTCTAAGATAGAAAGTTATTTAGGTATTTTATTTTCTCTTTTTTATACTAGGTAATTTAATATTTTTATCCATTTCATTTAGATTATCAGATTTATTCGCATAAAGTTGGGCAAAATAGTTCCTAATCATTGTTTTAATTTCATTTGCATTGGTTGTTCATTTATCCTATTCATTTTTAATTCTAATATTTTGGTTTTATTCTTTTTACTTTTTATTTTCTTATTATTTATTTATTTACTATTTTTAGTTTCCAGCATTGATTTTCACAAGAGTTTGAATTACAAATTTTCTCCCCATTTCTACCCTCCCCCCCGTTCCAAGATGGCATATATTCTGATTGCCCCATTCCCCAGTCAGCCTTCCCTTCTGTCACCCCACTCCCCCATCCCCTTTTCCCTTACTTTCTTGTAGGGCAAGATAGATTTCTATGCCCTGTTGCCTTTATATCTTATTTCCTAGTTGCTTGCAAAAACTTTTTTTTTGAACATCTGCTTTTAAAACTCTGAGTTCCCAATTCTCTCCCCTCTCCCCTCTTCCCTCCTCACCCACCCTCCCTAAGAAGGCAAGCAATTCAACATAGGCCACGTGTGTATCATTATGTAAAACCCTTCCACAGTACTCATGTTGTGAAAGACTAACTATATTTTGCTCCTTCCTATCCTATCCCCCTTTGTTCAATTTTCTCCCTTGACCCTGTCCCTTTTTGAAAGTGTTTACTTTTCATTACTTCTTCCCCCTATCTGCCCTCCCTTCTATCATCCCCCCTTTTTTATCTCCTTCCTCCTTCTTTCCTGTGGGGTAAGATACCCAACTGAGTGTGTATGTTATTCCCTCCTCAGGTCAAATCCAATGAGAGCAAGATTCACTCATTCCCCCTCACCTGCCCCCTCTTCCCTCCCTACAGAACTGCTTTTTCTTGCCACTTTTATGTGAGATAATTTACCCCATTCTATATCTCCCTTTCTCCTCTCTCAATATATTCCTCTCTCATCCCTTAATTTGATTTTACTTTTTAAGATATCATCCCTTCATATTCAACTCACCCTGTGCCCTCTGTCTATATAGATACTCCCTTCAGCTACCCTAATACTGAGGTCTCATGAATTACACACATCATCTTTCCATGTAGGAATGTAAACAAAACAGTTCCACTTTAGTAAGTCCATTATGATTTATCTTTCTTGTTTACCTTTTCATACTTCTCTTGATTCTTGTGTTTGAAAGTCGAATTTTCTATTCAGCTCTAGTCTTTTCACTGAGAAAGCTTGAAAGTTCTCTATTTTACTGAAAATCCATATTTTGCCTTGGAGCATTATACTCAGTTTTGCTGGGTAGGTGATTCTTGCTTTCAATCCTAGCTCCATTGACCTATGGAATATCATATTCCAAGCCCTTCGATCCCTTAATGTAGAAGCTACTAGATCTTGTATTATTCTGATTGTGTTTCCACAATACTCAAATTGTTTCTTTCTGGCTGCTTGCAGTATTTTCTCCTTCATCTCGGAGCTTTGGAATTTGGCAACAATATTCCTAGGAGTTTTCTTTTTGGGATCTTTTTCAGGAGGTGATTGGTGGATTCTTTCAATTTCTATTTTACCCTCTGGCTCTAGAATCTCAGGGCAGTTCTCCTCAGTAATTTCTTGAAAGATGATATCTGGGCTCTTTTTTTGATCATGGCTTTCAGGTAGTCCAATAATTTTTAAATTATCTCTCCTGGATCTATTCACATGCAACTTCCAGGTCAGTGGCTTTTCCAATGAGATATTTCACATTGTCTTCCACCTTTTCATTCCTTTGGTTCTGTTTTATAATGTCTTGATTTCTCATAAAATCACTAACTTCCACTTGCTCCAATATAATTTTTAAAGTAGCATTTTCTTCAGTGGTCTTTTGGACCTCCTTTTCCACTTGGCTAATTCTGCCCTTCAAGGCATTCTTTTCCTCATTGGCTTTTTGGAACTCTTTTGCCATTTGAGTTAGTCTATTTTTTAAGGTGTTATTTTCTTCTGTATTATTTTGGGTCTCCTTTAGCAAGTCATTGACTTGTTTTTCATGGTTTTCCCATATCACTCTCATATCTCTTCCCAATTTTTCCTCTACTTCTCTAACTTGCTTTTCCAAATCCTTTTTGAGCTCTTCCATGGCCTGAGACCAGTTCATGTTTTTCTTGGAGGCGTTTGATGTAGGCTATTTGACTTTGTTGACTTCTTCAGGCTGTATGTTTTGGTCTTCTTTGTCACCAAAGAAAGATTCCAAAGTCTGAGACTGAATCTGAGTCTGTTTTCGCTGACTGGCCATGTTCCCATTCAACTACTTGACCCTTGAATTTTTTGTAGGGGTATGACTGCTTGTAGAATAGAGAGTACTTTGTCCCAAGCTTGAGGGGCTGTGCTGTTGGTTTCAGAGCTTTTTCTACACAGCAAGCTCTGCTGCACCAGTGCTCCTCCTCCCCCCAAGAACTGCCAACCTGGACTGCAACTCAGATCTGAGCAGGCTCTGCCCTCCAGCTCGGATCTGCCACTTAATTCCTCCCACCAGGTGGGCCTGGGGCCAGAAGCAACTGTAGCTATAGTTCTGTAGCTGCACCACCTCTGCTGCTCCCGGGATTGGTGGCCAAACCAGGAACTCCTTTCACTCTGTCCCTGCAGTTTTTTTCCCACTAACCTTCTCTGTTGTCTTTGGTGTTTGTGGGTTGAGAAGTCTGGTAACTGCCACAGCTCACTGATTCAGGGCACTAGGGCCTGTTCCTCCTGGCTCCCGGTCTGGTTGGTCTGGGCTCAGCGCACACTGGGCTCTGCTCCGCTCCGCTCCCAGCTCCATGTGACAGACCTTACCCAGCGACCATCCAGGCTGTCCAGGGCTGGAGCCCTGCTTCCCTTTGCTATTTTGTGGGTTCTGCAGTTCCAGAATTTTTTCAGAGCCATTTTTATAGGTGTTTGGAGGGTCCTGGGGGAGAGCTTTAGGCCAGTCCCTGCTTTCCAGCTGTTATCTTTCAGTTTTATTGTTTTTTAAAAAACCAATTTAGCCAATGGTTTAACTATTTTATTTTTCCCCCCCAAAAATAGGTCTTAGTTTTATTTATTAGTTCAATGAGTTTTTACTTTAATTTTTATTACTCTCTCCTTTGATTTTTCAGGATTTCTAGTTTGATGTTTAATTGAGGAATTTTAATTTGTCCTTTTTCTAGTGTTTTTTTTTTTAAGTTCCATGCCCAATTCACTGATTTTCTATTTTTCTCTCTTATTGATATAAACATTTAGAGATACTAAATTTCCCTTAAGCATTGCTTTGGCTGCATCTCACAAAATCTAGTATGTTGTCTCATTGTTATCTTTATCTTTAAAGAAATCATTGATTATTTCTATGATTTATTATTTGACCTCAGTCTTTAGGATTGCATTATTTAGTTTCCAATTAAATTTTAGGCTCTGCCAAAGGTTCTGTATTAAATTTGATTTCTACTGCATTATGTTCTGACAAGCCTGCATTTAATATTTCTGTTTTCTGCATTTGTTTGTGAGGTTTCAAAGCCCTAATACACAGTGAAATAACTTTTTCAAAATTCAATTCATTTCCAACTTCTTTCTTGTGTATTTTATGGTTATATTTATCTAGGACTGAGAGGGCTAAATCAAAGTCCCTGATTAATATAGTTTTGCTATTTATTTTCTCCTGTAATTCATTTAACTTTTCCTTCAAGAATTTGGATTCTATGCCATTTTGTGCATATATGTTTAGTACTGATATTAATTCATTGCTTATTGTACTTTTAAAAATGTTTTCCTGATTATTTCTTTTAATTAGGTCTATTTTAGCTTTTTCTTTGTTTGAGATAATGATTACCATTACAATATTTTTTACTTCAGCTGAAGTATAATAGAACCTGCTCCAACCTGTTAATTTAACTATTTGTGTGTCCAATTTAAGTGTGTCTCTAGTAAACAATGTATTTTTGGATTGTGGTTTCTAATACATTTTACTATCTTCTTCCATTTTATGGGTGAGTCCATCCTCTTTACATTTACAATTATGATTGCTAATTTTGCATTTTCCTCCATCTTATTCTATTTATCCTTCTTTCTGTTTTTTACCCTGTTCCCTCCTCAAAAGTCTGTTTTCTTCTCACTACTGCCCCCCTTAACCTACCCTCTTATCATAACCCCTTTCCCCTCCTACTTCCTTCTTGGGTAAGATTAATTTCCATACCCAACTGCGTGTGTAAATGTATATATGTATACACATGTATGTGTTCGTATGTGTGTGTATTCTTTCTTCTTTGAATCATTTAAGATGAGGGTAAAGTTCAAGTGTTGCTCACTTCTTTCCCCCTACCATTTTCACCTCCATTATAAAAACTCTTCCTTTCATGCCTCTTTTATATAAGATAATTTCCCCCATTCTTTCTCTCTTTTCCCATTTCTTCCAATGCATTCCTCTTTCTTACTCTTTCATTCTTCTTTTAAGATCATACCAACATAATAGAACTCATACTCATGCTCTCTGTCTAAGTAGACTCCTTCTAACTGCTCTAACACTGATAAAATTCTTAGGGGTTATATGTATCATTCTCTCATATAGGCATGTAAATAGTTAAGCCTTGTTAAATCCCTTATTATCTCTCACTCATGTTTACCTTTTCATGTTTCTCTTTGGTCTTGTGTTTGAATGTAAAATTTTCTATTCAGCTCTAGTCATTTCCCCAGGAAAGTTTGAAAGTCCTCTATTGCATTAAATATCCATTTCCCACCCCTCCCCCTACCCCTGCAGTAAGGTTATACCCTGTTTTTTCTGAGTAGTTTATTCTTAGTTGTAGCTCCTTTGCCTTTTGGAATGTTATATTCTAAGTTCTCTGCTCTTTTCTAGTGGTAGCTGCTAAATCTTGTATAATCCTGAAGGTGGCTTCACAGTATTGGAATTACTTCTTACTTCTTTCTGGTTGCTTATAGCATTTTCTCCCTGACTTGGGAGTCCCGGAATTTGGCCATGATATCCCCAGGAGTTTCATTTTAGGATTTCTTTCAGGAGGTGATTAGTAGATCCTCATAATTTCCACTTTCCCCCTCTGATTCTAAGATATCAGGGTAAATTTCCTTTAAAATTTCTTGAAATAAGATGTTGGCTCTTTTTTTGATCATGAATTTCTGGCAGTCTGATAATTCTTAAATTATCTCTCCTCAATCTATTTTTCATGTCAGTTGTTTTTCCTATATTTCATATTTTCTTTCTTTCTCTTTGTTTCTTTCTCTCTTTCTCTCCCTCTGTCTTTTTCTTTCTTTCTAGTATTTTGACTTTGTTTTATTGTTTCTTGACATCTTATGGAGTCATTACTTTCCACTTGATCAATTCTAATTTTTAAGTAATTATTTTCTTCATTTTTTTTGCCTCTTTTACCAAGCTGTTAATTCTCTTTTCATAATTTTATTGCACAACTCTCTTTCCTCAGCTTCTTTCCCCAACTTTTCCTCTACCACTCTAATTTTATTTTTAAGATAATTTTTTTTTGCTATTTAAAAAAAAATCTCTTTAATGCTTGTAGGAATTCATGTTGAGCTTGTGTCTAATCTGCATTTTTCTTTAGGCTTTGCTTGTAGATATTTTAAAGGCATTGTCTTTTTCTGAGCTGTGTCTTGAGCTTCTCTGCCACCACAGTAGTTTTTTATAGCCAGGTTCCTTATTTTGCTGTTATTTACTCATTTTCCCAGCCTATTTCTTGACTTTGGACTCTATGTTAAGGTTGGGTTATACTCACCCCTGGGGTGGACCTCAGTTTCTTGTCTTTTGTGAGTTGCTTCTGATTTTACAGCTCAGTGGGTACTTAGAAGTTTTAGATGTTTTCAAACTAGTGTGATCTGGGGAGAAGTCTCTTCATTGTCCTCTTTGTCTGTGCTCTGGTCTTTACACAGATAGGACTCCTGCTCCCTCATGACTGTGGCCACTCTTCTCTGCCTTGGAACCGTGCTCTGTAATTTGGTGATGGTTGACAAAGCTGCCAATTGCCACCTAATCCTGTGCCCAGTGATAGAATAAGAATCCCCTGAGATCTCTTTACTGTCTCTGAGAGGTTAGCTGTTCTTCCTGCTGCTTCCCTTAGCCACAGCTGGTACTACTTCTACCATGCTTCACTATTCTCCTGGCCAGCCCCTACCCCAGTGTTGGCAGACCTCTCTTTCTGCCTACTTAAGCTTTCCTGGGCTAGAAAAATGAGTCACCCAGCCTAGATTTTGGTTTGATGCTTTTTAAAACAATATGAAGGGGTACGTTGGGAGAGCTCAGAAAAAAAATTGCTGATTTCACACCATCATCTTGGCTTCTTCCCTCCTATTTCATTTTTTTCCCCAGGAATTTTAGTTGACTTTCCAGACAAGTGGGGTTTTCTTTGAGTTTTTGCTTTTAATTGTTTTAGAGTTATTCTCATTTTTATAGGCTTTTGTCTTCAGTGTTTCTGGATCCATAATAGCTCTACCTTGGGATGCTTTCTTTTATCATTTACCCATTCTTCTGGTCTTAATTCTCCAATTAGGATTTTATATTAGAGCCAGTCTTTGCATACTTTCAGAGAGAATTTCAGGGCCTTGTACGATCTTGATCTATATCATCTGGTATCCTGCCACTATATTCAGTGGGTATTGAATGCCGAGCTCTTCTCAGGTCACGTGGGTGGCTCCAGCCAGAGTTATAAACTCTCAGCAGGCCCTAAGAGATCACATATAGGACATTGTGTGATTGTTGGCCTCCTGGTCTTCCCAGGCACAAGACACTGCTTTGGTTCTAGGTAACACAACTATAGACTTACATCTAGATGGAGTTTCATCAGTTAGTTGTTAGCCTTTTTTTTTAAAAAAATATTTATTTATTTTAGTTTTCAACATTCACTTTTATAAGATTTTGAGTTCCAAATTTTTTCTCCCTCCTTCCCTTCCCTCCCCACTCCCAAAGACAGCAAGCAATCTGATAGAGGCCATATGTGTACAATCATATTAAACATATTTCCACATTAATCATGTTATGAGAGAGGAATCAGAGCAAAAGGGAAAAACCATGAGAAAGAAAAAGCAAAAATAAAGTGAAAATAGCGTGTTTCAATCTCCATTCAAACTCCATAGTTCTTTCTCTGTTTGTGGATAGCATTTTCCATCATGGAATTGTCTTAGATCATTGCATTGCTGTGAAGAGCCAAAACTATCAAAGCTGATCAACACACAATGTTGCTGTTATTGTGTACAATGTTCTCCTGGTTCTGCTCACTTCACTCAGCGGCAGTTCATATAAGTCTTTTCAGGTTTTTCTAAAATCTACCTGCTCATCGTTTCTTCTAGCACAATAGTTTTCCATTACATTCATAGACCACAACTTGTTCAGCCATTCCCTAATTGATGGGCATCCCCTCAACTTCCAATTCTTTACCACCACAAAAAGGTTGCTATACATATGTTTGTACATGTGACTCCTCTTCCATTTTTTATGATTTCTTTGGGATACAGACTTAGAAGTGGTATTGCTGCATCAAAGGGTATGAACAGGTTCTATGGCCCTTTGGGCATAGTTCTAAATTGCTCTCAGAATGGTTGGATCAGTTCACAATTCCACTAACAATGTATCAGCGTTCCAATGTTCCCACATCTTCTCCAACATTTATCATTTCTCTCTTCTATCATATTAGCCAATCTGATAGGTGTGAAGTGGAACCTCAGAGTTGTTTGACATTTCTACCTAAATTAATTTACTTATTCAGTGCCATACCAAACTACCAAAATTATTTTATAAAGCTAGAAAAAATTATAACAAACTTCATCTGGAAGAACAAAAGGTCAGGGAATTAATGGAAAAAACTGCAAAGACAGTTGCTAGCCTTACACCCTATCAGCTAGTTGGAAGGCCCTGCAGGTTCAGAAGAATAGAGCTCTAAGCCAGTCCCCGATTTATAGCCCATTCTTTGGTTGCTTGCCCCTGGGCTGAATCCTAGATCCTCTTTTATGGTGAGAGAGATGGAGTTGCTGGTCTGTTCCTAGTATGAGCCTGCCTAGGGTGGTGGACACAATATTCTGTTCTGGGATCAGAATGACAGAACTGCTGGCTCACTTCTGAGCAAAGCCTGAGGGTAGAATTCATGATTTGACTTTGAAGTCAGAGCAACAGAGATTCTGGCACACTAGTGTTCTGCTTTGGTTACTTGCCTAGAAGCCGAATTTATTATTTTGGGTGGGAAAATGACCCATTATAATTTCTCCTTAGATTTCCCAGTCACTACTTGTTGGATTTGTTGTGGGGAGATCCAGACTGTACAGTTTCCTTTTACTATGCCATCTCTCTCCTTCATTGTTCTTTAATATATATGCCCTAAGTTGGACAAAATTTTCAGAGCAAAATATCAGAATGAGTTTTTAGTGGAAAAAAACCCTTCCTTTCTATTCGGAAAGCAGAATCATTGATTCAAGGCTAGAAGGAATTTTAGATATTATTTAGATCAGTGGACAGATGAGGAAACTGAGGTTGGGAAGAAAACCAGACATTGTTAAGTACGTAGTACCTTCTTTGGAGACTAGAGATGTGCAAATTTAGAAAATCCACCCCAAATGTTCACATGGGCTATTTGTGCCCAACCTGTGGTAGAACATTCCGAGAACATTTGTATAGGAACGATCAACCACAGTCAGACACACTGTAACTTGACTCTAGCATGGTGATGTCACTTGGGTCCTCTTCTAGAATGAAGGACAACAACCAGCCAACCAACCAACCAACCAAACATACCACTATAGCAATCCCACTGTTAGGTTCTCTTCTAGAAAGTACCAGTGTTCACTTAATATAGTATCATTCAAGGTATCAAACAAATACTCGATTGAATACTTGATAGAACACTGTGCTAGACACTACGGAGGCCCGCTGGGTGGCACAATGAATAGAGTGCTGGACCTGGGGTCAGGAAGACATCTTCCTGAATTCAAATCTGGCCTCATACTTACTAGCTGTGTCATCCTGGGCTAGTCACTTAAGTCTTTTCTCTCAGTTACCTCATCTATAAAATGAGCTAGAGAAGGGGATGGCAAACCACTCCAGTATCTTTGCCAGGAAAATCCCTAGTGGGGTCACAAAGAGATGGATATGACTGAAACAACTGAACAACGGCAAAAAAAAATTGAGAATACAAAGAGAGGCATAAAATATAATAAGGAGCTTCTGGTCTAATTGAGAAGAAAACATACTCAATTCAACAGATTCATATAATCATTGATATAGTATATGTAAGACACTATGTTATGTGCTGGGCATTCAATGACAAAAATTAGTATCCAATCCTTAAAGGAATTCACATCCTGCTTTGTATTGTTGGAACATACAACAAAAGCTCAACTGTCATATTGAGACAGTTTCTGAGTAATTAATCATCAATTTATTAATTTGGCTAGCTGATGATAAATTGATGGTCAGTGGTCTCTCTTGGTAACCAAAGACCCCACCACAGAGATCACTGAATGCTCAAATACTTCTGGAAAAAGTGGGCGCTCCTGACAGGTGGAAATCAACCCTGATTGATGAACAGTTAATGTGGGGGTGGACATACTAATGAGGAGGTGGGCTAAAGGTCACCAGCTTCTCCCTCTGAAAATGTGCCTTGATCATGACAGTCAGCTGCCTCCAGCAATCTGGACAGAGGAATCTACAGGGTGTCCGTAAAATCTGGACACATAGAACCTCATTAACATCACATTAACCGTTTCACCGAAGACTGTGTTGTTCAGTGACTTCTTTTTCTGGGGTATGCTAAAGGAGAAGGGGTACTCAATGAAAATCACAGATGTAACACACTAGACTGAACTCATTTTTAGTGAATGTGCTAAAATTGACGGCAATGTGGAGTTATTGCATCGAGTTCACGTGAGTCTTGCAAAGCGCATCAACCTTTGAATCACAAATGATGGAAATCATATTGAAGATGTTATTTGTTAATATTCCAATTAAATAAAATGTTGTTGAAAATTTAAATTCATTTCATTTCTTGAAAATATGCATTTTTGCCTATGTGTCCAGACTTAGGAAGACCCTGTATCTCTACCCAGATCACTCTGGTTGATTTTCTCTTTCATGAGCTGAGTTCCTCTAGACTGTAATGGAGGGGTGCAAGGACATGGGCTCAATGTTTTAGGACTGCAATTCACCTAGATTAGATTCTGTTTACATTATAAACAAAAGTAAGGCACCCTAGGTGGGTGGGGCCCTGACAAAGATCACAGAGCATATACCTTGAGGATTAGGCCAATCTCCTCTATCAACCTTGGCCTTCAGAGACTGGCTGAATGATTTATACTAGGGACTGGTCTCTGAATGAGGAAATAGAAAGGAAAAACCTCAATGCTAATTTAATAATTGGTTATTAGTATAATAGAAAAAAATCACTTCTCAATATAAATGGTATATTTGTTGTAGAAATTTGGGAAGTTTTTTTAGAGGAAGAAAGACTTGAATTAAAGGAAAGGGATTTAGAAAAAGGAATAGAGATGACATTTTATCATTATTTTTCTAGGGATGGTGGGAACAGAGGGGAAGGATGTGAACAAAGGTCCTGAAGTGAGAGCTTACTTGCTGCGTTCGAGTGAGCAGCCCAGTTTGTGGGGAGCAAAGAGTTCATGCAGAGAAGAGGAGTGGGATATGATAACGATTGGAGAATAAGGTGGTGACCAGATTGTAAGAGGCCTCCAGTGCCAGGATAAATACCATGCTACAGGGGATCACACCCATTTGAGATTGAAGGTAGTGAGTGAATCTGTGATCATCTAAATATTTTGGGGGACAATTCTTCTAAAGGGAAAGAGAAAGCTCTGCAAAACAGGAATCCAGTGAAAGTAGTTGTGTATGAAACCTCTTTTTTACAAAGAGATGCATTGGAGTGCCATGGCAGGTCAGGGAAATGATTATGGGTTTCTAATGAGCACACTAATTAGCACTCTCACAAGCAGGAACAGCCGTTACCTGTGCCCAGCTGGCACTTGAAGCAGTAAGAATTTTTTAGAGGGTGGTCTTTGAAAACGTCAAAGAAATTACTTTCACCTCATCCTCTGAGCTACAGCTGAATCCCCCTGAAGCAGATAGACAAGAACCACTCTGAAAAGCCCAAGGAGAAAAACCTCAGACCGGTAGCTCTGGAGGATTCTATAGTAATGAGCAAAACATCAAATTCTGAGTGCCTGAAGCATGAATGGGTCTTGTTTCCTTTGTCTTTTTTTTTTTTTTGGAAATAATGTTGGTGGTTAGTTGATTGTGTTCAACTCTTCATGATTCCATTTGGGATTTTCTTGGCAAAGATACTGGAGTAGTTTGCCCTTTCCTTCTCCAACTCATTTTACTCATGAGTAAACTGAGGCAAGCAGGGTGAAGGGACCTGTCTAGGTTCACACAGCTAGTAAGTGTCTGAAGCTGGATTTGAACTCAGGTTCTTTTGACTCCAGGTCCAAGGGCAGCTAGGGGGCACAGTGGAGAAAGTGTGGGACCTGGAGTTAAGAAGACCTGAGTTCAAATCCAGCTCCAGACACTTACTAATGTGATCCTGGAAGGGGGGGGGGTGTCAAACTCAGGTCATCTGATGCCACATCCAGGGATTTCTCTATTATTCATTCACCTGTCTGAATCTCAACTTCCTCATGAGTAAAATGAGGAGAAATGACCTGCCCATAGTCACTTACCTACTGTATGTAGTGACAGAATGCATGTACACCAGAACCCAGGTCTTATAACTGCAAGTCCCATATTCTACAGTTTTCTGGGTGAGATTTTTAAATATTAAGTTTTTGAATCAAGCAGTGACCAAGTTTATTGGACAGCAAACAATGTCTTCTCATTGACAGTCAGAGAATATCACCTCCATGCACGATATAGAGCAGGCACTAGGTATTTGTGGAATGTTGAATGACTATCCTGTTTAAACACACTGGCACTGCCCACCACCTAACAAAGGCAATGATCTTCCAGGGCAAGGCAAGAGCCTTTTCTTCCCAGCAGCCCTGGGTCTAGGAAGGACAGAATAGATGTGAGCAGAACGGAACCTAGCAGCCTTCAACTCCCCACATAGCCAATCATAGCTTCTCTCCTGCATTGCTCGCTGACGTTTCTGGTTTTGCTGTTCTGTGGTCCTTTCATTTTGTTATTACTCACTTAAGTGAATATCCTTCTGTCATTCTTCCCCCTCCGAGAGCATACACACACACACACACACACACACACACACACACACACACACCCATCCCCAAATTCATTGGCATACTTAATGTCCTTAGTTATTAAACCGAAAACTGTTAACCTTGTCATATTTAGTGACTGGAAGCAGAAAAGTCCATTTGGTTCTCAGGGGAATGAATTCTAATTTTCTGCCTGTCAGAAACTGACATTTTACATATTTTACTCTTTCCTCCCCCGGTTTAGTGCTAAATTTAAATGTGCATGTCATGGGGAAGGACCTTTTGTTCAGGACTCAAATCCTCCCAAAGCATTGGCAGGTTTCCAGTGTGTGAGGATCTTGACCAGGCAATGAGGCTGGAGTGAAATTTCATGGGTGGAATAGAATGGGAAAGGAAGTGAGAACGAAAAGTTGCAGATGAGAGGCTGTTGCGAAGGGCACATTAAATTTCCTTGCCAGATACAATTTTCTTTCCCCACCCATCTCCTCCAAATAAAATGGATGAGTAACAACTAATCTGGAAGTAAAACAGCAAACAAAAACAAATTATGCAAATCTACCATGAGGGTGCCCAGTCTCTCTGTCATTAAGATATAATGATTCTTAGTTGGAGTCATAAACCACTGGGAGCTTTTCAAGAACACATCATTAGGAGGAAACTGGTCCAGAGATAGCAAGGCTTTCCTCACTTGGGCTAAAGAATTGTTTGCTGTCTGAGAAATATTGTTTGGATCATACGTATTTAGTAGTAATAATCATAGTTCACATTTATGTTAAGGTGTTAAGGTTTGCAAGATGCTTATGTGTCATTTGGTCCTCATAATAACCCTGCAAAGTAGGAGCTACCATTATTCCTATTTTACAGATAAGGAAATTGAGATTCCCAGAGGTTAAGCGATCTGTCCATGGTCACTCAGCCAGTAAATTCCAGAGGTGGGTTTTGAACCACAGTGTTTCCTGGCTTCAAGTTGAGTGTTAAGGAAATAATGCCTTAAATGATGTAGTACTTTTCTCACAGCAACTGTGTAAAGTCAATGGCATGTTTACTATTATCCCCATTTTACAGATGGGAAACCAAGGCTAATAAATATTATGTGATAATAATTGAATCTGGGCTTCAACCAAGGTCATCTGATTCCCAGGCCACTTCTTATTCTACTATGCCACACTCTAAAGGACAGAATTCATGTTGGGCTTTCAGTTATTTGTGCAGTTTTCACCAACTTCATCTTCTTGAAGAACCATAAAATGAATTTTAAGTTGTGTCCAACAATTTAGTAGACAGAAGTAACTTATTTTCATGTTGTACAATACCTGAGGGTAAAATGAGAGGAAGTTCAAGTAACCAGGTGTTAACTTGGACCAGATCATCTTATATTCTGTCACTAGGGAAGCATCCTTACTCAACAGAAGCCATTGATAGAAGCTTCCTCTCAAAGACCTCTTCAAAATCCAATAATTGGGGAGGCACTGTGTTGTAATGGAAAGACTGCCAGATGTGAGATTGGAAAGCTCATCTTTTAGCGCCATCTGTGATCTTTTGCAAGTGACCTCTCCATTCTGAGTCTCAGTTTCTTCTTCAGTAACATGGGGATACTAGCACACCACCTGCCTCACAGGACCAGCAAGAGGATCATATGAGATTAAATAAAGCAATGTGAAAGGGTGCATGGCCTTTGTGCATGAGTCACCAGAAGGCTGCCATCTTTGCTCTCCTCTTCATTGTCCTGTGTTCAAGAAGTTTCTCTAAGCTTCAAGGTAATTTACGTGCCTTGACCTTTGTATGTGGGAAGAATACGAAAAAAGTTGGAAAGACTTATAGAAAGGCATGTGTTTTCCCCATATTCCTGACCATGGTGGATTGGGGATAGGAGATGAAACACTACCTGCACTATGAGACTGGGAAGAGATAAGCTGTATTCAGTTGCCCTACTATTGTTAAGAGTGAGATCTGGGGTCCATTTGCAGAGCAAGGTAGGTCAAGAAATCTTCCTAGCTACCTGAGGGGCCTTTATGTGTTCTGGCACATAAAGCCAAAGGCCTAAATAAGAGCTGGAAATGTGTTACTTAGCCTAGTAGCGTATTGACCCTGGCTATCTTATGGTGAGAACTGTAATGCTTTCCTGAGAAAGGAAACATAGATGGCAGTGCCAGCAGTTAGCAGCGAAGATTTCATTTTTTAACAAGCAATTGTTAAATGTCTATGAAATGCAAGTCTGTGTTGGTCCTGGGATGAACAAGACAAAAAGACAAAACAGTCCCTGACCACAAGGAACAACCATGGTAGTAGCAGAATATATGTACATTTGTGTTGTTGTTCAGTCATTTTCAGACATCTCTGACTCTTCATGACCAGATTTGGGTTTGTTTCTATCTTTTTTTTTTGCAGATGATACTGGGGTGATTTGTCATTTCCTCCTCCATTTCATTTTTACAGATGAGGAAACTTGAGGCAACCTGGGTTAAGTGACTTGCCCAGGGTCATGAAGCTATTAAGTGTCTGAGATCAGATTTGAACTCAGGATGATGAATCTTCCTGACTCTAGACGTGACATTCTATCTACTGTACCACCTAGCTGTCCTATAGATGTGCTAAATTTAAAAAAATATACCAAATAAAAATTAATTAATTTTGGTGGACAGAGAATTAGCATCTGAAGGCAATCAGGTTAGTCCTTGTGGTGAAGGTAGCACTTTAGCTAGGCAAGGAGAGAGAGTACATTCCAAACAAGAGGACAACCTTTACAAAAGCCTGGAGGTGGTAGATGGAATGTTCTTCACAGGAAACAGTAAATACATTAGGCCTTTTAAGCTATAATATTGAGTGAATGAAACATAATAATATGAAAAAAGCCTAGAAAGATGGACTAGAGGCAGTTTGCAAAAAGCTTTATAGAACCCAAAAGCCTTAGTAGGAGGCAGAGACCAAGACAGTATTGAGCCACCCAAAGGGCAGAGAGAGACAGGGCAGGGATTCTTTGCTTTTCTTCAACACAGCCTCAAATCCTACTTCCTGCAGGAGGCCTAACTGCCTGGCTACTGTACAGAGTAATGAGGTACCATAGCAGTGAACCCTGGATCTAAGGACCAGAAATGAGAACCAGTGAAGTATGGGGCCATGAAGCAGAGAAATAAGAGATTGTGTCCTTCGCTGGTACTGTTAGGGACATGTATCAACTTTCTAATGACTATCTTCCTCATGCAGTTGGGTCACCCAAACTAAGGATGGTATAATAAATCTGGAACAACTGTATAGGTTACTGGAGGTGAAGGGATCCACTTTAGGCAAAAATTTTCACTGCCTTTTAGCTTAGATACATCATATGTTCATAGGGCTATCGAACTAGAGAAGGAAGGGGCCTCAGAAATCATGGAGTCCAACTCCCCCATTTTACATACATGGAAAGTGGGGCCCAAGGAGCTTAAGTGACTCATCTTTTTTGTATTTTCTTCTGTGTAATACATCTGTTCTGTGTTCCATTGTTCTGTGCCTTGTAGGGCCTGGAGTGCCTGCAGGGGAAATGAATTCCCCTAGACCAGAGATAACAAGACAGATTCAGACGTTCCCAGAGTCCAGACCTTGAGAAGGTTGAAACAAGCTCTAGAGATGATTAATTATTGGGAAGCCCAGAGCTTTGTTGTTGGGCTACAGTTATGAACTTTTATAAACTTTAAAGGACGTGAGCTAAGTTAGGAACTGTGGAAGTTATATTAAACTGGGTCAGGTCATGTGTAATGTATGTATTGCAATCCCAGGACAATAATGGTTTCCTGGTGACTGGAAAAGATTGACTCCCAATAATTCCATTCCTAAATATTTAGTTCAAGGGATCAGCTCACATATACACAGAGGTAATCTGTATCTGTTTTATGTGGGGTGTGATTTTCCCAGGGTCCTTTTGTACAGATGTGTCTGGAAATGATATCCCTGGATATGCTAACTGGTTTAGTGGAGAGTTGTGGGAAAAAGTATTTCCTACGAGTTGTTTGCATAAGGTCTGTGAAAATAAGCTCTCTCTGCAAACATTTTGAGCACAATTTATAGACTCCAATAAGTGACAACTATATGCATGTATAATTAGCAATAATGATAAATAAAAATAAAATATGGAATTATATATAGCCAATTATACATAATAAAGCCGTAATTCCATCGAGTGGTTCTGTAGGGATCATAAACCAAGAGAGGCAGAGACTCCTGAGGGTTGGCTCATGTTTCCAGAATTCTGAAATGGAATTACAGCCCAACCTGTAAAATTCTGATATATTTTATTTTTTAATGATGTGACAGAGGCTCAGGTTATTGGGAGCTCTGGGAATTAATGAATTCTGAAATTGAGTATGTTGCTATTAGCAATGCCCGCATTACCAGAAATATATCCATCCTCACCCCACCACTTGGCAGGAACTGGGACCTAGGAGTTAGGTCTATCTGTGTACTTGGCTCCCAACCTTCCTCTTTGAGTGATGGGTTATAGGGACCACCTAATTAAGGATTCACCTAGACCAAATGATGATCTTGACCAAGCATTTCTATCACCCACATCCTCTTCCTTTTCATTCCTTCCACTTTTGAATGATGATCTCTTACTTCCTTATTGGAGTGTTTTGTTTGTAGAAGATAAGGAGGCCAGTGTCCTTGGATCAGAGAGTACATATCAGAGGAAAAAGGGTAAGAAGACTGAAAAAATGGGGGTGGAGAAGTAGGTTATGAAGGGCTTTGGATGGCAAATGGAGGATTTTATATTTTATCCTGGAGGTGATAGGGAAACATTAATTTATTGGGGGTGTGTGTGACATATTTGGGATCAGTGCTTTAGGAAAATCATTTTGGTGGCTAAATAGAAGATGAATTGCAGTGGGGAAGGCAGATCCACCAGCAGACTGTTGTGATAGTCCAAATGTGAGATGATGAGGGCCTACGTCAGGGTGTTGGCAGTGTCAGAGCAGAGACACAGCATGATGGTGAAATAGACATAATGCCCTGAGTGAGTACAAGGCACAAGGACAAAGCCCTAAGGAAAGCTAGAGAGCAAACAGACCTCTCCTCTGGTGATCTCCACCTTCTCCAGAACCTTCCAGAATATGTGATACTACCCAATGTGGGTCCTAGCTACTGGGGGAAGGAACTTTGAGTTCCTTTCCTAGGGTAAAGCAATCCTCTTCAGTCCAAATGACTCACAGCAATGAAGGGCAAGGCTTAGGTTGGCTCCATGTTATATAGGTCTATGCCTCATTGCCTCTGGGTTCTGCCTCCTTCAGCTTCCATCTTCAATCAGCTCTTTGACTTGATCCAAGAACTCTTCCAACACTCTTGTGTCTCCATATGGTGACATTTCCTCATCTCCTGGGAGGAGGGATTTGTGGTTCTGTGGAGGGCCATGGGGTTGTATAGATCACCCTTAAGGGAATCTGGTCCATGTTTAGGCATTGGCCCCTTTCTTCTCTGTTTGATCCTCCCCCTCTCTCCTCCTCCTCCTCTTCCTCTCTTTCCCCTTTTCTCTTACTCTTCTCTCTCTCCTCTTTCTTTCCCCTCCTCTCTTCTCCTCTCCTCTTCTCTCCTGTTCTCTCCTCCCAGTCATTCTCCTCCTCCTCCTCCCCCTCCTCCTTTTTCTCCTCTTCGTCCTCCTCCTTCTTCTCTCTCTGTCTGTCTGTCTGTCTCTCTGTCTCTGTCTGTCTGTCTGTCTGTCTCCCGTTATCATACTCAGTCTGCAGCCTCCTTCTAAAAGCTAAATCTCTGGAAAAGAGTAGCATATGTGGTACGGTGCAAAGAGTGCTGAACTTGGAGTCCTAGGGCCTGAGTTTGAATCTTGGCTCTACCATTTACTATTTGTATTACCTCCCATTTACTATTTGTATTACCTTCCTCTTCCTAAAAGAAAAAGGGTTGAATTGGATGAGGTCATCTATATCTAAATCCTCTGATGTCTGAGATGAGAAAAACCTTTTAGTGCTATTGGCTTTATTCTGCAAGCCAACCCTATACATTAGGTGTTGGGGACTATAGTCCATGAATATCATTGTCACTGCAGTCGAGCCAAAAGCCCTAGGGATTCCTCTGAGGATTCTTTGGAACTGATGGGACTTCTCCGGCGGTGACCCCCAGATGGGGGTCTCTGCCAAGAGCCAAGAGCATGGGAGTAGAGCGAGGCTCAGATTCCATCCAGAAGAGGGCGGCAGTAACACATGCTTCTTGTCTTTCCTCACTCGATGTCTCAACATTTCTTTTGACTCATCGTGTAAGTCTTTGGACATTTGCATAACTATGATTCTTGCAGCAACAATTACAGTACCCAAGGTCAGGATGAGGATGGTGATCAAATCATTCTTTCGGTCATCAATGCCAGGGCAGCTCTGGCTGGGAAGTAAAAGAGCCTTTTACTAATCCACAGAATTTCAGAGCTGGAAAAGGAGAGCACCTAGAAAATATTTAATCAGTCAATAAGCCTTTATTGTATTCCAAATACTGTGCTGGTTGTTGGGGGTACAAAGATGAAAACAGAACAGTCTCTGACCTTAAGGAACTTACTTTCTATTGGAGGAAAAGACCAAGTATACTTATAAGTACAAACAAATTCTATATAAAGTAAATGTAAAGCAATTTAAGGGGAACACAGACAACTAGGCTGACAGGATCATCGAAGGCCTCCTTTAGGAGGTGGTACTTGAGCTGAATGTTGAAAGGAGATAAGGATTCTACTCTGAGAGGCAGAGGTGAGGAAAGAGTACATTTTGAGCTTGGGGCTCAATCTATGCAAAAAGCAGATATGGGAGATAGAATGTGATGTATGTGGAATAGCAAGTAGGCCTGTTTGGTTGGCACATAAAAGTTCAGGAAGAGGAATAATATAAAATGAGCCAGGAAAGGTAGGTTGGAGCCGGGTTGTAAAGATCTTTAAATGCCAAATGAGGGATTTCTATTTTATCCTTGAGACAATACGGAACTAACGAGTGGCCCGTGAGGTGAGACTTGAAGAAAGTTTTCCTGAGTAAGGGAATGGCAGAGTCAGACTCATGCTTTACAGAAGTGACTTTGCCAGCTCCCTGGAGGATGGATTTGAGTGGGGAGAGATTTGAGGCAGGGAGCCAATTATGGGTAAGACTAGCTAAGAAGGCTCGAACAGGGACGGTGACCATGTGAGCATACAGATGAGAAGGAACATGAAAGAGGATATGGAGTCAGAATTGACAAGATTTGGCAATCGACTAGAGATCGGAAATGAGGGAGAGTGAATGATTCCTAGACTGCAAACATGGGTGTCTGGAAGGATGATGGTGCCTTTGATACCACTGAGAGGTTTTTGGGGAAAAGAAAATGAATCCAGTGTGGGATATGTTAAGTTTGAGATATTTTTGAGACATACAGTGGGAAATGTCTGATAGGTGATGTGGGCCTGAAGCTCGGGAGAGAAATTAGGGCTGGATATGTATTTAGATATGAGAATCATCTCCATGGAAATGATGCTTGAACTCATAGAATTTATGAGCTCACCAAGAGAGCGCCTCCATCAACGTTCACCAACTCCATTGCCCACAACGTCTTTTGTAGCTTTTCCCTACTTTTTATTTCTCCTGAAACCACTCCGCATTCAGGCTCTCATTACTGCCTGCTTCACCTACTGCAATAGCCTCATAACAGGTCTTCCAACTTCTCTTGTCTCATTCCACTGATCCATCCTTCATACTGATGTTGAAATAACATTCCTTATGCATTTATCTTACCACGCCGCACTGGCTGCAAACCTTTACAGGTTCCCTATTACTCACTGAATCAAGTTCATACTGCTTTGCCTGGCATTTAAGATCTTCCATAATCTAGTACCATCTAGTACCAGTTTCCAACCTTATTGAATTCTACACTTTATCTTCTTCACAGATCTCCCCTCCATTCTCACATAATCAACACTCTAGCTCAGCTTCTAATAACCTCCCACCTGGCCTGTTTCAGAAGCCTTCTAATTGGGCTCCAATCCATCCTCCATAGAATTGCCAGTGATTTTCCTAAAAACAAGAGTCTGACAACATTACTCCCCTGACCAGAAAACACCATTGACTTCCTATTGACTCTAGGATAAAATACAAACTCACCTAAATGTACTCTGCATTCTTTCACCTCCATATTTTTGTCCAGGATGTTCTCTATGCCTAGAATTTATTGTTGAATTCTTCTTAGTACTTTAAAATCCAACTCAGATATCACATCTTCCATGTAACCTTTATTGATCTTTCTATCAGTAATGATTTTTCCCCTCGGACCACAAAAAGCACTTTGTTTTACAGCTCTCTAAATTCACTTAACGCTTAATATTGTGTATTATAATGATCTATGTTTGTATTTTATCTCTCTACAAGATTATAAGCTCATTGAGGTCAGGGATCTTATGTGCAAATGAGATTATATATATGTATATATATATATATATATCACTTTACATGTTTTAAAATTATATGAATGTGAACTATTATCCTCAATTATCATCTTTCTCCTCTAAATTTTATATCTCCCCCAGGCCTCACAGTACTCTGTGCATATTGGGTAACTGATAACTTAATTGTTGAATTATTTGTTGATTGCTCTCATCCAATTCTTTCATTTTACAGATGAGGTCTAGAGAAGTAATAAAGGAAAGCAGACATTGTAGAAGAGGCACTAGGGTACCATAAAATCATCGGATTTAGACCTAGAGGAACCTTGGAAATCATCTATTCCAAACCACCCTCCCCCACCTTTTAAAATAGATGATGAAACTGAAGCCAAGAGAGGTTTGGTTTTTTTACCAGGGTCATAGGATTAGAAGCCAGGTCTACCAACTACCAGTCCAGGGGGTCCTTCTATTATACCTCAGTGGCCTTAAAATTTAAGGCTCCCTCCTTTGCCAATGGTCTTTTTTTCCTTTACTTTATGATCAGTTTTTAACATATCTCTCTGAACAGTATGTTACTGACAAAGAATTGCACAGGAGAAGCAGCCTGAAGTGCTATCATCAGAGAGATGTACGAGAGGAAAAGCAGACAGGGTTGTTATATAGTGGTGGGGATGGGGGGGGAGGAGTTAGAGAGGGTGGAGGAGTGGAGCAAATCAGACAGCCTGCCTACGAAGCTTGGACCCACACAATATTAAGAAGGACCTTGAAGAAGGCAGTCCTTCTGTTGGGTGGCTCTCCTGCTACAGGAGGATGCAGACAAGAGTCAGGTATGATGAAAAAGCATCGGTGGGATGTGATTTGCACCTTTGAAAGGAGTACCGACATGGAGGACATCACAGATCTCTGGAAACACACTGCTAACCAATGCTTAGCACAATGCTTGGCACACAGTAGGCACTTAATAAATGTTTATCGAATGAATGAATGGATAATCTGACCTTTTCTTTAAAAAGCTAAAATGCTGATTCTTTGAAAACAACATTCCCTTTGAACCTAGGATCTTGGAGATTTTTAGAAGGGATAGTTAAACATACACATTTTGAGTTTGTGCATGTGGGAGGGAGGAAAGAGAGGGTCATCCTCGACACACTGAAAAAACCTCTTAATGTTGATCCTATTGGGCCATGCTGGGACAAAGCTGGTCCTTTGGAATATTTGCACTTATATGATTTAGATAGACCATAGGCTTGACCCACAGGATCATCTCCTAGGCTCTTATTTTTCTTATTTTCTTATTATTATCTAATTATTTTAAGGCACTTATATATTTTTCTAGATTCTTACATGGGCCTCCTGGCTATCCTATAAACAAGACACTATATCATTCAGCTCAATGCTTTTTCTTTGGCTGTCCCCAATGCCTGGCACACTCTCCCTCCTCATCTCTGCCTCCTAGCTTCCCTGGCTTCCTTTATGTCTCAGGTAGAATCCCATTTTTACAGGAAGCTTTTCCCAGCTCCTCTCAATTCTAGTGCCTTCCCTCTGTTAATTATTTTCAATTTATCCTTCATATAAGCTTGTTCATATATATTGTTTGTATGTTGTCTACCCCATTAGATGGTGAACTCCTTGAGAGTAGGGACTGTCTTTTGCCTCCTTTTGTATCCCTGTCAGTTCCTAGAACATAGTAGGCACCTAATACATGCTTATTGATCAATTGATCGCTGGATCTAATGTTCCCTGGTAATGAAATGGTGGAAACATGGCTGAGCAGAGCAGATTTGACCTCCCTGCTAAGAGCTCCAAGTACGTAGTGGGATTGTTTCCACATTCGTGTGCACACCTAGGTCAGCACTTTATTAGATAGTTTTGAACCCCAGTGACTTCACTTGGTCTGTCTCGGTGCCCACGTTCCCACCATGATCTCTTTCAATAACGTATCAAACTGTGCAGAGGAAATTGTTTGCTTTTAGAAAGTGGACGTTTCTATGGCTGCTGGGATTCACTTTTCACAAATTGAAGCCTTTGAGACTTTACTGCAACCATTTGAAAATCTACTTACTCTTATTAACAACAATTCACATTTATTCTTAGGCACCACATGCCTTCCAGCCCCCAAGCAACTTAGAGAAATTGCCTTTCAACTTTTAATTTTGTCACTTGGTTTATTTGGAGTGCTGAGATGAAAACTACTCCCAGGTCGAAATATCCTCAGTTATACAGGCAGAAATCCAGAGCCAACAAGAAAAGATATTTCCATATGGCAATGATCTGTTGAATCAGTAGGGTGAGGGACAGAGGGCCCTGTTTTTTCCCTGAGTACTTTTCAACCCAAATGCACTACAGATTGGGTGGTGAATACTCAAGAAATCCAATAACATTCTATTTTGAGTTTCTAAGCACAAAGGAGAGAATTGTCCTGTGGCATCCAAAGTAACACTCCTCTGGGGCCTTTCATCTGAGAATCTCAAAGCCTAAATTTCCAGGGTCAAAATTGGCTTCTCTTCACCCTTTGGTGGTAAGGAAAGGCTGAAAACTCAAATTTTTCCGGAACATACTTTTCTAGTAGTGGGAGAAAGGATAGATTCATAGAATCAGAGAACTTCAGAGCTAGAAAGGTTCTAAGTGGTCTTACAGCATAATCTCATTTTACAGATGGGAAAACTAAGGACCAGAGGAGGAAAAAACTTGCATGAGATCATTCTCAGGAAGTAACAGAGGCAGTATTTGACCTTAGGCCTTTTGGATTCCAAGTTTAGCCTGAAACCCTGGACACTTGGCCTACTTAGGGGCAGTTGTCAGACTGTGGGCTCTGTCATCTCTAAAATGCAACCCATGTTTACGGTAATTGTGTGAGGACAAGTTAAAGAAACTGGTATTGCTTTGCTTGGTAAGAGAAGGCTAAGAGGTGACAATTTTCTGTCTGCAGTGTAGGAGAAAGGTCAGTGTGAGAATCCAGCTATCCATTGTTCTCCGTGCCTTAAGGGGACGTGCTTTCATACTTTGATGGGGTTCCTCATCAGTGTGGGCATAACCTCCTGTGGCGCAGAGTGCAACACATCTGTGCCTTCTCATTTTGGATGATACTTGCTCATGTTGTATTGTAGACTCTTCACGTATAATACATCCGCTGTGCTTTGGGCCTTCCACTAGATAAGTGGTTCTTAATCTTTTTATGTGCTCATGGATCCCTCTGGTAGTCTGGGGAAGCCTATGGACCCCTTCTCAGAATAATATTTTTAAATGCATAAAATAAAATACAAAGGATTACTAAGAAAACCAATTATACTGAAATAATGATGATTTTTTTTTTACACCATCCAAGCTCATGGACCCTTTGAAATGTATCTATAGACACCCTGGAAATCTAAAAACCCTTGGTTAAGGACCCTTGGTTAAGGACCGTTTCAATGTATCCATGGAGGAACACTCAAGCTGTCTTTCTGTAGCCCCTAATTTGTACCACATGACTGTGCCCACCTCCTTTGCTACTCACAGGTTTCCTCAGTGAAATCCGTAATAGTCATTTTTTGAGTACAGGTCAGCAATGAAAATATACTATAGCCTACTTGCATCCACCGCTAGTCTCTCCATTGCCTTAGCTCTCTCTATTCATAATTTTAATTCCTCAGAGATTGCAGTATTCAGAGATTTGCAGTCATAGAGTGCCATGAGGATGCTGGTATTGAAAGGTTAGTGCTTCAGACCAAGGTACCCATCTTCCTTCAGACCATCTCTCTTTACCCATAGGAATATTCATCAGTAGAACTCCTTTCCACCACCAAAACAAGCCTTCCTTTCTTTCCCTCCTTTTTCAATCCTTCCCCCATTCTCCTCACTGATTCCCCTGTAGGCTCTTCTCTTTCTGAAGTCACAGCAGTCACCTTTCCTTCATTGCTGGATTTGACAGTAGTACATCACACATTCCTCCCTCTCCCCCTTGCTCCCCTCCTCCTCCTTCCCTTTCATGTATCCTCCCATGTTGTAATGCAGTTCTACAAAAAAAACATTGATTCACCTATAGGCAGGGTGTCACCAAGTTCTGTCCAGAATGCCCCAGGACTACCTCTTCACTGTTATGGATTTCCACCTTTACACTTGTCTCCTTGTGTACATTTAGAAAGAAATTTCTTTTCTTATATATTTAATTTATTTATTTTCAATTTTCACCATTCACTTCTGTAGGTTTTTGAATTTTCTCCTTCTCTCTCCCCAAGACAGCACACAATCTGATACAGGCTCTACACATACATTCCTATTAAACACATTTTCACATTAGTCATGTTGCATAGAAGAACTATAATGAATGGGAGAAGCCATGAGAAAGAAAACAAAACAAAACCAAAGAGAAAAGGGTCTACTTCGCTTTGCGTTCTTTTTCTGCATGTGGATGGCATTTTCCATAGTGAGTCCTTTGAAAAAGTTTTAGGTCCTTGCAGTGCCGAGAAGGGCTAAGTCTATCAAAATCAGTCCTCAAGCACTGTGGCTGTTACTATGTACAATGTTCTCCTGGTTCTGCTCACTTCACTCAGCATCAGTTCATATAAGTCTTTCCAGGTTTTCCCGAAGTCTGCTTCTCATCATTTCTTACAGCACAATAGTATTCTGTTACATTCATATACCACAACTTGTTCAGCCATTCCCCAATTGATGGGCATGCCCTCAATTTCTAGTTTTTGGCCACCACAAAAAGAGCTGCCATAAATATTTTTGTACATGTGGGTCCTTTTCCCATTTTTATGACCTCTTTGGAATACAGCCCTAGGAGTGATATTGCTGGGTCAAAAGGTATGCACATTTTTATAGCCCTAGAAAGACGTTTCTTGATGATCATGCTGTTGTTGGTGCTGTCCTTGGCTACTGTATTTATTAACTCTTTCTACATTTCTGGGGTTTTTTTGGGTGCTCATGAAGCAAGCAATCTCTTCAGTTCTAGTTTTCTTTCTAAAAAATGTTTCAAAGCTTCTTTATTATTAAATGTCCACCTTTTGATGTATGGTAAAGCTTTTTTTTATATATGGATAAGCTCAGATTTTTAGGGTAGGTCATCCTGGGCTGAATCCTGAGCGCCATTGCTATTCTAAACATATTATTCCATTCCCTTCTATGTTTCCTAATGGGTATAGAATAATCTAGTGTTATTCAAATTTCCTTTCTTATTTGAAGATCTTTCTCTTTATTGCTTGCAGAACTTGTTATTTCTGAATTGAATCATTAAATTTAATCCCTACATTGGAGTTTGCAGCCCTTGTTTTTTTTTTCTTCCAGAGTTGATGTGTGAATTCTTTCAATTGGTATTTTATTTTTTATGTTCTGGGCATTTCTCTCCTATTAATTCTTGCATTATGATATTAAGGTTTTTTGGTTATTTTATTTATATTTGTGTATATATATATATATATATTTATATTTTAGGAGATCTATGATCCTTCGGTTGTCTCTGTGTACCTGTCTTTTAGATCAGTATGTTTTGCTTGCATAGTCAGCATATTTTCTTTTAATATTATTGATTTTTTTGCTTCTCTTCTTCTAGATTTTCCTTCACTTTTATATATTTGCACCCTAGATGTCTCTTTTGTTTCTTTGGTGAGACTTGCCATTTGCAGACTACAGGTTTTTTTTTTAATGCCCATTATTTTTGCTGTGTAGGCCATAAATACTGCTCTCATAATTCTCATTTCTCTTTTGAACCAGTTAGAAACAGAGTGTGGTTCCTTGTTCTCCTCATATTCCACAGGACAGTCTGTCTTATCAAGTGTTAGTTCATTTTTTAAAAATTTTCAGTATTTATTTATAGATGCCTGAACTAATTTACTAGATCTGGAGGTCTTGTTTCCTTCTGTAGTTAATGTTTTCCCTGTTGATTTATCTATGTATGTTCAAGGTCTTTAAGTTTTCTTCTAAGATCTTTGGTAATTTTGGTGGTTTTTTTTCCTCTCTGATTTTCCCCTATTCACTTTCTGACTCCCTCCCCTCTGAAGATGGTTTGCTTGGGGGCTGTATCTCAAAGCATCTCAGCTTCCTCCCAAGCTGGGCAATTCACAATTCACCAGCCTAGGTCTCTTCCCCAAGTGACTTTTGGGTGGTCAGAATTGGCCCTAGCAGGATGCTGTGCTCTTTCCCTCAGCCTTAATGGTATGCTGAAGAGCAGCACCACCTCACTCACATATTCCCACATAGTGTCTTCTCCTAGTGTCCTGTCCCCTTCCCTCTGTTTTTCAGTTCTCTGATCTGGCATTGGCAGTTTAGGAAGCTGCAGTGCCAGTGCTATGGGTTTGTCTAGCTGTCTGCCCCTGCATGGGCAGTTCAGAGCTTTGCAGTACTGGTGCCGTAGGGTTGTAGCCCCCAGCCAGCTTTTGCACTTGAAGGGCTGATGACTGCTACAAGCATTGGGTATCAGTCATTGGGAGCAAACTTCTAAAGTCAAGAGCCAGTTCTTCTATGGCACTGAAAAGAGGGAGAGGGGATAGAATGTGGGGCTGGGTTTTGTTGCAAGCCTGTGTATTGGGTACTTGGATCTGTTAGTGCAGTCTTATGCCAGTAGCACGGGAGGCGGGAAAAGGGAGCTAAGTGAAAGTCAGTTCATGGGTCTTTTTGTTTTCTTTTTAAATTGTCTTTTGAATTCTGGGTGTCCTAGACTGTGGAGAAAGATGACATTGCTTTATGTTTGGTGCATAATTTCTGTTTTAGAGTGGTTTGAGAGGTCATGGGGATCAGAGAAAATGTCTAGTCTGCCATGTTGTTGCTCACATGACTCAGAACCCTAGATAGCTTCAAGAAGGAAAAAGACAACCCTCTGCCCTGAAGGTGGTGGGAGAGGGGGGAGGGAGGAGGACCCTATCTGATCTAGGATTTTATGAGTCCAGTTCTATGTTTCAGTAAATATAGGAAAAGTGTAGTCCCGAGTCTCAGGCTAAGTGAAGTCACTATTCAATTAAATTCTATAAGCCCTTACCAGGGATTATTATGTGTCAGGCTCTATATTAGTCTCTGGGGACACAAACACAAAAATGAGACAGCCCCTGTTCTTAAGAAGATTATATTCTACCATGTAAATAACTTGGGTCTTGCATTCTAGAAGGTACTCAATACATTTTATCTACCTGATCCTCATGCCTTGAAATCTCTTCCTCCTCTGCTCCAACTACTAACCTCCCTGGCTTCTTTTAAGTCCCAACTAAAAAGACCACCTTCTACAGGAAGTCTTTTACAACCCCTCTTAATTCCAGAGGTTTCCTTTTTTAAATTCTTTCCTATTTATCCTGTATTTAACTTGCTCTGTATATATTTATTTATATGTTGTCTCCTCCATTAGATTGCAAGCTCCTTAAGGGCAGGGACTATCCTTTACCTTTTTTTTTTGTATTCTCATTATTGAGCACAGTGCTTTGCACATAGCAGGCACTCGGTACATGCTTATTGATTGATGATTGCTAGTTGAAGACTAAACAGTCCTGCCTGCTTCCCATCAATAGCTTCTCCAATAGCTTCATGTAGGCCTGCATGAATTTTTTTTTTTGCTTTGTTCAGCACCATGTCCAAGTGGGCAAGGCTGCTTGCTTCTGGATAGATAACAATGGCAAGGGCAGGAAGGAGTCTTCCTTCCCCAGTACCTGATACCACATTGCCCTTTCTGCTCATACCAAGTTATCCCTCCAAAGAGGCTACCAGGTGTAGGGAAAAGGCAGTGTTGCCAAGTGGAGAGAGCACTGGACATGGGAATCAGAAGACCTGGGTTTCAAGCCAGAGCTCTTGTCACTTACTTAGGTGACCGTGGCCAAATCATTTCCTTTCTCTGGGCCTGAGTCTTCATCTGTAAAAAGAAGGAGTTGGAACTAGATGGTCTGTTAGGCCTCTTCCAATTCTAACAGTCTTAGTAGATATCTGCTCAGTTGTCTCAGTTGTGTGGGCTCTTGCCCCCTGCCTGCAGAATGGAGCCAGCCTTTAATGAAGAGGAGACTGAGAAAAGCTCATTCACATTTCTCCTTTTCCTATCATTTGCTCTGCCTACATTTCTCCTCCTTGGGTGCAGCAGACAAAAGTCCCTGGTGCGTGTCTCCAAAAGAAGCTAAGCCACCAGCAGTGTGGTGGATTCTGGGCTGTCTGTGATGTCGCAGAATCTGTCTGCTGCAATCTTGCCCATGCTGAGAATTGTTCTTCTTATCCCAGGAGAGGAATCTGAGCCCGATTTTCCAGTGCACCAAGCTGGCTGATTGAAATCTGTAGCCCAGCCCCAAACATCTGGTGGGGGCAGAGGAAGCCTTCAAACAATTCATTTCTTCCCTGCACATTTGCACAAAATGTCAGTGGGGGCTGATGCAGAGCAGACTGTACTTGTTTAAAAAAGAAAAAAAATCACGAGGGGTTATTTGTGAGAGAGACGCTATAAATATTTCTTTTTCGCCCCAATGGAGCAAAGCGGGCCATTGATTTGCGTAGGCACGTGGTGGAGAGCAGGGCTCCTGCCTGTTCCAGTTTAACAAAGGATTTAAACTGTGTCTTGGTTGAAAGGGGGCCAGTGGTTCTTCAATTTCTCCAGACGGAGATAGTCTCTCCCTCCCAGTCTCCTCCGCGTCCCTCTCCAACTCCCCCGTCTCCAACCCTCCCGGCCCTCCCCCCCACCGCGTCCCCATTCCCTCTCCCAGCCTCCCCAACCCCCCTGAAGAATGTTATGTCTGTCGCTTGTCAGCAAAAGAGGAGGATTCTCGGGGCCCCAGGGGAGCTTATCCTGCTCCTCCGCAAGGAATGAAAGCATTAACGGACTTTCGCTTGTCTTGGGAACAGTGGGGAGGGGGAGAGTAATACAGAAGAGGTGTAAGACATTGATTGTCGAGTGTGGGTCAAACTCAGCCTAGTTCTCTGTAGATACTGGACAGATAAAGCTTATATCAAATGCCAGCCTAGGGGGTGGGAGGGCGATCTAAGTGCTTGGTGGTGGTGACGGGGAGGTGGTGAAGGTGGGGAGATGGATGGTGAAGACAGTTCCCCACCCTTTTTCTGGGCTCCCCACTTCTTTCTCCCGCCCCACCCCCTCTGTTTTGTTATGGTGTGCTGAGACGTGACCTTTCAGAGAAGGAGATTCAGAAAATATTGCTATTTGTAGAGACCCATCTCAGAGAAATTGGCACTGGTCAGAGCCTTGTTTTTAAATGTCATCCCCGCCTCTTCCACCCCCTCCCCCAACTTCCGTGCTTTTATGGCTCCTTGAGTGCATTTATCCAAGAGGTCACGGACCTTCATATGCCCGCCTTCTCTTTCTTCCCACTCCTTGTTCTTCCCACCCTACCACCTCCAGTGCCAGGACTTATCAATTTGCAGAGGTTGTTAATGTGGTGTACTGTAAACTTTTTTCCCCTCTGAAGTATTTTGACAGCAATTTTAATATAATCCATTTAATAAATTCATTTAATATAACTCACTGAATATAATTCAATTTAATATAATTCATTTCCTCCAAACATTAAAATCATTATTCTGAGAAAGGGGTCGATAACACAAAAAAAGGTTAATAACCTCTGCTCTAGAAGGAGCCTATTCCCCTTTCTACGTGGATATAGACTTCTCTGAACTCTCCTTATGAAGAGGCCTTCATCTTTCTCATATTGTTTGTTTCCACTGGAAGTGGAAGTTATTCCCTCTCCTTTCTGCCTATCCAAATCCTACCTATCCTGCAGAGCCTTAAGAAGTTCCATCTCTTCTACTCTGACCCACCTGGTCAGATACGATCTCCTCTGAATTCCTGTAGCCCATTTACTGTCTATACCATCAGGGTTTGTCCCATAGCCAGTAGGCCTTGTTTGGTGGCTATCTATATTGTCACCTTATTGACAAATGAGCCTTTGTAGGGAAAATACTTATTGAATCTCCACACTTCCTAACTCAAGATCCTGCACCTAGTAGGTGTTCAGTAAGTATTTATTCAGTGAATGAACAGAACATTAAAAAGGGAAGCTCTATTCCTGCAGGTTCTCCAGTTTTGTTTTGTTTTTGAGGAGCAATACCTATTCTTTTTTTGTTGAGCTATTTGAACATAGATTTGAATACATATAAGTAAAAAGTGTGGCATGATAAATATTAATTTTTTAAGTATGTGAGAAAGCTAAAGAAGTAGAAGTTTTATAGTTCATTGTAATGACTACAATCCATTTTATAATAAATGTGACAGGAGATTCTCTCTCCTTCCTCATGCATCCTGATTTTGAGATTCTCTAGATCATTGTCAGTTATTAGAGCACTGAGTTTGGAGTCAGAGAGTAGCTGGTTTCAAACCTTGGTTCTACAACTTACTTACCAGCTATGTGACACTGAGCAAATCATTTACCTTCTCAAAGCTTCAGTTTCATCCTCTGTGAAATGAGTGAGTTGGACCACTGGACCATCTCTAAGGTTCTTTCAGCTCTAGTACTCTGTTTCCTTTATCTCAAAACCAAATTTGTTTATTTTTAAAAGTTGCAGATGCCTTTTTACTTGTGGCACTTAGGTGCTGAGTACTACTAAGGAAACTAGAGCATTCCCATTAGTCCCTTTGGTCTCCTTTGCCACCACCCCCCAGCATCGAATAAAATCCGTCCTCTGCAAATAATGATGATGATGAGTAGGCCACGGGGCATAATGAGTAGAATTGTTGTTCGGTCATTTTTCAGTCTTGTTCAAGTCTTCATGACCCCATTTGGGGTTTTCTTGGCAAAGATACTGGGGCAGTTTGCTATTTCCTTCTCTAGCTCATTTTACAGATGAGGAAACTGAGGCAAACAGGGTTAAGTGACTTGCCCAAGGTCACACAGGTAGTCAGTGTCTGAAAGCAGATTTGAACTCAGGAAGATGAGTCTTCTTGACTCCAGGCCTGGTACTCTACCCACTGTACCATCTAGCTGCTCAATGGGTAGAGAGCTAACATTAAAGTTAGCAAAACTTATGTTCAAGATGTGCTGCTGACATATATTGGTTGTGTGACCCTAGGCAAGTCACTTTAACTTTAATTGCCTGGAGTGATCCAGGCAGTTCTTTAAGATTATAAGTTACAGAGAACCTGTATTGTTAGAGGCATTCCCAGGCACTGGGATCCAGGCATTTCTTATGACAATGAAATCACAGGTATAGTCCCTATCCCTATCTCCTACCTCCCTGTCAGAAGCCTTCTTACCCTGGAAATATCCTTCCCCTGTGGCCCTCTCTTCTGATTTGTGAGTCCCTGGCCCAGTCCCTAGCCCAAGCACAATTTAATGAGGTACCTAGTCTGTGCTCGTTTCCCTCATGACCCCAGGCCTCACGTTTTGGACTTCTTCTATTTATCAGCAGCTTTGTCTCCCTTGAAGGAGCATCCTCTACTCTCATCTCCTTTCAAGCTTCTCTTCATTTGTTGTCTTCCACCATTATAATATAAACTCTTTGAGGCTAAGGACTGTATTTTTTGTTGCTGTTTTGTTGATCTCTGGTACTTATTACAATGCCTAGCACATATGCTTAATAAATGCTCACTCTATCTATCTATCCATCTGTCATCTATCTATCTATCCTTATCCTCTTAAGTAATAAATATGTTGAAAGAAAGATATCTCTTCTTTTCCAACTATCTTCTTTTTGATCATTTCATGACACAGCACAGGTAAGTACTTCATGGCACTGAATAGTAAAACTTATCAACTTACAGAAGTGATTGTCTAAGGGCAGCCTTGGTATGGATGCAACCCAAGCAGCCCCAAGCAGTGCTTGCATTTCAGGGGTGGGTCATGGAGACATTTTCACATTTATTTTGCAATTAGTTGAGTAAATGAGTTATAGTGGTGAGGGTGAAGTTCTAAACCATTTGATCTGAAGGGGCCGGGCTTCACTGTGGACAGTAGTTTATGCAAAAGGGGTCTCTGGCCTCTGAGAAACTTCTTTTCCAAGCCCCCTTTTTTGCAACTATAAATAAAATAGGGTATGTTATTGGGGAATGGGGTAGGCAGAAATTTATGCTTTGTACTCTGATAGCTTGACCTTTTCCTCCTTATTGGAAAAGATCAAGGGTAATTAATTTGCATCCTCCATGGCAGGCTGTTTTTCTCTGAAGTATTCCATGGAAACAGGCCTCTCAGATCTAATGCTGCAGAAGAAACTTCAAAGAGCAGTGCACAGTGGGTATGGCAGGGATGATGGTTACATTAGAAAACGAGCATCCATGATATGCCTCTCTAGTCCATCACTCACTGGGCTCACTCCTGTGGGGATGTAAGCTACTTGCATGGAGTCTGTTGCTTAATTGTAAAATCTGGCTCCTTTATAAGCATTCATAGGATCCTAAATTTACAGCTGGAGATGATCTTAGAAAATGTCTAGTTCAACTCTTCCCCTCTACCCCCACTTTTTACAGATGGGGAAACTAAGGCCCAGAGAGTTTAAGTGACTTGCCCAAGGTCATACAAAGAGAAATAAGCAGAGCTAGTATTTGAATATCGCTCCTCTGATTTCATAGTCAGTGCTCTTTCCAACGTGCTATGTTGTCTTCCATTAAAAATAGTCACTCTCTAGGCTTCATTTTTTTTAAATTCTAAGCTGAAAAGTTATTTCTATCAGAGTAGATAAAATTTATAGGAGCAGTTAGAGCTGGAAGGTGAACTGAATCTTTAAGAAAAGATAGGATTCAGCAAGGCAGGTGTTTGGAAATACCCTTGGACGTGGGATCAGACAACCTAGTTTCCAATCCTGACTCTATGAACTACTCAGACGTTTGGGCCTTGGTTTCCTCTTCTGTAAAATAATAATGAGGTTGGAATATATGGGTTTGAAGGACACTGAAAAACAACACTTGCCCATCTAAAAAAATCCAAAAGAAAAATTTTTTGGAGGTAAACTCAGTAGAAAGAGTGTTAGATTTGGAATCAAAGGGCTTGGGTTTGAACCCTGACTCTAACACTTCTGTGACCTTGGACAAATCACTTCATCTTTCTGGTTCTCATTTTCCTCATTTGTAAAATAAGGTGTGTGTGTGTGTGTGTGTATGTGTAGGCTAGATGGCCCCTCCAGCTCTATGTCTCGTATTCTGTGTCCCTCTTTCTTAAACTTTACATCTTGCCCAGCACTGTGTTCTGTACGTAAAACTAAATAAATTTCAAGGACTGAATGAATGAATTTATGAATGGATGAATAAATGCCTTCATCACACCTTTTGCACTAGCAGAGTTCCTAGCTAGATGAGGACGATTTTCAAGTGTTATTATTGTAACGAAACAGTTTTTCATGACCTTCATGTCCAGCAGAGATCTTTGATTTGTAAAAGAGCTTCCATCTTAAAAACATGAAGTTATAATAAGCAGGAGAGGGTGCCATATTTTGCATTCAATTTAACAATGTCCTAAACTGTGGAGCTCTACACAGACTAGCTTTCTGTGTCCAGAGCTGTCCCTACTGGGTCAATACATCTGCCTTCATTTCTGCGATTAGGCATTTAAAGTAAATAAATATGATGAGTACACTTGACCTCTGGCCTCAATGGAGTCCTGATTTCTTGAAACAAATAGGGGTGCTAATTCTTCTATAAGGAGGAACTAGTTCATGGAACACTACACTGGGAAGGGAATTTAAGAGATCATTTAGTCCATTCTCGCCCCCCCCTCTCATTTTACAGATGAGAAAATGGAAGATCAGAGAGGGGCAACATCTTGTCCAAGGTCAAATGAATAGAACTTGGACTAATACCTGGAGTTTCATGGCACAGTAGAGATAGCACTTGATATAAAACCAGAAGACTTGAGGTTGAACGCTGTTTCTGCTACTTACTCCGTTTGATTTAGCCTCATTAGCCCTCGGTATTTTCATCTGTGAAATGAGGGATTGCACCAGATAATGTTTTAAGGCCTCTTCTTCTGATTGGTTGGCTCCTCCCAGAAGCTTCATTTTAAGGGCCAGCCCCATCTTCATTCCTCTCCACGTTGCCCATCTGACTCTCTAGACTTTCTCTACCGTGCCGTGTAAACCTCATCACACCAGAAAGGCATTGTACTGGCTTCTCATACTGGAACAACCCTACACCCCTGAGGCCTCTTCCTCTAATGGACTGGTTCTTCACAGAACCTCCATTTTAAAAATGTCCAGGCCAGCCACATCTTCTGTCCTCTAGCTACACTCTTGACTCTCCTCACTTCCCCTCTTCTTTTTTCATCCCTATCCTTAGCTTTTCAGTTTTCTATTATATATTGTCTTCCCTCCTGAGAATATAAAGTCCTCGAGGGCCAGGACCGACTTTCATTCTGTTGGTGTTTATATGCCCAGCTAAATGCTTATTGACTTAACTCTAAATCTGATGATCACATAGGTATAGTTGATTTGATCTTCTGATACTAAGTCTCTCTTTCTCTCTCTTTTTCTTTCTTTCTTTCTTTCTCTCCTTCTTCTTCTTCTTCTTCTTCTTCTTCTTCTTCTTCTTCTTCTTCTTCTTCTTCTTCTTCTTCTTCTTCTTCTTCTCTCTCTCTCTCTCTCTCTCTCTCTCTCTCTCTCTCTCACTCTCTCATCTTAAGTGACTTGCCCAGAGTCACACAGCTAGCAAGTGTCTGAGGTGGGATTTGAACTCAGGTCCTCCTGACCTGAGGGCCAGTTGCTCTATCCACTCTGCCACCTAGATGCCCTTCATGCTCTTTCTACTAAATATGACATTTTCTCCTAGTTTGTATTTTCTGAATTTTCCATACAACTACCTCAGACTATATGGAATACTGTTGATTATTCTAATCCTAAGGATTTGCCATTATTTATTCCTGGTAAAGCTCATGGGATTAGAAATGTAGAGCTGGAAGGGACCTTGGAGATAATCTAATCCAACTCCCCAATTTTACGTGTAACCCATGCTTGCCTGGGCATGCCCAGTCCTCCTAACGTGGAAGCTTCTTGAGGACCCTTTGGAGCATATCCAGATTGCCTAACATAGAGGCTTCTGGGTGGGTGTAGCTTGCTTTGATTGCTTGCCTGCATCTTTAAAACTAGTGAGACTCAGACCTTTGCTCTCATTTCTGTCACCCTTTCTCTGTGCTCTTTCTTGTGCTGTCCAGAGGGTGAAGAGCCCAGTTCGCTCGTGGCACAAAAGCTATTAACTGAACCCGTAAGAGGGAAAGAATTGCCTTCCCCTGCTCTCTCCTTTACTCCAGCACTGAGAAATAGCCTTGGGAGATTTTTCTTCTGTTCTGTGTTGTTTGTCCTTTCCAGTTTCAGGTGCCAGTGGTGATCCTTGCTGGACCTGGGAGTTGGAAACATGATGACCTTGGAGCCAGGCTTGTAGGTGGTGCAGACAACCAGTCCAGCACGGAAGCCCTGAGAAATCAGAGTGCCTGGACCTTGAGTCTGAAGTGGGTTGTAGACTTGGAAGTGGAACTATGCTCCATGGGAATGGAGCTAAACTATGCACCTAATCCTCTGCCCTTCCCCAGAGACTAAGGTGGTGAAAGAGGTTGGGGTGGGGAGGTTTATGCCTCAGACATGTTGGGAGAGTAAGGTTGTGTATTTGTGATTATATCTTCTGAAATAAATATTTCTGGGTAAAAGCTAATGTGACTATGAGTAGTTAAATGGAACTAGGGTGCAGGGGACCTACTCCCTCCAATTGTAAGAACACCATTAGTGGGCGGGGGGCTAACGTCATTGGCAGGGAGCCTAGACACATTCCCAAGTCCCATTAAGGTCACTGGAGAACCCTGAGGAGGAGAGGTGAAATGTAACATACCTGAGTGGTCAGTATTACATACGAATGAAGAAAAGAGGCTCATAGAGATTATTAGATGATTTGCCCATGGTCCCTCAAGTAACTGGCAGAGTCAGGATATGAATCCACATCCTCTGACTAAATCAGCTCTCTTTCTACTATACCATGATGCCTTCTTTCTTTGCGGCAGGTCACATGTGATGGTGAATTGAGACGGCATAATCTCTCCTGTTTAGGAACATTTCTCATCAGAGATGTTGCTGTACCTACAATTATCCATCATTTTAATTTACCGCTCATCATTCGGATGAAGATGAAGCGACTGACCCATCATCAAAAGAGCATGTGAATTTAAAGTTCTTTTCTAGTAGGTAGTATGGTTTGCCCTGAGCCACCCACCCACACTCTCTTACCTAATCCTCTTTGGGGCTGGTCAGCTCAGCTGGTTAGAACAGGGTGCTTCAAATCCATCCCCTACAAAGATACCAAAATTGATTTTCCTAAAGCTTGGGTGTAACCATTTCACCCCCTTACTTAGGAAACTTCCTGACTCCAGGCCCAGTGCTGTATCCACTGTGACACATAGCAGCTCCTAAGATATGACCATCTCTGTGTGTAGTTGAAGTGGGGGGGAGGAGTAGGTCATGGGAAATGAGTAAATTAAGGAATTAGGAGTTTAGGGGTTTTGTGAGAATATTAATCTGTATATTGAAATTCTCCAGTTTAAGGGCAGGAATTGGGGAGGAGAAAAAGCCAGGCACTGAACTCATCGAGGAAAGGAGAAGAGAGTCCTAAAGGGCTGTTGACAGCAGCAGCTTCCAGAAATTTGTTTGGATGATAGATATGGATTGAATGAACCTGAATGGAGGAGAAATTACTGGGGTGGTAGAGGTTGAAGTGTTAAGGAGAGAAAGGAGTATTCCAACACTCCTAAATAAGCAGTGAGCTGGGGAATGAGAAAGTTTAGCCAGTGCTGGAAAAGGTGGCCTGGAAGGCTTTGTCATCAGGAGAGAACTGGTGCTAAGTGAGATCCAGATAATGGAAGGAGAGGGAAAGGAAAAAAAATTATGCTAAAGCATTCCAGGTAGCACAGTGGAAAGGATGGGTCACTTTACTGTGGGGCATGGTGAGGGGAGTAGAATTGAGGCAGATGGGTATAAGAGAGTGAGCAATAGAGGGTGAAGAATGGAGTGTGAATGATAGCTGGGTGCTTCAAATCATTGGAATGGGGAGGATATGGGGGGTGGCTATTTGTTAATCACTGAAGAATGAGTTCAAGTAGGTTATCACTATCCCTAGGAGTTTGGCCTCAGAGAGGGGTCCGGTTGGGGTATGAGGTAGAAAGGAGTATTTGTGGGGTAGTGATGGGGGTGGGGAGTTGAATGGAATTTCTCTCCTTTCCTTGTAGACAGGCCAGACCAGGACCAGAGATAAGCAGACACATCATGTCCCACAACAGAATGTAACCTCCATGAGGGCAGGGACACAACTTCCCTGACCTTTGCATTTCACATAGTTCTCTGCACAGAGTAGGTACTCAGATATCTGTCTGGCATATTTGGGAAGGAGACTATTGGTAGCAGCCAATCTTCTCCTTCTAAGCCTCAACTCTTCTGCCTCTCTGAGTGACATAGTACCCCTGAGACAAACTTGTGTAACCCTAACCCATGGTTGAGAACAACATTTAGTCAGTTCCTGTAGGGAGCTCCTGGTGAGGGACTTTATTAGTGCAGATGGCCACATTGTCTGCAGGAAATACAAAAGTTTTAGTGCAGTCTTAACTGAAATCAGGGACATTCCTCTTCTGGGTTCAAATGTGGCCCCCTACACTTACTAGCTGCGCGACCCTGGGCAAGTCACTTATCCCTGTTGGCCTCAGTTTCCTCATCTGTAAAATGATCTGAAGAGGGAAATAGTAAACCATTCCAGTGTCTCTGCCAAGAAAACCCCAAATAGGGTCACAAAGAACTGGATGCAACTGAAACAACTGAAAAACCTATTGTACTAAGAGTTGCCGGGAAGCACTGAGAGGTTAAGTGCATTGCCCAGGTTCACAGAAGCAGGCCTTGAACCCAGGTCCTGCTGACTTTGTTTCTCTCTTGCTTGTGGAGGGGCAGCTAGGAGGCGCAGTGAGTAGAGCACCGGCCCTGAAGTCAGGAGGACCTGGGTTGAAATTCGGCCTCAGACACTTGACACACTTACTGGCTGTGTGATCCTGCGCAAGTCACTTAACCCCAATTGCCTTGCCTTCCGCCCTCCAAAAAATAAAAAAAAATACAGCTATGAAAATGAGGAAGGGGAATAAGCATTTACATGGCGCCAAGGGCTTTTTACAAATATTATCTCCTTTGTCCTTAGAACAACCCTCCAAGGTTAGGTGCTCAATTTTAGAGTGGAGAAAGCTGAGGCAAATAGAAGTTGAGTGACTTGCCCAGAGTCACACAGCTAGTAAGTGTCTAAGACTGGATTTAAATTCAGGTCTTCCTGACTCCAGGCCCAGAGAGCACTATCCACTGTGCCAACAGTAGGCTCCAAATGCTTGTGATTGCTAAGAGACTGGAGTTTTAAAGGGACAATCTGAGAGACCAAGAGAAATAGGTTGGAAAAAAAACTTAAAAATCTCTTTTCTCTTCCACATTACCTGATGTGCTCCATGTTTAGAAATTTTGGGGCCACAAATTGGCAAACCATTTAACAGCTTGTTCGAGAGCTTGATTGTCTGGGTTGGAAATTATTTTAGTAAAAATGTGCTCATCACATTCCCTTTCATGGGAATTTGCAGTCTCAGGCCAGTTCAGTGCTTTCTCTAGCAAGATTTTCTCTCTGTGATTGGTCCAGCAACATGGAGAATGATAGATGGGGGTGGGGACACATTACAGGGTAGGATGGAGTGAAAGCTGACAAGTAAACCTTCTTGTGTGTTTAAAATCTACCAAGTGAAGGATTCCATCTCTTTAGAGAGAAGCTCCCATGGGATAGGACCAGATTTATGCCACAACCATCCCATAGCCACTCATCGACCTTACTTTATCACTGTTCCCCACTGCTCATTTATTTTCCTAATCTAAGCAGAGCCAAGTGCTTACTTTTTCGGGAGATTTTTAGGTGCCTCTGGCTCTGCAGTTAATTCTCATTTGGTCTTGTTTACTGCTGGTAGTCTTCTTCTGTTTATTTGGTCCTTAGTGAGAGGTGAATTAAATAACAAGGGTACCTGGGGGCTGATGGCATTTGTTCTGCTGTAGCAGGAGCAGGAGTCAAACTCGTAGGACATTGGGGTATATTATACAGTAGTGCCTGATGGGAGAGTTACTCAGCTCAAATCAACAATTCATTTCAATAAACATTACAAGACACTGTGCTAGGGGCTGAGGATGCCAGGGCAAAAAAAATGAGGCAGTCCTGCCCTCCAGGAACTTGCGTTCTAATTAAATACAAGAGAGCTCCCTGGCACCTGCTCTTTGTCATCTATTCACACAGATCTCACCTTATTTCAGGCATGTGTCACCTTGTTCCTAGACTACTGCAATAGCCTATTTGAACTCCCTTCCTCAACTCTCTCTCCACTGCATTCCATCCTCCACACAGCCACCAAAGTGATTTTTCTAAAGTGTAGGTCTGACCGTGTCCCTCTGCTACTACTCAAGAAATTACGGTGGCTTCTTACTACCGCAGTGATTAAAATATATACTCTTCTGTTTGGAATTTAAAGCTCTTCATAACCTGACTTCTTCCTACTCTCACAAGCTAGCCCAGTTCATCTGGGGAGCTTGGAGTTCATTACCATGAAGGTCTATATCTATATCTATATCCATATCTACATCTACATCTGTATCTACATGTATATCCGTATATGCATATATACAGATATGCATGCATGTTTATGCATGTACATATATATACACATATACATATATTGTGGTCTCTCTCTATATGTATATAATTTATGGTCTCTCTACATGTGTATGTAATTTTTACCCAATTACATATTAAAATAATTTTAAACTTTTTTTTGTAAAGTTTTGAGTTTCAAATTCTATCCCATCCTCCCTCCTTTCCCATCTCCCTGAGATGGGAAACAATCAGATATAGGTCATACATGTACAATCATGTAAAACATTTCCCTTTTGGTCATTTTGTACAAGAAGACTTGAATAAAAGAAAGCTCTAAGTTTCTATAATCTAGATATGCTCAAAGTTTATACAGGAGGATAGAGATTGGCTAAGAAATCTGGGGAGAACTTCCCTGACTTGGTAACCCAATTTGATTGAATTTAATTCAATTTAACATTTATTAAACTCCTTTTACATTCAAATCAATGGGCTAAGTGCATTCAAAGACAAAACAAAACTAATACCTGTCCCGAAGGAGTTTATATTCTATTGGGAAGGGGAAAAATACAATGTAAACACGAATAAATAAACACAAACATATACAAAGAAACCTCAAGGGGGAAAGTGCTTGTAACTGGAGGAATCAGGGAAGCCCTCAAGTAGGAGATGGCATCTTACCTGCGCTTTCAAGAAAGGTAGACATTCAATGACAGTGAGGAGGAAGTGCATTCCAGACTGGCCTAGTAGTGGAAGATGAATTGCCAAATCCATGGAACAGCTAGCAGGCTGCTTTGACTGAAGCACAGAGCGCATGCCGGGGAGTAATATAAAAGAAAGCGGAAAAGGCAGGGTGGGAGCCAGATTGTAGTAGGCCTTAAGTGCCAGCCTGAAGATTTTATATATTATTCTATAGCAGGAATTTAAAACCTTTTTTTTTTTTTGGTGTGTGTGTGTGCAGTGCATCCAAGAGTGTGCTGGAAGCAGTTTGTGCTGGCTTTCCAAAGCCGATTGTTTAATTTCAGTGTGAGAATTTACACCTTGGAAATCCCTAAACTACAAATTGGATTGATTTATTACTTCACTGATTGTTTAGACTAAAGAAAGTGATGGATAAAATGAAAATAATAAGTCAAATTAAACCTAAAAGGTTGCAATTTGTACAATATCCCTCCTCCTCCCCTCAAAGCTATTTGTTAAACATTTACCAGCACACCTATTCATGGCTCTCTTTGGCAGTTTAGAGAAGCTTATGGACACATTTTCAGAATAATGTTATTAAATTCATAAAATACATCAGATTACAAAGGAGTCCAATGATATCGAAATTTAAGCATAAAAATATATTTTCTAAAAAATAAGTTCCCAGACCCCAGGTTTAGGATTCCTGTCTTGAGGAAGTTGGGAACCATTGAATATTTTTGAGCATGTAGGGGTGACTTGGTCAGAGCCACATTTTAAGAATATCAATCTGGCAACTGTGTGATGGATTATCAAGAGGAACAAGAGACAGAAAGACCAATTAAGATGTTTTTAAAAAAATAGTCCAGGTCAAAGGTGTTAAGGGCCTGAAATAAGATTGAAATTGTGTGAGTGGAGAGACTGGGGAGCTGTGAGAAGTGTTGTGGAGGTAGGGTCGATAAGACTTGACAACTGGTTGACTATGGGTGTTGAGAGAGAGAGGGATATGGGAGTTAAGGGGGAGGGGACAAAGTTAACACCAACATTGTTCACTTGGGTGACTGGAAGAATATAGTTGTACTTTCAACAGAAATGGGGAAATTTGGAGGAAAGGTGAGTTTGAGGGAAAAATAGGACAAGTTCCATCGTCGCCTGGATTGGTGGTGGTATCATAGATCACCATGCATCTAGCCCTGTTGTATCCCAGGACCACACCTCAGTCTAGGCTAGGGAATGGTAACATTTTCTCTTCTCCCTCAGGAAATTCAGCAGTGGGAAACCAGTCATATCCATTTGAGTAGGATGGAATCTGAGCACCATGACCACAGACAGTCATCAGAGTCTCAGCCATTGTCCTCTTCATACCAATTCCTATACTATACTTTATCCTACACCCACCCTATTGCTAAGAATTCCAGGATTATTGCAGGTTACCATCACATCCATGTCTGTTGTCCCTGCTGCCCTTGTGGCTTTATGATGACCAAGGTTGGGGAGAGTAGGGGAGCCCATGAACATAAATGAGGCAAGCACACAGACATTCAATGCACATATTTACAGGAATGGGATACTTACACACTGAGAAGCAAGATTTATTTCCTAATTAAATAAGAGCTCTCTGCACAGTAAATAAATCAACCTTACATACATGCATTCTGCAGCCGCTTTGACTGGTAGTTAACTTTCTTCTCTGGAGGAAAAAATGCTCTCTATTGGCAAATACAACTCCCAAACCAAATCATCATTCGAATTTCATCTAATCAGAATCTCTATGCACCGATGCAGAACACATCCTATTAAACAAGAACCGACCTTCCCAAACTAAGACTCAGTCAATGTTCCTTATGGTAACACAATTATAAGCAGGAGCTGGAAAGCCTAGGACGTTTCTTGGCATTTTTTAAGCAACATAATACCAAGAACAATATGAAGGAAAAAAAAACCATGTAGATTCTTTTTGGGGGGGGGCGTGGTAGTGTTACATATTTGGATGTTTTTACCCCCTTTGGTTTTTATGTAGTTCCCATAGCATCTACTGTTGGTTGTGTGGTAGATGTTTAATGGAAGATGACTAGGTTCATCTAAAATGTTTCAATTTCCTTGAAAAAATCTTTATTAAGCACTTACGATGGGAAGCCTCCATTTGAGGAATGAGGGGAGATATATCCTTTAGAAAAGGTACAATCTCAGCCCTCATGGAACTCATAGTCTAAAAGAGGGAAGAGGCATTTTTATTGGAAGGGGAATGCCCTTTACTGATGAGAATTTCAACTATTCTGTGACACATAGCTTTACATCAAGGATTCTTGACCTTTTTTGTGTCATGGACTCCTTTAGCAGTCTGATAAAGCCTATGGAACCCCTTCTACGAATAATATTTTTAAATAAGTTAAATGAAATTCGTAGGCTTACAGAGGGAAGAACTTATTGAAATGCAGTTATAAGAATGTTTTTAAAAATAAGTTCACAGCTCCAGGTTAAGAATTCTTGTCTTATAACAGAAACATCATAAAGAAAAATAACTTTGAAAGTCTTAGATTAAGGTTTTAGAATCTATTGAATTGCAAGTTCCTTGATGGCAAGGATTGTCTTTTTGCCTTTTTTTGTATTCCCAGCACTTAGCACAGTGCCTGACACCTAGTATGAACTTACTAAATGCTTATCAATTGAGTGACTGACTTAGGACCTCTGATCAACACAATGACAACCAATTGCGGAGGTCTTGAGAAATGTGATCCCCACCTCCTGAAAGGGAAGTGATGTGTACAGTGTACAGATTCAGACATTTTTATTGGATGTGGCCACTGTGGGAATTTGTTTTGTTTGACTATCTATGTTTGTAATAGGGTTTGTTTTTTCCCCTTGCTTTCTCATTTGGAAGGAGTGGGGATGAGAGGGAGAGGAAGAGAATGTGGACCTGAAAGGAAAATAAAATTTAAATTTTAAAAGGAACTCAGCAAATTTAAGTGGTTTGTGCAAAGTCACAGAGCAAGTATCTGAGGCAGGATTCAAATTCAAGACTTCTTGACTCCGAATCCACTGTACAATCTAGCTATAGACACATACACATATACTTATATACACCTAGATATGTACCTATATATACATAGGTGTGTATATAAAGATAGATGTAAATATATAGGCATTGTTGTTTGGTTGTTTCAGTCATGTCCAACTCTTTGTGGCCCCATTTGGGGTTTTCTTGGCAAAGATACTGGAATGGTTTGCCATTTCCTTTTCAAGTTCCTTTTTACAGTTGAGAAAACTGAGGTAAATGGGGTTAGGTGATTTACCCAGGGTCACACAGCTAATAAATATCTGGGGTAATATTCAAATTCATGTCTTCCTGACTCAATTCAACACAACTCAGGTAGCTAGGTGGCACCATGGATAGCGCGCTAGACCTGCAGTCAGAAAGACTCATCTTCCTGAGTTCAAATCTGTTCTCAGAAACTTACTAGCTGTGTGCCCCTGGGTAAGCCATTTAACCTTATTTGCCTCTGATGAGCTGGAGAAGGAAATGACAAACTTGTCTAGTATCTTTGCCAGGAAAATCCCAAACGGGGTCATGAAGCATCGGATACGATTGAAACAACTGAACAACAACTTCCTGACTCCAGGTCCAGCACTCTCTCCACTGTGCTCCCTATGTGTATCTCTCTCTCTCTCTATCTCTCTATCCATACATATGCACCTATACACACAAGTTTACATATAAGTAAACATATAGATACATACATAGACATACGCTTGCACACATGTACCTATGTACACATAGATTTATATCTATACATTTACCTTATATACACATGTATGCATATAGACATGTATATATAAGAACATATATAGGCACGAGTGTATGTGTATGTCTATCTACACACACCCATATGTATCTAGGGATGTATCTAGGTATGTACATAGAAATATATGAATATGTTCATATATAAACAGGTCTGTATATTTTTAAATTACACACTTATATCTGCACTTATGAATCTATGTATGCATATATATACAAACATATATAGGCATGTGTATATATAGAGAGATAAATATAGATACACATACCTCTGTGTATATGTAGGCAAATATATGTACATGTGTGTATATACACACACGTATATATCTATGTGTGTATATCTATGTTTTTCTATATCTATATGTATATATAGTTTTCCTGGTTTTATTTATTTTACTTTGTTTTAGTTCATCTGTTTTTTCCATGCTTCTTTGTGTAAAGACAAGCTAATTTCATGGGGATAGGACTTTTTCCTTCATCTGTTCACTATTTTAGGGAAAAAAATTTCTTAAAAATGTCTATTTTACTGGTTCCATGAATTTCTTTACTGACTTTCCTGCTAACCTTTAAATTACAAATAGTATCTGATTGAAAAAGATAATGGACAAGTGCCATTGTGCTCAGGATCATTGAAGGCCTGGGCATACCTCACATTTCCAGTGGCTAACATGACCTTTGCTAAAGAGAGAAATTAAAACGATACACGCTTCCTTCCACAAGAATGTGCTTTATCCAAGGCTCAGAATGCATAGATGTTCTTCACAATCTGTACTAGATACTAAGATTGATCATTTCTGTTGTCTGACCGCTTCAATGGTCCATTCAGAGTCTAGAGAGGGAGCTCAGTAGAGTAAGAAGAGCTTCCAGACTTGGAGTCAGGAGACTTGAGTTTGAATCCTAAACTGTATACTTAATCATTGTGAAAGGGGAAGCCCACCAACTCTTGGAGTCTCATTTTCTTTACCTATTAATAAAAGAGAACAATAATACCCGGGCTACCTATCTCCCAGAGCTGTTGTGAGGAAAGTCATTTATGAACCCTCTGGTTCTGTCAGAACATTAGGTGTTCATAGAACACCCACTGAGTGCCAGGCTCAAATTTGACACCAAAAGGAGAGATATTTAAGATGAGTTCTTGCCTTCAAAGGGTTCACAGACTACTTGAGGCCCATGGGTGGGGGGAAACGCCTCAACTAATACACAACAAGTCAAATAACTAATGTAATTAAAACTCACTGAGCCTCAGTTTCCTCCTCTGTACAATAAGGAAGTTGAATGAGTTCTGAGGTCCATTTTCCCTCTATAGTGAGATTTCCATTTTATATGTAGAGAGGGAATTTCTTTTCCTCTGTTGATACAGTAGTTATTATATATGAACTGTGACTTTAAAAAATCGGTTGCATTATTTTATAAGCTGATTGGAACTTACCTGTTCCCACCAAAGCAGTCTCCTTGGAAGCCTCTCCCCTTATTCTAATGATGCTGCTATTGTTCCATACGACTAGGAAGCTCCTCTTTGAGAGTGAATTTCACAGCATTTGTTCTGAACATCTTCAGTGCTACTTCCAAAAATGAAATCAACTCTGAGGCATAACACTGAGCCAAGACAAGTCTGGCAAATACCTTCGGTGAATCAAGTTATGTGGAATACCATTTGGGGTCCAAAACGAGGTGAAACTATAAAGTATTAAGATGGGAAGACAGGTTGGGCTGTCAGGTGGGATCTTGAGCCACCCAGCTAGGCAGTAGTAAAGAGCATTATAGAACCATGGGGACACTGCTGAAACAAGTGGCCAGCCTCCCCAATCTAGTCTGTTTGTTAACAAAAGAATTTTTCTCTTTACTTTGTCATGCCTTATATTGTCACACTTCTCAGAGCTGGAGGGAAATTGTGATGACTGTTAAGTAAAGCATCATTTTTTGTGTGTGGGGGTGCGGTTCATCATCACAGGGACTGACTCTAAGGGAGGGAATACCCTTCAACTGAACTTACCTATAGCATTGAGAAATTGAGGGACCTAACTTGGGCCATATTGCTAGTACATTTCAGAGAGATGATCTGAACCCCAGGCATCCCTGTTTCTAAACCCTATCCACTATGCCACATTGCTTCATCTTTAAGTAACGTTTAAACTAAAAAAAAAAGGATGAGAAGTCTATGTGTTTATTTTACATTGATTTCATATTCCCAGTGCCAAACACGCAATTCTCTTATAATTCAAATGCAGGAGATTTAATTTGGCTGGGACTGAAATGTACAGGCCGCAGCTTCTATTTGGTGCCCGCATCCCAATTACATGTCGCATCATTCTCGAGTTTAGTCATTTAAAAACAAATCCACTGGGGAGTTCATTGTCTTGATGTATTTCTTTAATGTGTACATTGAGTTTACTAGCATTGTTCTGACCTTGGAAATGTTGTGGTATTTTACAGTGTGCGGTGACATTTATGGGCCCATTTGGACTCCAATAAAGAGGTTGATTTCCATAGATTAAATGTCAAGTTCAAAACAGCACTGGGTAATTTAATACTCTGGTGTTGTCCAGTTGCATTCACAATTGGGGCAGTTGACTGGACAGTTCTCTCTATTACTAACTCACTGTTGCAACTGAAATTGCTTAACATCGAAAGGTCAAAATATGAGTCTAGGGGGAATCAGGACAATCAGTGTGGTGTAATTTGATACCTGCAGAAGCACTTTTTTTTTCTTTTTTTAAATGCAAGTGCATATGCTGGTCTGTGGGTGAACACAGTATTGAATTATTGATAAAGATGGTCTTAGGTAATTCAAAGCCTATGTGGGAAAATACCCAAGCACAGTTTCCTGGGAATTTTAAACACTCTTGTTTAGTTGCGGTTCAAAAGGCTTGACCTCATGCCTCAGGCCTGTCCCACATTTTGTGGAAATGTCTGCTTGATGAGGGCAGATACAGCCAATGGCTTGACTGTTGGTCTAACAGATTTTTGTGTCTAGACCAACTGACAGTGTAGACTGAGTACATTCAAATGTCAACTGTCAAAATAGAGCTGTCATGAAAACAATTTTTGATAAAAGCAAATTGGTTGTTTGACTTATAATTTGATTTTTTTACTTGACTGTCTTTTTTTTTTGACTGACAACTAGGGAAATCAGTCAAAGCTCCAAAGTCAGTTGGAGTTAACAGTGTGATATGACATATGTTTAAAAAAACCTAACAAAAATCAGATTACATTAATAGAGGAGTGTCCAGGGCAAGGGAACTGAGAGGCTTGTGATAATCTGCCCACTCAGACTCCAGCTCAAGTGTTGTGTAGACTATCCTTGGAGCCACACTTTTTATCAAGGACATTGATAAGCTGAAGAATATCCAGAAGAAAGTGACTAGGATAGAGGAGAGATGGGAGACAGAGCTATACGAGGGTCATCTGACAGAACGATAGCCTAGAGAAGCTGAGACTCAAGGGCCTCTGTGGATACAATAACTATTTCCAAGTATTTGAAGGACTACCAGTAGTTTACCAATTGTCTATCAACTGATGAATAATAATTTATTAAGTGCCTCTTAAGTGCCGTGCTCTGTGCTAGGGATATATAAATTTGATGAATCAAACAATCTCTACTAAAAATAAACTTACAATCAAATAATAGGGACAACAATAAGAACATATATATGTACATATACAGAACAAATATGAAAACAACAAATACAAATAAATACACTAGATTTATTTCCTTTGGTCCCAGAGGGCAGAAATAGAAGCAATGGATGGAAACTGAAGAGAGGTAGATTTAAACTTGATTTAAGGAAAAACCTTCATAGTAACTAAAGCAGTTCAAAGATTTAATGGGTTACTTTGAGAGGTAGCAAGTTCCCCATCACTGGGAGCTTTCAACTGGAGTCTGGAGGACCATTTGTTGGGGATACTGTAGAGGGAGGAAGTAACGAAGGAAGAAGGGAAAGAAGGAAGGAAGGAAGGAAGGAAGGAAGGGAGGCAGAAAAGAAGAAAAGGAAGGAAAGGAGGATGGACAGAAGGAAGGAAGGGAGGGAAGGAAGGAGCAAGGGAGGGAGGGAAGGAAGAAAGGAAAGAAACATTTATTAAGCACCTACTATGTGCTAGTCACTATGCTAAAGCACTTTATAAATATATCTCGTTTGATCCTCATAACAGCCCGGAGGAGTAGATACTATTGTTATCCTTATTTTAATTTATGGAAAGTGAGACAAACAAGTTAAGTGACTCACTTAACACACTAGCTGTATAATTTGTCGAGGGTCACAAAGCTGATACATGTCTAAAGCCAGATTTGAACTCTAGTCTCCCTGATTTTGGGTTCAGCCCTCCATCTACTGAGCCATCTAGCTACCTCTAGAGAAGATTCCTGTTCATGTTTTGGTTGTACTAGATGTTCTCTGAAGTCTTTTCAACTCTGAGATCTTGCGATTCAATCAAAGGTCAACTCAACATTGTGTGTGTGTGTGTGTGTATACACACATAATATAAAATGTGTATATATGTAGGTAAACATATAGTTAAAAGTATAAATAGAATACATAATATAACAATGTAGAAGACAATATAATATATACCCATATAAACATAATATAATATGTAGTTAAAAATTGAGCTTGGATTCATTTTGAAGTAGCAAGGACTAGCATCAGAAGTGACACTCCAGCTGAGAGGTCCATTCCAAACCCCACTTGTCGAGTATCTCACATGTTGAAACCAGATTGAAATGAAATTCTTGTGGCAGAGAGATAAAGTATAATACAAAGGAAAGCCACAGCTCTAACTTAGCCGCCAAAAGTCATTGACAGGCTTTGAAAGCAATCTACTTTTTTCCCTTTCTGTTCTGTTTTTCATGTGCCACATGCAGCAAAATGCTAGAGTGGGGGTAGGGGGGTACTGTTGACTGCCATGCATTTCTTCAAGAGGAGACTCGCAGACTCTGGCTAAAATTTTCATTTGTCATTCCAATGTTTTGGTATCATGTAGACAATCATCCTGTTGTTTAGTCTACATTAATACTAAACATCTGGGCTGTCGGAAACATCTGGATGACTGACTGCATTTTTTTCATGGTCTGGATGTTTTGGTAGACATAGCCATCTTACCATAGCAAAACATAACTCAGGTAAAATAGGATATGTGTCAAAGAGAGAAGCAGACAAAAGCCGCCCAGCATTAAGGCCGTTTCCTTTGTGTTCAGAACTCAGAGTTTTCCTGTTTTATTTTAAGTAGCCAGACTCCTTTGCCTTGGGGAAGCCCATCTACAAGCCCTGCATTTCCACCACCGTGATGACTTACACAGCCACCTGTGAGAGGCAGGAAGCCAAATAGGGAGCAGAAGTCAGGCCCACAGAAAGGTCTGGGGGTAAGTAGAATAGGGGCCCCTTCTGAAGAGGAGAATGATCGGAAGAACGCTGCCCTCTGGAACTTACCCTTTACTCAGCCCTTGGCATTCTGCCCCAGACACATCCAAACTCTGCTAGGCACCCAGAGGGCTTCCTTCTTGTGATTTCATTGTTATAGGGAATGCCTGGGTGAGGAAAATCTCTACCAATGCAGGTTTCTGGAACTCATAATCTTAAAGAATTGCCTGGATCACTCAGGTGTTAAAATGACTTGCCTAGGGTCGCACAGCCTAGTACAGTCTGTCAGCAGTGGGTCTTGAATACAAGTTTTCCTAACATTAATGTTAGCTTTCTATTTGTTAAGGGCAGCTAGGTGGGGCAGTAGATAGAACATAAGCCTGGAGTCAGGAAGATTCATTTTCCTGAGTTCAAATCTGGCCTTAGACACTTACTAGTTGTGTGATTCTGGACAAGTCATTTGACCCTGTTTGCCTCAATTTCCTCATCTATAAAATGGACTGGAGAAGGAAATGGCAAACCACTCCAGTATCTTTGCCAAGAAAACCCCAAATAGGGTCATAAAGAGTTAGACACAACTGAACAACAACTTGGCTCTCTAATGTGAAACCTGAATTTCTCGATGTCAGAGGTTGCTCCCTCATACCTTCACCCCCGAGGCACCACCAGTATTCTTTGGTATGGACACCAAAGCTATCCCCCTCATATGTAGCATGATGAACTTATATGCTCATCCTACCATCACCATCACCACTAATTGGACACAGATAATTGGGATTCCTCAGAATTCCTGCACAAATACTGTAACTTAAGGATTGGCTTGTCTTCCCTCATTTTAAAGATGGAGAAACAGGGCAATTTGACATGAAGATTGAGGAAAGTAAGTTAGCCTCAAACTAGAAGTAACTGAGGTTTCTGATCCTCCCACACCCCCTATGAACCCCAGGATTACCTACTTTCATGTCACTAAATATCAGAGGTCCTAAGAGCCTGAAGTTTTTTACTGTTGCTTTGTATTTCCTATAAAAGTGTCTTAATGTCTTCTAAACATGTGTCTTTCTAACACTAATATTCACCTGGTAATTCTATACAGCTGAGAATCATGGAACCTAATTATCTCAGAGGAACCATTGTTGGAGGTGACATAGAGTGTAGTGGAAAGATCTGTGGAGGCAGGAAATTACCATCAATGATTTTAAAGAGAAGAGGGTCTAAAGGACTTTATCAAGGACTAAATATAACTGAAAAAGGTGATACACTGATCATAAAACAAAAGCAATAATTCAGACAACCAACGAGCACTTATTAAGTGCCTAGTATGAGCCAGACAGCTAGGTGGTGCCATAGTGTACAGAGTTCAAATCTGGCCTCAGACACTTACTAGCTGTGTGACCCTGGCCAAGTCAGTTAATCCTGTTTGTCTCAGTTTCCTCATCTGTACAATGAGCTGGAGAGGAAAATTGCAGACCAGTATAATATCTTTGCCAAGAAAACCCCAAATGTGTATCTATCTATCTATCTATCTATCTATCTATCTATCTATCTATATCTATATATGTATGCATGTGTATGTATATATATCTTTAGGTATAGAATATATATGTATTATATATTATATATCTGTAGGTGTATTATAAATATGTATTATGTATATTATATATATCTGTAGATGTATTATATCTGTAGGTGTATTTGTTGATGTTCTTTCCCAATTTGGAACATAAGCACCTTGAGGGCAGGGACAATTTCATGTCTGTGTTTGTATCCCCATCATGTAATGTAAAGCTTGGCACATGGTAACCACCTAATAAATGTTTGTTGATTGATTGAAGGGGCTGATAATTTTCGAAAGAGTCAGAGCACAGGAAGGTAGTTTGGGGCACAAATAAGAAAAGTTATATCTTACTGGGATTTTTTTTTACGGGGGGAAGAATAGGATTTCCCAAGTCCTTTGGCCAGTGATGTGAGGATAAATTATTCTCAGAGGATCAAATGAGGGAGCTCAAGAGAAAGGTCCCTGCCTAGGTTTTCAAATTCTTAACCATCCTGAGGGCAGAGGAGAAGCAAATTCTGGAGGATTGTAGACTGCCGCCTAAGCCAGAATGAACTAGAGAAGGCTTAGTATCAAGTCTTTGGACAAAGGATCCTTCATCTAGAGTTCATGAGCATGGTTTTACAAAAATATTTTAATAAATATATTTTGATATGATTGGTTTCCTTTGTAATCCTCTGTATTTTATTTTATGTATTTAAAACATTATTCTAAGAAGGGATCCACAGGTCCATAATTTTCACCAGATTGCCAAAGGAGTCCACGACACTCACAAAAAGACTAGGAATCTCATGTATGTATGTATGTATTCATGTGTATATGTATATGCTTGTGCATATGTGTATCAATCTATCCATCTATTTAGCCATTTCTCTATTCATCCATTTAGCCATCTACCTATCTATCCATTTATCAATGTATCTTTGTATTATCCATGTATCTTTCTGTTATCTATCCATCTACCTGTCTGTATCTGGTGACACTTCTGTAGCTGGTAATCCTGAGGACCAGGATTAAGTATAAGATTCCTTGTAAATATTCATCTCTTATTGGGCCTCTCTCTCCCCTCCCCATTATATATTTTGACTATAGTCTCTTACAGTAAAATCCCTTTTAGTCATCTAAGGGAATGGCATGCTATTGGTGTGGAGCAAAGACAGAGGAAACAGTAAATCCTGTCGTCTTCTTCCTATGGGAGACCTAAAATTTAGGGAATCCTATTAAGAAGTGATGGCCGCTAGAAAGCTGAATGGGAGTGCCAATGATCCGAGAATCTGGGCTTACTGTTAGGGGAAAAAAGTGGGGTCAAGGGGATCCAGAGGCCCTTCTTGCACTGTGGCACCATAGTATCCTATTTGTAAAATGAGGGGGATGGACATGACATTAATTGTTCCCTTCTATTTCTCAAATTCTGTTCTAGAGTGAGTCTGGGGGCAGGTTCTGGACCACTGATGTTGAGGCATCTCTGAATGTCCATAATATCACTACCAAGATTTGACGACTCCAGGACAAAAGATCCCATACTCATGGTATTGTGGGTGATTTAATTGATTACGAGGCTTTCTTGGCCATTGTGAGATAAAGGTCAAAATATAGGTTGAAATACAGAAGAGACCAAATTCTTCACATCAATCATAGCTGCTTCACAGAGCTATTACTAGAAATAGGTGACCAGAGTTTTGCCTCAGGGCACTAAAATCTCAAGGGTAATGACAGTACTGCTTGTACCCTTTTCACCCAGAAACAACTGAATTTAGCATCTAATTAGCAATAATTAGTTAAAGTAGAAAGGTGAAAGATAGTGGACTACCTTCCCTTGGTAGCTGTATCTTAGAGGGCCCAGCAGTGGACTCACGGTATCTAAGGTTTTTCTCCCTAAGTGAAGGACTCCTTTTTTGTGTATTATGGACCTCTTTGGTAGTCTGGTGATGCCTGTGGGAGCCTTCTCAGAATAATGTTTTAATGCATGAAGGAAACCAAGTATAATGGAATAGATGTAAAAAGTCTATATTTTGATATTTGTTTCAATATAATTGAATATAATACATGTGTTTATATATAATTATATACACATATAATTACATATATAACAATATATTCTCTCTCTATCCATCTCTTTCGCTCCCTGTAAACAAATTCACAGATCCTAGGTTAAGAATCTCTGGACTCTAGCGTGTCAGTGTCCTGAGAACTCTGTCTCTTTCATCAAATAAATAAATTTCCCTTATAAAGTTGATTTGAGAGCCATTAATAGGTTCCGTTTGCCTTGGGCACATTTTATAAAATTGGCCCTATGGGCCAAAATTGCTACTCATAGTTCTGCTATAAGACAGACTAGTGGGGATGGGGAGTGGCAACTCAATATGAAAATACACTGCAATGATGATCATGTCTGTTTATTGAATCCTGTGTTATTCTTCAATTATTTGCTATTGCTGTTACCAGGAAACCTGAAGCTTAAAATGCTTTCCAGAGTCTCACTCTCAACTAGTCTTTCCTCTCCTTTGACTTGTTCCAGAACAAAATGGCCCAAGGGCCCATAACACACAGCCCTTAGGATCTGTGTAAAGACCAAGATTGTGGCAGGACCTATGAACAAGGTGTTACTGACAGATGACTTTCTGGCCCCAAAGAAAGGAGGATAAAATATTTGGCCAGTTTTCCTGCTTTTTGTACCAAGTGTAGCTATGTTATTCCCTTACCTGGAAAGCTGTTGGTCTCCAGAGAGAGGGCAAGGCTCGAGGATAATCGTATTTGGGAAATCATATTTCTTCTGTCCCCAGCTCTTGAGTTAGCTTCTCCATGAGATAATTTCCATGCCAGCATGTGCTTTAGGAGGGGAGGTGCATTCCCCTTTTGAGGTGATGGGAAGAAGTTAAATTGGAGATGGTGGTTGTTTCTATGTCATTTCTACTTCAAGAGTAGGGCACAGGGCCATCTACTTGGCTAAGTTTTTAGATTCATCATCACCCCCATCTTTATTACTATAGATCATATAATATAAACATGATATATGGCAACGTTATAATTATGCTATTATTGTGTTGTCTCATTGTTATAGCAAGGTTGGGGGAGCACCTGAAGCGAGCCAGAAATCAGGGGACTTCCTGTTTGCCTGAGAATGGCCTGTGGACGTGGGAGCCTTGCTTCAGTGATCCCTTTTACCAAAGGGATATATTATATCCCTATATACTGTATACAATATACAGTATCGCTATGTCACAAAAATGTCCACTGCTGGGCAATCTTTCCCAGTGATGAGAGGTGAAACTCAATTGTGAAGATCAGAAGTGTGACTCTGAGGCCAAAATTCCAGGCTAGAATGTTACTGTTCAGTTATTCTCTTGGATATCTGACGTAATCTGAACCCTATCATAAGGCTCCTATGGGGAAACAGGAGGAAACAGGGAAAAAAATGAGTGCTCTCTTTGCCTGTGCAGTAGACAAAGTCACACACCACACCACCAGGGAAGAAAGGAGGGAAAAAACTGGACCACTGCAGTTGAGGTGCTGCGAGTTTCTAGGAGCCCTAACTCTGGTCACTTTGTCTTTCTCTCGTATGCTATCAACTCATACAAAGGCTGGGCCAACCTGACCAGGATACACCAGCATTGAAGCCAACTTAATCTGTCTTAAATACCTATTTCATCCCTAGAGGTTATCTGCATATGTATGTGCTTGTTCATGCAGGTGAGTGTAGCCCCCGATAGCCATTCCCTAGGGTCCAAATCCAGCCACAGCAGAGCATTCTACACCCTACTGCCCCATTCTTGTTTGTAACAGTATAGAGCGAGAAAAAGTTGGACCCACTAATTCTAGAGGCAGGAAAGACTTTCATGTCTCATTCTTTCATTTAAAAAGGAAAATGACTACAGTTATCCCTTACACATTGTGACTTTCTGCATTGCAGTTTTGCTATATCGTGGGTCAGCTTAAAAAAATTAAATGGGAATGTTTTGGGAGTTTTGTGGAAGCTGCAGATGACATGTGAAGGTCATCAGAAGACACAAAAAGTTTAGAAGTTCAGAAATGCATAAAATATATGTATAATATCAACATGCTTTATCTTTAACCATTACAATTCAGACTTTTTCTCTGGCATGAAGGGAGGGTCAAAAAATTTTACATGGATTTTCCAGATCCTGGGGGCACTGGGCCCCTAACCCCAGTGATGTGGAAGGGATAATTGTATTTGTAATTGATTAGTCAAATTTTTAACAAAAAAGTTTAAGTTTTAAAGTCATACAAGTGAATACCAATATAATATCCACATTATAATACCCATAATGTAATGACATAACACCCATAGAAATACAACATTACAAAGAATACATCAGAAAACACTTTGCATATACAGGTGTATTGACCATAAAGAATAAAACCAAGCTACTTCTTTCAACAGAATAATCTACCTGGCTTCTTAAAGTGAATGTGACGTGTCTGAATTCCCAAAAGTTTATAGATTTTTTTCTTAACCTATGCTAAGTACCTTATCATTATACATTTTTAAAATACTAACTCACATAGTTATTTTAACTTCTTGTTAGTCTTAAAATGATCAAGGTTCTCACATTCTTTGAAGAGACACAAGGCCCACTCTGGGCCCTACACTATCCCCTTGACTTCAGTAGATGCCCTGCTCAGGCCACTGAAGTTGTTTGGCATAGGCACCTTTACAGCTTAGAATTTTGTAGTTTTTCTCAAGTTCCAGACCAGGAACTGTGGATCTCCAACCAATAAAACCCTGAGTAGTCTGAGGGACTGGTGGTGAAGGGTAGACCTGAAATGGAAAAAATCAGGACTTTAAGTTAGCTTTCTAACAAATTCATATTCAATTTAGCAAACATTAATGGTGCACCTACTATATACCCTGCTCTACTGTAGCTACAAAGACAGGTACAAAATAAGCTGTATTCTCAAGGAGCATACAGTATACTATCGGTGTATTTATTAAGGGCTTATGGTATGCCAAGCACTCTGCTAATAGCTGGAGGATACAAAGAAAAGACTCTGTGTGTCTCTTTCTCTGTGTCTTTCTCTGTCTCTCTCTGTATGTATATGCGTATATGTGTGTATATGATATGCATGAGATATATATCTCCCCCCCTCTCTCTACACACACACACATATATGTATGTACATGTATATAGGCATGTGTATGTATATATATATACACATACATGTGTATATCTACGTATATATATGTGTGTGTATATACAGACATGCACACACACACACACACACACACACACACATATGTTCCTTGCTCTCAAGGAGGGCATTCTAATGGGGGAGACCTTTGTATAAATAGATATGTACAGAGTATGGTACAATATATGTAGAAGAGAGCCCTAGAAAGGAAGTTCTCTGGTAGCTGGGAAGACTGGGGAAAGCTTCCTGAGGAAGGGGTAAGCTCAAGCTTAGTCTCGAAGGAAGGCAGGAATTCTAAGAGATGGAGGTGAGTGGGGAGAGCAAACCAAGTATGGGCAATAGTCCATGCAAAGGGCATGAAGATAGAGCCTTGTGTGAGAGGAACATAGGCCAGTATGATTGTACTGTCAAGTGTGGGGATGGGAGTAAAAAGCAAGATTTGAAAGTTGGAAGGGACCATGTTATGAAGAGCTTTAAATGATAAATGAACATTCTGTATGTATGGAACTGAACTTAAAAAAGTAACATGCTGACCCTATTCTTAAGGGAATTGAGATCTTATTGGCTTGGGCGTGCCCTTTGCTAATACAGATCATAGCCCCTCCATGTCTTAATAATCATATGGCTTTAGAGAATTTCTGTGACCAAAATATTGGCAGCTGGTGGTGCAATGGATAGAATGCTGGGCCTGGAGTCAGGAAGGGCTGGGTTCAAATCCAGCTTCAGACAGTTTATTAGCGGTGTGACCCTGGGGTAAGTCATTTAACCTCTGTTTGCCTCAGTTTCCTCTTCTGCAAAATGGAGGTAATAATAGGAACTGCCTCCCAGGGTTGTTATAAAGACTAAATGAGACGATAATTGGGAAGCGCTTGGCACAGCGCCTGGCACAGAGTGGGTGCTCTATAAATGCTGTTGATTCTGCAGCCTGCACTAGAATGGGGCACAACCTCTCCTAGAGTAGCTGGACTGGTCCTAGAACATGGAATATCAGAGCTGCAAGGGACCTCAGGGACCATTTACATGTGAGGAAACTGAGGTCCAAAGAAGGGAAATGAGTTGACCAAGGTCACAGGGTAAATCAGTGACAGAGCTGGGACTAGAACCCAGGTCTTTTGACGCCTCCAAGATCCTTGTGGGGAAGGCAGAGTTAACATCATTATCTCTATTTTCAGATGAGGAAGTCGAGGGTCAGAAAGTTAAGGTCCTGTGATGGTGGACACATAGAGGCCATCAGTGGAGCCGGCGCTCCCTGAATTCTTTTCAGCTTGGTAGGAAGGACCTGCCAGAGTCTGTGCCCCACTGCTGGAGCTTCAGAGACCCCAGGAACACTCCAGCACCACACCAACCCATTGAGGGAGAGTATCCACAGAGGACACAACAGTTTGAATTTTAAAAATGCACATTAAGATCAGAGGCTTTCTGTCGCTCACATCATTCCTGAGAATCAATTAAACACTTTTTATGACATAATTACTAATGTCCCGAATACTTTCCTTCTAGTAAAATAACTTCATTAACAAAGAAGAATCACATCTAAAATGTTTGACATTTTTGTGTCCAAGCTGCCCTTTACAGAATCTATGGCAATTGTGTCAGATGACATTCTGGCTGTGCAAAACCTTCCTATTTTGATTAAAAGACTTTAGTGCACACACACACAGACACACAGATACACAGACACACAGACACACAGACACACACAGACACACAGACACACAGACACACACAGACACACAGACACACAGATACACAGACACACAGACACACAGACACACACACACAGACACACAGATACACAGACACACAGATACACAGACACACAGACACACAGACACACACACACAGACACACAGATACACAGACACACAGACACACAGACACACAGACACACACACACATACACCAAACAAAAAAAGTCCCTCACTGTCCAGACCACATGGAATAAAAAAACCCGAATCTAATTAAAACAAAGAAAATAGCATCATATCTGGAATGAAAGAACACAGTTCAATTTGTCAATTCAATCAACAGATTTGAGCATTTTGGAAAATGATGGTAAATGTTTAGAAAGGTTTTTTTGTGATTGTAATTTTACATAATCATCTGTTCTGCTATTACAAGGTGATTTAGACAAAGACACAGACTAAGAATATTAGATCTAGCAGAGTTAAGTGAGAGACAAGGGTGTTTAATATATTATGGATTACTGAACTCATCCTTATCTTCTTATTTTCCATCTCTGCCTTTAATAACCCCTTTAGCCGTCTAGGTTGGTTTAAACTGCTGCAGAGAGAAGAAAAATCTGCCCTTTAATAGATTTTCTCTATCAAGTACTAAAATTAATCTCCAAGAAAATCCACAGAATGAGAAAGAAGTCAAAGAGATGCTCGAGGAGCTGGAGTTGCTATTGGGACAGCTCAGAAAGAGAAATTAGTTTCAAGGCCAAACAGCTTTTGGTCTGGGGGGGATTCTTGTAACCAGCACTTTAAGCTGGACCTTTTAATTCTGTGTTCAAGGAGAAAGAAAGATGGCAAAATAAAGGAACTGACCAATTTCATTGGATATGTGTGTACTTGTGTGTGTACACATATGCACATATATATCATATACATATAATCTTTCTCTCTGTATATGTATTTACGTATGTATATATATATTTGTATATATGTCTACATACATAAATACATATACAGAGAGAAAGATTATATGTATATACCTATGGATGTGTGTAGCTCTGAGCCAAGCAAACTCAGCCCTGCTCTCTGCTTGAGGCTGGGCTAGAATTTGGCTGGAATGCCTGGGCTGCAGGAAAACAGCTCTCTGCTGTATGGCTTTCACATCTGGGGACTTACTCAATAGAGAAACACAAGGAGAGAAAACAATGTTTCGGTTTGTTCTCTTGCCAGGACTATTCTTCTTTGTTCTCCAGCCAAGGCTGGAAACTGTTTGTGATACTTAGGTGGAGCCCCTTCCTTTGAAAAGATAATTATGGCGGTCACAAGTGCCACCCACTGAGCAGCAGAATGGGGAAACCGATGCTCCTCTGTGCCGAAGCCACCAGGAGCCAGACTCCAGAAAGGAATGAGTAGGAGGGGGGATTAAATCTAATCCACCTCAGTGGAAAGGATACAGTCTGATGATCCATTGCTAACAGGAAAAGCAGACAGTGTCATTTTTACCCACAGATGTGAAGAGGATTAATAATCACTTTTCCTCCCTTTGGCACTTTTCTGGGTACCCAACACAGATCTCCTACAGAGTTCTAGCTGGGATGGTTCTGAATCTGGAAGCATAAATCAAGGGCACACTAGAAAATGTGATAGTGTCTTGGAAGACCAGACACTCATAGCAGTACAGAGGGTAGAGAAACTCATTAAGAGGAAAGGTTTCTCTCTCTCTCTCTCTCTCTCTCTCTCTCTCTCTCTCAATCTCTCTCTCTCTCTCTCTCTCTGTATGTGTTGTCAGTCATCATGCATTTATTAAGAACTGACTATGTACTAAGCACTGTGCAAAGTGCTTAAACAAAGAAAAGCAGAGTTACTGCCCTCAAGTATCTTTTTTCCTCTTTTCCCTCTTCTTCTTCTTTCTCCATCATCATCATCATCATCATCATAAATTATCAATATAAATTTATTGAATACCTACTACATGCTAGGCACTATGCGAAGTGCCAGGGATACAAAGACAAAATGTCTGCCCTCAAGGAGCTATCATTCTATCATCATGCAGATAGATGAGGCAGTGGATAGAGCACTGGGCTTTGGGTCAAGTAGACCTGGGTTCAAATACCTCCTCAGACACTTAATAGCTGTGTGACTTTGGGCAAGTTACTTAACCTAGATTTGCCTCTGTTTCTTCAACTGTAAAATGGGGATAATGATAGCACCTACTTCCTGGGATTGTTGTGAGGATCAAAGGAGATAATATTTGTAAAAAGCACTTAGCACAGTGCCTGGCACATGGTAGGTACTATATGAATGCTGACCAGTATTATTTCATTATTACTGGCTTCGACAATTTTCCTAGAGCCAACGCAAGAGAGCGGTAAGAATATTCGATCGAGATTTAGGAAACCTGGGTATGGCTTCTGGCTCTAGCCATACTTTGTTGAGTAATTTTGGGGAAATCGCTCTACCTTTCTAGTCCTCTGATCGATCACCTATAGAATACATCTATCGACTCCACTCAATAATGTCTAAGGTTCCTTTCCAATTCTAATAGTCTGTGATTGTATAATTTATCATAAAAATTATAATGATCATTCTCATCATTTCAATTCAGCCTGACATTCAAAGTCTTCTGCAATCTACCTTTCTAGCCTTACCCCCCTCCGATCCCATTCATGCCCTCTATATTCTTGCCAAGCCAGGCCTTTTCCTGAAATTCTCCCACTTCCATACCTTCGTTCATTTCTCTCCCATATCAGATTCCTCTGTTTCTGCCTGCTGAAATCTTTCCAACTCTAAATATCTCCCCATCTTGACCCTCTTTCAGTTTTTTGTCTTAAATTGTTTATATCTATCCCATGCACTTAGCACATTCTAATTGTGTCATAGTCATGTGCCTTATATTACCACTCTCAGCTGTAAAAACTCCCTGAGATCAGGGACTGAGTCAGCCACCATCTTATCAAAAAAAAAAAAGCACAATGCTTTGCACATAAGAGGTTAAATAAATAACCAGTGTTTATGATGCTTCATTTTAATGACCACAATATTGTAGATTTAGAAATTAAAGAGACCCTGGAGTTCACTGAGGTCAACCTTCCTCTTCTCATTTTACCGATGAGGAAATTGAGTCCTGAAAGGTTAGGTCACAAAACTAATAAATGTCTGAGGTGGGATTCAAATTCAGGTTTTCCTGATTCCAAGTCCACCCATTTATCCCCTATATCATGCTGCTTTCAATAAGAAACTAGTGCTTTTTGCCTTTTTTTTTTGAAGTATAGGCAATTTACTCTAGACTCAGAATTAAAAGTTGCACTCACTATTCCTCCCAGTTTTCTATTTCTTACCCCTCAGGGAACAACAATTGTGCTCTCTGAAGCTTTATATGGAGAAAATCTTCCATCTGTTGCCAGTGTCTGGAGCTTTAGAAAACAATAGCTAATACTAATCTTATTTTGTTTTTTGTTTCTTAAAGCACTTTGAAAAAATTAAAGTGCTATATAAACGCTAGCTATTATTATTATCATCATCATGTACAGGAAGCCTTCCCCAACCTCTCTTAATTCTAGTGCCTTCCTTCTGTTAATTTTCTCCAGTTTATCCAGGATAAGCTTGTTTGTGTGTATTCATTTGCATGTTGTCTCCCCTGCTATCAGATTGTGAGCTCCTCCAGCGCAGGGATTGTCTCTTGACTCTTTTTGTAACCCCAGTGCTTAGCACAGTGCCTGGCACATAGTAGGCACTTAATGTTTACTGATTGATTGATCATCTCATTATCAGCATCATCATCATGCAGGTGGCACTTGAGTTGGGTCTTGAAAGACTGGTAGGACTTGGATAGAGGAAGGAAAAGGGATGGATATTTAAGGTGAAAGAAGATATGGAAGAAGAAAGGGGCATGGAGTGACACAGGGAGGAACCAGATTTGGGTACAGAAAGGAACTTATTTGGTTATGGTGGAAAATGAGGTTAAACAGAAAGTGATGTGAAGGAAATGTTTTAGTTTATTCACTTTAAAAAATATCTTTATTTTTCTATCCTTAAGTGATGTGGCATCGTTCCTGAGAAAGAGCCACAGGAAAGCATGGGTATGTAGTAGACCTATGCAATATCTACCAGGCAATTAGACAGCTGGGTTCTAGTTCTGGCTTTGCCATGAAGTAGCTAGGTGAGCTTGAGGAAGGTGCATAGACTCCAGACTGCATTGTCCTTATCTGTCAGATGAAAGGTTTGAACCTTTTTTGGGGTCAGGATTATTAGCTTAGTAGATGAGGAGAATACTATATAATTTACCTAGATTTTAGTAAATCCTTTGACAAACTGTGCTATTCTTATGGGTAGGAAGAGAGATGTAGGCTAGAGGATAATATCTTTAGGTAGATTTGGAAGTGTTTGAATATTCCAACCCAGAGAAAAATAATTAATGATTCCCCTTCCACTTAAAAGGAGGTCTCTACTAGAATGCCCCAGGAACCTGATTTGGCCCTATAGTATTTAGCCTTTTTTCCCTCAAATGCTCAATATTGATGATGATGGTTATAGCTAGCATTTATATGGTGCCTTAAGGTTTGCAAAGCACTTTATAAATATTATCTCATTTGATCTTCACAACAACCTTGGGAGAAAAATGCTGCTATACCCTCCATTTTATACATGAGGAAACAAGAGTGATCAGAGGTTAAGTGACTTTCTCATCTAGTTAAGCGTCTAAGGTCACATTTGAACTCAGATCTTTCTGACTCTGAAGGCAGCACTCTATCCATCGTGCCACCTAGCTGCCTCTTAAATTTCGTATTTCTTGTATTTTCAAATTTTATGGTTCTATAGATTGTGTTGGGCATCACATTATTCAGATGATTGCCTTCCTTTATAGCTAAGAGAAGTAGAGAGAAAAGAGAATTACAAGCATCTCCTATGTAGACAAAGAAGGAATGAGTACTTGATTAGAAATCAAGAGACCTGGAATCCAGTTCCTGCTCTGTTATTAAATCACTGTGTGATCTCAGGCAAGTTGCTTAACTTCTCATCTCTTAAATGGGGCTACACTCGATAATCTCTGAGATTCCTTCCAGATTTAATCTATGTTTTAAGGCTCAGGTCTGATTACCCCCCTCTTCAATAAACTCCATAGGCTCCCTACTGCGTCCAGGATCAAATATCTAACTCTCTGAAGTTCAGAGCCCTTTGTAAACCTGCCTTGCCCTCCCCTCTTCACGTTTCCCATCTTCTTACACCTTACAGCCCACGAGTACTCTTTGATCCAGTGACAATGGCCTTGAACAAGACCTTCCGATTTCCTTACTCTGGGCATTTTGACTGGCTGTCCCCCATGTTTGGAATACTCTCCTTCCTGGCTTTCCTCAAACCTCAGGTAAAATCCCATCTACAGGAAAAGAATCTCGCCTAGTTCTTCTTAATTCCAATGTCTTCCATCTGTGGATCATTTCTAATGTATCCTGTATATAGTTTGTTTTTACATAGTTATTTACATGATTTCTCCCCAATTAGATTGTGAGATCCTTGAGAGCAGGGACTTTCTTTTACCTTTCTTTGTATCCCTGGTGCTTAGCATAGTACTTGGCACATATTAGGCACTTAATTAATGTTTACTGACTGACTAACTCCTTGCTTAGCCTTACATTCTATCTTGCATATTCAAAGGTCCCTTCCACTGTAAATATCTTAAGTCTTATATTCGAAAGGCCCTTCTAGCTCTAATATTTGATGTATCTGATCTACAATACAGTGCATCCTTCAATGTCCTGAAAACTAGAAAGGGATATTTCTATAGTTCTAAATTAAGATTCAGTGCAGTGGTGTATTCTTCTAGCCTCTGAATTTTTATTTTTGCATCCAGAATGAACATGATTTCCATTGTGGTTCATTTTTTATTTATGAAAACAGTATTGAAAATTCCATTTTCTAACCTTAATATATTTTTCCACTGGTGTCACGGGCCGGATGCGTAAATGTCCTGGAAGTTCTATCTTGGGCTTTGGAGGCTTAGGTACTTCCCCTTCTCTCCTTAGTAACTAAAACAGAATGTCTAGGTCACCGAAGAATATTTGAATTCAGCATGATTATTTTCCCCAGAAAGCTGTCCAACCTGTTCCCAACTTAATTCCCCAAACTAAACTCAGAGCTAATGAATTCATACCTGAAAATCTGCCCAGTTTCTTAAGACTACAGTCTAAATGTTGGCATTATGTGTGTGTGTGTGTGTGTGTGTACATATATATATATATATATATGTGTGTGTGTGTGTGTGTGTGTTTGTGTGTGTGTGTGTATGTGTGTGTGTGTGTATGTGTGTGTGTGTATATGCACTTAGCAAGGGCAGAAGCAGACCATGCTCTATTGTACCAAACCTCAAATATTTGGAATCTATAGTAGTTATCACACCAAATACTCATAGAACCTGGGAGTAATTGCCTAGTGTAGACCACTTCAAATGATTTTTAAATGGCAAGTGGGTCATATTTTACCTTGTTAAATCCTTCTTTATAAAGTAGTCTTTGGATACATTGTACCCTAGCTCTGCCTTTAGACTCCTAGACCCTGGAGTCAGTCATAACTGATACTGATTTCAATGGAACTTAAAATTGAGATTGTGTGTGTGTGTGTTTGTGTGTGTGTGTGTGAAATCAAAGCCATTTTAAATCTCCCCCAATCCCTTCCAGAGTTAATTGCAAATCTCCAATCACTGAAGAAAATGTTATCTTAAATTTTTAAATTTTCATTATCTCTGAATAAAGAGTTTTTCAAAAGCATGGTAAATATAAACAAGATTTGTGGTAGAGGCATGTTTATCCCAAAGAAGACAAACTCTCTTTTCAAAAACTATAATAGCAGTATTTTATCTGTAGTGGAAAAGGCAGGGACCAAGGGGTCATGAATTTGAATATCTCCTCATTGGACTGTGAGCTCCTTGAGAGCAGGAACTGTTTTTTGCACTTATTATGTGCCTGGCACATAGTAGGTACTTAATAAATGTTTAATGACTGACTGACTCAAGTTTTGTGTCTAGAATTCCTTTGTAGTGTAACTTTGGGTAAGTTAGTCTACCCTATAGGATTAAAAAGTTGAAAATTTACAGCTAGAAGGGTCTTTAGATGGCATAGATCTCCTCATTTCATAGGTGAGGAAATGAAGCTCATAAAGGTTGAGGGAGTTGCCTAAGGTTATAACTGGCATCTCTTTAAACTTGAGTTTCCATCTGTAAAATGGAGGTGATACCATTGCTTTGACTACCCCACAAGGGTTGTTTTGAAGAAAGTACTTTGTATACCCTAACTCACAATAGAGACATAAAAATTACTGTTTGTATTAAAGTTGGGGCCCCCAACTTTTATTAATTAAAGTTTTCTTTGAGTTGCTGAAGGAGATGTTATAAATTGAATTTCTTGTTAAAGGCAATTCAAACTTTTTTGCTAATTCAAAATGGCCTGCCCAGTTTTATCTCAGATTGGTTAGATTTTTTGAATTCCTAATTTTAATGAACATGGGCAGTAGTGTGCTTGCCCTCAAAAACTGTATGCAACACTTTAAAATTTAATCTCCATCATCAACATTTTCTCTCTCACTTTCTTAAGTCTAGATAATCCACAAAACAACAGATCAAGTTCTGATTTGTAATTTGCTAATGTCTGAGGTGTGTAAGCATTGCAACTCAAAGTTTTGAAAGTTTAACAATTGGTTTTGGCTGGTAAGAGCTGGCTCCAGCAAACCCCTGGATATAGACTGCCTCTGAATACTATTCCTGGGTAACAGAACCATAGAGAATGAATCATCTTCACTAAGATGAAAATTGCCGTATTAGCCTACCCAAATGTAGGCTACCCCCCTCAAGTGAAATAAATTTTAGAGGAAAAAATACATAGGTTACATTGTAAACACAGAGCACGACTGTGGCTCACTTTTAGGCCGGATTTTGAGCAAAATAAAACCTAACTTTGAACCAATATTATAATGATGATAAATCACATTTATATAGTCATAGATTCAGTGTTGGAAGGGACCTTAGAGGTTTTCTAGGTCAACCTCTTCATTTTACAGATGAAGGCCCAGATAGAGGAGATGATAAACTCAGGATCACATGAGAAAAAAAAAGTGGCAGATGGGGGATTTGAACCCAGTTTCTCTAATTCCAAATCCAATGTGCTTTCCACTATACTCTGCTACATCCTTAGTATTTTAAGTTTTATAAAGTACTTTAGCATCAAGATTTAAGAGTTAAAAAGAACCTTTGAAGTAATCTAATCCAACCTCCACATTTTAGAGATAGAGCCTGAAGCCCAGAAAGCTGGAAGGGACCTTAGGGAACATGTAGTACATCATCGTCATTTACAGACGAAGAAACTGAGGACGGCAGAGCTGAGGTTAATTTCCCAAAGTCATACAGTTATAAGTAAAAAAACCACAACTGGGTTTTGAACTCAGATCCTGCGACCCCAGCGGACTGTTATTAATTCACTGCTATTTACATTAAGTCATGGAAACCTGAAGTATTTCTAGTGTTGTTAGCCTCTCTTCATAGAACATATACCCCAAATAAAAGCATGATGGGGGCTGGTTTATTTTCTGTGAAGCAGATTTTTCCCTATTGATTTCTAGAACATTACTGAAGATAATAATAACTCTATAAAGGAATTAATGAAAAGCTCTTCTGGCTTCTAAATATTTGTCTTTATAAAACCTCATTTGGTGTCCCCCCTCCAAAAAAACCACTAAGCCAAAGACACTGGCTATTTTATTGGCAACAACAATGAAAATTAGAGGACTAACAGATTATAATCATTTGGGCCAGTATCTGATACATCACAATTTCATTCTTGCACATTGTGCATTTCATAGCCATGTGCCTCTTAAAATTAACTATTACCTCTTCCATAGAGATTGTTAAAAATCCCCAATTCTTAGACCAATTACGCCGTGCATCCGTCTCAGTTTGAAGGCGATATTTCCTGAAATTAATAATCTCAGAGTTATGAAAGCAAATTTTCAGAGCTACATTAGCAAATAATCAAACCCATGAAGTTGTGCTCCATCATTGACTTACATTATTAATTTGCACTGTGTTATTAATTTCCCAACTTAGACAGTTAAAGTGACCTAACAAACCTGGGCTAGAATTAGCAAGACAAAAGGAAGGAAACAAGCATTTAATAAGTATACTCTGTATGCCAGGCACTGTGCTAAATGCTTCATAAACTTTATCTCATTTAATGCTTATAACAACCCTGGGAGGTAAGTACAATTATAATCATCATTTTGTGGTCAAGGAAACTGAGGCAGACAGAAGTTAAGTGATTTGCCCAGGTTCGCATGGTTAGTAGGTATCTGAGGTTGGATTTGAACTCAGGTCTTCTTGACTCTGGGCATAGCACTCTGACCACCTGCTACCTCTAGTTGTATGGTGATCATCCCAGAAGGGCAGGATTTCAGAATTACAAGGGACTTCAGAGAATATCTGCCCCTCCTTTCATTTATTCATTCATTTGAAAAGCATTTAGAAAGTGCTCACTCTGTGTTAGGTTGTATGCTAAGTTCTGGAAATACAAACACTGAAGTAAAACTGCCTGTCCCCAAGGAGCTTGCATTCTATTGGGAGAAATAATAGAAATAAATGTAAGTAAATACAAAATATAAACATAAAAATCATTTCGGGGGGCACAAACCTCTGGGAGAATCAAAACAGGCCTCAGATGTGTGGTTAACACTTAAACCAAGCCTCAAAGGAACCTAGGGATTTTAAGACAGAGTTGAGTAGGGAGGAAGTACATTCCAAGCATGGAGAATATAAGAGATAGAATGTTGAATGTGGGGAACAGCAGACCAGGCCGTTTGCCTACAGGGGTGGGGAACATTTTGGCCTCAATGCCACATATGACCTTCTAGGTCCTTGGGTGTGGCCTTTTGACTGAGACCAAGTTTTACAGAACAAATCCTTTTATTAAGGAACCATATTTTGAGGGGCTTTAGGGCTCCACTAGAACATTTTGGTAAGGAAAGTGACATAGCTACACATTAGCCTTTAGGAATATTGCTTTGGCATCTGTGCAGGGGATAGATCACAGAGCAGAGAGGTGGGAAGACCTATTAGAATGTGATTGCCATAGTCTAGAAGAGAGGAGATTAGGGTCTGAGGTAGGGTAGTGGTTATATGAATAGAGATGTGTGGGAAGAATCAATCCAACTTGGTGACTGACTGGATACAGGGAGTGGGGAAAAATGAAAGGGTTAAAATGATTTTGAGGTTGTCAACCTGGATATCTGGAAGGATGGTGGTTCCCTCAACAAATTAGCAAAAAATTAGAAGTGAGCAAGAAGGTGGGATTTGGGGAAAAGATAATGAGTTCTGTTTGGACGTGTTGAGCCTGAAACGTCTATGGGACATCTAGTGATTGTCCGATCTGAAGTTTGTGATTTGTGAATCGAGCTTATGAGAGAGACATAGATCTGTGAGTCAATATGATCAAGATGATACTTGAACTTGGGAGGGTTGATAAGATCGCCGAGAGAGGGTATATACAGAATGAAGAGAAGAGGACTTAATAGAGAGCTCTAAGGGTCACTCCCAGTTAGGGAAAGCAGCTTAGAAGTTGAACTAGCAGAGACTGCCAAGGAGTGGCCAGACAGGTTGTGGGTCAACCAAGAGAGAAGAGAGTCATGGAACCCAGAGAGAGGAGAATATCTAAGACCTGATGGATAATCACCTCAACAGCAACTTCAACAAGTGGTTATTCAGCCTTGGTTTGAAGAGAGATAAGAGAACCTACTACCTCCTGAGGCATTGCATTACACTTTTGGACAGTCCTAATTGTTAGGAAATTCTTCCTTATGTGAACCAAAACTTGTGTTACTGAAGCTTCCGCCATCTTGGAGTTGTTCTTCAGAGCCAAGTTAAAAAAAATCTCTCATGACTTTTCTTCAAATATCTGAAGAGCGTGATCATATACGCAGACTTTTTTAGGGTAACTTCTTTAATCCCTGTATGAGATCCTTTCACCATCCTGGTTACCTACTTCCGGACCTGATTCATTTCTCAATGCTTTCCTGACTGTCAAAGTTTGCCTAGAACTGAATTCAATTTTCCAGATATGAGATGCTTATTAGGGCATGTGATAGCAGTACTATTGCTTTTCTCTTTCTGAATACTTTCCTTTTATTTATTTTTTTAGAGGGGGGAAGGCAGGGCAATTGGGGTTAAGTGACTTGCCCAAGGTCACACGGCTAGTAAGTGTGTCAGGTGTCTGAGGCTGGATTTGAACTCAGGTCCTCCTGACTCCAGGGCCGGTGCTCTACTCAGTGCGCCACCTAGCTGCCCCTACTTTCCTTTTATTATGGAAAATTCAGGTATGGTTTAGAACTACTAAATCTATCAAGTCTTAGTGATTGGGGCCAAAATTTAAACACAAGGCAAATCCTCAATGTATGCTAATTGGGAAATAAAACAAATAGGTATATCTTATTTAACAATTGTATTTCAAAGATTTCTCAGACCTTCAGAGCTAGAAAGGACATCATACATCTGACTCCTACCTAAGCAAAAATCCTCCTACAGAATTCATGGGAAACTAGTTATCCTGCCTCTGCTTGAATACCGTCAGTGATGGGAAACTCACTACATCCTGTGATAGCTCTTTTATCTGGTTTATAAAAGGATCAAGAAGGAAATGTTCCAGCCAGCATGCAATCCTAGGAATATGAACTGTCTGATAAGTGTTTCCTTTACCTTGCTGGAATGGAGTTCTGTGGGATAATATAGCCCTTTGTAATTAAAAAAAATGACTAGAATTTATGTAGTGCCTACTATGTGCCAGGCACTGTGCTAAGAGCTTTATGAATATCTCATTTTATCTTTGCAACAACTCTGTAAGGTAGGTGTTATTATTATCCCCATTTTACAGATGAAGAAACTGAGTCAAGCAAGTTATGTGACTTGCCCAGGGTCAGATTGAACTCGGTTCTTCCCAGTGCCAGGTCCAGCTCTCTCTCCACCATGCCACCTAGCCACCTTTGTGCAGGAGAGCAGGGTGTAGAAAGAGTCTAGCAATCAATTTTTGTGTGATTTATTTTGCTATTCTGTCCTAATTAAAGGCTTTGCTATTTGATTTATTATTCTTGGTCTGTTGGTGGAGAATGCCTTGGGGGAGTGTGTGGGTGAGCAGGGCTTGAGTTATATTTGTTTAACTGTGAATAACTATTATTACCCATAATAACCCACACAGAACATGAAGTAGGGAAGTTGTTTGGGTCCTGTGCTATATGTACTCCATATATTTCAAGCCCTCCTCTTCCAAACTACTTTGTATTTTGCTACTTAGTGTATATTTGTATTAATTCGCTTCATATTTTTCATGTATATATTCTTATTCATTTTATTAGAATGTAAACTCCTTGTGATTAGGGATTGTTTTATTCTTTTTATTTGTATTCTCAGCACCTGGTAGTGCCTGGCACATAGTAGGTGCTTCATAAATACTTATTAATTGATTGATCAGTATAAATTATGGCTCACCTTTTCAACAATAGAGAAAATTACAAAGCTAAGGCCTAGGCCATCAGCCTATATCATGTCTCTGTAAATTCTTTAAAGTTTTTTGTTTGTCTGTACTTCCTAGTCCCAACCCAGCTATATTTCCTTTTATGCCCCCTTGGCTTTATTTCTGCCTCTCTACCACCCCTTCCCCCCATCCACAGTACCTTAGGTAGAAATATTAGCCCTGAAATGCTTGCTGAAAGCCTGCCTACTGGCCCTCAACTTTGGCTACTGTTTTTTTTAATCCAGAATTAGAGAATTTAGTCATTCTGAGATGAAGATGAGATCTGTCAGCCTTGTAGCTAACGTCAGAAGGAGACCCAGGAAAATTTTGTTATTGTTCAGTAGGGTCCAACTCTTTGTGACCCTATTTGAGGTTTTCTTGGCAGAGATACTGGAGTGGTTTGCCATTTCCTTCTCCAGCTCATTTTACAGATGAGGAAGCTGAGGCAAACAGGGTGAAGTGATTTGTCCAGGGTCACACAGCTAGTAAGTATCTGAGGCCAGATTTTAAGTCAGAAAGATGCCCTTGGTATGTGTTTTATATACGTATGTATGTATCTATCCATCTATCACATACACATATAAATATATAATTTGTGAAAGATATTTGTACAAATATATGAAATATAATATATTTTTTCTACAAACATACTTATATGAGTATATGTCTTCCCTAATAGAATGTGAGCTCCTTGAGGGTAGGGACCTTTTTATTTTTGTCTTTGTATCCCCAGTGCCTTCCCAGTAGTAGGCACTTAATAAAATATTTTTTGGTTAGTTCATCCTGGTGGTCCTTCTTTGAATGTTATTAAGCTTATCAATGTCACTTCTAAAAATAAGATGCCCAGCACTGAACATAATACTCCAGATAGGGTCTGACCAGGGCAAAATATAGTAGGACCCTCATTTTCCTAGTCCTGGACATCAGACCTATTTTTTAAAAAATGCAGTTTAAGATTGCATTTAGTTTTGGTTCTGGCTGCCACATTAACCCATTGACTTATACTCAGTTGCATTCCATTAAATATCCCTGGCCTTTTTGATTCCAGAGGAATTGTAATCTAGACATGCATCTCACTTCTTATAACTACAAAAGAGATGAGAAAAAAAGAAAACAAACAAGTTGAAGATTTTTCATTTGTCCTTACTAAATTTCATCTTTCTAGGTTTGGCTCAAGGTTTATCCTCTCAAGACTGTTGTGAAGCTTTTGCCTTTGTCATCCAATGGATTAGCTATGTCTTTTAGTTTTATGTCATTTGCAAATTGGGTAAGAATGCAATATATAATTTTGTCCAACTGAGTAATAACTTTGTCCAAAAAGGAAATGAGGCTGTTCTATCATTACTGGTTCCTGATAAGGTTGGGATGACTCTTTGCAGTTGCTGCTTCCTTTTCTTGCTATTCACTAAGCATCCTTTATAATGTGTTCTAGAATCTCTCCAGGAACAAAAACCAAGTTCACTAGCCTATAGTTAAAAGTCTCTAAAAATAGGGACAATATTTACCCTTCTCTGATTTCTGTCCTATTCTCTATGATCTTTCAGAAATCTCTAACAGGGGATCTGCCTTCTCATCTGTTAGAGCTTTCATAATCCTAGACTATTTTTCATCTGGGCCTGGTGACTTGGATTCATCAAGGACACCTGAATGCTCTTTTATTGTCTCCTTATTTATCTTGAGTATCAATGCCTTGGTAGTAATTTTTGGTATGTCCCTTACAATCCTTCTCATGGGCATTCTTTCTGTTGGCAGTTATCATTGTCTTATCCACCTTCTTTGTCCTCAGTGTGGCTCTCTCCCTCTCTTTTTTTCTCCTTAGCATTCCTTGCCAAACTCAATTTATTCTGAGTGTTAGTGCTGCTGACACTATTCTTGTAGGACTTATATTCAGCTTTTATTACCTGCCCTCACTTCTAGCTTTTGATTTGTTTCTTTTCACATTCTAAGTTGGACAATACCTTCCTCGTGCATTTGCAGCAATCTCTTTGAACGAGCCCCTTTTTAACTTTGGTGGAATTATTTTTATGCTTTAAGAATCTCATTCTTGACAATTTCTCTTTCCACCATGGTTGACTTCCCCTGTAGAATTTTAGCCCATGGTATCAAACTTATAGTTTCTTTGAACCCATTGAAATCTAGTTTTCCAAATTTCTGCCATGCATGTCATAGCAGGTCATAAGGAATGTTGCTTAAACAAGAACCTCACTGCTTATCTAATGTAATCATTTAGAACAAGACTAAAATAAAAATTACCCAAGAGATCAGAGAACCATTTGAAATTCTGAGCAAGGGATGTTTGGAATGTTTTAACAAAATCAAGCAAACAAACAGAGGTTTTGCTTAAAATGGGGTTTCCATTTTCCTACCAACTTTTCTTTTCTATGTTACTTCTAGTGAAATTGCACCTCTCTCATAGTTTTCACCACTTTTTTGGGAAGACTATCTCATAATTTTTTAGTATGGATAAATTTCATATTTCAAATTTTGGTTATCTCTGTAGTCAGCAGAGTGTCTGGTCTCTGACAGGTTCAACTGAAATGAAGAAGTAGAGTGTAGCAGGTAATGGATTATGTTGGTCTTTGGAGAACCAGCCTAACCAAATGTGGAGAGGTATATCACCAGAAAGCTGGCTACTAGGTAATGTACTTCCCCCTTCTCTCTCTTAGCAACAATTCTAACAGTCTACTAAGGAAGTTATATTTTCATCAGTGGAGGGAGACACCACACTGATCATGCATCATTGAAATATGAAAGCACTATCCCTTATAACTTCAAAATATTTCTCTTACTATTCAACTCACATTAGCCTGTATTTTCTTTAATATTGAATAGTGTGGGAAAACAGAAAGAGAAAATTGCTCCAGGTGGACAGAGGTTTCTCAGTGGGGAAACATGAGAAAAGAAGTCACAAAAAGATTCTGGACATTCATAAACTTGTGGCTACTGCCAATAAGCCATAGCAAGTTTCACATACTTTACTTGAAAATGAATGTTGGGACTATCAGACATCTGGAAACTTTAGCCTGTCAAGTTTAATCATTATTAAGATTCATCAGAGAACTAAAAATATTGGTAACCCCCAAATCTTTAATTGTTCAAAAAGAACATGGTTTTCAAATTAGGGAAAGTCCCAAACTACTGAATCCATTTTGATTACAATAAAAAAAATCGACCAGCGACAAAGCCTGCCCTGGCACATTCCAGTCCTAGAGGGTAATTTTTCGTGAAGTTATGATGCAGAGCATTTTGGTGGAAGTTCAGAGGTTAGTCATACCACTCCAAGAATAATTCTCTGGGGACAGTTTTTCAACCAGATTCCCTTATGCCTGACTTTTAGCTTCTTTACCTTTCCTAATCAAGGCTAGAACCTAAAATACATATTGAACTAAAATATCAGGTTTTGGAAACTGGGGAATAAGGGTTTGAAGGATTAAAGAAAGGAGGTTTGGGGGTTATCGAAAGTGGCTTTGGGTTTTCTAGAGTGAATACTTGGGATTTAGAGATAGAAGGGTTAATCAATTGGCTTTGGGGATTAGGGAATGGGGAATTGTGGATTAGGAAAAGAGGTTTGGGGATTAATATGGAATGAAGGAATAGAGATTGGGGGACTAGGGAATGGGGGAATAAAAGATTGGTAAGTGAATTGCTGGAAATTAGAGACTGAAGGATTAAGGGGTTAGGATTAGGAAAGGAGGGGTTGAGGATTCTAGAATAAAAAATTCGTAGGTTGTAGATGAGGGAATGGGGTACTGGGTGAGAGTATGGCATTTTTGGTCAAAGGGCCACAGACAGGGTAGAATTAGTTCTGGGGGAATGGTCCCGGGATCTCGGGTTCTTTCTGGGAGCATCGGGCAGCGGGTAGTGAGTGTATTTCGGAGCTGGGGAGCGGGTGTGAGAAGGAAAAAGAAGGAAAGAAGGTGAAGATGGAGCAGCCGGCTGGAGCAGCGGTCAGGGGATAGTTGGCAGATAGATGCTGGGGCCCCGCGGCTCTGCAGTTACCAGATCTCATCCTGTGCAACGAAATTGAGTTTATCGGTGCCTGAGTTGGTGAGGGGTTTCTGGGCCATGGCTGGTTCTGGTCCGAGTCGGAGTGCAAATGGCATGGGTGGCTTGGGCTCCTGCCTGGGTCATTGTGTCCCTACAGTTGCCCTTGGCAACTGAGTGTTGCCGGGAGATGGCGGGTGGGAGGCTGAGGCTACCTGTTCAGGTCGCTGTCCAAGTTTCCCTTCTGAAGCTGCTGGGGGCCCCGCCCCTTCCCTCTTCCCTTTCACTTAAGGTACCTTAAGCTCAAAATATATTATTCTGTGTTCCCTTCCACCTTCTCTCCTTGTCTTTTTGCCTTTGTCCCTCAAAAAAGCGCTGCTTTCCCTTCCTCAGAGGCAGTGGGATGCAGTGGAAAGAACCTTGGTTTGTCAATCAAGGGGACCTGCGTTCCATTCCCTGAATTCCATCCAGCTTCTGCTACGCCGCTTCACAGAATAGAACGTCAGAACCGCAAGGAACCTTAGACACCAAATACTGGGACATTTGGAGTCACAAGAACTCTATTCAAGTCCCAGCTGCTGCTTCCTGGCTAGGTTAAATCATTAACCTCTCTGTTCGCCATATTCCTTATGTATAAAATGAGTTTGTTGGACTGGATGACCTGTAAGGTGTTTTCCAGCTCCAAGTCCAGCATTCTATGATTACTTAAGGTCTGTGTTTCCCAAGTATGCCATTCTGTGCTCTCATTCATAGGGGAGGAAACTGAGGGCCATAGTGGACAAATGATTTGTTCGTCCAGCATCACAAGAAGTAACTTAGCAAAGACTGGAACCCCTGTCCTCTGAATTTTTTAACTCCAAGTCCAGTGACCTCCATCCCTTTCAGTATCTTTGTACTGGTTGACATCGATGCCTGGGATGGACTCCCTCTTCATTTCCATCTTTCAGAATTCCTAGTTTTCTTCAAGGCTCAGTTGAAGCACCATCTTTTTCTTCTTCTTTTTCTTCTTCTTCTTCTTCTTCTTCTTCTTCTTCTTCTTCTTCTTCTTCTTCTTCTTCTTCTTCTTCTTCTTCTTCTTCTTCTTCTTCTTCTCCTCCTCCTCCTCTTCCTCCTCCCACTCCTCCTCTTCCTCCCTCATATTATATATATATACACACACACACACACACACTTATTTTCTCCAATTACATATTAAAACAATTTCTAAAATTTTTAAAAAAAGTCTTGAGTTCTAAATTTTATCTCTCCTTCCTTTCCCCTCCTCCTTCTCCAAGATAGTCAGCAATCTGATATAGTTTACACATGTACAGTCATGTAAAACATTTCCATATCAATCATTTTGTATAAGAAGACTCAAATAAAAAAAAGAATGAAAGAAGGTGAAAAATAGTATGCATCAGTCTGTATTCAGACAGTATCATTTCTTTCTCTGGAGACAGATAGCATGTTTCATCATGAGTCCTTTGGGATTGTCTTGGATCATTGTATTGCTGAGAATAGCTGTCATTTCCAGTTCTTTGTCATACATTATTACTGTTACTCCGTACAATGTTCTCTTGCTTCTGCTCACTTCACTTTGCATCAGTTCACATAAGTTTTTCCAGGTTTTTCTGAAATCATCCTGCTTGTCATTTCTTATAGCACATCAATATTCTATCATAATCATATACCACAGTTTGTATAACTGTTCCCCAATTTTGACAGGCATCCTCTTGATTTCCAGTTCTTAGCCACCACAAAAAGAGCTGTCAAGCACCATCTTCCAATTAACATCAAACCTAGTGTCTCTCCACCTCCCCCATCCCATCGCTTTGTTTAATAATAAAAGCTAACGTTTGTGTAGCACTTTAAGGTTTGCAAAGAACTTTACAAATGTTATCTCAGTTGTTTCTTGTAACAACCTTGTGAGGTAAGTGCTATTATTATCCCCATTTCACAAATGGGAAACTGAGGCTGAAAGATGTAATTTTCCCCCAAATTACAGAGCATAAATTTTCTCTAAAGTTTTCAGAGTAGATAGCTAAACGTGTCTGAGGCAGGATTTGAAACTAGGTCTTCCCAACCACAAGCCTAGCACTTTACTATCCCATACTGAATCTAGTCTGTATCTATTTTATATATTTGTTCAGCTGTTTCACTTGTGTCACATTCTTCATGATCCCATTTGATTTTTTTCTTTTGGCAGATACTGGAGTGGTTTGTTATCTCCTTTTGCAGTTCATTTTACAGATGAGGAAACTGAGGCAAACAAGGTTAAGTGATATGCCCAGGGTCACAAAGCTAGGAAGTATCTGAGGCCAGATTTGAACTCTCTCTCTCTCTCTCTCTCTCTCTCTCTCTCTCTCTCTCTCTCTTTCTCCCTCTCTCTCTCTCCCTCCCTCCCCCCCATATATATGTATATATATATATATATGTGTATGTGTGTGTGTGTATAAATAATTTGAATGTATTTGTATATGTGTATAAATAAATAATATAAATCAATTGACAAAACAAAACAAAACCACAAACATTTCATCCAATACAGTATCAAAAAGTAAGGGAACATACAAAATGTATGAACTGATGGTTGAATAAAATCCACAACCTAGTATGATAGATCCTTCCAGCATCTGTCAGGTCTTCTCATTTGTTAGCTCAGGGTCTGTACGGAAGTTAGGAACTTGTAGAACAGTCTCTAACAGTAAGGCTGGCCTCAATCATTGGTTTCAGGGTCTGTCTGAGCCATGTATGCATCAAGCTCAGCATCCAGGTGTCCTTTTCTTTTCGACATATATGCATCCAATTGGTTGCCATGTATGTATGTATTGGACAATAGGTCCCCACCCTCCTAGTACAGAGTGAATATAAATACCAAATAGTAACTGTTTCTCTCTTGGCCAGGAACCCTGAGGGTCTTTCCCTCCCAGTTTGATTTTTTTTTGGAGTTTTGATTAAAGGGGCCATTCCTTGATTAACTTCTTAGAGAGGCCTATTCACTGAATGGGTGTTACCTCACTCAATGTGAGAACCTGAGAAGACCTTAGCCTGAAAGGGCCATGGTCTCCTAATGCATCCTGGGCCATCTCTAGGTATCCTGGACCCAGATGGCTCTGGAGGAGATAGTGAGGCCGGTGACCTTGCATAGCCCTCCCTCACTCAAATCAAAGTCAACTCCAAGTCATGTCATCATTTCCCTGATACCATGGTCCTCCTTGAGAACGACGGACAAACACAACAACAATGACATTTTGTCTTTGCCTGCAAGACTATAAACCCCATGAGGGCAGAGGTAGTTTTTGCTTTTTCCATTGCTTTTGCTAGTGCTTAACATAGTGCTTGGCATTTTGTAGATATTTAATAAATTGGTTGTTGATTGATTGATCATTGTATTATACTAAACTATTAAGGATAGAACCTTAGGCATATGGCTTAACCAACCTCAACTTCTGTTTCCCTGTGAAGATATCATCACACTTGCCTTATAGGGATTTTGCTATGATTAAATATGAATATGGATATGACAATGTCTTATAAACACTAACCCCCAATAACCATGTATAAAGTATTATTAACAAACTAAATAATAGTGAAATTTACCCTCCCTTCAAATCATCTCATTCCCTAATGATCTCTCTAATCCCTCTCCCACTTCTGCTTTTCTTTGGTATTTTTCATCTACCCCAGCCTTGCTTCAGACTAGATAATCAAAATTATCCCCCACTCTAAAGCTCTCCTGCCTTCCTGTGATGTCACCTAGCACCTCTACACTCCGAAAAACCATTTCCTTTTTTCCTACCAGCTCTTCAGACGTTCAAAACCCTGGGCCTCATATGTCTCCCCCCTACCCCTACCCCCATCCCAACAAAGGAAATTTACTTACTGTAAGGAGACAGCTTTCCTCCTGACTTTGTTCATGTAATAAGCAATTCAGTGTTTATTAGACACTTGGGGGATACAACGATGCACATGACAAAAGATGTGGGCCATAAAGTAGCTGATGATCCATTTTAGGAAGCAGGACCTACATGCATGTAAAGAAAACTAACTATACAAAGCTATATATGTTTAATCCCTCATCTGAAAAATAAAGGAGTTGGACTAAATGATCTCCTGAGTCCTTTCCAGCTTTTCCATTTTATAAATCTCACAGACAGTAAAGGGAGCAGGGAGGAAGGAAGAGAGGGAAAGAAGGGGGAGTGGGAGGGGGAGAGAGAGAGAGAGAGGGAGAGAGAGAGAGAGAGAGAGAGAGAGAGAGAGAGAGAGAGAGAGAGAGAGACAGAGAGACAGAGAGACAGAGAGAGACAGAGAGACAGAGACAGAGAGTCAGAGAGACAGAGAGACAGAGACAGACAGAGACAGAGAGAGGTGGGGATGGGGGGGGGGAGAGACAGAGAGACGGAGACAGACAAAGAGACAGAGAAAGGGGAGAGAGAGACCTAGAGACAGCCAGAGAGCCAGAGACAGAGACACACAGAGAAAGAGAGAGAGACTGACAGAGCCAGAGAGAGCCCTTGGACAAGCCACATAGCCACTATGGATTTCAGTTTCCTCATTTATGAGAAGACGTTGAACCAGGTGGCATTTAAGATCCCTTTTAATTCCAAAATCCTATGATGTCTGGAAAGGGAAGGATATAGATCTGTAAAATAGGTATATCTGAGAGAAACAGAAAATTTGGTGAACTTTAATAACACAGAAGCAAACTCTCTCTTGCTTATGTTTTCCCGTGCTTGTCAAGCTCTAGAAATCTAAGGCAGTGAGTGAACTCTTTTGTGTGATAGGGTTCTTTGCTGACTAACAGAATCCATGGCAGCTAATTAGCCAAGCATCTCTTCTGCAGCAGAGGAAGGCTGTTTTTCCCAGGTCTGATAGCACTTATTTGTTCTGTCACAATCCCAGGGGGTTGTTTGCCTCTCTCCCTTTCCCTGACCTCCCTTTATCAACAGATTTGTACTTTAACGGGGCGTTGGAAGGTTTCACAGCTGGTGTTTTTTCCTATTGTAACCAATTTCCCCAGACCCTAGCCGGGTGGTGTCTTCTTGGCTGCTAGAAATGCATGGCAAAGACTCAAAATCAGGGTGGGTCACACATGCCCACTCAACCAAAATAGTTAAAAGAGGGAACAGGAATTGATTCTGGATTAATTAACATGTATTCACAATATGCCAGTGACTGAGCTTGGAGTTTACAGCAAACAGGAAGGCTATAAGATTTCTTTAGATTTCTTTATGAGTCCAAGTTTTCTCTCTCTAAATTGGGAGCTAATTATTCCATGCTGCAATGGATTAGGAGTCGGAAGACCAAGGTTCAAATTCTAGCTTTGTTGTTTACCACTTTGGACAAGTCACCGAATCTCTCTGAGTCTTACTTTCCTCATTTAGGTGTGTGGGGTAGTTGATCAGAGTAGTCCCTTATCAAAACAAAGAATTGTTTTTTTAAAAAAAAAACAACTTTTTTTCTCAACTACATGTAAAAAATTTTTACATTTATTTAAAACATTTTTTGGGTTTCAAATTCTCTTTTTCCCTACCCTCACATTGAAAAGGCAAACAATTTGATTTGTTTGTCCATTTCAAAGAGAACCATGACATCAGGGAAATGATCACATGACTTATTGTTGATTTTGATTTGAGGGAGAGCTGTGCAACATCACCAGCCTGACTTTCTCCTCCACAGTCATCTGGATCCAGTGACCAGATATTCATTGGGATGACTGGAGATGACTCCTCACCTCCATCGAAAAAAAAAAAGTGACCAAGAAAAATGAAGAAAGTAAAGAAGTATGCTTTGATCTGTATTTAGACTCCACCAGTTCTTTTTTGGAGGTGGATAGCATTTTTCATTATAAATCCCTTAGAATTATTAAGGATCATTGTATTGTTGAGAATAGCTAAGTCATTCCCATGCCCACTATATTTCTATTACTGCGTACAATGTTCTCCTGGTTCTGCTAACTTCACTTTGTATCAGTTCAAATAAGTCCTCCCAAGTTTTTCTGAAAGCATCCTTCTCATCATTTCTTTTTGCATGATAGTATTCCATCATAATCATATACCATAACTTGTTAAACTGTGTCCTGTTGATAGGCATCCCCTCAATTTCCAATTCTTTGCCACCACAAAAAGAGCTGCTATATTTTTGTACATATTGGTCCTTTTTCTCTTTCTTTGATCTCTTTGGAATATAGATCTAATATTGATATTATTAGGTTAAAGGGTATGCACAATTTTATAGTCTTTGGCCATAGTCCCAAATTGCTCTCCAAAATGGTTGGATCAGTTCACAATCCCACCAATACATTAGTGTCCCAATTTTTCCGCACCCCCTCCAACATTTATCATTTTCCCTTTCTGTCATATTAGCCAATGTGATAGGTGTGAGGTTGTTGTTGTTTTAATTTGCATTTCTCTAATCAATAGTGATTTAGAGCATTTTTTCATCATATGACTAAAGATAGCTTTGATTTTTTCTCCTGAAAACTGCTTGTTCATATCCTTTGACCATTTATCAATTGTGGAATGACTCATATTCTTATAAATTTAACTCAGTTCTCTCTATATTTGAGAAATGAGGCCTTTATCAGAGAAAGTTCCTGCAAATTTTTTTCTTACTTTCCTGCTTCCCTTCTAATCTTGGTTGCATTACTTGTATTTATGCAAAACCTTTTACAATTTGATGCGATTACCATTTTACATCTTGTAATTTTCTCTATCTCTTGTTTGGTCATAAATTTTCCCTTTATCTATATATCTGACAGGTAAAATATTCCATGCTCCCCTAATTTATTTATCATATCACCCTTTATGTCTAAATCATGTACCCATTTTGACCTTATTTCAGTATATGGTGTAAGTTGTTGTTCTATACCTAGTTTCTGCCAAACTGCTTTAAAATTTTCCCAGCAATTTTTATCAAATAGTGATCTAGTGAAATAATGATTTTTGTCCCAAAACTTGGATCTTTGTGTTTATCAAATAGTAGATTACTATGGTCATTTACTACTGGGTATTGTGTACCTAATCTATTCTTCTTTTCTACCACTCCATTTTTTAACCAATACCAGAATATTTTGATAATTACCATTTTGTAATACAGTTTGAAATCTGGTATTTCCAGGCCATCTTCCTTCGCATTTTTTTTCATTGATTTTCTTGACCTTTTGTTGTTCCAGATGAATTTAGTTATTATTTTTTCTAGTTCCATAAGACTTTTTTTTTGGGGGGGGAGTCATTTGATTGGTAAGTTACTAAATCACTAAATTAATTTAGGTAGAATTGTCATTTTTATTATATTGGCTTGGCCTACCATGAGCAATCACTATTTCTCCAGTGGTCTAGATCTGACTTCATTTGTATGAAAAGTGTTTTGTAATTGTGTTCATATAGTTTTCCTGGGCAGGCAGACTCCCAAGTATTTTACATTATTTGCAGTTGTTTTAAATGGAATTTCTTTTTGTATCTCTTGCTGCTAGATTTTGTTGGTAAAATATAGAAATGCTTATAAATTTATGTGGGTTGATTTCATATCTTGCAGCTTTGCTAAAGTTGTTAATTATTTCAACTAGTTTTTAGATGATTTTCTAGAATTCTCTAACTATACCATCATATCATCTGCAAAGAGTGATAGTTTGTTTCCTCATTGCCTATTCTAATTTCTTCAATTTCTTTTTCTTTCTTATTGCTAGAGATAGCATTTCTGGTACAATATTGAATAAGAGTAGTGATAATGGGCATCGTTATTTCACTCCTGATCTTATTGAGAAAGCTTCTAGCTTATCCCTAATACAAATATTGCTTGCTGATAGTTTTAGATAGATACTAGTTATCATTTTAAGAAAAACTCCATTTCTTCTTATGCCTTTTAGTATTTTAATAGGATGAGTGTTGTATTTTGTCAAAATATTTTTTCTGTATATGTTGAGATAATCACATGATTCTGTTTGTTTTTGCTATTGGTATGGTCAATCATACTGATAGTTTTCATAAAATTGAACTGGGCCTGTATTCTTGGTATAAATTCCATCTGGTCATAATGTATGATCTTTGTGAAATATTGCTATAATCTCCTTGCTAGTATTTTATTTATATTTATTTATTGCTAGTATTTTATTATTAAATTTTTGCAACAATATTCGTTAAGGATTGATCTATAATTTTATTTCTATTTTTGTTCTTCCTGGTTTAGGTACCAGCACCATATTGGTATCATAAAAGGAATTTGATATGACTCCTTCATTACCTATTTTTAAATAGTTTATGTGGCATTTTAATTAATTTTTCTTTAAATATTTGGTAGAATTCACTTGTGAATCCATCTGGTACAGGAGATTTTTTTCTTAGGGACCTTGTTTATGGCTTGTGGAATTTCTTTTCCTAAGATAGAGTTATTTAAGTATTCTATTTCTTCTGTTAAGCTGGGCAATTTATATTTTTGTACGTATTCATCCATTTTACTTAGATTGTTAGATTTATTGGCATATAATTGGGCAAAATACTTTAATTTCCTCTTCACTGGTGGTGAACATGCCTTTACATTTTTGATACTGGTAATTTATTTTTCTTCTTTTTTTTTAATCAAATTAACCAATGGTTTATCTATTTTATTGTTTTTTTCATAAAACCAGCTCCTAGGTTTAGTTCAATGATTTTCTTACTTTTAATTTTATTACTATCGCCTGTGATTTTCAGGATTTCTAGTTTAATATTTAATCTGGGAATTTTAGTGTGTTCTTTTTCTAGTATTTTAGTTTCGTACCCAATTCATTGATTTGCTCTTTCTCTATTTTATTTATATAAACATTTAAAGATATAAATTTTCTCCTCCTTACTGCTTTGGCTGCATCTCATAAATTTTGGTTTGTTGTCTCATTGCTGTCATTCTCTTTAATGAAATTATTTATTGTTTCTATGATTTGTTCTTTCACCCACTCATTTTTTAGGACTTGATTATTTGGTTCCAATTAATTTTTAATCTATGTTTCCATGGCCCTTTATTGAATATGATTTTTATTGCATTATGATCTGAAAAGGATGCATTTAATATTTCTATTTTTCTGCATTTGGCTGTGAGGTTTGTTATGTCTTAATAACAGTTTGTTTTTGTGAAGGTGCCATATATAGCCATATAGATGAAATTAAATTTTCTCCAGAGATCTATCATATCTAACTTTTCTAAAATTCTATTCATCTCCTTAGCTTCTTTCTTGTTTATTTTTTGGCTAGATTTATCTAGTTCTGAGAAAGGAAAGGCTGAAGTCCCCCACTAGTATAGTTTCATTCTCCAATTCCTCCCTTAATTTAACTTATTTAAGAATTTGGATGCATTATATGGAAGGCATTATATAAGAATTTGGATCTTTTTGGTGCACACGTAAACATACATCAATATTGCTTCATTTGTCTATGGTACCATTTTAGCAAAATGTAGTATCCATGTTTATCTCTTTTTAATTAGATCTTTTTTTGCTTTTGCTTTGTCTGAGATCACGATTTCTGTTTTTATTGTTAAGCTGTTTCAGTCATGTCTGACTCTTCATGACCACATTTAGGTTTTTCTCAGTAAAGATATTAGAGCAGTTTGTCATTTCCTTTTGCAGCTCATTTTTCAGATGAGGAAACTAAGGCAAACAGGATTGAATGACTTGCCCAAGGTCACACAGCTAGTAAGTGACTGAGGCTAGATTTGAACTCAGGTCTTCCTGACTCCAGGCTTGGTGTGCTATCCACTGCACCGCCTACCAGCAGCGATTTCTACCCCTCCCCCTTTAACTGCAGCTGAACCGTAATAGATTCTGCCATATCCCCTTATTTTTATTCTGTGCACCTCTCTGTTTCAAGTATGTTTCTTGTAAAAATATATTGTTAAGTTCTTTTTAAAAAATCCATTCTACTATCAGCTTCTGTTTTATATGTGAGTTTATCCGATTCACATTCGTAGTTATGATTGCTAACTGTATTCCTTCTGTCTTATTTTCCCTTGTTTATCTTTCTCTCTCTTTCTTTTTATCCTGTCCCTTCTCAAAAGTCTGTTTTGATTCTGACCACTGCCTCCCTTAACCTGCCCTCCCTTCTATCATCTCTCCTCCTTCCCAACCCATTTCCTTGTAAGGTAAGATAGATTTCTATATCTAAGTGGTCTTTAAGTCAATTACAATTAGAGTAAGGTTCAAGTGTTGCCTGCTACCCCCTTCTCCCATCTTCCCCTCCACTGTAAAAGCTTTTCCTTTCATGCCTTTTTATGTGAGATAATTTTCCCCATTCACTCTCTCCCTTTGCATTTCTCTTTTTCACTCCCTTAATTTTATTTTTTTTAAATCATCCTATCATAGTCAACTCACTCCCATGCCCTTTGTCTGCATACTCTTAATTGTCCTAATAATGATAAAGTTCTTAGATATTACATGCATCATCTTCCCATAAGATTTTAAACAGTTTTAATCTTATTGAATCCCTTATGGTTTCTCCTCCATGTTTACCTTTTTATGCTTTTCTTGAGTCTTGTATTTGAAAGTCACATTTTCTATTCAACTCTGGTCTTTTCACTAGGAATGTTTGAAGGTCCTCTATTTCATTAAATGTCCATTCTCCCTCAAAGGATTATACTCAGTTTTACTGGGTAAGTGGTTCTTGGTTATAATCCTAGCTCCTTTGCCCTCTGGAGTATCATATTCCAAGCCCTCTGATCCTTTGATGTACAAGCTGCTAGATCTTGTGTTATCCTTGCTGTAGCTCCATGATATTTGAATTGTTTCTTTCTGGATGTTTGCAGTATTTTCTCCTTGATCTGGCAGCTTTGAAATTTGGCTATAATATTCCTGGAAGTTTTCATTTTGAGATAGCTTTCAGGAGGTGATTGATGGATTTTCTCAGTTTCTCTTTTACCCTTTGGTTCTAGGATAACAGGGTAGTTTTCCTTGATAATTTCTAGAAATATGGTGTCTTGGCTCTTTTTTATCATGGCTTTCAGATTATCCAAGGATTTTAAAATTATCTCTCCTTGATCTATTTTCCAGGACAGTTGTTTTTCCAATGAGATATTTCACATTTTCATCTATTTTTTCATTCTTTTCATTTTGTTTCATTGTTTCCTGATGAATAATGGAGTCATTAGCTTCTACTTGCCCATTTCTGATTTTTAAGGAATTATTTTCTTCAGTGAGCTTTTGCACCCCATTTTCCATTTGGTCAGTTCTGCTTCTTAAGGAGTTCTTCTCTTTAGTGGATTTTTGTGCCTCTTTTACCATTTGGCCAATTCTGTTTTTAAGGTGTTTGTTTACTTCAGTATTTTTTGGTGCCTCTTTTACCATGGTGTTGCCTCTCTTTTCATAATTTTCTTACATCATTCTCATTTCTCTTCCTAATTTTTCTTCTACCTCTCTTACTTGATTTTAACATCCTTTTTGACCTCTTCCAGAAATTCTTTTTAGGCTTGTATCCAATTCACATTTTTTCTTTGCATTTAGCTGTTTTGATTTCATTGTCATCTTCTGAGTTTGTGTCTCTGTAGTAACTTTCCATAGTCAGGTTCTTTTTTTATTGTTTGCTCACCTTTCCCAGCCTATTTCTTGAATTTAACTTTATGTTAAAGTTGGGCTTTGCTGCTGCGGTATAGGGGACACTGTCTCAAGCTTCAGTTTTTTTGTGCTATTATTTTCAGAGCTAGTACTTTGGGGTCTATAAGTTTTTAGTTCTTCCAGGGTGTTGATCTAAGGAAAGGTGTGGTCACTGCTCTTCTGTCCTGTGCTCTGTTCTTTGAGTGACCACAAGCTCTCTTCTCCACCTTAGAACTGTGACCAGGGCCCCACTCCCCTGTGGCCCCAGCATTAGTATGGTAGTGCTCCTCTTCATCCTAAGACTGTAACCCAGAACTATGTATGGGCAATACAACAGGGTCCTGCACCTAGTGCCAGCAAAAGCTCCCCTGTTAATTCCATTCTTACCATTTGTCTGATCCCCTTACAGTCTTGGGGCTAAGAGCTCCAAAAGCTGCCACAGCCACTGATGTAGCTGCCTCTTAGGTCTGCCACTGGTTTGCCAGGTCTTGAGGCCTAACCACTACCTTGGTGAGACAGACCTTTCCTGTCAACCTCCTAAGTTGTGTTGGGCTGGAAAATTGTTTTGCTCTGGCCTTTTGTTGATTCTGCCACTTGAGAATTTGATTCGAGGGGTTATTTTAAAGTTGTTTGGAGGGGAGTTTGGGAGAGTTCAGGTTGTGCCTCCCTTTGTTCCACTATCGTGACTTTATCTCTAAATTTAGGAGTTCTTAAAATAATATTGTTAGATTGTAAGGAATGTACCATTATTTGAAGGCTACTGACAGGACACAGGAAAAACCTAATGTTTGTTGGATTGAAGATCAACAACCTCCACAGCTACACGGTACAGTGGACTGAGTGCTGGGCTTGGAGTCAGGAACACCCATCTTCCAGAGTTCATGTCTGACTTCAGACACTTACTAGCTGTGTGACCCTGGGCAAGTCACTTAGCCCTGTTTGCCCAAGTTCCTTATCTGTAAAATGTTTTGTAGAAGGAAATGGCAAACTACTCCACTATATCTTTGCTAAGAAAACCCCAAATAATCTCACTAAGAGTCAGACACAATTGAACAACAAAAATCTCTACTTATAGCTTATAAAATTTTATAAAAAACAGTTTATAAAAGCAGGTTCTATTCTTTGGGGCTCTGGCTTTTGAGAACTTGATCTTCAACTTTCCTTTTTCCCAAAGTGCAGGGGCCAGGGGCACAGTTAATTTCTCTCTTCTCTTTCCCTCCAACATGGAGCAGCAAGGCAATTTACACAGGAGCACCTGGAAGTGGGAGACATTTGCTTGAACAAATCTTGAGAAGAGAGTTCAAGGATGCTAATCCAGAAACTCAGCCTCCTTTGTATAGGAGGGGGATTTTGAATTCTTTTTATAGAATGATGCTGGAATTTAGCCTTTTAACATGGAAGAGAGACTGCCTGTGCAGCACACTCTTTAAGAGTTGCCTTGTGGGTAACTCCAAGTTCAAGTGTTCCTGAGTTTAAGAGTTTGGATACTCAACTTCTAGAAGGATATTTCCTAATGCATTCTGATCCTTAAATGAAGACATCATTCCAAATGGCTTCTGCATGTTCTGCTTGAAAAGCAAAGCCTGGACTAAGACAGCCCAGGTCCAATGTGAATAGTATTTGCTGTTTAGAAAACTCCAAAGGGTGTTTGTTTTTTGTGGGGAGTCTAAACCATGGGGTGGTATGATGAGTCTTGGAATCCTGCGAAGTACTGAGGGAAAGAAGGACTCACTGGAATGACAGAATATTGGCCCAACAGCAAACTCAAGTTCAGTACCCTTGGAGGGTGTGAAGTAGGAAAGACTGATGGACTATTTGAATAAAGTTTTGCTTTTGTATTTGATTATGGACTCTGGTGACTGCTTGGAGTCCAATACATGTGAGTCAAAATAAAGACTACCCTATGCTTAAAACCATATTTTTTGTTAGACAACTTGCAAAGTTTGGAGATCTTGCCATTCACATTTGAGACACCCTAGACATGAGTTATACATATACCAGGCTTTTAAAAAATCATCTCATTGGATTTTTACTAGGGGTAGGGAGGGGGAGCCAGTGAGAGACTGAACCTTTGGTATCAACTCCCCCAGGATCAGATCCTGTCTATGTGATTCCAGAATCCTTGGGGAATCCTGGCTTATAGGTTGCATGTAAAATGAAGGTATTGGGCTAGATGTCTTCTGAGGTGCCTTCCAGCACTAAATACATGATGCTATGATCTAGTTCATGAAGCACTTTGAAGGTTGCTTTTGACATGGTAGTGAATTTTCATTCACATTCATTCATTCACAATAGAGAATTGTACCTGGAGCCAGGAAGCCTTGAGTTCAGATCTGGCCTCAGACACTTAATAGCTATGTGACCCTGAGCAAATCACTTAATCTTTTTTTCTCAGTTTCCTGGCACATAGTAAATATTTAATAAATGTTCATTTCCTTCCTTTATTCCACCAGGAAAAAAAGAGCCTATTTAAACATCTTGCTGTCCGCCTTGCCGCTGTTCCCCTTACCTCTACCTGTGACAGCCAAACTCCACACCAGACCTTCAGAGACTATACCTCCTTGTCCCATTGATCAGCTTTAGATCTCTAGCCTGGAACTGGATATTCTGATTGATGAGTGAGTGAGTACAGACTCACCTAACCCCCTATATTTAGCCAGCATTACATACCATGCAGACATCCACCAGAAAACCAGGGCATGCCCTAACAACTTGCTATCCACCTTTCTTCATGTCAAGGCCCCTTACCCTTTTGTGCTTCTTATTCTGGAAAACGTAGGCAAATCAATCCTACTGCTGCTACTAGAGAAGGCATAGCAACTGGTTGCCCTATGGCTTTATTAATAATCCCTGTGATTCTCCAGATCAAAACTCTTTCCCCTATCTTGTCTCCTCTCTTGAGGCCTGTTACTGTAATGGCAAGCAAGGAGGGACTTTTTGTTGTCTTTTGTTTTGGAGTGTTTCTCAGCACTAAGGCAATCAAGTGCCTTTGATTGAGTCTTGCCTTTGTTTGTAAGAAGGCCCACATTCTTTTGCTAGTTAGGTCAGGAGAGGTGTGAAACCCTCAAGAGTTATGAAGCCCTCCAGAGTTGTGAAGCACTCTGACCCTGAAAAAGTGAGGTTAGCATTTTGTTTGGGGCTCACTCATTGGAAGAGTGTTGGTGTGGAGACTCTGGGTAGCTGTTAAGGAGCCCCCTGGCTTTGAAAACGCAGATGTTGCTGCTTCTCTCTCTGGTAACTATATATGCATAGCTTTGTTCAGACAGCTAGAAGCCTGTTTGTTGATTTGTGTTATTTGCTCTGTTTATATTTTCTCTGTTTGTAATTTCTGTTTGTATTTGCTCTGAAGTTCAGGGTGCTGACTTTTTCCCCTGAACTAAGTGAATGATATATGTGTGTTTGATCAAAGTGAGATTGTAAACCCCTTTAAGTTGCTTTTCTTAGAAAAGCAGATCAAAGAATCTGTGCTAGCAGCTCTCCTGTGTGCTGGTGTTATTGGCCTTACATAGCTATAATAGTGGCAAGTAGCATTGTTGTTAAAGTTACCTCAATTTGCATAGCACAAAGCTTGGCATATTTTCGGTACATACTAGTTCTTTCTCACATATTCATTTGAGGAAAAAGTATTTAAGTACTCATGTGAAATGACAACTTGAACTAAATGTTGGAGCAGAAGGAAATGAATAACAGTGCTTAGCACATAATAGGTATCCAATAAATACTTGTCTTTTGATTGCAAGATAGGTGAGCCATGATACCATAAAAGAAAGACTAAATTCATTCCATCCCCCAAAGTAGGAAGATGCAGAGAAACTGGATCTCAAGCATTTTCTTTTTTAATATATCATGGTCTCCTTTTTTTTTTCTTCTTCCAGAAAGTAGAACCTCAGCAGTCACCCAAGCTTTCTTTGGTGTTTGGATTATGAAGTTACTTTTCCTCAGCAGGTATTTTGGAATTACATTGGATTTGGCTAATCCAATGTCTGTAGCCATGGGCTTTTTATCCAACAAACAAACACCTTCTGTCATGGATGTTCATGGCTCTTTCTTGTTGATTTCTTTTCTATAACTTCCTTATAGCTGTTGCCCAAACCATATTCTTTCTGGTATTTAGAACAAGATATTTACAGCCCCTTGACAAAATACAATAACTTCACTGAGCGGTATTTTTGTGTGTATGTGTGTGGTGTGGGGTATGTGTGTATGTGTATGTGTGTGTGTGTGTGTGTGTGTGTGTCTAAAAGTTATTATTCAGAATAGATTTCAAACTGGAAGGATTTGAAAGAGAAAAGAACTGCTATACTTTATGATTCTATGTGGGGAATCAGGAAAATATTTACAGCTTGCAAAAAGTTCACTATGTTCCAGTATATTAATATTTTTGGCCCCCAATCAACTTTTCAGTACAATTTTTCTCCTTGCCGTTGCTATATAAAACATTTCAACAACAATGGAGCCAACTGGCTCTTTTTTCGTTTATAAGCTTAAACAGTTTTCTTTCTTTTTTTCTTATTTCACTATTATTATTTTTTTGAACCAAAGAAAGCTTTGTGCACTGAACTATTACCGTTAATGCGTCTTTCCCCACAGCATGGGATGATTATTATCTTTGAGACACAATGAACGCCATGAAGACTTGAGCTAAATGTGCCAATTTACAGGTACTGTTCTTGATAGCTTGCCGACATGTGTGTGTTTCAGCCCAGGAACCTGAAAGTTCTAGTCTTCACCCCTCGATTTATTATAAAGCCTTTACTCAGAGCCAAACACTTCTTTCCTTCACAGACAAATCGTTTCCATGCCATACACCTACACTAACAATTAACATCACTCCTTGGGTCTGAAGGAAAAATCATTATCCCTCCTATAACTACCATAGAAATTCTCATTTAGACCTAATTATCAATTAGGTCACCAATTAGAGGACTTGGAGTCCATGGCTGGGGCTCTACGCGGTCCTGTTTATTTAGCTCCTGCTGGTTTTTAGTTGCTCGGCTCTTAGGCCACAGGGGCTCCGCTGAAAGTACAGCATGCGAGGAAAAAGAGACTAGTGAAAATCAATGTCATTTGAATGCAAGGGAAACAAGCTACTTTCATTTCAAAGTGTGAATAATGCTTAGTAATCTTGATAATTTAAGGTCTTAAGTGCATAGAAACCTTTCTTTCGGCTCCATTACCAATCCAAGCAGAGTTAGTAGATGGTTATGGGGAAGATTGTTCCAATTCAATTTGCAATTAAGTCTTAATGTATTGGGAATGACTCTTTATTTTAGTACTGCATATACTTAGAGAAAAACATTTTAAGGTATATTGTTTGGACTCTAAATTGTTTATAAGTCGCTTTAAGTCAAAAATATTGAACTTGAATAGGAACTTTGTATTGATGTAATTCTCTGCTCCTCTTGAGCTAGATCAAGAAATGCTAATAATAGATATCAGTATTCTGGCCCTCTTCTGAGATGCTCTTTTAATGTCCCTTGCTTTCTGGTATGGAAGTGACCCTGGGTTCTTGAAAATTATGCAGAGGAGCACAAGCTCTGATGGGTCCTCCCAAGCTGGAAAAGCTTTAGATATAAGCCTGACATGTATGAGCATGTTGACTAGGGACTAGTTCAGATACATGTGGAGAGGTTTATCAATAATTAATTTGGAAGATGTGGGGGGTAAGATGGGGGTGGGGGCAGGGTAAGCATAGCCATTCATATAACCATTTATCTAGTCCTGTTGGGACTGTGACCTGTGTTCAGGAGGGGGCCCCTCCATTGATGCAGGGTCATTTAAAGTACTAAATTAAGGGACTAGTAATGACTTTCTCTAGATTACACAGCTGAACTTGTACTGAAGTATAGGTCTCTGGCCCTAAGTCTGGTACTTTTTCTACTATAGCATACTTTGTCTAAGGATTGCTCATTTTTTATTTTCTATCATGAGTTGCTTTAAGGGGTAGTTGAATACAGTGAGAGGCTGAATACAGAGAGAGGTTACTAAGATCAACAATAAGTCAACACGCACTTATTAAATGCTTGCTGTGTTTCAGGTCTTGTGTTAAATTCTGGGAATACAACTAACAACAGGAAAAAAAAAGACAGTCCCTGCCCTCAAGAAGTTTATATTCTAATGGAAAGATAACACACAAATGACAGCAGAAAAGAGGAAAGGGAAAAAACTGGGGGCAGGGTAGAAAAAGTCCTGTGGAGATGAGAGAGATGAAGTAGCAGTGCATTCTGGAGAGGAATAAAGACACGGCTGGCCCGGGCCTCCACAAATTGGAAATTCTGGGAGGAACCAGTCAATCAGAAGGAGAGGCTGCTGTGCTGGAGGGCACTTCCAATGTGAGAAATAGGCCAAGGGCAAAGTGAACTTCCAGAGGGAAGAGCTTTCTATGGCATGGTAGACAAAGTACTGTGGAGTTGTCAGTAGTATAGCCTGGAGAGGAATAAAGACTGAAGGAAGAGGAATGATGGAGAGAGCACGGGGGTACAACCTTTTCCATGGTTTGATTTTTTAAAATTTAGGATGACAGGCTCCCACCTAGCTTTCCACCCTCATTTCATACTGTTCCCCTTTGTGAATTCTGTATTCCATCCACACTGGGCAACTAACTGTCCTCAGGTTTGACACTCCATATTCTGCCTCCGTGTATTAGAACAAGCTATCCTCTCTCCCTGGAATGCACTCCATCCTAATGTAATACAAGGAAAATTAGGAACCCCTAGGAAACCCCTAGCTACTGACAAGCACCCCCAGAAAGAATGGACTCATATCTTTGGCATTTAGCAAACCCCCTGGGATTCCATGACTCCACCAAGGAATGTCAATAGATAGGACCATCCCACTGAAGGATAACCTGGCAGACCCTTTCTAGCAGATATCCCTGGGGCTCCGTGACTCCACCAAGGAATGTAAATGAGATTATCCCACTAGTACGATAACCTGACTGAATCTTTTGATCAGCCAGGACCTTTGTTCCTGTTCCCCCCACCCTGTACCCCCACATATCCTATATAAGCCAAGCCGTCACCCCAACATAGGGCCATTGATTTGTGGTTGCAGTACCCCAATGGCCGCCGGCTAATAAATTCTCCACTTAAAACTTATACTCTGTGGTGTGTCTCGCTCACTTCTGGTACAACACTTGTCCTTTTCCTCTTAACATGTTTGTCTTCCTTTAAGACTCATATGAAATCTTCTCCATTCTGTGAAGCCTTCCCTGATCTCCTAATTGTCCGTGTCTTCTCCCTCCTCATTTTTTCTCTTACCATACTTTTTTTGGTGCATATATCACATTATACCAGGAAGATATAAATTCCTTGAGAGCAGAGACCTTAGAATTTTTTTTTGTATTCTCAGGACCTAACACATCACTTTCCATATAGTTGGTACCCAATAAACATTGGTTGACTTGAGTTGAACTAGTTAGTAAAAATTTATTCAGCATCTTTTATGTGTCCAGGACAACACTAAACACTGGTAGATAGAAAGCTATATAATATGTTATATTCTTATCTCAAACTATAGACCAGTGAGATTGATTTCAATTCTAGGCAAATTCCTAGAATGTATTATTAAAGTGATAGTTGTAAACATTTAGAAAGGGAATAAAATGACAAAGAGCCAGCATGGGTTCATAAAGAATGAGTCATAGCAGATTAACTTTATTTCTCCTATGGTCAGATTTATCAGAGTGGTAGAATGGGGGGATGCTATTGACATAGTATGCTTAGATTTCAACAAAACATTTGATAAAAGCATCCTTTTGGAGCAGAGGTTCTTAAGCAGGGGTCCATAACCATGCTTTTCAAAATATTTTGATAACTGTATCTTATTATAGCTAGTTTCCTTTGTAATTCCATATATATTTTTATGCATTTAAAAACATTATTTAAGAAGGGGTCCATTGGCTTCACCAGACCACCAAAGGGGTCTATGACAAAAAGGGTTAAGACTATGAGTTAGAGGGATTCAGAACTGTTTGAATGACTGTACCCCTAACATGGTGATTAATGTGATAATATTAACATGAAGGGAGATTCCTAGTAGAGTGGTTCAAGTATCTGTCCATGGCCTTATCCTATTCAATATTAATCAATGATTGGGATCAAGACAGATGGGCTGCTTATACAATGCTTAGATGATACGAAGCTCAGAAGAGTGTAGGAATATCTGAAAGGCTAGGCTCTAGAAAGATTTCAATAGGCTGAAACGATAGACCAAATCTTTAAGAAGAAAATTAGTAAGAGAAATATAAAGTGTTTTACTTTAGCTTGAAAAAAATCCAGTGCCAAGAATACAGGATGGAAAGAAGTAGCAGGATAACAGTGTGTATAAAGAAGACCTGCAGTTTTTAGTGGACCCACAAGCTACACATGAGCAAGCAGTCTGACATGGCGGTCAAATAACCTAATGTGCTTTTTAGGCTGCATGAATAGAAATGAAGAATTCTGAATGAGGGAATCAATGGTCCCACCTTGCTCTGCCCTGGCTCTGATCAGTACACATTTCGAGTGTGGTACTTGTTCTGAGGGACACATCTTAGGAAGGTTGTTGACAAGTTAAACTACTTCCAGGAGCAAGGTGGTCAGGATGGTTAAAGAAGAGAGACAATAATATTACATCAATAGGAGATAAGCTGAGGAACTATGGATATCTAGCTTAGAGAAGAGAAGATTTAGTAGGAACATCATACCTGTAATCAAGTATTTGAAGGTATCTTATGGGAAGGACAGATTTGATTTATTCTACTTCTCCCCAGAGGGTAGAGCCAGAATTAATAAGCGATGTTACATGAGCAAGCAGTCTGCCATGGCAATCAAAAAACCTAATGTGGTTTTAGGCTACTATATTATATTGTATTATGTCATGTCATGTCATGTCATGTTATGTCACGTTATGTTATGTTATGTTATGTTATGTTATGTTATGTTATGTTATGTTATGTCATGTTAAGTTATGTTATATTAATGATATATCAATGATATTATATTATGTTATGTTATATTATATTATATTATGTTATGTTATGTTATGTCATGTTAAGTTATGTTATATTAATGATATATCAATGATATTATATTAATGATATTATATTATATTATGTTATGTTATATTATGTTATATTATATTATATTACATTATGTTATGTTATGTCATGTTAAGTTATGTTATATTAATGATATATCAGCGATATTATATTAATGATATTATACTATATCATGTTATATTATGTTATATTATATTATATTATATTATATTGTATTGTATTGTATTGTATCGTGTCGTGTCGTGTCGTGTCATATCATATCATATCATATTATATTAGTAATACATATTATTATATATAAATATATTATATCATAATGCAGTGATCTTAGCTTGCTACAAGGAATAACTTCTTAACAATTAGAGCCTAGAAATCAGTCAGTCAATAAGCATTTATTAAGCACCTATTATGTGCCAGGCATTATGCTAAGTGCTGGGGATGCCAAGAAAGGCAAAAGATAGTTCCTGCCCTCCAGGAGCTCAGTTTAATGGGAAAGACACAATGAAAACAGCTGTGAATATGAAACAAGATCTATACAGGATGAGGGATAAATTGGAGACAACAGAAGGATGAGTTGGGGATAATCAACAGAGGCAAGCCTCCATCATTCAGGAAAGAAGGAAACAAGCATTTATTAACCACCTAGTAAGTTCCAGGAACTGTACTAAGTGCTTGGGATGCAAAGAGAGGGAAAAGATGGTCCCTGCTTTCAAGGAGCTCGCAGTCCAATGGGGGAAACAACATGAAAACAGCAAGCAAATATGTACAGGATAAGCTAGAGACAATCACAGGATAAATGGGAGGTAATGAAGAGAGGGGAGGCGCTATTATTCAGAGGAAAGAAGGAAACAAGTTTTTATTGAGTGCCAACTGTGTGCCGGGCACTGTGCAGGTTTACAAATATTATCTCATTTAATCCTGACGACAATTCTGGGAAGTGGGTACTATCATCTCCACTTTACAGTTGGGGAAACGGATGCAGACAGCGGTTAAATGACTCGCCCAACATCACACAGCTTGCAAGTGTCTGAGGTCAGATTTGAATTCAGGTCTTCCTGACTCCAGGGCCAGCGCTCTGTTCACTGCACTATCTAGCAGCCCTTGCTCAGGGAAGATGTCTTATAGAAGATGAGATTTTAGCTAGGCCTTGAACGAGCCAGAGAAGGCGGGAGGTAGGGACGAGGACGTAGAGTATTCCAGGCACGGGGAACAGCCAGTGAAAACCACCAGAGGTAGAACGGGTTAGATGATGAAGTAGTACACTTCTTTCCATTCACTGGAGGTGCTCAAGCAGAGACTGGAAGGTCGCTTGTTAGGAGATGGCCCAGGTGAGGGTACGCCTACAGCTAGGTGGCGCCGTAGTGTAGAGTGCTGGGCCTGGAATAGGAAGAACTGAGTTCAAATCCAGTTTCAGACAGTTACTAGCTGTGAGACCCTGGGCAAGTCACTTCACCCTGTTTGTCTCAGTTTTCTCATCTGTAAAATGAGCTGGAGATGGAGCTGGCAAACAGTTTCAGTATATTTGCCCAGAAAAGGCCAAACAGAATTATGAAGAGTCGGACATGACTGAAATGCCCGAAGAAACAAGGTTAAACCTGGGTCATTTCTGAGATCATCTTCCGGTCCTCGTACTCCAGTGAGGCTGTGAACTCTATGAAGATAGAGCGCTAGAAGTAATGAGAGCACAAGTCAGCGCGACAACGTGCGGCGCCGCCATTCTTAGCGGCTTGATTGTTTTTGCATTGATCTTGCAGGGAAAAGAAAGGTGTGGCCATGTTGAACTCCGTGCATTTGAGCTGAGAGTCAAGATGTGTCTGGAGGCTGTTGTCCCTTTAGTATCTTGTGTCGAATGTCCTGGGACTTAGGCTCACTTCTCCTGTTCCTTTTGCAGCTAATCCGACATGACGTGGATTTTAAATGAGAACCAGGTGGGAGAGTCCCTGTCTTTTAGGAGGCAGCTGAGGCAGAGTAATGGATTTGGAGTCAGAGGATCTGGGTTTGAATCATGGCTCTTCCTCTTACTGGCTGGAAGCCTGTGACCCTGTCTGAGCTTCAGTTCCTTCATCAATAAGATGGGGTTGTAACACGTGTACTGCTTATTACCTCACAAAGGTTTTATGGGAGGAGAATTCTTTTCAAGCTCTGAAGCCTTATGGAAATGTAGGCTTTTCTTATTTAAGACATTTCAACTGGATCAACAGGATGGCCTTCAGAGGCCGTGCTGTACTCATTCATATTTCTGTATCTCTTTTTGTAAGGCGAGCAAAATGACTTTCATCACGTAGTCCCGCAGGGAGTTAGTACAAATCATATCTCACCTATTTAAATAATAATAGTTAGCTCGCCTCTATAGTGCCTTAAAGTTTGTAAAAACACCTTACAAACATTGTCACTGCAACTCTATGAAGTAAGTACTATTATTATCCCCATTTTAGCCATGAGGAAACCGTGACAGATCAGTGGTTAGGTGACTTGTCCAGGGTAACACAGCTAGTAAGTGTCTGAGGCCAGATTTGAACTCAGTTCTTCCTGACTTCAAGTTTAGAACATTATATACTGTGCCACTCTTAAAAGGAGCAAATGGAAGCTTAAAGATTTAAATGACTTACACAGGTAGTGAGTGATAGAACCAGAATTCAAACCCTGTTTTATGAAATCCAGGTCCAGTATTCTTTACTGCACCACATGTCCCTCCAGGTATATACTGGGGCTTTATGCCAGGGCTTTACTGAAGGAGACCATTTTGCCTTAAAATACAAAAGAAGATGAATTTGCCTTCTACCCCAACCCAATCTCACTGAAGGGTGTATAAAAATCATGCTCATTTTCTCGGACTATGTTTTCCAGCTTGATTTCACTTTAGTGAGCTTAAGAAAAATGTTTCTGCATGCCTAACATTGTGCAAAGTTTTTAAAAAATGGCCCCAAATGGTCACTGATTGATTTTGCCGTCCTCCCTGCCACATCTGCCAGTGTTTCTGGGTCGAGTTTCTGTTGTATTCCTGCAACCTTCCCTTCGCTCTTTATGTAAATGCAACAAAAGTTCTCAAAAGGCACCTGAGTCAGAATGAAAACCAGAGTAAGGTCAACAGAAAACAACAATAACAGACACACGAGGAGGTGGAGGGGGGAGGATGGGAATGCATAAGGGAGCATAAATAATTCAGGCACACGATGCATCTCTAACACGGCCGTGGTCATCATGGCATGCCTCATTGCACAGAACGGTGAGTCACAGACGGTCATCTCAGTCACCAGGGGCTCTCAGGCAAAGCAAAGAAAAGATTTAGGAAAAGGAGATGTAGGATTCTGCTTCCTGCACTTTCCTTTGGATGGAAATTTTTAATTATTTGCCTAGTGTCCAGTATTTATCGAATGACTACTTTGTGCAAGCATTATAGAGAAGATGAAAAAAGCCGTTCTTGAATCTGAGAAGACCTGGGTTCCAGTGCTGCCTCCTATACATCCTGGCTATGTGGCTGGGGACATCGCTTGCTGACTTGCTTTGGTAGAAGAAGTTTCTCAGTGGAAGCTTCGGCTTCCGATGAAATCACAGGTCCTTGTCGCTAACCATGATCCTCAGTGGCAGGGATAGGAAAGCAGTGGGGATGTATAAAACACCAGCTCTTGGGGGGAGGCTCCCAGGCTGGTTGGGAAAGTAAGACTATGGCATAGTAGTAGAAGGGATAGAGTTCTGGATCTGGAGACAGGAAGGCTTGGCTTAGAATCCCACCTCAGATACTTAGAGCTGTGTGACTTAGAGACCTGCTAGCTATGTTATTCTAGAAAAGCAAAGGGTGTGTGTGTGTGTGTGTGTGTGTGAGAGAGAGAGAGAGAGAGAGAGAGAGAGAGAGTATGTGTGTATGGGAGAGAGTGTGTGTGTATATGTGTGTGAGAGAGTGTATGTATGTGTGTGAGAGTGTGTGTATGTGTGTGTGTGAGAGAGAGAGCGTGTGTACATGTGTGTATGTGTGTGAGAGAGAGTGTGTGTGCATGTGTGTGTGTGAGAGTGTGTATATGTGTGTGTGTATGTGTGTGTTTGAGAGTATGTGTGTATGTGTGTGTGAGAGTATATGTGTGTGTGAGAGAGTGTGTGTGTGAGAGTGTGTGAGTGTGTGCATGTGTGTGTGAGAGAGAGAAGAGAGAGTGTGTGTGTGAGAAGAGAGAGAGAGAGAGAGAGACAGAGAGAGAGAACACACGTTCCTATAGCAATTACTCTGTGCCCAGCACTGTATAACGAGTTCCTTTGGTCCTCACAGCAATCCTGGGGGTAGGTTCTATTGTTATGCCCATTTCATAGTTGAAGAAACCGAGGCAAGCTAAATGGAAGCTGAGTGGCTCGCTCTGAGTCCCCTCAGTACCTGAGGTAGATCTTCCTGATTCTAGGCCCGTTGCTCCATCTTCTGGGCTTCAGTTTCCTAGACCTAGTAAATGAAAGGCTTCTGAGGACCCTTCCAGCTCAAAATCCGTGGTCCTACGATCCTTTGACCAACACACATGAAGAGTTAAAACAAGCAACATGGTGCAAGGCAGTATATGCCAAAGGCCCGATGAGTAGTCTTATGACATGTGCTGCAGAACTTGAAGGGAGGGAGGGATCACCAAGGGTCCACTAAGGGCTCAGGGGTCAGGGAGAGGGGGATTCCATCGAAGATTTAGACGCAGGATCTAGGACTGGCAGGGACCCTAAAGTTCATCTAATCCACACCTTCATTTTACAGATAAGCAAAGTGAGGCTAGAGTCACTCTTCCAAATTCATACAGGCAGTGACAGAGCCAGGTTTCAAACTCACTTCACCTGACTCCCAATCTGATGTAATGGCTACTATGCTTTACTGTCGACAGTGGATTGAAGGGGCGGGGAGAGGATGAGGATGTTTCAACATTATGGGCTGGAGGAAATCTCATGAACAAAGAAATATGCATGTTATGCTTGGAGGACAATAAGACCAGCCCAAATGGAGCAAAGATTTGCCTGTGGAGAATAATGGGAATTAAGGCTAGAGAATTGGCAATTTTCAATTTAAATTTCAGGTTATGATGTTTGGACATTAATCCTGTAGGCAGTGAATGGGGAGATGTAAAGAATGAGGCAATAAAAGTGATGGCATTAGGAAGATTTCTTTGGTAGCTGTGTGAAGGATTGTTTGGAGGTGGAAGAGACTGGACCCTGCAGAAAGAGAGATCAATTAGGAGGCAATTGCAGTAGACCACGAGGGCTTGGGCTAGGGTGGGAATAGAAGAGCATATACATAGGACATCATCACCTGATCATGTTTTAAAATAGAGGAAAACATGGAGTATTACAGGATGATAGGATGATGAAAGATCTTGAAGACCATTTAGTACAATGCTGTCTTTTTACAGACGAAGAAACTGAGACCCAGAGAGGTTAGTGTGGCTTATTCAAGGCCCCACAGAAAGAAGGGCCAGAATTAGAGCTCAAACCCAATGACTCCAAATGCAGCCTCCTTTCGACCATCCTGTTTGGTTTTCCATTAGGGAATACCATAGAACACAGACAATGTAGTAAAGACAAAAGGATTTGACCCTGGGTGTGAATTCCTAGCTGTTCAGTTCCTTGCTACTTCCTACAAGAGGCAGTCTGACTCAGTAGATCGAGCACTTGGAGTGGGCTTAGAAGGAGGAGGTGTGTGTTTAAATCCTGACTAATACATTAGTAGCTACGTGATCTCAGGCAAGTTATATAACTTCTCAGAGCTCAAATTTCCTCTTCTGTACAATGGGATCAATCATTTTACTCTCTACTTACCTCCTAGGGTTGTTGTGAAAAAAATGCTATGTAAACTTAAAACACAATATAAATATGAGTTTTCATTATGACCACCCGACTGACCTTGACTAAGTCAGCCTCAATTTGTGGGCCTCGCTTTCCTCATCAGTAAAATGCAGGTATTGTACTGGGTGATCTCCAATGGCATCTCCAGCTCTGCCAAATGATCTTGATGCTTCAGGTGCAAATGAACTGAGCTTCCCAGGCTCCCAGGCTCTTCTTTTTATTATTATAGTTGGATGCTCTGTGGGAAGAATTGTGGCTTCCAGTAGGGTCAAAGATAGTCAATGGCTAGTGAGCATATTGCCTTTAAATGTGGAATGAGCGTCCTTGGGGGAGGTGGTGGGTTCTTTCTTCAGTGGAAGTCTTCAACTGCTGATCATTTGTTGGAGATGCAAGTGATGTACAAATCATTCCCTCATAGGCTACAAGTCTTTTGTTTTTTTTGTCTTTATATTCTCAGAGCCTAGCATGGTATCTTGCAACAGTAGGTGTTTAAGAAATGCTTATTAGATTTAATTAAATTAGATTGAGTGTTGTGAAGGCAATTTTTTTGAATAATTGTGTATTGAATTAGATATAGATAGTCTTTGAACTTCCTTTGCTCTCTAAGATTCTTTGGACAAATAGAGAAGACAGGGAAGGGAAATTATCTTTTTAAAAACATTGATACATTCTTCTTCTACAAAGAAATGCTTCCCAACATAAACCTAGAAGACTGCTCCCACAAAGGACATCCCCCTAAAACAATTAAGCAAAACCTCTGAATACTAAGACTACAACTTCTCATACATGTCGATTCCTACTTTTGTAGTTTACTAGTTGTTAGTGCATAGGAAGAGATGGAGCATGATAGGGTAGTAGACAAAGAGCTAGTCTCAGATTCTGGGAGAACTGGGCTCAAGTCCTGACCCTGACACATACTGGTTGTGGGACCTAAGGCAAGGCATTTATCCTCTCACCTTCTCAGACTACAGCAGTGATAGAACAAGTTACTTCATTGGGAATTAACTATGCCAACTAAATCACTTGTCTGGGAGATCTCTCTTCTCTGTCTCTGTCTCTCTGTCTCTCTCTCCTCTCTCTTTTTCTCTCTCTTTTTCCTTTCTTCTCTTCTCTCTCTCTCTCTCTCTCTCTCTTTTTCTCTCTCTCTCCCTCCCTCCCATCTCTTTTATCTCTCTTCTTTCTCTCCCCTCTTTCTTCTCTCTCTCCCCCTCTCTGTACCCTCTCTCTTCTCTCCCCTCTTTCTCTTCTCTCTCTCCCCCTTTCCTCTCTATTTCTATCTCCATCTTTATCTACAGCTACAGCTATACCATCTATCTCTATCTATAGATCTATCTGTATCTACATCTATCTATAGATATCTGTATCTATATATTTCCGTAGATCTATCTGTATCTATATCTAGCTATAGACCTAGCTCTACAGATCTCTCTATATGCATGCATGTATGTATATACATACATATATGTATATATATGACAGATGTAGGTGCTGTCACTGATTGTGTGGCACAACCATATCCCTTGTAACTGACTTGAGTTTTATTTTCTGTGGGTGCTGTTTTCATTTACATTGCTGTCATTTTGTAGACAGCTCTTTTGGCTCTACTTTCTTTGCTCTGCATCACTTTGTACAACACAGGTGAGCACAGAATCTCCTAAGAGAGATTGATTTATGTCAGGCTGATGGGGCCACTTCCCTCACTTAGCTCTGCTCTTTTCACTTTCAATCAACAAATCTCTTAAGTACCCAGTCCTGTACCTAACTCTACTGGGGATGTTAGGTTGGCAGAGTGGGACAGTAGAAAGAACACTGAATTTGAACTTGGAGGACTTGGATTCAAATCCTGGATCTGCTACTCACTACTTATGTGATGTGGGTTAGTCACTTTCTTTCTATTTGTCTCATTTAAAAATGTCAGGGTTGGACTGGATTACCTCTGAGGTCACCTTCCAGGTCTAAAACTATAATCTTGTGATTTTATATAATCTCTGACCTCCAGGAAGGAGATTATAGGCTACTTAGAGAGACACAAATAATGTATATAAAAGAAATGAAGAACAATTAAATGACTTGCTCTGATAAGGCAAATGTTGTAGGACTTTTTTTTTAGCTGATCCCTCTTCCCCCTTCCCCACCCAGCCCCTCCACCCCGTCATGGCACTCACTATTTTTCCTCCCTTCTCCAAAATTCAAGTGCACAGAGTTTGAAGCTATCTCTTCCTGTGGGAGCAAAACAGAATATTAGAGCTGGACTTAATCCCAATCCTCCTGACCCCTAGCCCAGTGCTTTTTCTACTAGCCTAGGCTGTTTCACTTACTAAAGACCCTGTGTGACTAATAAAACAAAGCCCTCACATAGTGCAAGCTCTGAGGTCCTTTCATCACAGACCATGTGGTCCATTCAAATAGAATAGGACAGAGAGTATCTGGTGCCTGGCTTGTATTATAGATGCCATTGATCTGGCTTTCAATCTCTCATTCCATCTTCTTTTCACATTATATCTCATATAGAACCTCATTGTCCAGAAACAATCAAAGATCAGATACTCGATTCCATGAGAGCTGTGCCTTAATCAGGGCAGAACAAGGTACTCTTACATTTTCTGCTTTCATTCACCTCTCACAATCAATTAATCACACTTAAAGTGACAAAAATCTCTATTTCATGGGAAGGACATACTATATATGATCTCTCCTATATAGAAAATTTTTATTTTCCTTTTCCTTTTCTTTTTCTTATATACAATTATGTTGTGCTAGGATAATTGCTATGGCCAGAAACTGGAGAGTTCTGTTTGGAAGTCTCAGACAGGCCACTTCTTCTTCATCCAATTCAATTAGATTAATTGCAAGACCCGTCTCTTTAGTGTTCCTCTTCCCCCTTAGCGCCAAGGACACTTCTAGGAGATCTTTAAGGTCTTTTCTAGGTTGAAGAATCTTTGAAAGATGATTTCTTTTGTACCCTCACTAGCAAATAGCTCAAACTCCTAGTTATCTTAGAGCTGGTTGCAAAACCTTAATAATCTTGGTAAACCTAAACCACTGACTTCTTTTTTAAATTCAATTTTATTTTTTTAATATACAAAATTCCAACATCTCTTTTATCTCTACCTCCAATTAAAAAGAAAGAAAAATAAAGCCCCTATTATGAACATTCATAGCCACACAAAACAAATTCCCTCACTGGCTATGTTCAAAAATGTGTATCTCAGTTTGTACTCTGAATCTATCACCTCTCTATCAGCAAGTAGGTAGCATGTTTCATCATGAGTACTCTAGAATCATGGTGGGTTACTCCATTGATCAGTATTCTTAAGTCTTTCAGATTTGTTTGTCTTTATAATTTTGTTGTCATTCTATAAACCATTCTCCTGTCTCCTGGTTCTCAGGACCTCACTCTGCATCAGTTCACATATGCCTTCCCAGGTTTCTCTGAAATCAGCCAATATTTGCTTTGAAACCATCCCCTTCATCATTTCTTACAGTATAGTAGTATTTCATCACATTTATGTGTCATGACTTAATCAGTCACTTCCCATCTGATGGGCATCCTTTTTGTTTCCTATTCATTGTCACTGCAGAAAGAACTGCTTTTTATGTTTTTCTTGACTCCCAAGTTTGTACTTCAATGTTCCTAGGCAGCTCTGATATTTTCATCAGGAATTCTTAAAAAGGCCTCTATTTCATTAAAGATCCATTTTCCCTCTTGTGTATTATAGTCAGTTTTTTCTGGGTAAGTTATTCTTGATTGTCAGTCTATATCCTTTGGTTTCTAGAATATCATATTCCAGGCTCTCTGTTTCTATAGAGTGGTGGCAGATAAATCATGTGTGGCCCTAATCCTCATTCTTTGCTACTTGAATTAATTTTCTGGCTGCTTGCAGTATTTTTTCTTTGACTTTAATTTGTAGGTCATATATACATATGACCTATAAATAATATTCCTGGGAGTTTATATTTTGGGGTATCTTTCAGGAGGTGACTAGCAAATTATTTCTATTTATACTTTGCCCTCTGGTTCTGAGAGACCTGGGCAGTTTTCTTTCATGATTTCTTGAAATATTATGTCTAGACTCTCTCTGTCTCTCTGTCTCCACCTCCGTCTCTCTCTCTCTCTCTCTCCCTCTCTCTCTCTCTCTCTCTCTCTCTCTCTCTCTCTTTCACAATATATCTCATATAGAATCTCATTGTCCAGCAACAATAAAAGATCAGATCCTCGATTCCCTGATAGCTGTGCCTTAATTGGGGAGAACAAGGTACTCTTACATTTTCTGCTTTCATTCACCTCGCACAATCAATTAATCACACTTAAAGTGACAAAGATCTCAATTTCATGGGAGGGACAATCTTTATATGATCTCTCCTATGTAGAAAATTTTTATTTTTCTTTTCCTTTTCTTTTTCTTATACACAATTATGTTGTGCTAGGATAATTACTATGGCAATCTCTCTCTCTCTCTCTCTCTCTCTCTCTCTCTCTTTCTCTCTCTCTCTCTCTCTCTCTCTCTTTCTCTCTCTCTCTCTGTCTCTCTCTTTCTCATCTCTCTCTTGGCTTTCAGGAAGTTCAAGGATTCTTAAATCATCTCTCCTCAATTTTTTTCCCGTATCAATTTCTTTTACTCTGAGGTACCTTACATTTTATCCTGTTTTTCCCAGTCTTTTGACTTTATTTTTATATTTCTTTCTCTCTCATGGAGTCATTGGCTTTCATTTTGGTCAATTTGAATTGTCAGAGTGTTTGTTGTTTGCGTAGGATTTTGTATCTCTTGGGTCAAAAGTCGTTAATTTCCCTTCTTATTCTTCCTTCAGTAGGTCTCATTTCTTTTCTAGCTTTTTCCTCTAGCCCTCTCAGTTCATTTATAAAAACATTTTAAATTCTTTTTAAAACCTCTCGCTTCATCTCTTTCAGGAATGTTGAACTTGTGCCCAAGCTGTGTTTTTCTTTGAGGTTCTACATGCAGATGTTTTGGAGTCACTTTATTCTAGGTTTTTGTCTTGAATGTCCAGTCACCAAAATAGCTTTTGGTGTTATGATTTTTTTTGTTGCTCATTCTTCCGGCCTACTGTCTGACTTCAGACTTTATGTTAAGTCTTGGCTCCTGGAGCCAAGGGGATTCCCAGGCTTCTCTTGCTGCTTCCTTCTTGAGGACTTTGTATTAAAGTATCCCAGAAAGTCAGAAAAAGGTTGGGGACTTGCAAGTTGTCAGGGCTCCCAAAGTGGTCTGATCCATGGCAATGTCTAATTTCTCTCCTTCTGATCTGAATTCTGCCAGTTCCTAACCTGGGTTTGCATCTGAGAAACATACCTTTGGTTTTGCCTCATTTGGAGATCTGGTAGACTACTGTTGGGCTCATTCATTATCAGCCAGCTAGAAAACTCTGCTGGTTCACTATGATAGAACTGCAGGTGCCTCTTTGGTCTGGGTTTCCTGCCATAGTTATTTCATTCAGGCTTCAGAGTAGGCTAGAGGCTAGAAGTGTCATACTACTTTGCTCCAGGGCTCATAACCACATAGCTGCTGCTTGCTTCTGAACTTTCTCCTTACTTCATAGCTTAGGGCCTGTGAATACTTCTTACCTTTGAAAACCACTCCTAGGTACAGGGTTCTTCCTTAGTTATCCCTGGATCTGTGACCCAGAATTGGGTAATCAGCAACAAATCTGCCAGTTAGCATTTATTTCTATGCTCTGAACAAGGTTGGGCCCCTCTTTGCTGGATTTAGAACATTTTATTTTCTTGATTCATAGCCTCTCCCTGCTCTAGAATGCTCTATTTGGCCATTCCTGGCTAGACGCCCCCCTCTTCAGCCCCAATGTCTTCAGACCTTGGTCTTCCTAGATCTACCTGGCCTACAAAAGTGACTCGTTATGATCTTTTCTTGGATTTCCTGCACAAAACTTTGTCTGATGAGTTTTCTAGATCTGTTTGGAGGTATTGTCTTGGGAGCAAACTCAGCTGTACTTCTTGTTGCTACTCTACCATTTTGGCTTTACCCATGTTGACTTCTTAAATGGATTTAGTAGTTTCCATCTGAAAATTTCTAAACATCTTTTCATTAAGGATGGAATTTCTGTTTGCATTTTGACAATGGACGAGCTGAGACCCTAACCTAGAATATTTCAGTTCAACAAGAATTTATTTTGTGCCCAATATGTGCAGTCTACAAAACTTTCAGTGGTTCTTGTTGTTTTTATTTTATTTTTTAAAGTTTTATGGTTGTATTTTGATTTTTTTTTACAAATTCTGTAACTTCATGTATCAGAGGTGGGCAAGTATGGCACAGTGGAAAGAACACTGGTTCTGGAGCCAGAGGGCTGGGGTTCAAATTCTGTCTCTAGTGTTTTCTATGGTGTAATCATGAGTGAGTCACTGAACTTCCCTCAGCCTCAGTTTACTTACTTGTAAAATGAGAGGGTTGAATTAGATGGACACTGAACTCCCTTCCAGCTCTAGGCCCATGAGCATTCCACAGTCTGGCTCTCCTAATAGCTTACATGCAAATACTACACTCAAGACGAACAACCATCAGGCACTTCCTGATCTAATTTTCAGGGAGTTTGTTGCATGGGTGGGGTTTTGTGCCTGTTGGGTCTATTCACCTTGTCTGGTCACTTCTTCATCATCTGCCTACTGAAATTCTTCTTATCCTTTAGACCCAGCTCAGATGCCACCTTATTATCCATGAGATGATCCTCTTCTCCTTCCCATCCTCCGTGATTTCTTTCTCCTCAAATTTTCCCGGAGTATTTTGTCTTATTCTCTCCTTTACCCTTTCACATTTTACCTAATATGTACGCCATATCCCTGCTATTAGATTGTAAGCACCCTGAGGTCAGGAACTGTATTCTATCATCTATTTTTGTATCCTTCTCAGCCACTAGCATAGTGTTTCCAACATAGTAGGCAAGTAATAAATGTTTGTTAAATTGAGTTGAATCAAATTAAGGTGTGCTTGGTATACAACACTGCTCTCAAGCTTACAGCTAGATTGGAGACACACATATATACACACATGCACAACTACAATATAGAAGAGAGTGAGAAGAGTTCAAGAGGAAGGTCCAGGCAAAGTCTATGAGAAATTTGAAGAGGTAGCCATCCCTTTCAGCTGAGGATGCTGGGAGGGTGGTCAGGGCAGACTTCTTGGAAGAATTGTCACCTGAGTAGAACCTTGAAAGAAGGGAGGGATTTAAACTTGCAGAGACAGGTTGGGATATGGGAGTGTCTTTACTAGGCAGAAGGTAGAGTAAGAGCAAATCTATCTACTAAATAAAGCAAAATCCTCAGCTCTCCATTCTAACCAATCACTCATAATATTGCGAGATTAGATTTTGCTCATTGAAAGTATATTTTTGGAATCCTTGCCCGTTCACTACTCAACGAAAGGGTATTAATTTTCCCTCTTATTGTGGTAGCTGGTGTTTTGTCCCATGTGCCCCAAAGGCCTTAGCTAACAGGACAATAGAAAACAATAGATGAGAGGCTCTGGTACCACAGAGGTTTGGAGGGTTGTTATAATAGTGCATGCATGAGAAATCTGGTGACAGCAGATGATCTGGGAATTGAAACCTTTGCTCATTGTGTGTTCTTTTGGTGGAGTTCAGTGTCTGTCAGTGGTTAGACAAACTTGGCTATCTTTTAAGCCTTGCTTTGAACGAGTTCATTTAATTGCTTAATAAGAAAAGAGTCCAAATCTCGCGTTTTATTCCTTAACACCAACTGGCACCTCCAGCAGGGATAGGGTTCCACATTCAGTATTCCAGGCCTTCACTGTAGCTCCCTGGGTGGCTCATTTTGAAGAAAGGAGCTGCTAGGCATAAATGTCTCTCAGAGAACCTAAACACATTTGCCCAGAGATGAGCATGATAATAAATGTGAACCATTCTCTGACCCATGAGAGGATACTTGATTGCATATTTATAGAATTTAAGGTATTGTTTGGATGACAAAATAGTAGCAATGATGTTGGGGGACCTCTGGTCCATCATTTTTTCCTTCTTTGGGTATTTTCTTGATCTCAGGACTGAATGTTATCAGATGTAGGGAGGGTACAAAATGGAAACAGAGTTCCCTAACAGAATCTCCAGGGAGGCCCCCAGGACTTGATTAGGTCCTTGGTTAGAAACAATCCTCAGTCTAGCAACATCCATTAAGGCAGAAGTGGGAAGACTTAACTTTGAATTTCCTGGCTTTTGGGGGGTTTAAGTCAAGCTCTTAATGTTATTTCAAAGTCACTTTTTAGGGTATGTTTTATACAGTGCATGTTTCAAATCAAGGAAAGAGCTTTTTTCCCCCCATGAAAGGCAGGGGGTCTAAGACATTTTAATAGCTTTCATATTCCTTGCTCCAAATATATTATTTCAGCACAATAGTTTCTTTGCAGGAGAATTGCTTAAATGATTCAAAATGGATTTAAAAATATATTTCAAGTTTTAATTTTATGCGCAGAACATTAATGAACAGCACCCCTTAGAGACATTCTGCCAGTTTAACATATTCACAATATTCTCAACACAGATGTTATTCCATCTAAATCCTCTTAGTGGGAAGAAACCAGTAATTTTTCTTGGAGGATGTCAGAAAATATATTCTTCTGGAAATCATATTTTGATCCCAGAATATTGTGTAAAAGTAGCATTGTTAGGAAGTGTATGCACTTGTCAAGTCCTTTGGACATAGATCCCTTTTCTTTTGACTTTGAAAAAGTTCTATGGTTTTTATTTTCTTCATGCCATTGTCTCCCTTTGAAACTGCTCCTTGGTCGCAAAAAGGGACATTCCAATTTTAACTTAATTGAGTTAGTTCCTGTAGAGGCCAGCACTATCTTGACCCTTGCATATAAGGAAAGAAAATTTTGAGTTTACCTTGTATGAACAAAAAACTTGGTTTTTTAATACCTTTTTTCAAGATGTTGTCTTCATTTTGTTAAATGCTAATGTAAACTTCATCTTATCAAAGTGTTCCACTCCAATGACTTCTCCCACCTCAGAGGTTACCCTTACCTTTTAAATAATATGCCAGTGGAGTGCAAGCTCTGCCAATCTAACAGGGTTTGGGGTATGAGCTTGGCAATGGATTGTATATCTGTCATGGGAGTACCAGGCTATCTAAGGGTGCAATGAAAGATTCACCTGAGGAGGTTAGCTACAAGGGAATTATCATCATCATCATCATTATCATCATCATTAGTAATAGTAGTAGCCAGCAGAAGAGTACAGTACAGTACAGAAAGTATACTTGCATTTAGAGTAAAAACTCTCAGTTCAAATACCATTTCTGATAGGATTTGATATTACCTGTGAGATCTTTTCCCTGGGGCACTAAATTGGGGGCATAGGGAGTGAAAAGAGGAGCCTAACCTCTTTCATTAGAAGCCAGATCCCCCAAGGACTAAATCTGGTTACCATGACCATTGGTCCAGAGATAGAGGGACCCCTTAGTGGAGAAGGAGGCAAATCATTTAACCTTTCTGAGTCTCAATTCCCTATCTACAAAAAATTAAAGAGTTGGTCTAGATTGCTTCTAAGGTCCCTTCTATCCTTAGAGTTTTGGTTCTATGATCTATGAACATTGATTTCACTTCCATGAAATTGGTTTGAGGTTTTAAAAAAAGAGTTTAATTCAACTCATTGCTAACCTACTTTATCAATAGGAAAGCCATGTTAATATGCAAAAAGAGGCATTTTATTTTAGGATAGATTCATTTCAGGTGACTTTGCTTCATTCTGTCATTGAGCATCTTAAGAGCCACCTTCTACAGGAAGCATCCCTTGAGTTAACCCTGCCTTAGAATCATCTTTCCCTAACTTTCCTCCCTTTCTCAAACTATTCTCCTCCACATACTCTGAGGTCCAGTCATGGTGGGCTATTTTTTATTTCTTATTCATTCCTGAGCTTTTCTCATCTCTGTGTTCTGGGATCTTACTGTTCTCTGTGCCCAGAATATTCACTTCCACATTCCTCATCATTTGAATTTCTACCCACCCATTAAATGCCTAAAGTAACCTATTCAAGGAAGCCTTCCCCAGTTCCCCATAGTCAGTGATGCCCTTTTCCCTTTTGTTCTCCTATAGCTTGTTCTTTTTTCATTGCCTATCATTTAATATGAGCTAATCCATTCAGTTTTGGAGCTCTGCTGTGGAAATGAACTGTCCTGATTGGTTAGCAAGTGAGTGTAAACTCAGATAACTCAATATATCTGGCTGTCTCCTAACCATGCCTTCTCCCATCTATCCCACGCATCTTGCCTTTTGGGAATAGTAATCAAATCATTAGTAGCATTCCTTCTGGAACAGGTGTTTTACATTCAGTCATTCATTCAGTTTTTTCATTCATTCTGTTCTAGTTACTTCTGTTTATGTCATATCCCACTTGTAGACTCTAACTTCCATGAAGGAAGGGACTGTATCTTACCTAAACCTTTTTATCCTTTGGCCTACAGTATCTAGCATGGTGCTTTCCAGAAAACAAGAGCTTCATAAATGTTTGTTGAATTGAATGTCTTTTGGCATTTAAAACCCTTCATAGTCTGACTCCAACCCATCTTTCCAGGATTATTACACATGGCTACTTTGCATGCACTCTTAAATCCAGTCAAATTGGCTGACCTGGTGTCCCATCTCTGTGTGTTTGCACAGATTGCCCCTCGTGTCTATAATGTTCTCTGTTTCCCCCCTTAGCTTCAAGGATCAGTTCATGTATCATCTCGAATGGGAAACCTTTCTTGATCCGCTAGCTGTTAATATTCTCTCTTTTTTTTCCTTAAATGATTATGTAGAGACTTTATTCAGTTCTTTTTTCTGTAGAATATAAGCTCCTCAAGGTCAGGGGCTATTTTTAATTTTGTCTTTGTCTTTCCAAACATCCAGCTCTTTGAACTAGATTCTATTAGATTGGGTTTTTCTACTTCTAAAATACTCTTAAAATTTGCATGGCACTTTAATATTTACAAAGAACTTTCATATCCGTCGCCTCATTTGATCCTTACAACAAGTGTGTGAAGCAGGAGGGGAAGGCGTTAGCATTTCCTTTGTACAGATCTAACACTTAGAATTATTGCTGAACCCAAGAGGCTGGGGCATTACACCTTCTCCCTCTCCACCAAGCGGTCCCTCTATCTCTGGACCAAGGGTCATAGTAACCAGCTTTAGTCCTTGGGGAATCTGGCTTCTAATGAAAGAGGTTAGGCCCCTTTTTTCACTCCCTATGTCCCCAATTTAGTGCTCCAGGGAAAATTACTTGAAGTTTCAGTTTTGGCTCATGTCTAGGGTCTCCCAACGTGAGGGAGTAGGAAGGTATTTAGTGTACATTGCTAATCAGATTAGGGCAGCTATTGATTTCTTCTACACAAAATAAATGCTTGGCACACATGAGACCCACAAGAGCTAATTGACAGCAAACCCCAAAAGTAGCAATTATAACATAACTACTGCTTTACTCTCCTGAAAGTTTGATGGTGTAGTTTGTGGGACTGCTGAAGGAAAACATTTTGCATGGTATGTTGGCTCTGAACTGTCCAAAGATTTTCCTTCAAGTCTGTGTAGATAGGCTATCCAGTAAGGCTGGGTCTTCCTTGCACCTCTTCTGTATATAATCTGTAGCCTTGTAGAGAAGAGAGAGACCCAGCAAGGGTCAATCCTTTCTAAAGATCCACTGACTCATCCACTTTTTCTGCTCATCAGCCAAGAAGAGTTTTGCTTCATCATTAAGAAGTGCTCCAGTCCTTCAGGGATTGCTGTTTCCCTAGAATTGTCCAAGACACAGGCTTAATATTCCATGGATGTGTCCTCCATTCCAATTCCCACTGCAGCTCAGAGAGAGTTAAGTGATTTGTCCAAGGTCACAAACCCTGTTTGTCTCTTAAAGCCCCTTTACACCTGGTCTCAACCTGGTCTCATTAAACAATAGTCCTCTGTTCACACTCTCTTGACCAGCCAAACTGGCCTTCTTCTTATCCTTCACATTACCACAATCAATCTCCTGCCTCCATACCATTGCATGGGCAGTCACCCATGCGTGGAATGACCTCCCTCCTTACTGTTACCTCTTAGAATTCCTTGTTTCCTTCAAAACTCCGCTAAACACCTTTCTATATGAAGCCTTTCCTAATCCACCCCAACTGCAGTGCCTTCCCCTCCCAATCTTTCTTGGATTCATCATATACACACACACACACACACACACACACACACACACACACACACACACACACATATTTTATAGAATATAAGCTCTGTGAGAGCAGGGATTAATGCTTTTGCTTTCCCAGAGTCTCGCACGGTGATTGGCGAGGAGCTGATGCTTCATAAATGCTTGTGGACTGATTGATTTATTGCTTCTGCCAGCATATTTCCCACTCAAATGTACCATGTCCAAATCCTGTAATTCTTCTTTACTCTTGATAAGATAGCTCCACCTCAGTGGCTCTGCAAACGAGAATTGATTCGTATTATGGGGAGTATGGTCGCCAAGCTGTTCTGACAGGGAAAAAAACTGTATTAGAATGGCTCATATACTAGCCAGGAAAGTGGGAAGAGAATACCCACCTGTATCCCTTTGTCTTCTCCCCACCCTCACAAATATGCCGCGATGGCTTGCCTGGCCAGAAGCCGAGTCTGGTCAGGATCTGAGTTAGGGGTTGATAGCTCCTGAAGTTTCTGTCACTTCCCCAGGGTGGAAAAAAGGAGCCATTAGGTTCAGAAGGGCCCAGCAGAGGAACATGGCTGCCATCTGGTGATGTCCTCCATACTGTTGGAGCTGAGAGAGACCGTAGGGAGGATCAAGTCTGCTTTCTCTTCCCCTCATTTTATAAATGAGCAAACTGAGGACCAGAGAGGGGAAGTGATTTATTTTAGCTTATCCCCTGATGAAGCAGGCCGCTTTCTTCTATCCTGGCTCGTGTATTTTATTTTTGGTTGGGTAATCAAAGTATCCCACAGATCTGTAAATCAAGATAGCCGTCTTTTAGGCTCAGATAAAGAAGATCACTTTTGATTGTAGTGTGTTTGATTTTGTGGGGAGGTGATTGCCCCCTTGTCTTGTATTAAAACACACACACACACACACACACACACATGTGCATACACACACACTTACAACCTTACATATCATCTAGCCCAGCTCTCTTATTATACATATGTGGAAACTAAGTCCTGGGGAAATTAAATAATTAGCCAAATCACAAAGAAAGTTAGGAGTAAAGCCAGAACTAAAGCTCAAGGCTTCTCCTTGTTTCACTAATACCATTCTGAATTGGGAATCATATTTCTATAGCCATTTTCAAAGTACTTTCCTAATACAATCCTGTGTTGTAGGTAGTACAAATATGATCATACCCATTTTTAAGATGACAAAACTGAGACTCAGAAAGGTGATTTGCCTGTTGTCACACAACTTACCGAGTGTCAGGGGCAAGATTCAAACTCTGGTCCAAGAGAAGTGGTTCTTCCATTGTGCCACATGGTCTTTCCTCATTTCCCCTTCCTGCTATATAAACAGGAAAGACAGAAAGAAGAGCTGATTTTTATTTGAATTTAGTGGAATAGGGCTAAAACAGAAGAACCGCATGTTAGTCCTAGAAACATCCATACGCTCTGAGGTTGGCAGGGCTTCTAGTACAGTCTTAGAATAGCTCCCACAGAACATAATTTATCTTTAAAATGAAGAGTATGCCTTTGAGTATGACTCAAATTTAAAGAAAACTTGCATAATCCCACCACTAAATTTTTCAAAATGTCCGATAAATTTTTTATTATTTGAACTTGTAAAAGTAGTATTTTGACATGCACTGAAATATTTAGAGAAATTTGGCTGTAGACACTGACAATAAAATACTACTGCATTTTTTAAGAGAGAAGGGAGTGATAATTTGATGGAGTCCTTGTAAGTAGTTACTAATCACCCCTGGGGTACACATCATTAGTTTCCTCTGCATTTGGAAAAGTAGAATATAAGAGCTTGGCCAGAGTTGGCCATGAATTTGGGTCTTTTGTACCTAGGAATTTTCCTGCCTGATAATGAAAGATTTGTTATTCTGAAAGTTGGATTAATGTAGAGGATATATCTGTGACCCAAGGAGATACTGGGAAATTTTTTTTTAAATCAGAGTTATTCTGCTGATGGATTGGGGATAGAGCTTCATATTGTTTCTTAGAAATAATTTTGAGAACATGCTGCCCTTCTTGCCTTGAGACAATGCTGTGGCCAACAGAAAACAGAGGGAGGGAGGACAAGGCATTATTCCAAGAATGAATAGTAATTTTTGGACCCACATTGAATATGGGGAAGGATGCACTTAAATTTGAAAGAATATTTTAAAAGTTCTTTATTAAAGTCCTTCTCTGATATCACACTGTGGCATGGTAGGATTATACATACACACAGGTGTGCACACATACACATATGTGTGTGTACATATATGTATATATACATACATACACACATACATATGTATAATGGAGAGAGAGAGAGAGAGAGAGAGAGAGAGAGAGAGAGAGAGAGAGAGAGAGAGAGAGAGAGAGAGAGAGAGAGAGAGAGAGAGAGAGAGAGAAATGGGACCTTAGAAATAATTTAGATCAATCGCACCATTTAACAGTTATGGAAACTGAGGCACAGAGAAGGTAAGGGTGATTCAAGGTCACATAGATAGTAAGTGGCAGAGCCAAGATTTAAATGCTGGTCCTCTTGATTCTAAAATAGTTCTCTTTTCTTTTTGTCATGCTGTCTCCCTAAGTTCTCAAAGGCTATAATGCCAAAGAAACACAAACTGGTCCTACCACATTGAAAAGTATCATAGGATCATACAGATCCCCAGAACACTCAGAGGATCGTACATTGAGGGGATCTCAAAAGCTGTTGAGTCGGTCCTCTCTTTTTACAGTTGAAATACATGAGGCTCAAGAAGCTTAAGTAACTTGCTCAGGCTCACATAGGTTTTATGCATTAGGGGCAGGATTTGAACCCAGGACTTCTGACTCCAAAGCTTGTGCTCTTTCCATTGTACAACACTGCCTCCATGTTTTAGTCTATATCTATCATTTAGGGATGGAAAGCCTGAGAGGTTGACCTCCAGGTGAATTTTTATTTTTGGACATAGCACCTTATAAGTCATGGAAGGATTGCCATCTCCATCATTTAGGGAGTACTGACACTAGTAAGCATCACAGCACTTTTGATGTAATAATACTAAACACTAATATTTCTGAGATAATAATACTGAATAAGATCACAGGACTCATATGTTGACAGTCTTTAATAAATCATGTGGTCCAATCTTCTTTTACACATAATGAAACAGAGACCCACCCCCCCCCCCCCAGCCCAAAGCCAAGTGCCTCTCCTCAGGCCACACTGCAACAATCCACATTCCTGTAAGGTCATACATTTAGAACTGGACAGGACCATCGGGCTTATCTAATCCAACTGCCTCATTTTACGGAAGAGGAAACTCGAGACTCGGAGAGGTTAAATGATTTGCCTAATGTTACCCAGGTACAGACTCAGGATTGGAACACAGATCCTCCCATTCCAATCTACTGCACCAAGGCGTAACCTGCATTGAACTCATGATAAAGGTGTGAGGCAGGTAGTGTGGATATTATCGGCTCCATTTTACTGATGAGGAAACAGACATTCGGAGGATGATTTGCCTGAGCTCATGCAGTACGACAGCTAGCAATTGAACACAGGTTCTGACCTTAAGTGTTTTTTAAAGCACTATTTTATCTTGTTTTGAGAACATATATTTCTCGGTGATACTTTTCCTCCCCAAAGTTCTCAAAAAAGAAAGCACAATTCCAAATGCATTGTGTGTATTTGCTCCAAGCATAAATGTGGCATATCTGACGTTTTCCTGGCCTCCTGAGGAGATCTCAGTATCTAAAAATCTTCCAGCATTGTTAAAAACAAGTTCTTCTAATTAAGTTCATTCAACTAAGGGAAAAGGGAAAAGACAAAGATGGCTGTAGTATGTTACAAAGGAATAGTGAGGATGAAAATAAGAAAAGAATTCACCAGAGGTACAAAACTGCAAACCAATTTGAATGGTGTTCTCATTTTCTACCACAAGCTTTCCCCCTGAGAAACCAAGTTCAAAACCATCAGCAAAACATGATTACCCAGCACCTAATAGGAATACAGATGAGGAGGAGTAAATTGGATATGAAAGGGAAGTGAACAGACAAACACAATGGAGAAGGTTTGTGTGTGTGGCTGCTGTACACGACCCATAGGGAGTCTGTGGGAAACAGCATTCGAAAGTTTACCAACTTCACTGAGGATGAAGATGAAAACACTCGCACTTCTCTTCTCCTCTCTGACCTTGGCTGGAGCACAGAGACGCAATAAGCTGCACCTGTGTGGAGAGCCAGACCTAAGCCAACATCCTTGGTCATTCTTGTTAGTCGACTGGTATCAGCAGTCAAAGAGCAAATGTTACTGCCTGTGAGCTGGCTCAGGCTGGCACCCAGGGCATACGGAGAGCAAAGAGCTGGTAAGGGAAAAGAGAGGGGCATGAACAATGACAGATAATAGTACTTATTCTTTAGTTATCTGCTCTAAATACTTTTTTTTTTGTTCTAGTCTCCCAAGCAACAATAGCTTCTTTTAAAATTTTTTTTGTAAGCTGTAGCATTTACAAAACATTTTCTTCCTAGTAATGTGTCACAGTGGAAAGTATGGTGAATTTGCTGTCAAAGAAACTGGATTTGAATTCTGCCTCTGTCATCTACAGTGTTGGATTCCTATGGACTATTTGTGGCTGACATGTGGGAGTACCTTCCTAGCTTGTACTGGTTTGGTCAGCCACAGTCAGGCACAACATACCCTGACCCCAACATGGCAATGTTATTTTGGTCCTCTTTGAGAATGAAGGTCAACAACCAACCTTGGGAGAGTCACCCCATCTTGCTATGCCTCAGTTTCTTCATCTGTAGAGTGATGAGGTTGGACGCTTCTTGTGGAGTCGTGTCTGACTCTTTGTAACCCTATTTGAGATTTTCTTGGCAGAGATAATGGAGGAGTTTGTCATTGCCTTCTCCAGCTCATTTTACAGATGAAGAAACTGAGGCGAACTGGGTTAAGTGACTTGCTCGGGGTCACACAGATAGTGAGGCCAGATCTGAATTCAAGAAGATGTCTTCCTGACTCCAGGCTCAGCACTCTATCTACTGTCCCACCTAGACTGCCCTAGAGTTGAACTACCTCATCTCTAAAGCCACTTTGAGCTCTAAATCCTAGAGAGGGAGGTAGTATGGATGTTATTACACCTAGTTTCATAACTGTAATGGACGCTGGGTTACTGGGTTTGTCCCTTGACTCTGCAACTGGGAAGAGTGAGTCTTCCTCATAGCACCTGTTATCCCTGTGTCTTACCTTCTGGTCATTTGACAGCCTATATGGTGGTGTAGCACAACTCTTCCCAGGCTGCCGCTCCCATGCTGTCCCTGTCTGAGAGCTTATCCTCAATTCCTCAGAGGTGAGGGCCATACTCTCAGGGGATAGGCATGACAGTATCCAAAGTCAGATCATCTTTCACCCCACTACATACTTCCTCCTCTTCTTCTCCTCCCCACTTTGTACCACCACCTCCTGTTCCCCACCCCCAAACTAGTTTCACCTCAAGTGAAAACTTTCCTAATAATGGATTTCTCCATTTTACAGATGAGGAAAATGAGATTTAGAGGGGAAGTGACTTGCCCATCATTACATGGATTCAAAAATATAAAAATGGAATTTGAACTCAAACCTTTGACTCCAAATCCATTGCTCTTTCTTCTACGTCAATATTGCCTTTCACTCGTGAAAAATATAAAAATTTATGGACCTACTGTGTGCCCAGAATGGTGCCAGAGTTTGTGGAAGACATAAAGGAAAAAGAAGATAGCCTGTCTTTGAATAGTTGATCTTTGCCTGAGAAGATAAGGCCTAGACACATGAAACAATGAGAGACCAAGACAGGACAAATGTGAGGCTGAGAGTTACAGGTGTTGAAGGAAAGGGAAAAACCATTCTGGGAGAGGTATGACCAAGGGAAGCTTCCTGGTAGAGGGGGAGTCCTGAGCTGTGCAACAATAGGAATGTTGAGGCTGAAGTTGATAGCTAGGGTTTGGTTTTTAGGCTGGGTAGGACAGTGGTGTGTTTTCAAGGAGTTCTCTTAAGAACTTTACATGTTTTCATGTTAAGCAAGCCCACATCCACCACCTCCAATAACACATGCGGCTTTGTTAAAGAGCTCATTAATGGAACTGAAAAGCTGTTGAATCAACACGATCCCTCTTGCTTGGCAGCTGAAGGTCAAGATGGGAATTTTGAATTGGGTTGGAAAGAAAGGTTGAATTTTTAATTATATATGTATGTATACATACATATACATACATATATATATATATATATATACACATATACATACATGCTTGAAATATTGGGGCAGACTGGGATAATTTTAAACCAAAAATTCCAGGGCTGAGTGTTGCTTCATTCAAGTCTTACACAGACCATGCTATCATTCAGAAGAGAAACATTTTGGACAAACAGTATTGATGATCTGGTATCATGCTGAAAAGCATATTTCCCTTCTGATTAAATGAGAAATGGAAATTTTTAGAAAGCTCCAACCTTCAGCTTAATGCAGCTGCTACATATAGGCAGCAGAACACAAAGTATTTGGAATTGTGACTTAACACTAAACAAAATTCAGGGCACTTGCCTCAGTGTTCCAATTTACAAAAAAACCCAAAAGTTACACATAGCAAGAGGTTCATACGGTCTTTATTCACAGTGTCACACTTCTAGAGCAGTTTGGAATTCTGCCTAATATTGGCAGGTCTAGCTGTCTGATATTGCACGTGTACACTGTGGTGGGAGGACTCTCTGGATGTAACTTGTGGTCAAAAGAATCAATGCAACCTTTCTCTACTTTGGCCCTTCTGGAGTGATCAATATTCTTGGCTTTTGCCTGATGACAGGACCATGTGGATAGCTTGTGGTCGATTGATCCTGCCAATGGAACTGGCCTTGCCCACCCTCGGTGCTATGATAAGAAGAGGGTCTGGAGATCCCCTTGTCGAAACAGACCCCTGCAACCATTTGACAGCAGCGTTTGCAATTTCACCATATCTGTCACTCCTTGGATGAAGTCTTAATCTCTAGAAGTCCTCCGAAGAAATGCAAGTATGTTCCCAGGGAGAAGTAATCCATTTTCATCACAATAGCAGGCACTAGGGAGGTGGACAGGGAGTCAAGAGCCTGGATTTTATTGTCATCTCTGTATTATCCTTTTCTGGAATTCGGTTTCCTTATCTGTATGGAAGGTGATGGTATGAGACTGACCACTAGGATCTCTTCTGGTCTGAATTCAGAGAGGCAGCATGGTGTGGTTTAAAGATCCCTAGGCCTGGGGTCTGAGGAACTGAAGTCCAATTCTAGTCATGTTGCTTATTAGCTATATAAGATAATCTATTAACCTCTCTGGGCTCATAATAAAAAAAAGTAGGAATAAAATAAAAAATAAAAACTGTGACCCAAATGGCACCTAAGCTCTCTTCTCATTCTAAATTCTATGCTCCTGTGATCTAGAGCCCTAAAAGAATGGAAGGTTAAGTGAATTTTGATATGGATACAGGGCAAAACCACATTCAGGATGTATACTACACCTGGGTTAGGTGGTCAGCCACAGAACAGAGAAGTTTAAATAGTAGGAACAACAGGAGGAGAGAATTGGTTGGAGGGGGAAGTGAAGACAAATTGTTGTCCTATGCACTATATCTCTATGATGCCCTCCTTCCTCTTTGCCACAGGTCAGAACTATTTTCTTCCTTCAAAGCTTGATTCAGCTGCTACCTCATTTGTGAAGTTTCCCCAGACCCCTCTCCACTAACGTGCTCTAATTTCATTACATCTCTTTGTCTGGATTTCTCTTTGCCCCTCTCAGTCCTTACTAGATTTATCTGCTTATCTGTTGCAATCTTCCTATTAAAATGTAAATTCCTCAAGGGGTGGGACTGTTGTTTTTCCATATTTATATTATCTCTAGGACCTAGCAGAGTACCTGGCACAGGTGTTCAGTAAATGTTTGCTGAAATAGAATGAAATCACTTTTCACTTTACTCACAATTTGGCCTAAAGCTAGTCCAGGTCCTGTGGGAGCAGGTCTGCAACCCTTCTCCTCCTATTTTCAAGGAAATAACTTGATGGCCTGCTTCCTTCACTCTTCATTTTTTAGGACACATGTTGCAGCACAGGGCCTTGTGGCTAGTAGGCACTTAGCAAATACTTGTTGAAGTCCTAGCTCCTTGTTTGGAAGTACAGATGGAACTTTTTAAGAGGAAAAAAATCCAAAGGAGGTCAGTATTTTATTTTTAAGGAAGAATCATTCTGTTAGCACACTTCCATGGGAATGATACTTCAGTGCTGACAGGAGGTACAGTGTGGTAGAAAGACTATTAGATCTGGAGACAGAGAACCTGGGTTCAAGTTTGTGGCCTTAGGCAAATCATTTCCCTTTCTCTGTGTCTTAATTTCCTCAAAATGATGGAAGTCACTCCCTGCCACCCCACCTTGGCCTGCCTTAGGTGGTTGTGAGGATCAAATGAGAGACTGTGTCCATAAAGTACTTTGTAAACTACCCAGGGAGATAGAAATTGTCAATTTTTATTAGTTGCCTTGCTGGGTCTAAAGGAATGAGTTGAGCATGCACATGTATCCCTGTCCATGTTAAATGCAAACCATCTCTGAAATAATTAGGTGAACAAAAGGAGCCATCCACACTCCCTTCTTTCTTTAAATTCGTAATTCTGTGGTTCAGAATAATGAATGCCATACAGGCTCCACTGGTGACTTAGCAGAAGCAGAAGATTTAAGTCAGGGGTGGGGAGCAAGATGAAGAATGGGTATAGTGTCTATAGTAAGTGAGGAAGCATTACGCAGCCAGGAGGCTAACTAGGTATGATCACTGTAGGAGGAAGGGAGGCTTGGTAATCTTGAAATTTATGCACCAAATCACACGTGCAAGCACACACGAGCATGTGTTTGCTTTCTGCTTCAGCTCTAACCCACCTTATGAAGCTCAAAACACAACTGATGGCTGGTTGTAGTGATTCATGTCTACACTCCCTGCTACCTGGAAAGCTAAGGCTTCTGGATGGGTTGAACTTGGTAGTTCGGTAGTTCAGTGGATTAAGCCAATCCAGTGCCCATGCTAAGTTTCATACCCAATAGTCACTAGGTTGGCCAAGGAAGGGGTAAACCATCCAGGCTGGAAAAAGAGCAGGTCAAAGATCCTGTGGCAATGAGTAGAATAGGGCTCATAAATGGCTCCTACACAATCCCAACTTGGAGCAGATAGCAAGACCCAGAGATCCACATATGTGCATATATGTGTATATGAATATACACACATGTACATGTATATATACACAATGTATGTACATGTATGTATACACATGTATATGCATGTACACACATGCACAATGCAATACACATATACAGTGTTGTGCATGCTCATACACTCATACACTCTTACATACATACATACATGCATGCACATATGTATATATAGTTGATGGAAGACTACAGTGTGATTCCCACAGAAGCACAGAATGTTCAAGCAGGAAGGATCTTATCTAGTCCTATCCATGGTGAGTAGGAATCCTTTGTCTGACATCTCGGCAAGTAGCCATTTAGCTGGCACTTGATGAACTCCAGAGATAGGGAGCTCTCTATTTACTGTCACTGCCATTCCACTTTAGGACAGCATTGATTGGGAAGTTTTCCATATACCAAATCAAAACTTTCCCCTCTATAACTTCCTCCATTGTTCCTTCCTTTGCCTTATGTGGCAAAATAGGGCAAATCTATTTCCCCTTCCACATGTGACAGCCCTTCAAGTACATGAAGATAGCTGTCATGATATGCACTCCCCCCAAAGCCTTTTCTTCTTTCTCCTCAGCCTCTCTCTTCTCAGATGTTGGATTCAGGGGGAGGGGGAGTACAATGAGGGAGACATGCAATCTCAGTCAAACTGAATCCACCTTCAGGAAAGGTCCTCTGAGCCATAAAAACATGAAGGCTCCCATTACTGGAGTGACAGTGATGAGCGGGAGGATCAGACCTATTTAAGGAAATGAATAGACAAAAATTTCCTGTCACTGTTTTAAAAATAACAGTAATAATAATGAACTTGACATAGAGACAGAGACATAACATTTGAGAGCTTAGAAGGGACTTTTGAAGTTGCCTAATCCAACCCTTTTATTTTACAGATAAGGAAACGGAGACTAGGAGAGGTGACAGGACTTGACTAAAGTCATATTGTCTGTATTATCTTACATTTGTACAGCATATGATACCTGAGTTATGAAAGCTATTCCAGTGGAGCCAAGCCCTGGCAGGTTCTACCATGCTGGAAAGACTAATTGCTTTTCCAGGACTGAACTACTTAAGTATGGAGTAGTCCCTTACTGGTAGGTATCTGTGGCAACCCATAAAACAAAGAAAAATACAAACTGCTTTCTGAACTGTGTGGCTCTCTTGTGATATGGCAGTGATGATGGCAGAGCAGTGGGAAAGGGGGCAGAGCGTGCCAGGAGTCACACAAGTGTTACCTTGTCTACAAATATTATTTATCTATCAGTAATCTCAAGGTGAATTTTTTGTCTAGTGACCTATGAGTGGGCACACTACTGGAGGAACGAAATCATATCAATATTGACATTCCTAACATAAATAAAAGCAGAAGATGAAAGGGAGTTGCAGCTACATGGAAACATGGCTCACGATTCTCTTTGGAGAGGCAAATAAAGAGTGGGAAGATATGGTTTTTAATCATGCGTTGAAACACAAGAAACATAATTTAATTGGACATTTGGTCATTTTGTATCACGGTGATCATGACAAATATTTGAAAAATGGCCACCATGAGATTAATGGCCACCATGAGAATAATTGAAATTTACGTGCCAACATCTGTTGCAGAGCTCATACCCTGAGTGAGAGGAATGCAACAAAGAAGTTTATAGGACCCTTCAAATTAATTCAACATATGCTTTGATAATCAATGATTTTGATTTGGGCAAAGGCCAGGATGATGAAAAATACTTTGAAAAATGTCCTTAATGTAAGAGAGATAGTGGACTAATATAAAGAACAAGAAATACATCCTTTAATTCAATTTTATTTTCTTTTTCAGTTTGGAATTCTCTCCCTCTCACTTTCCTCCTTCCTCTCATTGAAAAAGTAAAAAAAACCAAAACCCAGTTAAAAAAATACACACACACACATACATATACACACACACATATATACATATATAGTCATACAAAGCAAATAATCACATTAGTCATATCCAAAATAAGATTAAGAAAAAGAAAAAAAATGCTTCAATCAGTTCTCTCTCTGGAAGTGGAGAGCATATTTCATCATAGGTTCTTTGGAACTGTGGTCATTCTAGTCATTTTGTTGATCAGAGTTATTAAGTCTTTCAAAGTTGATTATCTTTACAACATTGCTATTATTGTAAAATTTGTTCTCTTGGTTCTACTCGCTTCATTTTGCATCAGTTCATTAAACTCTTCCCAGATTTTTCTGAAACCATTCTCGTTATATTTTCTTATAGCCTGATAGTATTTTGTCACATTCATGTATGATAACTTCTCAACCATTCCACAATTTGTGGGTATCCCCTCAGTTTCCAATTCTTTGCCACCATGAAAAGAACTGCTATAGATAGTCTGTACATATGGCGCCTTTTCTTCTTGGTCAATGTGGGAATTTTTTTTGCTTGATATGCTTTTAAGATATTAAGGTTCCTTCCTTCCTTCCTTCATTCCTTTTTTCCCTCTCCCTTTCTTTTTCTTCTATTCTGTGTTCACAAGTTCTGGCTAATTTTCTCATATTATTTCTTGTGTTATTGTTTTCAGAATTTTTGACTTGTGTTCTTCTAGGAGATCTATAATCTTTAAATTGTCTCTAGTTTCTATATATATACTGTTTTTGAGATCGTTAATTTTGCTTATATAGAGAGAATGATTTCTTTTAAGGTTATTGCTTTTTGCTTCTCTTCTTCCAGACTGTTCCTCACTTCTTTGTATTTGCATTTCCAATCAATTATTGTACCTTTTGTTTATTCACTGAGACTTGTCACTGTGTATTCAAGTTCTTCTAGTCGCCCTAATATTTCCTTTTTTTAAGAATTTATTTATTTTATTTAATATTTTTAGTTTTCAGCATTATTTTTTATGGCTTTGAATTACAAATTTTCTCCCCATTTCTACCCTCCCCGCCTCCAAGACAGCATATATTCTGATTGCCCCTTTCCCCAGTCAACCCTCCCTTCTGACACCCCACTACCCCCCCATCCCCTTTTCTCTTACTTTCTTGTAGGGCAAGATAGATTTTTATGCCCCATTGCCTGTATATCTTATTTCCTAGTTGCATGCAAAAACTTTTTTTTGAGCATCTGCTTTTAAAACTTTGAGTTCCAAATTCTCTCCTTTCTTCCCTCCCCACCCACCCTCCTTAAGAAGGCAAGCAATTCAACACAGGCCACATGTGTATCATTATGCAAAACCCTTCCACAATACTCATGTTGTGAAAGACTAACTATATTTTGCTCCTTCCTATCCTATCCCCCATTATCCAATTTTCTCCCTTGACCCTGTCCCTTTTTAAGTGTTTGCTTTTGATTACCCCCTCCCCCTATCTTCCCTCCCTTCTATCATCCCCACTTTTTATCTCCTTCCTCCTTCTTTCCTGTGGGGTAAGATACCCAACTGAGTGTGTATGTTATTCCCTCCTCAGGTCAAATCCAATGAGAGCAAGATTCACTCATTCCCCCTCACTTGCCCCCTCTTCCCTCCCAACAGAACTGCTTTTTCTTGCCACTTTTATGCAAGATAATTTACCCCATTCTATCTCTCCTTTCCTCCCTCTCTCAATATATTCCTCTCTCATCCCTTAATTTTATTTTATTTTTTTAGATTTCATCCCTTCATATTCAACTCACCCTGTGCCCTCTGTCTATATATATCTATATCTATATCTATCTATCTATCTATCTATCTATCTATTCCCTTTAGCTACCTTAATACTGAGGTCTCATGAATTATACATGACATCTTTCCATGTAGGAATGTAAACAAAACAGTTCAACTTTAGTAAGTCCCTTATGATTTCTCTTTCTTGTTTACCTTTTCATGCTTCTTTTGATTCTTGTGTTTGAAAGTCACATTTTCTATTCAGCTCTGGTCTTTTCACTGAGAAAGCTTGAAAGTCCTCTATTTTATTGAAAATCTATATTTTGCCTTGGAGCATAATACTCAGTTTTGCTGGGTAGGTGATTCTTGGTTTTAATCCTAGCTCTATTGACCTCTGGAATATCATATTCCAAGCCCTTCAGTCTCTTAATGTAGAAGCTGCTAGATCTTGGAGTATTCTGATTGTGTTTCCACAATACTCAAATTGTTTCTTTCTGGCTGCTTGCAATATTTTCTCCTTGATCCAGGAGCTCTGGAATTTGGCAACAATATTCCTGGGAGTTTTCTTTTTGGGATCTTTTTGAGGAGGTGATCGGTAGATTCTTTCAATTTCTATTTTACCCTCTGGCTCTAGAATATCAGGGCAGTTCTCCTTGGTAATTTCTTGAAAGATGCTATCTAGGCTCTTTTTTTGATCATGGCTTTCAGGTAGTCAAATAATTTTTAAATTATCTCTCCTGGATCTATTTTCCAGGTCAGTGGCTTTTCCAATGAGATATTTCACATTGTCTTCCATTTTTTCATTCCTTTGGTTCTGTTTTATAATATCTTGATTTCTCATAAAGTCACTAACTTCCACCTGCTCCAGTCTAATTTTTAAGGTAGTATTTTCTTCGGTGGACTTTTGGACTTCCTTTTCCATTTGGCTAATTCTGCCTTTCAAGGCATTCTTCTCCTCATTGGCTTTTTGGAGCTCTTTTGGCATTTGACTTAGTCTATTTTTTAAGGTGTTATTTTCTTCAGTATTTTTTTGGGTCTCCTTTAGCAAGTCATTGACTTGTTTTTCATGGTTTTCTTGCATCCTTCTCATTTCTCTTCCCAATTTTTCCTCTACTTCTCTAACTTGCTTTTCCAAATCCTTTTTGAGCTCTTCCATGGCCTGGTACCAGTTCCTGTTTTTCTTGGAGGCTTTTGATGTAGGCTCTTTGACTTTGTTGACTTCTTCTGGCTGTATGTTTTGGTCTTCTTTGTCACCAAAGAAAGATTCCAAGGTCTGAGTCTGAATCTGAGTCTGTTTTTGCTGCCTGGCCATGTTCCCAGCCAACTACTTGACCCTTGAGCTTTTTGTCAGCGTATGGCTGCTTGTAGAGTAGAGAGTACTTTGTCCCAAGCTTGAGGGGTTGTGCTGTTGTTTTCAGAGCTATTTCTACACAGCAAGCTCTGCTGCACCAGTGCTCCTCCTCCCCCAAGAACTGCCAACACGGACTGGGACTCAGATCTTAAGCAGGCTCTGCACTCCTGCTCTGATCTGTCACTTAATTCCTACCACCGGGTTGGCCTGGGGCCAGAAGCAACTGCAGCTGTAGTTCTGTACTCAGAGCTGCACCACCTCCTCTGCCCCTGGGGTGGTGGATGAACAGTGAACTCCTTTCACTCTGTCCCCTCAGCTTTTCCCACTAACCTTCTCTGTTGTCTTTGGTGTTTGTGAGTTGAGAAATCTGGTAACTGCCACAGCTCACTGCTTCAGGGTGCTAGGGCCTGTTCCACCCTGCTTCTGGGTCTGGTTGGTTTGGCACAGTCCATGCTGCGCTCTGCTCCACTCCGATCCCAGCTCTGTGCGATAGACCTTACCCAATGACCATCCAGGCTGTCCTGGGCTGGAGCCCTGCTTCCTTCTGCTATTCCGTGGGTTCTGCAGCTCTAGAATTTGTTCAGAGCCATTTTTATAGGTTTTTGGAGGGACCTGTGGGGGAGCTCATGTAAGTCCCTGCTTTCCAGCCACTATCTTGGCTCCGCCCCCCCATATTTCTATTGTGTAGGTCGTAGATTATACTGTCATAATTCTTATTTTTCATTAAAACCATAATGAAACAGTGTACTGTAGTTCCATGTTCTCCTCAAAATACACAGGGTCCTCTACCTCATCCAGTGTTGAATAATCAAATAATTTTGCCGTATTTACTTATAGATGCCTGAATGCTTTTACTAGATCTGGAAGCTGTATTTTCTTTTACTATTACTGCCTTCCCTGTTGATTTATCTGCTTATTCTCAGGGTCCTTAAGAAAACCTTAAGTTTTCTTTCTCCTAAGATCTTTGGTAATTTCAATCTTTTACCTTATTTTCCCCTATTGCTCACTTTCTGAATCTCTCCCCTCTGATGGCAGTTTCCTTTGGGGTTGGATCTCAAAGTGTCTCAGGTTCATCCCATGCTGGGCTTGGTTTACCAGCCTAGGTGATTTATGAGAGGACAAAATTGGTTCCTAATTAATGCTGGGCTCTTTCTTTCAGGCTTAGCTGACTGTCACAAAGCCCTCTCATCCCCAGATGTCCTGCTCCAGTTCCTTCTATTCCTCAGTTCTCTACCCCAGTGGCACAGAGCATTGCCCACCACTATTGCAGCTTGAGCAAATTTCTACCATTTGCAGTTTGGATCTCTATGCTACTGAGAAGAAGGAAAAGTCAGAGTGTAGAGCTGAGCTCTATTGCAAGCCCAGACATATGTTCTGCGCTGTTTCCTCTGCTCCTCCTCTCTGGTCAAGGTCTGTTTCAGCACAGAACATTGCCACTGGGTTATTTTCTGCACCAAATTTCTGCAGTTTGGAATTTGGATCTCTGAGGCACTAGAAAGAAAGGGGGTAGTGTTGAATTATGTTGCAAGCCCATCGGTTGGCCTGTGCAGCCTTGCTGTCAAGGACATGTTGGGTGCTGGGGTAGGGGATGCCAAGTGAATGATTCTTATGGGTTGGGGAGTATTGGCTTTCTCTGCTGCTCCTTTAGTTTTTACCTTGTATGGATTATTGGTATCCTAGGCAGTGGAGGAAGTTGAAATTGTTTTTTTAACTCTGATGCATAATTTATATTTTGGAGAGTTTTGAGAGGTTGTGAAGATCAGAGAAAAGGTTTTATCTTCCATCTTGTCTGTCACATGACAAATAGATCTACTTTCCCATATACACAATTTTTTTCTTGGAATAATAAATACATATATTGAGAACATCCTTGATGAGAGTCTTAGATGTGAAAAGGTATGATTTCACAACATTCCATAGATTTTCTACTGTAATCCAGCCAAACTGGCCTTGTCTCTGTTTCTCACACATGGTACCCCCTCTCTCATCTCTGTGTTTTTGCATGGGCTGTCCTCCATGTTTAGAACGTATCCCCTTCTCCCCTATTACGATATAGAATTCGTTCCTTCATTGAAGATGCATCTCACACACCACTTTCTATAAGAAGCCTTTCTTGATCCCCTCAACTGCTATTTTAAAAAAAAACTATTTAGCATTTATTTTCCTTATATTCATTATATATTATATACTTATATATTTACATAATACACATAAAACCGAGACCACGGAAAACATTTAAATATGAAAACCAAACAGCTGTGTGAAGAAGTCATGGGGTCCAGGGAGAAAAAGGAATAGAATTTTTCTAGTCAGAGATTGGAATATTGTTCTCCAACCTTCATACAGAGTTGGGAGCCTAGGGGTCGAAGGCTCACACAATGAGTTTTCAGTGACATAGCTCTTTCTGGATCTTCCAGTGGCATTTAGGCATGTCCAGTTGTATGAAGCTGAAGAGCTAAGATAGGGCCGGGTACTTGCAATACTACAATACAAAGTCATTCATTATTTTGTCTGGCCACACTCACCTTGAAGTAACCCTTCCATCCCTGGTGGAAATCTAGTTGATCCTCACACTTATAAATATTCATTTTATATTATATACTAACAAATGTACTTCTTTCTCTCCTACTAGAACATAAGTTCTTGCAAGTACAGACTGTATCATTTGTTTCATTCATTGTATTTGTATGCCCAGCACCTAGCATAGTTCCTGACACAGTAGAATGCATATTTGTGATTGATTTTTAATAATATTTTATTTTTTCCAATTACATGTAAAGATAATTTTTAACATTCTTTTTTTGGAGACAATCAGGGTTAAATGACTTTCCCAGGGTCACACAGCTAGTAAGTGTTTGAGGTTGGATTTGAATTCAGGTCCTCCTGACTCCAAGGCAGGTGTCTGTCCACTGCAACACCTAGCTGCCCCTTTTAAAAAATTTTTGAGTTCCAAATTACCTCCTCCCCTCCCTCACCACCCCCTCCCTAAGATAGTAAGCACAAAAAAAATAAAGCAATTGAAAATAGTATGCTTCCATCTACATTCAGATTCCATCAGTTCTTTCTTCAGGGCACAGATAGCATTTTTTTGTCATGAGTTTTTTGGAATTGTCTTGGATCATTGTACTGCTGAGAAGAACTAAGTCAATCATAACTGATCATCACACATAGTGACTATTACTGTGTACAATGTTCTCCTGGTTCTGCTCACTTCACTCAGCATCAGTTCATGCAAGCCTTTCCAGGTTTTCCTGAAATCTGCCTGCTCAGAATTTTTTACAACACAATAATGTTCCATTACATTCACATGCCACAACTTATTCAGCCATTCATATATTGATTGATTGAGCAGACTACAACTTTGCCATCACACAAGTGACTGACCAATATATAAAATAAGAGAGCCCTCTGTACTTTTTGGTTATTAACTATAAAAAGTATTGTTCAACGTCTGTCTGATTACTAATATTAAGCAAGGCATAAAACAGGGAGGTGTATGCTTGACAAAGGTGTTTGCTACCATTGCGGATGAGATTAACACAGAGTCCAAGTAGAGAAGGGTTTTCCTGCGGATGTTGAGGTCCTCCAGATGTTCTTGTTTGCAGATACATTGTGCTGATTGCATTAAATCTAAGACCATTACTAACCCTCATAAAGAAGATTCATCATCACTCAAGAGTTTGGCCTAATTTGGTTGGTTGTTGTCATTCACACTTGGAGAGGACCAAAATGACATCACTATGTTAGTGTCAATGTATAGTGTGTCCGATTTTGGCTGATCAGACTAATATAAGCTTGGAAGGCTCTACCACAGGTTGGCACAAGTGGTCCATAAGAACATTTGGAATGGAGATGTTCTAAATTTGCACATCTCATATTTCTTATGAGCCTCTGTAATTCTGCTTTGCTCATAGAGCACAGTACCTTCTTTAACGTGGGCATGCCATGCTGGGCAGTCCTGTGCTAAATGTCTACTATGTCTCACAATTGATTCCAAAGTTCTTCAGAGACCTTGAGAATGTCCTTGTATTGCTTCTTCTGGCCTCTGTGTGAGTGTTTGCCTTGTGTGAGTTCTCCATAAAAATAGAATTTTAGGCAAACATAAGTTTGGCATTTGAACAATGTGGCTAGCCTATTGGAGTTGCACTCTCTGCAGTAAAGTTTGGATGCTTGGCAGTTCAGTTTGAGAAGGGACCTCAGTGTGTAGTACCTTATATTACTAGGTGATCTTCAGAATCTTCCTAGAAATTCAAATGGAAGTGATTTCATTTCCTGGTATGGCGTAGGTATGCTGTCTAGTTTCGTAGGCATACAACAATGAGGTCAGTACAACAGCTCTATAGACCTTCCATTTGATAGGTAGCCTAATATGTCTTCTCTCCCACTCTTTCCTTCAGAGCCTCCAAAACACTGAGCTATCTCTGGTAATGCATGTGTCAACTTTATTATCTGTGTGTACATCCCTGGAAAGTATACTGTCATGGTAAGTGAACTCATCCACAGCATTCGAAATTTCTCTGTTTGCTATAACCAATGGTTCAATGTATGAATGATGTGGTGCTCGCTGATGGAGAACCTCTGATTCCTGGTGTTAATTGTCAAGTCACAATTAGCACAACTAACAGAGAATTGATCTGTATCACTCTGTTGCATCTCAGCCTCAGAGGCTACATTAAATACACAAACACCTGGAAACAAAAATCCATGCACCAGCTCTGGTTCCTTTTTATTCTTGGCTTGTAATCTTTTCAAGTTAAATAATTTGCCATCAGTGTGGTAGTTGACTTTGATGGCATTTTCGTCTTCATTGAAAGCATCCAACAACATTGCTGAAAACACCAAGCTATAAAAGCATGACAGCAAGCACGCAGCCTTGCTTCATTCCCTTGGTGACTGGGAAAGCATGAGAGCATCATCCATTATCCAGAACTTGTGCAAGGATGCCATCATGGAACTGGCATACAATACTGATAAACTTCTCTAGCAACCAAATTTTGCCATGATTTTCCACAAGCCTTCATGACTGACAGTATCAAAGGCCTTGGTCCAATCAATGAGCATTGTATACAGAACTCTGTTCTGTTCCTGGCATTTCTCCTGTAGTTTTTGGACAATGAATCCCTTATCAACTTGTCAATCCCTTATCAGCTTTTTCTGAAGCCATGTTGATTTTCAGGTAGATGACCATCTTCCAGGTGAAGGATCAGTCAATTAAGGAGGACTCAGGCAAGAATTTTCCTGGCAATGACTAAGAGAGAGACCAGACCCTGCCATGGTCACTGGACAACCTATCTCCTTTTTTCCTTTAGAGAGATGGACAATGAAGATATCCTTGAACTTCTAGGGGATAATCTCCTCATCCACACAGGACAACCCAAGTATATGCAATATGCCTATTGTACAGTATGTAAAATCTAAGTTGATGACAATCTAAAGAGGTCATCTCTCATTGTCTCTGTCTCTCCATATATATATGTGTAGATATGAATATAGCTCTATATCTACATAGCTATATTCATATCTGTCATCTGTCTATCTTATCATCATCATCCTCATCATCTTTCTTCTATTGATCTGTATCTTGGGAAGCTGCAAATGTACCATTAGCTTGGTCTAGAATTGTAAAAGAAGAGGACAATAGGCAAGATTTCCTTTGGGAAATTGCAAAGTACTTTTAGTGACACCAGAATTTTCTCTGAAACAAAGGTCCATTAAAAATACCAATATTCTTCTGGTGACATATGGCTGCAAGTCATAAAACATAATAGTCACCAGAGAATTAAATTTGAAAGTCATATGAAGGGCAATGGAGGGGTGCATAGTGAATGGGTCACAGCATATTTTAATAAGAAATTATGCAGAAGTATAAAGGATATCATTACTGAAATGTATAATTGAAGGAGAGAATGGGCTAGTCATGTGGTAAGAATGAGGACAATTGATAAGTAATTTAGATGTTTCACAGTTATTTGTGATGTCAAGAAAACTCTAGAGCAGCCCCTAGCATGTTGGGTGGATCTTGTGTGGCAAACTCGTAGGAGGTTATGGACAAGAGTCAGATATATCAGGCAAGCATGGGTAGGTTATGATCTGGGGAAGAGGTAAGTACAGTAGTACCATCTGCCAGAAGAAAGCCAACAGAATGGAATATTGGAGCAGAGGAGAGGATAGCCACATTAGTGAGAAGGCTCCATGACACTTTCTAGGAGCAGAGACAACACTATTAGTAGGAGGACAGTAGCAAAGGAGTAATGAAGCATCACTGGAAGGAGAGCTGCTCATGAGAAAGCAATGATGTGCAGAACATTGGTACACAGGAATGAACCCTGGAATTGCCCTTCCTTTGGGCCTCAGTCAAAGTAGTACCATAAATCTCAGAGACTAAACAAGTGTCTGAGGGAGAAGAGTGGTCCATAGTGTGTAAGTTAAATTTTTGTAGGATCAGATGTGAATTCTTTACTATGTAAGTAAAGCTGTTCTTAGTTGAACCATTGGTGCTTGACTGCTTATAACAGGATGTGGTGGCTATCCTTGAGGGGATGCCAGATACTGAATTTCCCAAGTTCCATCTGGGTAGGGACAATTAACCAGCAAAGTGAAGGATTCCCAGTGGATACCTGGACCCATTTTGTTAGGAGGGAGTCTCTGACACAATGGTCTTATAATAATGACCAAGCAGATGTTTCAGTTTTACATCTCTGGAGGCCATTGACCAGGAGGGCAGAACTCTGATTGCTATTGTTTCTGTAGAAGGGTGTGTATATGGAATATTGCTCTCCTGAGGGGTCATCTTTTTTATTTTTGTTTTGCTAAATTCAAAAAATAAATGAAAGAATGTGGTACTAATTTGTAAAATAACAGCTCTTGATGTTGCTTAATTTTGTTTCCTGCTGCTAAGAAATGAAGGAGAGGAGAGAGAGGGTGTAAGTTGGGGATGGGGCTGGTAATAAAGTTAGGACCTTTCTCCTGCTCTGACTCCTCTCAGCTAAATCCAGGGGCTCAGAGTGATATAGTGACAAGATCCCTAGATCTGGAGCCAGACGATCTGATTGAATCTTTGCTCTGTCACTCATTGGCTATGTGTCCTTGCATAAAGCTATTGTTCTGCTTTGAGCTTTGGTTTTCTCATTTACAAAATGAGGGGGTTGGACTTGATGATGTGCAAAGTCCTTTCTCTGAATCCAGTCGTCCAATGGACTCTACTGCTCCCTTTGCAGGAAATGTAGTGGCCTGAGATCAGGGTGAGAGGCAATGAATGCTCTCCTCTCCCCTTCATTTATCATTAAAGCTTTGAACATTGTTTATACATTTAATTGCTCTCAGTATTCTGCAAACATTAATTAAGAATAGCTGACACCGATTTAGGCCTTTCAGATTTACAAAGTCCTTGTATATATTATTTCATTTGATCTGTGTTACAACCCTGTGAGGAAGGTATGTTTATCCCTGTTTTACAGATCAGAGAGCGAAAGTGACTTGTCCCTAGCCACACAGCCAGGAAGTGGCAGAAGTAGGAAATCAAGATGAATTCAACAAACATTATTAAATGAAACTCATGTGCAGGGTATCCTCCAAAGATAGAAAGGAATAGCACTGCTCCTCTAAGATCTCACATTCTATTGGGGAGAGAATAAACACACAGGAAGCAAATAGGAAGTATATGCTAAGTAATACAAAGTAAATTCAAGAGGGAGACAGCATTACTACTGGGGGAGTCAAGGAATACCAGATGTAGACAGTGAGCCAGATTTGTGCTTTCAAGGAATCCAGGGATTCCAAAATCAGATATCTAAGGAGAGAATATATTACAGATACACCTGCAGGGATGACTTTTGCAAAGGCTTAGGGGATGGAATGTTATACCAGGTGAACACCTAGAAGATCAATTTTTAAAAATTGTATTTTTTTAATTAGAAAAAACATGAATTCTCACTGTCCCCTCCTTGAGAACGAAAGAAAAACAAATGGTATTATAAATATATATATATATATATATATATATATAGTCAATCGAAACAAAGTTCTACATGTACCATGTAAAAAATTATCTCATTCCACAATCTCAGTCCACCTCTCTGTCAGGGGGTGGGTAGCTTGTTTCATCATCAATCCTTTGGAATCCTGTTTGGTCATTACACTGAAAAGAGTTCCTAATTCTTTCACAGTTGTTTACCTTTAGCATATTGCTATCATTATATAAATTGTTTTCCTGCTTCTCTTTGCTTCATTCTTCATCAGTTCATATAAGTCTTGCCAGATTTCTCTTAAACCATTTTCATTATAATTTCTTACAACAAAATAGTATTCCATAACATTTATATGCCATAGCAAGTTTGTTTATTCCTAAATTTGTGGACACCTTAGATTCCCATTGTTTGCCATCTCAAAAAATTTATAAATATACTTGTATATCCTTAGAGTTTGTTGTCTTTAAGACTCTTCACTCCTTAATCTACACTATAAGTTCCCATTCCCACTTTTCCCTTTCCATCTTATTTTCCTGTTGAATGAAATATGCTTCTGTATGCAGTGCATATGTGCGTGTTTCCCCTCCTTTAACCAGTTAAGATGAGAGTGAGTTTGAAGTATCAGCTATTCCCCCCTATGCACTCCCCCTTGTTTGTATGGATGTCTACCTGTGCACCCAAATTATGGGATATAATTTTCTCTAACCTTCCTTTCCCTTTCCCTTTCTTCCCCTCCTCCTACCACCCCCAAAGTACTCCTCTTCCCCTCTCTTTGCATCATTCTTCTCTTAAGATCATCCAGACATAACAGAAACACTCCTAGCCTTATGAACCCTGATGATTATAAGATTCAGAGGAGGCACATATGTCTCTAGGTTAGAATGTAAACAGTTTATCCTTGTTAAGTCAGTTAACAATCTTAGTTGACATTCATATTTACTTTTTTATGTTTCTCTTTTTTTTTGCTAGAGGGAAGGCAGGGTAAGTGGGGTTAAGTGACTTGCACAAGGTCACACAGCTAGTAAATGTGTCAAGTGTCTGAGGCCAGATTTGAACTCAGGTACTCCTGACTCCAGGGCCGGTGCTCTACTCACTGTGCCACCTAGCTGCCCCTTTTATGTTTCTCTTAACTCTTTTGTTTGAACTTGATAGTTTCTCCACAGCTCTGGTCTTTTCATCAGGAATGCTCAAAAATCCTCTATTTCATAAAGACCCACTTTCCCCCTATCACAAGCATTATACTCAGTTTTGTAGGTAAGTTACTCTTGACTGTAACTCTGCTGTACTCTTGCCTTCTGTAATATCGTATTCTAAGTCCTCTGCTCCTTTATAATTAGTAGTGGCCACTAAATCTGAGTGGTCCTGACTGTGGTTCCTTGGAACTTGAATTCTATCTGCTTGCATTATTTTTTTCTTTGACCTGAAATTTCTGGATTTTGGCTAGGATTTTCCTGGGAGTGATCATTTTGGAGCTCCTTCAGGAGGTGACCAGTGAATTCTTTCAATTTCCACTTTGATCTCTGGCTATAAGAAATATGGGCAGTTTTCTTTTAAGATTTCTTCAAATATAATGTATAGACTTTTTTGTCGTGGCAGTCAAATAGTCCAATGATTCTTGATTTTTTTTCTTCTTGATCTGCTTTCCAGGTCAGTTGATTTTTGCTGTGAGGTACCTTGTATTTTCTTTTATGTTTTTAAGCCTTCTGACTGTTTTACTATAACTTGTCTTATGGAGTCATTGGCTTCTATTTGGTTCATTCTAATTTTCCAGGCGTTTGTTGCTTGGGCAAGGTTTTTTACCTCATGTCAAACGCTTAATTTTTTTTTCTAATTCTTTCTTCCATACTCACAATTCTTCCATTTTTCCTTACGCACTCTCATTTCATTTATAAAAACATTTTGAACTCTTGCTTTGTTTATTCTAAGAATTCAGGTTGAGTTTATACACAGTCTGTGTTTTCTCTTAGACTTTACTTGTAGATGTAGAATCATTGTCTTCATCTGTTTGTATCTTGAGTGTCCCTACCACTGTAATAGCTCATTACAGCAGAGTTCTTTGCCTAGTCCTGACTTTGAATTTGATGTTAAGGCTGGGCTTAGGTGTACTTCTACAGGGAAGATCTGAGATGGTCTTGTTATTTTCTTGGGGGTATTGAGTATTATGTTATTCCTGGATTTCAATGACAAGCTGGGGACTTTTAAGCTTTCAGTGCTCCCAAAGTGGTATAATCCAGGGCAAAGTCTGATTGCTGCTCCCCTGGTCTGAGTTCTACAAGTTTCTGACTTGGGTTTCAGTCAGAGCAGCAATAGAATGCTGCTGGACTCAGCCCCATTAGCCAGGTAGCAAGTTCTGCTAGTTCAGAGCGACGGAATTGTAGACTTCCTTTAGTGATTCCTCTTCAGGCTGGATTAAACTCTGGAACTGAGATCCTCCTCTGCTTCTACAGTCTGTTGGCTTCCGAAATTCCTTCTTTTCTCAGTACATTGAGCAGGATCTCCCAACCCAGGAATCCTTCCTTGGATCTCTGACTCAGAATTAGGCAGTGGGCAACAAAGCTACTAGTTGGCACCTGCTGTATCACAGTGTCCTGGTGTAAGTATGGGGTGCCCTTCTATGGGTCTCGGTCCTCCTTTTGTCCTTGTGCACAGCCTGTTCCTGGGCACTGGAGTATACCATGTACTGTGTGCTCTTGCCACAACTTAGTCCCTAGTGTCTGTAGACTTCCTTGTCTCCCTGTGCCAGCCTGGGTCAGCCTGACTTTTTCCTGGATTTCCTATCAGGATTCTATCTGGTGCATTTTCTAGTTCTGTTTAGAGGAGTTTTGTCAATGGCTGTTCAGCTATATTGCTTCTTTTTACTTCACCATCTTGGCTTGGCCCCTTCTAACAGAACACTTTGAGTGAAATTTAGAATACATGAAGGAGGGGGTTAAGATAAAATAAAATAGATAGGTTAAGTGAGAACCAGATAATGTAGCTGCCTTAACATCTAGGTTAAAGAGGCTTTGTTGATATTGTTGTTCTAGAGGCAAGAGGGAGCCCCTGGAGCTTCTTAGAGGGTGATTGACATGGTTAGATCTGTTTTAGATATATCAGATTGGAAGTCATGTGGACTGCAGAGAATTAATTTGAGAAGGGAGAGACAAGAGGTAGGAAGACCAATTTGGAGGCAATTGCAACAAAGCAGGTAAGAGATTATGGGGACCTGAACTAGGGGAGAAGATATGTAGGTAGAGAGAAGTCAAAGAACTTGGGAGGTGTGGAAGTTGGATCACAAGAAGGAATATGGGAATTAAGGGAAAGAGAAAAGCCAGGGCTGATTCCCAGGTTGAGAACACAGGTTTTTCCAGACTTTCTGTAACACCACATTTTCTCTACATTAAAAAAATGTTTCTCCATTAAAGTATTCACAAGACACTAGGATGTATGCTATGGGAAATATTAACATAGATGAACACTAAGTTTAGTAGGCAAATAAATTAAATTCACTATCATCTTCCTCATTCTGGATACTATGCTTCTAATAACCCAGCCCTAAAATTTAATTAATTTTTTTGCTAATGTCACATCATTTATTGACTCATATTGAGTTTTTAGTCCATGAACACCCTCAGATATTTTTTCACACAAATCCTCATTAGTTTAACCATACCTCCCCCATTCTTTATTTGCTTTTAAATTTAAGGTTTTTTTCAATTGAGTAAAGTCTTTTTTTTTCTCCCTCCTACTTCTACCCTGTTGAAAAACAAAATCAAAACAAAGCCCTTGGATCAAATATTCATAGTCAAAGAAAACAAATTTCCATATTGGCCACGTCCAAAGAAAGTATGTGTTGTGTTGTATCCTGAGTTCATTACCTCTCCATCAGATTATGACTAGCATGCTTCATTTTTGGTCCTCTAGCATCATTATTGATCATTATATCGACCAGAATTCTTAAGTCTTTCACAATATTTTGTTGCTGTAGTATTTTTATTATTGTATAAATTATTCTCCTGATTCTGTTCATAATCACTTTGCATCAAGTCCATACCAGAATTTCTAGGTTTCCCTGAAATGGACCCTTTTTATAAGCACAGTAGTATTCCATTACATTCATATAGTCACCATAATTTATTCTGCCATTCCTACTTGAAAAGAACCTCTTTAGTTTCCAGTTCTTTGTGACTATAAAAAAGAACTGTTATAATTTTTTGTATATATGGGCCCTTTCCCACTTTCTTTGCTTTGGGGAACAGAACTAATAGTGGTGGCAATGAGTCAAAAGGTATGTAGAGTTTAGTAATTTTGGGGGCATAGTCCTGATCTGCTTTCCAGAAAGCCTGAACCAATTCTTAGCTCTCCCAATGGTGCATTAATATGCCTATTTCCCTCCAGTTACTCCAACATTGGTCATTTTCTTTCTTTCTTTTTTGGGGGTCAATTTTGCCAAACTGATGGTTATAAGGTAGAACTTCAGAGTTGCTTTAATCTGCATTTCATTTATTTGGAGTAGTTTTTCATATGGCTAGTGTTAGCTTGGATCTCTTCCTTTGAAAACTTCCCATTTGTAACCTTGACCATTTTTTAAATTGGGGAGTGCCTCTTATTCTTATAAATTTGGATCAGTTCCTTAGGTTTCTTTGAAATGAGATCTTTATGAAATCTGCAAAGACTGCTTCCTAGTTAACATTTCCTTCTAATTTTCTAACCATAACCTTCTAGTTTTAACTACGTTGGTTTCATTTGTACAGTTTGAGTATAATGTAAAATCTGATACTACTAGACATCCTTCCTTTCTACATTTTCTTTTTCATTTTAATTTATTATTTATTTATTTATTTTTATTTTTTATATTTTTTCTCCTTCTTTTAAATTTATTTAATATATTTAGTTTTCAGCATTGATTTTCACGAGAGTTTGAATTACAAATTTGCTCCCCATTTCTACCCTCCACCCCACTTCAAGATGGCGTATATTCTGGTTGCCCTTTTCCCCAGTCAGCCCTCCCTTCTGTCACCCCACTCCCCTCCCATCCCCTTTTCCCTTCATTTCTTGTAGGGCAAGATAAATTTCTACGCCCCATTGCCTGTGTATCTTATTTTCTAGTTGCATGCAAAAACTTTTTTTTTTGTTTTTGAACATCTGTTTTTAAAACTTCGAGTTCCAAATTCTCTCCCTTCCCACCCACCCTCCCTAATAAGTCAAGCAATTCAACATAGGCTACATGTGTATCATTATGTATAACCCTTCCACAATACTCATGTTGTGAAAGACTAACTATATTTTGCCCCTTCCCAACCCATCCCTCTTTATTGAATTTTCTCCCTTGACCCTGTCCCCTTTCGAAAGTGTTTGTTTTTGATTACCTCCACCCCCATCTGCCCTCCCTTCTATCATCCCCCCTTTTTTATCTTCCTCCTTTTTTCCTGTGGGGTAAGATACCCAATTGAGTATGTATGGTATTCCCTCCTCAGGTCAAATCTGATGAGAGCAAGATTCACTCATTTCCCCCTCACCTGCCCTCTCCCCTCCTCCCACAGAACTGCTTCCTCTTGCCACCTTTATGCGAGATAATCCACCCCATTCTATCTCTCCCTATCTCTCTCTCTCAATATATTCCTCTCTCATCTCTTAATTTGATTTTATTTCTTTTAGATATCTTCCCTTCATCTTCAACTCACCCTGTGTCCTCTCTCTCTCTCTCTCTCTCTCTCTCTCTCTCTCTCTCTCTATATATATATATTATATATATGTATATGTATATACATATATACACATACATATATACATACATACACATTCACTTATATATATATATATATATACATATATACATACTATATATGTACATATTCCCTTCAGCTACCCTAATACTGAGGTCTCATGAATCATACACATCATCTTTCCATGTAGGAATGTAAACAAAACAGTTCAACTTTAGTAAGTCCCTTGCAATTTCTTTTTCTTGTTCTTTTTCTTGATTACCTTTTCATGCTTCTCTTGATTCTTGTGTTTGAAAGTCAAATTTTCTATTCATCTCTGGTCTTTTCACTGAGAAACCTTGAAAGTCCTCTATTTTATTGAAAATCCATATTTTGCCTTGGAGCATGATACTCAGTTTTGCTGGGTAGGTGATTCTTGGTTTTAATCCTAGCTCCATTGACCTCTGGAATATCATATTCCAAGCCCTTCGATCTCTTAATGTAGAAGCTGATAGATCTTGGGGTATTCTGATTGTGTTTCCACAATACTCAAATTGTTTCTTTCTGGCTGCTTGCAGTATTTTTTCCTCGATCTGGGAGCTTTGGAATTTGGCGACAATATTCCTAGAAGATTTCTTTTTGGGATCTATTTGAGGAGGCAATCGATGGATTCTTTCAATTTCTATTTTGCCCTGTGGCTCTAGAATATCAGGGCAGTTCTCCTTGATAATTTCTTGAAAGATGATATCTAGGCTCTTTTTTTGATCATGGCTTTCAGGTAGTCCAATAATAAATTATCTCTCCTGGATCTATTTTCCAGGTCAGTGGCTTTTCCAATGAGATATTTCACATTGTCTTCCATTTTTGTATTCCTTTGGCTCTGTTTTATATTATCTTAATTTCTCATAAAGTCACTAGCTTCCACTTGTTCCAATTTAATTTTTAAGATAGTATTTTCTTCGGTGGTCTTTTGGACCTCCTTTTCCATTTGGGTAATTCTGCCTTTCAAGGCATTCTTCTCCTTATTGACTTTTTGGAGGTCTTTTACCATTTGAGTTAGTCTATTTTTTAAGGTGTTGTTTTCTTCAGTGTATTTTTCAGTATTTTTTTGGGTCTCCTTTAACAAGTCATTGACTTGTTTTTCATGGTTTTCTCGCATCCTTCTCATTTCTCTTCCCAATTTTTCCTCTACTTCTCTAACTTGCTTTTCCAAATCCTTTTTGAGCTCTTCCATGGCCTGGGACCAGTTCATGTTTTTCTTTGATGCTTCTGTTGTAGGCTCTTTGACTTTGTTAACTTCTTCTGTCTGTGTGTTTTGGCCTTCTTTGTCACCAAAGAAAGAATCCAAAGTCTGAGAGTGAATCTGGGTGCCTTTTCGTTGCCTGGCCATACTCCCAGTCAATTAACTTGACCCTTGAGTTTTTCAGTGGGGTATGACTGCTTGTGGAGTTAAGAGAACTATGTTCCATGCTTGGGGGTATGCGCCAGCTCTGCCACACCAGCACTCCTCCTTTCCCAAGAACCCCCAACCCGGACTGGACTTAGATCTTCAGCAGGCTTTTCACTCCTGCTCTGATCCGCCACTTAATTCCTCCCACCAGGTGGGCGTGGGGCCGGAAGCAACTGCAGCTGTACTTCTGTAGCTGCCCCACCTCCGCTACCCCCAGGGTGGTAACCAAACTGTGAACTCCTTTCTCTCCCACAGCTTTTCCCACTAACCTTCTCTGTTGTCTTTGGTGTTTGTGGGTTGAGAAGTCTGGTAACTGCTGCAGCTCACTGATTCAGGGTGCTAGGGCATGCCCCGCCTGGCTCCTGATCTGTTTGGTCTGCACTGTCCATGCTGGGCTCTGCTCTGCTGTGCTCCACTCCCAGCTCCATGCGGGATAGACCTCACCCAGAGACCATCCAGGCTGTCCTGGGCTGGAGCCCTGCTTCCCTCTGCTGTTTTGAGGGTTCCGCAGTTCTAGAATTGGTTCAGAGCCATTTTTATAGGTTTTTGGAGGGACTCGGTGGGGAGCTCATGCTAGTCCCTGCTTTCCAGCCGCCATCTTGGCTCAGGCCTGGATTCTTGACCCCTTTCTACATTTTCTTTCATTATTTTCCTTGAGGTTCTAGTCTTTTTGTTACTGTGGGTAAGTTACATTATTATTTTTTCTATTTCTATAAAATAATCTTTTGGTAGCTTGATTGGTATGACACTAGCAAATTTCTTTAGGTAGCATTATCATTTTTACCATATTGGCTCAGCCTGCCCATGAGCAATTCATATTTCTCCAATTATTTAGGTCTACCTTTATTTCTATAAAAAGTGCTATGTAGGTGTATTCAGATAGTTCCAATGGATGACTTGGTAGACAGAACATCAAGTGTTTTATATATTCTGTTGTTATTTTAAATGGAATTCTTCTTTCTCTTTGTGCTGGGTTTTGTTGGGAATATATAGAAATGTTGATGATGTATATGCATTTATTTAATTTCCTACATATTTGCTGAATTTATTATTTCAATTAATTTTTAAATTGACTCTCAAGCATCCTCTAAGTAAATCATCATATCATTTACAAATAGCAGTAATTTTGTTTCCCTAGTCTTTGCCTATGATTATTCTCTCTATTTCTCTTGGCTTATTGTTATAGTTAGCATTTTGGGCAACATATAAAATAGTAGGGATGGAAATGAACATTCTTGTTTCATTATTGTAGTCATTGTTTTCCTGGTTCTGTTTATTTCATTTTGCATTAGTTTATACAAACTTTCCTATGTTTCTCTGAATTTGTAATATCATTATTTCACAATAATATTCCATTGTATTCATATACCACAGTTTGTTCTGTCACTCCTCCAATCAAGGACACTGACTTTGACTTCACTTCTTTGCTACCAAAGGAAGTTTTGTCATAAGTATTTTGGAATATATTGAACCATTTTTTTTGCCATCATCTCTCTTGAAGTATATACCTAACACTAGGATATCTAAATAAAAGGATAGGAACAATATAATTAGTGACTCTTCTTAGGTAATTGAAAATTGTTTTCCAGAATGGTAGGGTCATTTCACAGTCCCACCATCATAGCAGCACGCCTGTCTTCCCACAGTTCCTGAAACATGGGCCATTTCTGTTATATATCTTCTTGATCAATTTGATGGGTGTTGGATGAAATCTCAGAGTTATTTTTAAATTCATTTCTTTTATTTTTACTGATTGGGAACGGTCTTTCAAATGACTCGGTGAATTTGTAGTTCTTTTGAGGATTGTGTGTTCCTATCTTTTGACCACTTACGCATTGACGTTTTCTTTGTCTCCCAAGGCTTTCCTTTACAGAGGCCAGCATTTGGACTGTCCAGTTCCCTCCACTTTCTATCTGGGGCTCTCCACAAAACAAGATGCCCCTCCCAAGATAAGCTGATCACTTCATATCTTATCACCAGGGTGCCAATTTAGCTTTGGATACTCAACCCCTTCCTACCTTCCTGTAACAGCAAGCGCCTTGGCACACCCAGGATGACCTGCAGGCACAGGTTTTTGATCTGCTTTTCTAAAGGAAAGGCAACTTTTAAAGGGGTCAATGATCTTACTTTAACTACAGATAAGTAGAAAATACAAGCAGAGAAATTAACACAGAGATTCAACAGACAGGGCTCCCACTGTCTGAACAAAGTAATACAACCACCTGTATACACCACTAGATCAGGAGAGCACTAACATATGAGTGGTCCAGGGGCTCTTAAGAAATAGCTGCTGAGAGTCCCGTCCAGGGAATCGAAAGGTCCTTGTCATGAGCAAGCCCCCAGAACAAAATCTCACTTCAGAATATATATATATATATATATATATATATGGGATAAAATAATTCTTCAAATCAAATTCTGAGTGACAGAGCCAAGAAAAGGTCAGAGTGAGACATTCTTCCAGCCCAAACTTTTCTGAACTTTTCCAGTTCAGAAAGAGTGCAGAGAGGCTCAGAGCCAGAAGGCATCACAACCTTGTGACTCAGTGCCTAATTACCTTAGTACCAAAAGGTGTGAAAGCCTTCCTGCAAGCAAGCCTTCCCTAAGTAAGCTTTGCCTTAGGTAAGTTCCTCCCCCAGTGGGTTCTATGTGATTCAGGATGTAGCATAGCTGGGCGGAGCTCAAAGCAGCAAGACATCTGTGACTGAACACATGTGGTCACATAGGCCTACTGATGGACAGGGAAGATCTTCATATTCCATTAACATTACACTTCCTCAGCTCCTCTCCCCTCTGATTGGAAGATTAGTGGATGGAGCACTTAATTCCTTCCAAGGACTTCTTTTATAGAGGGCAGGAGCTGGACTTTCCGACTAACTCTCCCCTTTCCATCTGTAGCTTCTACTCAGTTTCAACTCGATGAAACAAGATATGCCCATGCTGGGGTCTCCCCCCCTCCCTTTCCAGCTTCCTTCAGTGTGTTGTCTTCCTCTATTAGATTATAAGATTCTTTAGGGCAGGGCCTATCTTTCTATTTCTTATTTATATCCCCAGCACCCAGCACAGTGCTTGGCACATAGCACATATTTAATAAGTGTTAATTGAATGGAATCTTTTCTAAATTCTAGAGGCAGCTAGGTTGGTGCAGTGGACAGAGTGCTAGAACTAAAGGTAAGAAGACCTGAGTTCTAATCCTGCCTCAGACACTTCCTAGCTGTGTGACCCTAGGCAAGTCTGTCTGCTTCAGTTTCCTCATCTATAAAATGGGAATATAATAGTACTTACCTATCAGAATTATTGTGAGGATAAAATTAAATCATATTTTTAAAGTGCTTAGCAACGCGGCATATAAATGCTGGTTGTTGTTATTATCACTTATTGTCTAGAATCTCTTGCATTCTGTCATGTTAATAATCATATAATCCCAACTAATAAATGGGCTTCTTTTTAAAAAAATGTAATACTCATTTTTCCCAATTTACATGCAAAAACAATTTTAACTTTTTCTTTTCAAATTTTGAGTTCAAAATTCTCTCCCTCCTCCCCCCACATTGAGAAGGCAAGTAATTTGACAGAGGTTATATACATGTGTAGTTGTGCAAAACACATTTCCATGCAAGTCCTGCTGCGAAAGAAAACACAGACAAAAAACCCAAGAAAAATAAAGAAAATAAAGAAAAAATATTTTCAATCTGCATAGAATGGGAGCTTCTTGAGGGAAAGGATCGTGCATTTATTTATTTATCTATCTATCCATTTATTTATTTATTTATTTGTTTGTTTATTTTTGCAGCTCACAGGTGTAAGCACAGAGCAGGCACATTATTTTATCTATTGGTTATTGATCGATTCTCACAAGTCTGTGTCATTGGAATCTCACTGACACAAATGACTTCAATTTCATTTGATTGCTTATCATTTTTGTTTGACATATGAACTATGTAACTTGCTAGGGTTTAAGTCTAAACCAGCTAAGGTTTTCCAAAAGAGAATAGAGGAGAAAAATGGGAGCTCCTTAAAAGTGGAAAACTTTCGTACAGGGTGTTCCTAAAGTCTGGACACACAGGCAAAAATGCATATTTTCAAGAAATGAAATGAATGAAATTTTCAACAACATTTTATTTAATTGTAATATTAACAAATAACATCTTCAATACGATTTCCATCATTTGTGATGCAAAGGTTGATGCACTTTGCAAGATTCTTGTGAACTTGATGCAATAACTCCACATTGCCGTCAATTTTAGCACATTCACTCTATGCGTTCAATCAAGTGTGTTGCATCTGTGATTTTCATTGAGTACACCTTCTCCTTTAGCACACCCCAGAAAAAGATGTCAATATTCCAAATATTTCAAAATATGCATTTTTACCTGTGTGTCCAGGCTTTGGGGACCCCCTGTATTCTCCACATCCCTGTTGCCCAAAGCTGTTACTTTGTCACCCAATTATACATAAGTAACATGCCTGGAAATATTTTGTTAGAAACTGCAAGAAAATCTACAGTATGTGCCATTGAAATGTTACTTCTATGACTCTAATGTGCTTGCTGCTCAAGGGTATCATCACACCATCAAGCTCCCCTCTCAGTCTCTGAGAGGTAGAATCACAGTATGGTAGAACTGGAAAGAACCTTAGAGGTCATTTAGAGGCAATACCAACAGTGATCCTGACGTACAGACTGCTGGAATTGAATTGGAAGGAACCGTCAGACCTTAGAATAGAGAATAGACACCTTAAAGTTAGAATCCTGAAACATCTGACTTGGAGCATCCCATGGCATCTGGCATAGGCTTTCCTAAGAGAAGGAAAGGGCTCAGAAGTTGTTGTCAAGGATACATTTTGCTGCTCTTATATCATTGGACCATTATTACCCAAGCTCTGAAGCAGATGCTGTACCTTAATACCTTTAGAAGCTTGTAATATAGCTTACTGCACAAGGCACTCTCCAGGGCCACACATGACCTAGGAGAAAACAAGAGGAACCACCTCCCCAGCCAGACTCCCCAAAGTTATAACTGCTTTGCTACACAGAGTTCTCCCTTGATATTACTTTCCCACCTCTTGTTAACATTGTCAACTCTGCTGGCAGAGAGCCAGTTTAAGAAAAGCTAGCCCAGAAGGCTAGGATGTCTTGGCATTTATAAGCTGACTACACATATCCTCAGAGAAAGAGAAAGACTGGCATATTTCTCATGAAGGTTACTGGCAATAGTTATCGTCTTTCTGTCCTACAGATCAACTGTCAATTGGGCCATCAGTGAGATCCCACAGCTAGCCGGCAGAGAGGTCCAGGCTCCGTAGGAACCTAGCAGGGGAGGACAACAGGGAGGCCCCGCACTCCCCTAACTCTCATGTTAAAATACCATAGCAAATCATAAAGTAGGCAGAAAAAAATGAACAAAAAACAAAAAAAGAATTTGACTATAGAAAATTACCATGGTGACAGGGAGGAACAAAGCACAAACTTAGAAGAGGACAATGGTGTCAAAATGGCTACATATGAAGCCTCAAAGAAAAATGTAATTTGGTCTCAGGCTGAAAAATAACTCCTGGAAGAGCTTAAAAAGGATTTTAAAAATAAAATTAGAGCAGTAGGAGAAAAATTAGGAAAAGAAATGAGATCGATGCAAGAGAATCATGAAAAAAGAGTCAACAGCTTGATAAAAGAAGCACAAAAAATGGGAAAAGTTATACAAAAACTCACCAAAGAAAATAACTCCTTAAAAAATAGAATTGGCCAAATGTAAGAGGAAGTACAAAAGCTCACTGAAGAAAATAATTCCCTAAAAATTAGAATTGGGCAAGTGGAAGCTAATAACTCCATGAGATATGAAGATATAATAAAACAAAACCAAAAGAATAGAAATATAGATGAAAATGTGAAAATTCTCATTGGAAAAAACAACTAACCTGGAACATAGATCCAGGAGGGATAATTTAAGAATTATTAAACAACCTGAAAGCCATGAATAAAAAAAAGCCTTGACAATATCTTCCAAGAAATTATCAAGGAAAACTTCCCTGATATCCTAGAACCAAAGGGCAAAATAAAAATTGAAAGAATCCACTGATCACCACCTGAAAGAGATCCCAAAATGAAAACTCCCAGTACCATCATAACCAAATTCTAGAGCTCCCAGGTCAAGGAGAAAATACTGCAAGTCTTGGGTTCAAATGCCACTTCTGACACTTACTAGCAGCATGATCATGGACAGACATCATTCAACCTCTCTGAGGATCAGTTTACTCATTTGTAAAAATGAACATATTATTAGCTGTAGTGACTGCCTTATATGTTTTTTTGGAGACTCTAATGAGATAGTATATGTAAAGCATGTGGGAAACATCAATGAATTATATGAGTGTCTGTTATTATTAGGTCAAGGATGGTCTAAGGTAAGGAGCTCAGGCTCCTTGGGTATTATATACACAAATATGTACACACACATATACACACATATATACACATGTGTAATGTATAGTGTGTATATGTGTGTATGTCTACATGTATACATATAAACACACACTATATATTACACATGTGTATATATGTGTGTACTCATACATACATACATATAACCATACATACATACACATACATATATACATGCATATATACATACATACACACACACATACCTGCCCCCACATACATCACTCATTCTACTACACCACACCTCTGCAAATAACACAGTGTAGACACTTTCCCACTCTGCCAATAGACCAGGCTGATAATTCCTAAGAGGGTGCAGCCAGCTTGACAGAGAAGCAAGGTTTCACATGGTGGGTTCCTGCATGCCTGGCACTCAGTGACTTTGCTCTGCTTTTAGAATGGCTGTTGCTTATTGATTGATTTCTAGTGCATATAAGATTATCTTCTCATTTCTCTGTTTAATGAGTAGATGAAATTGCATATCATAATCATGTTCCTTTTACATTTTTTTTTGCCTTGGTATCAGAATTATAGCTATACAAAAGCGTTGCCTCGTGGGGTTGTGAGTTCCCCATTGGTGGTGATCTTCAAGCAGAGAGACTGGCTTAGAGGACTACTTGTTGGTAATGTTTTCAAGGAGATTCTTGCTCAAGTTGGTGTTGGAGTATTTGACCAGTGAGACTCCCTCCAACTCCAAGATTCTGAATATAGCATTTTACCCAGATGAAAGAGCTAGTTAAATGGTTTTCAATAGTAGCCTTGTGTAGGTGGGGCACCAGCAGGAAGAAATCCCAGGAGAGGGTTCCTTGAAAGGTAGACAGGTAAATTATAGGAAGATGGGGATGTTGAGCTTAAATGGTATCCTTGGCTTCTTTCTCCTCAGCAGAGTACTATGGCAAGAACATGCCCTCTGATGTCTTTGTCCCAAATTCATTCTGTAGAAGATCTTAATCTGTCTTCAGCACTTTCTTGGGTTGTCAACAACTCCCCCAATAGAAGAGAACATGAAAGGATGGTCACACCCTTGGGCCAATGAGTGAGAGACTCTGGTAGCATTGATGAGCTAAGGAAGTAGGAGCATCACCTGCATCAGAAGTACCAGGAACAGCAAACTGAGTTTGCATCCCCTTCAACTGATAGAAGGCTCAGTCCTGGGGCACTTGCAGAACTGTGAATGTGTGAGTCTGGCAATATGGGAATCTTGATGGAGAACATGTTGTGATGGAAAAAATAATGAGTATTTCACATGACACTTTGCAAGGAGAAAAAAATGGAAAGCGCATATCCAAATAGAAGGAAATGCTATCAAAATAACTGCTTCAATGCTCCTGTGGATGTCACCCAACTTGTGGCCAGCAGCCCATCATCCCTGATGTATTGTAAAAGACAATTATTGCTTTAACAAAGGTCTTTAGTATTGCCTCAGGGCGCCTAATCTGGTCTCCTGTTCTTGCTTACTGAAGGCACTGCTCAGGTGAAAATGTATACTCAAGGAGATGCTGACTTTTCTTATATTAGAGGCAGGGTCAGAGAATCAAGAATGTTTACACTTCTAGGCCGACACAATCTAATGGTTCAAATGTAGCCCGTTCTATTAGGCTAAACAGATTGAGTTAACATAGGGCACAGTATGTTGCTTTGGAGAGAAATTATTTTTGTGAGCGTTCTGTGTGCTGCGTGTGTGTTCTAATCAGCTTGTGCATGTGTACAGATACCGATTGAATGGACTACAGACAGAAAATCTTTGTTCCATACCCAAGGACAACATGATTTTTTCCTCTATGATGCCATATCCCTAGGGGTAAGCAGCAGGGGCCATCAGCTGGACCAGAAGCTAAGCCTGTCTCTTGTTGGTTAAATGCTATGCAATTTATTTAAAACTTGTTCCTCATAACTATCCTGTGGGTTCACGACTTGGGGTTATTCAAACTAAACTGATTTTCTTAAGTAGAATAGGAAGGTACAAAAATAAAACAAAAACCAAAAAACAGTCCTTGATCACAAGGACCTTATTACAGTCTATAGGAGAATGCAACACATATCAAAGTAAAGAAATCTTCCATGGATTGCTTGTCCCTAAAGCCACATAGTAATCAGGGGAAGATTTATCTACCTTCACATATGTTGAATTCTCTCATAAAATGTTATCTCCCTGTGGATGAGGATTGTTTTTCCCCCTTTGTACTGCTTGTTCTTGTCACAGGGCTTTGCACAAAGTAGGTGGTGGTGAGATTGAATTGAACCAAGGTCTTCAACCTGGTCTTCCTGATCACGAAAGAGTAGTGGACATTAAAGAATTAATATTTTAATTCTTGAAGAGACTCTATGATATAAACATCATGGTTTAGTGGAAAGAGCACTGAGTTTAGAGACATAAAGCTGGGTTCAAGTCTTGGATCAGCTACCTTCTGCCTGTATGAGACTGGGTGAGTTACCTCCTATCTCTGGGTCTTTGTTACCTCATTTATTCTTTTGAAGGATTATACTCAGTTTTTTGGATAGATTATTCTTGGTTGTAATCCTAGATCTTTTGCCTTCTAGAATATCGAATTCCAAACCCTCTGTTGCTAAATCTCATGTGATTCTGACTGTGGCTCCATGGTATTTGAATGGTTTCTTTCTGGCTGCTTAAAGGATTTTCTTTTTGACCTGGGAGTTTGGGGATTTGGTTATTAAAATTCTGGAAGTTTTCATTTAGAGATTTCTTTCATGTGGTGATTAGTGGATTCTTTCAGTTTCTATTTTACTATTTTGAGGGTATTTGGTTAGTTTTCCTGGACAATTTCTTGATATTTGATGTCTAGGCTCTTTCTTTGGTCATGGCATTAGGTAATCCATAATTCTTATATATTGGATCTATTTTCCAAGTCATTTGTTTTTCCTATGAAACATTTCACATTTTCTTCTTTTATTTTCTGTTTTTGACTTTGTTTTATTTTTCTTGATGTCTCATGAAATCATTAGTTTCCAGCTGTCCAATTCTAATGTTTAAGGAAATATTTTTTTTCTGTGAGCTTTTGTATCTTTTTTCCATTTGGACAATTCTGCCTTTTAAGGTATTATTTTCTTCAGTATTTTTTGTGCCTCTTTTACCAGGCTGTTGTCTTTTCATAATTTTCTTCCTTTGGTTTCATTTCTTTGCCCAGTTCTTCTTCTGCCACTCTTATTTGATTTTGAAAAGCCTTCTTTTTAGCTCACCCAGGGATTCTTTTTGGGCTTGTGTCCAATTCACATTTTTCTTTGAGGCTTTGCTAGTAAGTGTTTTGACCTTATTGTCTTTTGAGTTTGTGTCTTGATATTCCTTTTAATGGTTAGGCTCTCTTTTTTTGATTATTTGCTCATTTTCCCACTTTACTTCTTGATTTGGAACTTTGTGTTAATGCTGGGCTCCTTTCCCAATATGGTGGGGGGGGGCCAAGGAGTTAGACAGTCAATGTTACAAGCTTCAGGCCTTTTTGCACTGCTGTTTTCAAAGCTAGTTCTGGGGGCTTGGGACTCTTTGGTGCTTCCAAATTTGGAGAGGCCTGCTCACTACTCTCCTGGTCTGCACTCTGGTCCTTACCCAGGAAGGATCCCTGATCTCTTAGTATTTCATTTGATACTGCTCCTCAAGGCTAATTCCTGGCTACTGGAAGTGATACTGCCTTTCAGGGTATCCACTCCCTTTTGACTGAAATGCTCTTCTATGCCTTTGAACTATGACTCAGAAGTGGGTACAGGCCATGAAGTTGCCAAACAGAGTCTGGTTTTGGTACAGCGCTAGCATAGGGGTTTCTTTCTGACCAGTTGCCAGGTCCCTTTACTGTCTCTGGTTTGCGAGCTCTGAAAGTTGCTGTGGCTTCTGTTGCCACCATCTAGTTCTACCAGTAGTGTTTCATTCATGTGGGCACTGGGCCAGCCTCTTCCCCGTGTCACAGATCACTCTTTCTGAACTGGAAAAGTTCAGAAAAGTTTGGGCTGGAAGAATGTCTCACTCTGACCTTTTCTTGGCTCTGTCACTCAGAATTTGATTTGAAGAATTATTTTATCCCATGAAAAAATTTTTTAATATAATATTTTATTCCCCCATTACATATTAAAACAATTTTTAAACATTTTAAAAAAGCTTTGAGTTTCAAATTCTTTCCTTCCCTTCCCTCCCCTCCCAGTGATGAAAAGCAATCTGGAGGAGAATGTTGGGAGGGCTCAGCTGAGAACTTTTTCTACTCTGTCATCTTAGCTGCAGAAGTCATGCCTTGACTTTTCTGTCTCATTGGTTCTCAAAATGAGGTGGCTGAATGAGATGAGCTCTAAGGTCTCTTTAAGCTATAACTTGTATGTCTATCTATGTTATTAGTGTGGGTACTCACTCCACCAGTGTAGATCACAAGTCACCTAGGGAGTTCATGGAGTTTCTAAAAATGCCTTACTTAAGGATAAAGCCGTGGCTTTCTGAGCTGGGATGTTCAGGCTCAGTATGACTTTTAGCCTCTGGATTTAGCTCATTTACTCTTCTGTCATCCCAAGTCTGTTCTTTTAGGATTAGAAATAATGGATTTATCTCTTGCTCCCAAACCCTCCACCCACCATTCTTGGAGGGTGTTCTAGAATCAGATAGGACTGGTAAGGTCGTTGGTTGCCATTCTCATTTGGTGCTGGGGAAGGGGCTTCCAATTCCAGCTCTGCTGCTTACTACTTCTGTGACCAAGAGTAAGTCACTTAAACTCTCGTTGCCTCAGTTTCCTCATCTATAAAATGAGAGGATTGGACTAAAGAATCCTATGATCCTCATTTCAGTATTTCTCCCATCCTCCCCACCCCCCCCCACACTCCATCCCCTCTTTCAGTCTGTTGGGTTGTGGAATCATAGGATTTAGAGTTGGAATGGATTGTAGAAAGGAACACTATTTTTGAAGTCAGAAGACCTGGTTTCTAACCCTGGGTCTGCCACTGTATGGATGTGGGCAAGTCATTTTAGGTTTCCACTCTGAAGTAGAAAATAGAACTAGACAATTTCTAAGGTACCTTCCACATCCAAATTAAGAATTTAGGAAGATCACCTACTTCATGGGCTCTTAACCTGGAGGTCTGTGAACTTGTTTTTTAAAAAATATTTTAATGTAACCCAGGCTTCACTGGGCATGCCCAGTTCTACTAAGGGAGATGCCTTTGAGGGGGCTTTTTGAGCATGCCCTGTTTGCCTAATATGGAGTCTGCTTTATCCCTTACCATGTGGGTGGGAATTTCTTTGATTGACTGCCTGTATCTTTAAAACTGCTTAGACTAATCACTGAATCTCTTTTTAGCTGTGATCTTCTCATCACAGGGTGAAGATCCCAGTTCATCTACAGCAAGGATGTCATGAGCTGAGCCAATGAGGGGGGGAAGGATTTTCCTTCCCTCTCACCTTCTTTTACCCCATTTCTGTGAAATGGAGCGGAGGTTTTTGTTTCTGTTCTGTGTTGTTTATCCTCAGTTTTAGATGCTGGAGATAGTCCATACCGATTCCAGAGTTTGAGCTTTGGGGAGACAAGGTTACAGGCAGGATGATATAGCCAGCCAGCCTGGTATAGAAGCCCTGAGGAGCTGTGGGACTCAGGCCACGTCACTTGACCCTAAGGAGGGTTTTGGATTATGCTTTATAAGGATTGAGCTAAACCTCGAACCTAATAGTTTGATATAATTTCTTTGCCATCCTATATACATTTTTTATGCATTTAAAAACATTATCCTGAGAAGGAATCCATAGGCAGTCACCAGATAACCAAAGGGGTTCATGACACCACAAAAAAATTAGCAACCATGATCTAGTCCCACCTCTCTCAATTTACAGATGAAGAAACTGAGGCCCAGAGAATGGACACAACCAGCACCCCTATACATCGGCCAGGCTTTCTCTGAATACCGGTGCCAACCCCCATTACACGAAGATGAATGCTAGAAGGAAGCAAATTGTGAAGCCCCTTAATGGAGTTACAAGCTTCGCCATAATATATCTTATTACTGTTAAATGGCTGTTAAGCCACTGGAGTTATAGAACATATAATTTAACGTAGAATATAATTTAATGAAAGCCCCCATCTCTTCTCGGCAGCATGTTAAACGCTTCCTGCTTGGGTATGAGTTGCTTTGCACATTAAAGTAATTGAAAAAGACCTATAAGAACTGAAGGAAAGTTTACTCTTTCTCTTTATAGTGAAAACAAATGGTTTTTTTTCTACAGAATCTGCCAAGCCCGGGGTTTTAATGATTTAACAGATGGAGACGGCACATGTGAACCTGGGAGATGCAGCTGTCTGATTTTTCCAGTCTGAGGGTTTTTTTTTAACTGCGCTAATGGTGCAGACGACAGTAAAGTATCACCTCCTCCGGTGAATCTGAGCCCCTAGCCCATGATGGCTTTGAAGAAAAAAAGAGGAGGGGGGAAAGCAAGAGACTGGATTGAAGAAAAAGGCTGAGAAATGACCATTCGAAAAGTTTAATTGTTGTCTGTCTTTGATGCATAAGAATTGTAAACCCCTTTCTTCCAAGATCATCTCTCTTGCCTGGGAGAGAGTGATGGGGAGGGGTGGAGGTGGGGACAGGTGCTTTTGCAGCCAGTTTTATCATCCAGTTTTCCTGATCTCTGCTGCTTGTTTGCTCAATATAATGAACAAAACTTAAGTTGGGAGACCAGTAAGAACAAAGGGTTGGAGCTTTGCTCTTTTGCCTTCATTTGTGGAAATATCGAGTGACTGAGGGTTTTTATTGGTTTGGTTGGATGTGAAGTTGTTCCCCTTCTTCCACCTCCCCAGACTAATTGTTTTTTTTTTGGTTTAAATTGGAGATGCCCAGAATTAGTCAGTTACCTAGAAATGGCTCCCAGCTTCTAAGGATGCCCTATGAGGAATTTAGCCAAAATGGAAACACAAGAATTTGAAACATTTTGGTACTTAGATTTATGAGTAATAATGACATTCAAAGTGTGAATGCATGGAATGGTTTTCATCTCCTAGGTAGGAGGGTCCATGAGATGGAATCTGACTGGGAGTACTGTTCATTAATTTTTCGATTGTTTCTGACTCTTTGTGACAGAATTCAGGGTTTTCTTGGAAAAGATACTAGAGTGGTTTGCCATGTCCTTCTCTAGATCATTTTTGCAGATGAGGAAGCTGAAGCAAGCAGGATGATATGACTTACCTAGGATCACACAGGTAGTAATTGTCTCAGGCTAGATTTGAACTCAAGATGAGTCGTCCTGATTCGAGGCCCAGTGCTCTGCCCACCGTGCCACCTTGCTGCCCTTTCGTTCTTCATTCATCCTATAATTCCTTCTTTTATTCATTCAAAGTCTAAAGGCATTAGAATTGGAGTTGAGAGATATAGATTTGAATCTTGGCTCTGACATCTCTTAGCCATGTGTCTGCAGTAGGTACATTCATCCCTCTGAGCCTCCTTTTCTTCATTAAGATGGATATTATAATACTCCCACAACACATCTCACAGGATTGTTGGGAGGAGCATATTTGGCAAAACTTAAAGGGTCAGGGTGGCATAAAAGGCACGGCAACTGGAGTCAGTAAGACATGGGTTTGAATTCAGCCCTATGAGCAGAGGCAAGTCATGTAACCAGTTTTAGCCTCGGTTTCTTGATCTGTGAAATCAGGCCTTTGTCTAAATTCCCTCCACTGATGTAGGTCACCAACTCATCTGTAATTTACACTTTAGTCAATTGCTTGGGACACTGAGAGGTTAAGGGACTCGTCTCCAGTCTCATAAGCAGGATGTGTCAAAGTCAGAGTTTCGACTCAGGCTATGCAGAGTTCAAAGCCAACTCTACTATGCAGGAGACAAAGTGGATAGAGTGCAAATCCTCCCTCGGACACTTACCAGCTCCGCAACCCTGCACAAAGTTACTTAACCCTTTTGTCATCTGTAAAATGAGGTTAATAATGGCATCTACCGCCCTGGGTTGTTATGAGGATCAAATAAGATAACATATATAGAGTGCTTTGCAAGCCTTAGAGCGATATATAAAGCTAGTAGTTTTACACCATGTTTCTACTCACTCTATATTATTGTTTAGTTGCGTCCATTTCACAAATGAGGAAACTGAGGCAAGCAGGGTTAAGCGACTTGCCCAGGATCACTTAGCTAGTAAGTTTCTGAAGCCAGATTTGAACTCAGGAAGGTGAGTGTTTCTGATTCCCAGCCCAGTGTTCTATCCACTTCATCATCTGGCTGTTGATTCATTCCATGACTGCTGTTATCCTCAATAGTTTAGTACCTGCCATTTCAGAGCACTGAGCTTGAAGGAGATTCAGGAGGAAGCACAGAGAAGCAGGACAATTTTGAAAGTCATGTGTAGAGTATTATGCACTTAAAAGAAAAGCAAGTGGTGTGAAATGGAGCTTCATGGTTTCATAGAGAATATTCATTTTGTGTTGCGCTGTGTACATAGAAATGCTCTTTTTTAGGTGTATAAGTTAAAAAAATGATGCTCTACATAAAAGATTAAAATCCTCATTTATCTTTGGATGGAAACCAGTAATTCTGTTGCTGTTAAAGAATTAGGGTAAAGGTTGTGATAAATGCTGGGGGTGGGCTGTGGGGGAGGGGAGAGCCAGACAAGCAGTCTTCCTTCTTACAGAGTATATAGTCTTGCAGAGCCCTGTTCCTGGCTCCATCTCAGATTTTCTCGATGACTTAGATAATCTAATAACTGGACCCACCCCACCCAGCCGCCAAGCCTCAATTTCCATCTCTGCCCAAGAGCGAATTAAATTTCTCAGAACTCCTTTAAGGCAGTCTTCAAAATTTGGAACTCAAAATGTTGTGAAAGTGAATGTTTGAAAAATAAAAATAAATAAATAAAATTTTAAAAGACAGTCTTCAGATAATTAATTAGATAATCTGTGCGGTTTATGGCTTCTTAAATCAAATATATATCACATATAAATATATTTATAGATGCCGTGTATTTATAGTTAAATATTAATGACTAAATATTATAAACATGTAAGTATAGAATACTTGTCATATATTAAATATTAATAAATAAATGTCATATATGAATATATTCATATGTATAGACATACTTGCCATGTGTTTATAATTAAATATTAATGATTAAATATTTTATAGAGTATATATACATACTTGCCATTTATAATTAAATTTAAATATAAATACTTAAATATAATATATAAACATATGTATATAAGTATACTTGCCATATATTTATAATTTTATTAAATGTTAATGCTTAAATATATTATATGATATATTATAATATAGATATGTAATATATGTTGTCCATGTATATAGACACATCATGCATTTATAATTAAATTAAATATCAATAAGGACATACTTGCCATGTATTCATAATTACATTAAATATTAATAATTACATATCACATACTTGCCATGTATTGATAATTAAATTGGCTTTGCTTTTTATGTTACGATTATTACAAAAGTGTTTTTCCTCCCTCTTGCTGCTTCAGTTGTAATGTTTAAAAGGTGGAGAGGGTTTAGCCAGGGGACAAGAGTAAGTAAATTTTTCTTTCTGCTGAGTTCAGTCTTAGCCTAGTCAAGGAATAGAAGTCGATATGCACAATTAGCATTAAGAGCCGTTAACATGTCGGGTTAGTAGCCAGACTTGCTTCCCAAAGGGTCTTTTATCACTTTGCACAGGGCTTCACTCCAGAAATAACTCTATCTACTCCACTCAAAAATGCCACTTCTTCCAAATAAATATTTGCAATAGTTGGAGAGAGCTTCGCCTCTCATCAATTCTGGACAGACGAGGTCAATGAATAGCCAGTGGCTGTGTTTGGAATCATTCCCAGCATACCTCCAGCATTGGAATCGCACTGATCAAACCCTCTCGTTCTTTGCAAAGCATGCTTTGGATTCCAACTTAATTGACCTTCGAAGGATACCACTGGTTCTTTGTTTCGAGATGTGAAGCACTAACGTGTGGAGTAGTAAGGCAAATCCTTGGGGGCTGGGAAAGCACCTACTTTAATTCCGTTTTGGTTTAGGGCAGAGGTGTCAAACTCAAATAGAAATGAGGGCCACTGAAGCATACATGAGGATCCTTGCGGGCGCATGTTGACTTAGAAAACCACATTTTCACAGTATCTATGTCTTATTGTATTTTTAAATTTTGTTAAATATTTCCCAATTATGCCTTAATTTGGTTCGGCAGCACTAGGGAATTTGGCCAGGCACATGCTGCTCACAAGCTTCGTGTTTGCCACCTCTTATTTAGAGGAAGGGAGAAAAACAGCTGCAGTTCAGGTCTGGTAAATGTTTTTGAAACTGCCCCCCCGCCCAAGTGATTTGTTTCAGTCAAACCCAAACCACGCTTGCTACAGCATTTTTCACCTTGCGTGCGTCTCTGAGGATAGAGATCTTCGGTATTCCTCAATCACTGGGAATCACCGCTCTAGGGATGGAAGGGACCCCAGGAGCCTTCTAGTTTGGCCTTTCCCCGCTCTCTTTTACGGATGAGAAAACTGACACCCAGGCCACACAGGGAGTAGGTGTCAGAGGCAGGATGGGAACCATGCTTTTCCATTGTATCAGGCAGTTTTGAACCACACGCACTCCGGTGCTATTTTGCACCAAAGCGTAGGGTCTTTCACCTCTCCCCTTGCCCTGGCACGTCAGAAGTCCTATTCCGCAGCCCAATCTGATCCTCCAAAGGTCAGAGTCCGGAGTTAGGATACTGCCTGTTAAACCCTAGGGGCAGTGTGTCTCAGTGGAAGGAGCACGGGATGTCGTGCCACGGGGTGGGTTTCCAATTCTCCCCCTGCTACTTACTACTTCTGTGACTATGAGTAAGTCACTTAAACTTTCGCTGTCTCAGTTCCCTCCTCAGTAAAATGAGAGAGGGCTTGACCAAAGAATCCTACGATTCTGCAGCAGTTGGCTTTTCTTCAGTTGTCTGACTCTTCCTGATCCCATTTGAGGTTTTCTTGGCAGATACACTGGGGCAGTTTGACATTTCCTTCTCCAGCTCATTTTACAGATGGGGAAACTGAGGCAAACAGGTAAAGTGACTTGTCAGGGGTTGCACAGCTAGTAAGTGTCTGAGGCTGGATTTGAACTCATGAAGATAAGTTTTCCTGATTCCAAGTCCAGGGATCTATCCATTGCACCACCTAACTGCCAATCAATATGGCAGAGGGTGAAAAAAACCAGAAAGAGAATAGACTGTGGGGAAAAAAAGAGAAATGTGTGTGTTTGTGTTAGTGTGTGTGTGTGTGTGTGTGTGTGCGCGCGCGTGTGTGCATTTTTGTGTGTTCCATAATCGCCCTACTTTATCTATAAAGGATGTTAATTCAACCCATTTGTTAAAACGCTGGTGGTCCCAGCAGGTCAGTATTACTGTTTAGAGACTCAAGAGATGATCATTCAGATCAGGAAGTCTGACATTCCAGGGAAATGAAACAATTTGGTTGGGTGCCATGATATTGATCTGTTCAGTAGGGATTGGAGGTGGGTAGGAAATGGAGATATATGGCAGGTAATATCATATCATTAATGAGTCTGTCTATAGGAGAATATCAAAGGGCTTTCTTTTGCAACGATGAAAGTGGTTCATTGGTTTTGAAAGCCAGTGGTATGATTGTTTAAAAATGTGTGTGGGGGAAAAAGAGCCATAGCACAAACCAAAAGAAACCTCACAACTGCTTTGAAATCTTACAGAACCCTGGGGAGGTTTTAGTACTTTTCCTTTCTTGGAATTTTTTAAACTTAAATCCTAGACCTAGGGTTATATGCTGTTTTTGCTTACTAGAGATTTCTCCTACCCCCTTGAACTCAAACACCTTTGGCCAACCCTAAAAAAATTCCTTTGGTCTCCCCTGTTTGATGTTTTTGTGTTAACTCCCAGGAGACACTGTGTGCAAGAGGTTTAAGTAAATAATTGGACTGTACACGGAATGTAGGTGGCACTTGTTAAGATGATGCCCCACCCTTACCTTTACTTTGTTCATTTGGATTCCATAGGTATTAACCTGGTGAAGTACCATGAGTAGGGCTTTTATTTGGGAATGAGTTTGGGGGGAATGAGTTAGAGGGTAGCACAGTGGGTTTAGGGAATAGCCCAAGAAGAGTATTTTAGGATTTTCCGGAGTCATCTGGTTCAACCCTCTCATTTTATAACTGAGGAAAGTGAGAGAGACCTCCTAGAGAGGAAGGCCACTTGTTCAAGGTCATACACATAAGAGGAGGCAAAGCTGGGATTCTTGCCTCCAAATTTAGTGCTATTTATTGTCTGCAGTCTATATTGCTTGTGTCAGGAGCCTCTTATTCCTTCTGTGTCTTGTCCCCACAGACTCCTCCCTTTTTATTTGGAAACTTCACCTGCAGCAGATGTTGTAAGCACCATTTATTTGCAAGAGCACTATAGTCGGTGCTGGAGGAGATACAAAGATGGATGATAATGATTCATGCTTATTTAGTGTTTCGAGGTTTGCAAGGGCCTTTCCTAAAACAACCAAGTGAGGCAGGTAACTAGTGTTATTATTCCCAATTTACAGATGGGGAGACAAGCTATGAATGAGACCCGTGCCCAAGGACCCACAGCTGGTGTTTGAAGCAGAGGTGAGTCCAGGTTCCTGATTTTAAGGCCGGTGCTCTCTTTCTTTTACTAGAATGCACGTGGAACTCATGTGAATCACACAGCTCAAAACTTAACTGAGCCAGAAATCAAATTCCAGTCTTTTGTCTTGAAGCCCATGGTTTTTCATACCTTACTATACTTCCTTGTATTATTAGGTCTCCTTTCATGTAACTGATGGGTGTTGATGGAGAATAAACTCTGTAGCCTGAAAAGGTTTTTTTTTAGAAAGAATGTTCATTTGGCAGATGAGAGCCAGAAAAAGGTGTGCCTTCCCCTCTTGAATCTCTGTTAAATCTTACATTCTATAGAGTTCAAACAAGGGTATCAGCACATGGACTGCTGCTTCATGTAGGCAGTTTGCTTGAGATGTATATCAGCAGGCAAGTATAAACATACAATAAAATTTTGTCAAAGCCAAAATACAAGCCATTGGGGAACCAAAAACACAAGCTTTTTGAGTGGACCTAAAATAAGACTTGGGTAGAGGTCCAAGCATTCCTTTCAGCCAGCTTCTCTGGAGGGTCTCTGAAATCAATATGACCTGTGGTAAGCTTTGGATTAGACAATTTCTAGCCATATAAAGCTATGTCCAAACAATATTAATAAATAATAATTTTTTTTCTACACAGAGGGCAGGAAGTCTCTTTCATCTTTATATTTTCCATGGTATTCAGCACAGTTCATCTTGCATTATGGGGAGCTGTTAATAATATTTACTCATGGTTCTTTAGCACTTATTATTTACATTTAAAATTTTTTTGAACTTAATCAACAATTAAATTAGCATTTCCATGTACAAAGTAGGACAGAGGAGGAGGAAGATTGTGTATGAAAATGTAAATCTCTCCTAAGTAGATCTTGCTTTTTCTTTAAGGAATATAATCACTTCAACTCATCACTTTCCAAGCTGTCCTGCTTGTCTGTGTCTCCTTCTGGTTGTCCTGTTTTCTTCTAGCACTTTAACATTTACGAAAGATTTTCCTTGTACCAACATTATAAAATAGGTAATTATTCCTAGTTTACAAGTGAGACAACTGAGACTCTGAGACATGAATCGGCTTGCTCATCGACACAGCTAGCAAGTTCCAGAGCTTAGATGAGGCACAGTCACCTCCTTGTGGAGTTCATCATGTGGTGGGAACATGAGGCAATGCACAAATAATGCAAAATGGGACATGAGAAGGATATATAATAGGTACAAACCAAGTGTGTGATGAAGCCTGAGAAGAGAACGATCATTGTTAACTGGGAGCATCAGAAAAGGCTTTGTAGAAGAGGTGATGTTTGTGCTGGATTTGAAAGGAGGAGTAGAATTTCAGGAAGTGGAGATGGAAAAGTGCAGGGAAAGGAGGGCATTCCAGGCACTGAGTACAGCTCCAGCAAAAGCATAGGGGCATATATTTGCAGCATAGAATCCAAATTAGCTGGAGCATCACAGGTGTGAAGGTGAATGATGGAAATAAAGCTGGAAAGGTAGGGGGCTGCCAGGATGTGAAGAACCTTGAGTGTCATGCTAAGGAGTTTGATCCTTGTTTGGTATACAATAGGGAGTCACTGAAGAGTTTTGAGTGAGGGAATAACATAATCAAAGAGCATGCAGCAGGAAGATTAGTTTGACAGTTGGTATGTAGGATGGATTGGAGCAGGGAGAGAGTGGAAGCAGAAAGACCAATTAAAAGACTATTTCCCATGGTGAATATTAATGAAGGAAAAATGCAAGATGTTGCTTTCATCATGCTTTCATAGTCAATAGTCAATAAGTAATTTATTAAGCACTGACTGTGTGCATGCCATATACCTACTATGTGCCTAAGTACGTACCTACGTGCACAATGTTCGTACTATGCCAAGCACCAAGAGTGCAAACAGAGGCAAAACAAAGTCCCTGACCTCCAGGAAGTCCCAATATAATGGACAGTAAGTGTGATGATAAATGTGAACCAAATGCTTTGTGAGGCCTGTGTGGGGAAAACTTATTACTTGATCTGGGAAGACTTCATGGTGGTGGTGGCATTTGTCCCAGACTTGCATATAATCATAGCAATGATAGCTAGCATTCCTAGACATCTTTAAGATCTGCAAATCACATTGATCCTCCTAACAACCCTGTTAAGTAAGTATTATTATAATTGTCCCCATTTTACAGATGAGGAAACTGAAACAGAGATTGAGTAACTTGTTCAGGTTCACACAGCGAGCAAATGTCCAAGGTCAGATTTGAACTCAGGTCTCCCTGACTTGAGACCCAGCGCTCTACCAATGCGCCACCTAGCTACTTCTGGATGGGGTAGAAAGAATCAGGCCCGGAAATATGGGGGAAGCATATTAACAAATGTGTTTACAATTCTGATCTATTCCTTCCCATCAGTCCCTTTTTCAGTGCTGAAAGATGCCTTCTCTATTGAGATATCTCAAGTGACCTCATTTCTATTGATGGCCTCCCAGTTGTAGCTATTGTTCAGTCCTCTTGGAGGCTGTGGAAGGAGAGATTAATTTGTAAGTTTAGCCATCAATTATCTTGATGCTAAATTTTCTTAAATCTCTCTTTTATCCCCTACTGGTTGACCTCAGCATCTCGGTGGATATTATCTTTTGATTCCTCATGGAATCATAGATTTCTGAGCTAGAGAAGACCTTAAGGATTACCTCCTGGTCCATCCGATACCCCCATTTTCCAAGTACAACATCTGAGACCCAGAGAGGAGAAATGAGGTGCCTAAGGTGTTCTAGCTAACTGGTGGCTGATCTAGGAGGAGAATGAATGCAGACCTCCAGACTCCCAGTTTGGCGTTCTTTCCACTCCATGACAAGGGTGCAGGGACAGAGGTGGCACCAGGAAAGCAGGTATTTGCTAGTTGTTGGGTTTCTCTCCCTTTGTGATATTTGTTCATTTCTTGTCCAGTCCCAGAAGCAGTTACCACAGTCCTGAGTTACATACATTTAGTGCATTTCCTTCTTTGGATCACTCTTTGTAGCTTCTTCTTTGAACTCCCTCTGTTCGGGGTGTCTCATTACTAAGAAATTGCAAAGCCAATGAAAAAAGGATTCCAGGAGAGATCATCTTGCCCTAGAAAGGGGCTGTTCTTGCCTGCCCTGCCCTGTAGGACACAGGATCTAGATTAGGGAAGCTCAAAATTGCGCTCTCCATCTTTGCTCCCAGATCAAATCCCAAATCGACAATTCTCTGACGATTCCCCATCATTTGGGGCTTCCTACTGGCCTTGCTGCACGTCCTACCTTTGATCATGTCACCGGAAGATCAGTATTTGGATTTATTTTTCCCAGATGCATTAGCCTACATTTTTAACAAATTGAATATCATTTTGTTATTTTCTGCCCATGTTCCTAACCTCTCTGGGGCCTTTTATATTATTCCTCTGTCCTCACTGCTGTCTGAAATATCTCCCAATTTAGTATCATCTGTGAATTTAATTAACGTGCTGTTTTTTAAAAGATGAGCTCAAGTGTTATTAAAAAATATCCCTCTGTGGCCACCTAATAAAGATATGTTTGTACGATAGAGAAGAATAACTACCCTATTTCAAGTGGGGCTCTGACTTGTTAATTTATGATACTTTTAACTCTCTGTTTCTTCCATCTTATGGCTTTGCTGCATTATCTCAAGTTGCAATTACCAAGGAAGAGGAAAAGTTTCATTAACTGTGGGTGCAGATAAGAATTTTATCTATGGTTTTTAACTGGGAGCACAACGGTGACTGGTACAACTTCCTAATTTATACATTAGAAAAAGTACCAAATCCTCATCCTTTGACTTCCACCTCCTTGAAACAAAGTGATGGGTGGAAAGAGATGGACTGAAACAGGATTCTAATCAGCCTAGGCTAGTGGAAAAAGAAAAAGTAATTGTTTTTTCTTTCTTTCTGGTTTTTTATAACAAAATCATATTGTAATAAAGTTAAATTCGTTGGGTTTTTCCTACTGAAGTCAGTCACCAGAACAAGCAGTAATGAATTCTGAGTTTAGATACTTTATTGTCTATGGGGATCCCTAGCCAGAAGTCTTACTTTCATGCTCATTCTGCCCTTGGAAACTTGTTACACGAAAGATTCTGTGGTGCCTCCAATAATTGTAGAATTGGAATGAGGGGTGGAATGTTGATACTGTAGAGTGTACACTTCCTGAAAGCAGAGATTTTTTTTTTGTCTTTTTATTCAATAGTAAGAAATAGTATAGTGAATGACATAGAGGTACTTAATAATTGTTTCATTGTTTGTGTTTAGAACAGAATTTCTGGTGGACCTTGAATGCTAGAAGATCATTGGGAATCCCATTTAAAGTCTGGCTGAATGGAGCACCAAGAAAATCTGTGAGGAGCCAAGGGCTTCCTAGGTCAGAGACCAATACTCTGTCTACTCTCTGAAGCCTCTGAACACTCTGAAGCCTCTTATGGGATGATGGGTAAGGTGACTTTTTTCTTTTAAAAATTATTTTTAATATTAATATGTTTATCTTTAGAAAAATAATCTGTCTCTGCAACTATTCTTAGCACAGTGCTTGGTATACAGGAGATGCTTAGTAAATGTTTATTGGTTGATTTATTGGACTACTAGCTCACCATGAGCAAACAAAAAAAAATTTGAAAAATTAATTCCTCATTCTAGCAAAACAAATTTCCACTTTGGCCAAGTCTGAAAATTTATGTTTCTTTCTGCATTGCAAATTCTCCATCTCTGTGTTAGGAGACAAGTGGTATGTTTCAGCTTCATTCTTTTGGTTTCCTGGCTTATCATTATAGTGATCAGGGAGTTAAAGTCTTTCAAAGTTGTTTTTCTCTATAATGCTATTGTATAAGCTGTTCTCCTAGCTTTTCTCACTCGCTTGCTCATAGAGCTCTTCCAAATTTCCTTTGAAATTGTCCATTTCATCCTTTCTTATGGCACAATAATGTTCCATTTAATTTATTATGCCACAATTTGCTTAGCCATTCCCCAGTAGGAAGATGTACCCTTAGTTTCCAGTTTTTGTCTACCATGAAAAGAGCTGCAATAAATATTTTTGTACATATAAATCCTTTTACTCTTTCTTTGATTTCTTTGGCTTATAGACCTAGTAGTGTGGATAGAGCACTGAACCTGGAGTCAGGAAGGCTTGAGTTAAAATCCTGACCTCAGACACTTACTAGCCGTGTGACCTTGGGCAAGTCACTTAATCTCAGTTTCCCTCACTTTCCTCATCTGTAAAATGGTAATAATGAAAGCACCTACCTCCTAGAGTTGTTGTGAGGATGGAATGAGATGATAACTGTAAAATGTTTGGTACGATGCCCAGCACATAGTAAGTGATATGCAAATGCTAGCTATTATTGTTATTGGGTATATTATTGGCATGTTGGTATTAGCATACTGAATATTAGTATTAGGTATTAGTATATTGGTATATTATTGGTATATTGGTATTAGCATACTGTGTATTAGTAGTAGGTATTAGTATATTGTTATATTATTGGCATATTGGTATTAACATACTGTATATTAGTATTAGTATATTGGTATATTATTATTATATTGGTATTAGTATATTGTATATTAGTAGTAGGTATTAGTATATTGGTATATTATTGGTATATTGGTATTAGCATACTGTATATTAGTAGTAGGCATTAGTATATTGGTATATTATTGGTATACTGGTATTAACATACTGTATATTAGTATTAGTATATTGGTATATTATTGTTATATTGGTATTAGTATATTGTATATTAGTAGTAGGTATTAGTATATTGGTATATTATTATTATATTGGTATTAGCATACTGAATATTAGTAGTAGGTATTAGTATATTGGTATATTATTGGTATATTGGTATTAGTATATTGTATATTAATATTAGGTATTACTATATTGGTATATTATTGGTATACTGGTATTAACATACTGTATATTAGTATTAGTATATTGGTATATTATTGTTATATTGGTATTAGTATATTGTATATTAGTAGTAGGTATTAGTATATTGGTATATTATTGGTATATTGGTATTAGCATACTGTATATTAGCAGTAGGTATTAGTATATTGGTATATTATTGGTATATTGGTATTAACATACTGTATATTAGTATTAGTATATTGGTATATTATTGGTATATTGGTATCAACATACTATATATTAGTATTAGGTATTAGAATATTGGTATATTATTGGTATTAGTAACTTTCGGAGCATAATTCCAATTGGACAAGCTCCTAATGCACTTACCTTTCTAACTTCCATTACACACTTAATATTTGAGTTAAGATAGATTACTAATGGTTCCTCAGTCTTGTCCAGACTCTATACATTCACATAGGCTATCCTCCATCCCTGAAATGTAGGCCTTCTTCCAACACTGCCACTATCCTGGGGCAGGCCTTCATCACCTCAGGCTTGAACTAACCTACTGGTGAGTCTGTCTACCTGAAGCTTCTCCCCACTCAGGTTTGCCCTCCACTTAGCTGTCAAAACCATCTCCCTAAAGCTCAGCTATGACCATATAACCCCACCACCCCATTCAATAAATTCCAGGGTTCTCTATCACCTAGGGGATCAAATTTTAAATCATCTGTTTATTGCTCAAAGTCCATTATAATCTGCCTCCCTTCCTTACCCCACCTCCCCAACCTTTCCACTTTTCTTGTACCTTACACATCACCTCTTCACCTACTCTGCAATCCAGTTATACTAGTCTTCATCAAGACACTCCATCTCCTACCTTCAGGCTGTTTCATGGGCTGTCCCTCATTCCTGGAATGTTCTTCCTCCTTATCTCCATCTCCTAGTCTCCTTGGATTCCTTTGAGTGCCAGCAAAAATCCCACTTGTGGGAAGCCTTTCCTGATCCCTCTAAATTCTAGTGCCTTTCCTCTGTTTATTATTTCCAGTTCATCCTGTTCACAGGTTATTTGTACATAGTTATTTGTTTGCTATCTTCTCCATTAGACTGTGAGCTCCTTGAGAGCAGGGACTGTCTTTGTTACCTTTATTTGTATCCCTGGCACATAGTAGGTACTTAATAAATGCGTATTGACTGACTGGCTGATGACTATGTCCTTAAATCTTCCTCTACCATAAAGAATCAGCTCAGGGAGCCCTTCCTCTATGAAGTTTTTTCTCTCCTCACTCCCCCCTCCCCACCATTTGAAGACATTTCTTCCCCTCTCAGATTTTTGTATTTTCCTTCATGGTTATGTCCTAACACAGTGCTCTGTACATGATAGCCACTTAATAAATGAACAGATTCAGAGAAGAGGATACCATGGCTGTGTAGCCCTGTCCCCAAACACATGATAGCTCTTCAAGTACTTGAGGTTTTTATGCAATCTGTTACCAGCTTCAGTTTGAGTACACAGTGCTATCCCCATATCAGACACTAGGATGATATGCTCTGCTAAATGTACACGTGTGCCCTGCTATCTGGAAAACTTAAGTAACATCTTAAAACAAGTTGGTCATAAGTGAAAGATAAACGAGGTAGTGATCCCAGGTTTAGGATACTGTGACCCCACTTGTGAAGACATAGTAAGTGAAACGGTCCCTAGAATGTGCTACTTTGTCCAATAGGAAAATTGTCTTTTGTGTCCTTTGAGTGGGCAGCTAGGTGGCCCAGTAGATCGAGTACTGGGCCTGGAGTCAAGAAGACTCATCCTCCTGAGTTCAGATCTGGCCCCCAACACTTACTAGCTGTGTGACCCTGGGCAAGTTGCTTCACCCTATTTGCCTCAGTTTCTTCATCTGTAAAATGAGCTGGAGAAGGAAATGTCAAACCACTCCAGTGTCTCTGCCAAGAAAACCCCAATCACGAAGTGTCAGACATGACTGAAGACGATTGAAACAACAAGAAGTCCTTTGAGCATTACCTATACTTCATGGTTAATTATTCCAAATTTGAGGTAATGGAAACCAACTGTGATCATTCTCTCTATTTCTATCCCCTCCCCCAATTCAATTAAAAAAAACATTCATTAGGTGGCTAGCAGGTTGAAAAGAATATGCTGAAATGTAATTATACCATGTCAATAGCATTGCCCTGACCCACCAGTGTAGGAGTGCTGTGAAAGATGGAAATGATTTTATTTGAGCATGGCCTATTCCTGATGAAGCCATGCTGGCTTTTAGCGATTACTGCTTACCCAGGTGCTCACCGGCCATCCCAATGTGTTCTAGAACGTGGTTGGCTCTAGAAGTCTAGCTCCCTTATCTGTAGTCCGCAGTCTCCTCTCTCTTGAAACTTGGGAAATCTGTCCTCTAAGGTCTAGAGCTCTTCTCTGGTTCTTTGAAATCTCCTCTGCCAATTATTTTAGCACTCTCAGATGAAGAAAGGAAGGAAACAAGCATTTATTAAGTGCCTATTATAAGCCAGGCACTGTTAAACACTTTACAAATATCTCCTTCGATCCCTACAGCAACCCCAAGACGTAGGTGCTGTAATTATCCCCATTTTACAGTTGAAGGAACTGAGGCAGACAATGGCTTGCTCACGGTTATGCAGCTAGTAAGTATCTGAGGCTAAACTTGAACTCAGGTCTTCCTGACTCCAGGCCCAGCACTCTTATCTACTCTGCCATTAGCTGCCTCAGATGCAGTTCCTCCATGGTTGGTGACCTGAACTCATTGGGGGCAGGTAGATATTGCCTGAACATCTTCTCACCTTTCTTGGATTTTTCTCCCTGTTACTCCTTTTAAAAAAATCCTTCTTGGTCCAAATAGAACCAAAGCATTTAATAATTCAGCCTTCTTACTATGATTCTTTATCATTATCCCATCTACACCAAGCAATAACCCAGTCCCTTCATTGACCCTTCTCTTCTCTCTGACTTTGCTTTAAGAAATCCTTCTTGCTGTCCTTGGTGTATATTGCCAGCTTTAGTTCATTCTAGGCTTTAATACACCTGAGACAATTCTTACAACACCATATAATGTGTCTGTATTCACCTTTGGTTCCTTACTCCTTGCTTCTATCTTCTATGAATATCTTTTAAAAATCTGAATATGCTAATGAGTTCTCTGTGCATCCAAATTAGTCTCTTCAGACCAGGAGTTCCTAACCTGGGGTCCACATACCATCCATTGATAGATTTCAAGAGGTTCACGAATGTAGATGGGAAAAATTATGTCTTTATTTCAATACAATTGGTTTCCTTTGTAATCCTAAGTATTTTATTTTATGCATTGAAGACATTCTGAGAACGGGTCCATGGGCTTCACCAAATGGTCACAGGGATTCATGATACAGATAAGGTAAAAAGCACCTTCCATAGACTACCCTTTTTCCCCCCATTAAGATAATTACATGTGTCTTTAGAATTTCATTCTGGAGAATTTTTCATCCCTCCTGGGATGGCTTCCCTTGTAAAATATGAGGCCATTAAAGCCCATCAATCATTCTTTTGACTCCTTTTAAAATATGAGGCCATCAGAGCCCATCAGTTATTCCTTTGACTCCTTTGACACCTATTCCCCCCAAACTTAGGGTACGCCTCCCCTGATTTCAAATCTAGCACTCTTACTACTAAGCCATCTGCTTATACTATCTGCCCCAGCAGTTTTGATGAAGAAAGTACGTTGTAACATGAATGTGCTTTAGAAATAGGAGTCATTGTCACCATTTTTATTCTATAGCCTTTTCTTGGGCCAGCATTCAGAGCCTTTTCTGCCTGGTAGGAGATGCTAGAGCTTGTGGTCTGCCTGCATAGCTTTGGAAATCCCAGTCTCACTCCCAGGCCTCCATGAGGTATTGGGAGGAAGATTCAAGTAGAGGAGGCAAAACAGGTCATTTGCCCAAAGGCCCAAACCCCTCAATACTGTTGGCGATTTCTATGCGCAAAGTGTTGCTGGCATTTTTGCAAGCCAGCCTCTGGGCCTGGGGAGAAATCAGCAAAGTGTCTGTAGTTTTTACAAATAACATGTTTCTCTTTGCCAGGATAGCTGCGCATATCTGGTGCCATTAGCCAAGGATTTGAAACAGCTTTGTTCCTAAATGGTGCTGGTATTTGGCTTTAGCTGGCAGAAGTGTGTCTGGGTGTGAATGGGTGAGGGGCTAGCAGAATCACAAGGAAATCGGGGTGAGAAATGAAATGAAGTGAGTCTTATGGGACTAGAACCTACATCTTTACAGCAGTTCCCTAAGCATCTTTCCACAAGATTCCCTGGTCTGTTTAAATGGTGGGTGCAAAGGCACCCTGGAGTGGAAGTCAGGAGGTCTGGGTTCTAGTCTCATCTCTTCCACTAACTGAAATGTGACCTTGGTCCTACTTCACTTCTCTGTCTCAGAGACTGTGTGGTCTATTGGGAAGAGTGCTGGATTACTGGGTTCAAATTCTGACTTTAGTACTTGCCAAATTTATGATTTTGGTCAAGTTACTTCCTCTCATTCAGCCTCAATTTTCTTCTCTGGAAAACGGCCACAATAGTATTCTCACTGTAGAATCATTGTGAGGAAAATGGTGTCTCTATCTTAAAGTACTGTATCAATGGGAAATATGATTATCTTGTCCAACCCCCTTAAAAGGCTCCAGATTTGATTTACAGAATATTGATGATTTCTGCTTAAATTGATCTAGAAAATATATAGGTGTAGTTTTGGTTTGCATTGGCTTACTGGGTGTTTTTTTTAAAGTTTGTTCAATTACGGGGAGAAAAAAACCTTAAATTTAAATGTATTTTGTTATTTTTTTAAATCAATGATTCAATAAATGTTGATACTGGGTTTGGCAAATTAATCCAGTGCCCCTCAGTCTGGAGGTCATAGATTAACATGAAAAAATGTTTAAAAGATCAGGGATCATGAACATTTTTCTGTATGATGGCTTTTAAGTTAAGAGTTATTGCTTTCTCTAAAGAAGTGTGGGAGACCTGAGGTTGAGGGGGCAAATGTCAAGGTCATTAAAAAATTTTTTTCTGGGTCATTTGAGACAGCATAGTACAATAGGCAGAGAACTGGCCTTGGAGTGAAGAATACTTGATTTTAAGTGCTGGGTTTTTTTTTGTTTAGGTTTCTTTTTATCCACGTTTATTGTGTCACCGTGGGAAATGATATGTAAATGGCTGGTCTTGGAACCAGGAAGGTCAGGGTTCAGGTCAGGAGGATACAGGAGCTAGCTCCAACCTGCTCAGGAGATCCTATTGTTAAATTTTTCATGTGAGCATTTATACTTTGGAAATCAGCAAATGCTACAAATTAGGGCTTGATTTATTATTTTGTTGATAGTCTTGGCTTAAAGAAGTGATAGAGAAAATGTTAATAATGCAGATTAAGTTTAAAAGCATGTCAGTGATTTTTCCCCCCACAGAGCCAGCTGTTAAACATTTAATAATGTATCCCTAATTTAAGACTCTTTCGTGTACCTTGTGTCCATGGGCAAGTTAGTAGTGGGTAGAGGGAAGAAAGGTGGCTCAGTGGATAGAGGACCAGGATTGGAGTCAGGAAGACTCATCTTCCTAAGTTCAAATCTGGCCTAAGACACTTACTAGCTGGGTGACCTTGGGCAAGTCACTTAACCCTGTTTGCCTCAGTTTCTCATCTGTAAAATGAGCTGGAGAAGGAAATGGCAAACCTCTCTAGGATCTTTGCCAAGATAAGCCCAAATGGGGTGATGAAGAGTCAGACCTGACTGAACAACAACTGCTACTTTTTTCTTTTTAAAAGTCCAGCATTACGATTTACCCAGTATAGTTGTTCCCCCAGATGCACAAACCTGAAGGAAAATTCCCCGGGCTAAATTTCCATTGCCCTCTAGCACATTATGTATCAAGGATTTTTTATTTCACCCTTTGCAGCCTCCAAAATAGATTTGTCATTTTAAAGCAATTAGGACACTGGGCTCAAGATTCTTGAGCCTAAATGGAATGCTTGTGTCATGCCATGCCCTGGTTAGGTATGCAACGGTACCTTTTTGGGCCTTGCTCTCCTCACTGGAAAAGGGATGTTAGCCAGCAAGAGACATTAGCTTGCTCCAACCAATCAATCAGTTTGTCCTAGGGATTTAAATACTATGGTCCTTTTCCTAGGCAAATACTGTTCCATGAAACTGCACTGCGGGGACTGAAGAGGATCTGGCCTCCCCCATTCTCACCTCCCATCTCATAGCCAAACTTCATATAGTACTTAGAATGTGCCAGCCACTGTGCCAAGTACTTTATAATCATTTTCTCATTTTATCCTCACAACAACCCTGTGAGGTGTTCTTCCCATTTTATAGACAAGGCAAACAGAGGGTCTCATGCCTAGTAAATGGCTGAGGTGAGATTTGAACCTAGGAAGATAAGTCTTTCCAACTCTAGGCATGGCACTCTATCTATTGCACCATTTGGTTGCACTCCATGGTCCTGCAGCACGTGACTTGGGAAAGACCTCTACCTGGGGGCAAGAAGGCCTGGGGTTCTGTTTATGTCTCTGTCAACTGTTGTTCGACCCTGGGCAAGTCACTCTTGATCCCTGGTGGCCTTGGTTCCCCCAATTTCTAGGCAGGCTATTGGATTCTGTGGTCTCCAAGGTCCTTCGCAGCTTCTCCTACTGTGGATCTATGCTCAAAACTCTGTAATGACTTTCAAATGAAATAAATAATTAGATCTGGAAGTTAGACAAGAAGAAATTGAATGATTTATCCATAGGCTTAGTTCTTTTGGAAAGTTTGCAAAAAGGTAATTGGATGGTGTGAGTCCTGCCTAAAAAGTAGGTTGGTACCCCACCCCTTTCCATGCTAAAGACACTGGTAGTTGTAATGTCCCTTTGATGGAATCGTAATAAAGCTGGCCCCAGCCCCAATATTCTAACTTCGTTATAGGGCCCACTGAACAGCAGGCCCACTGCACCTACCTAGCCACTCATTCCCCACCCCCCACTCAATATCCTAACTTCCTCATATATGCCTCACTACTCACCAGAACAACAGGTGTCTCCATGAACTCATATTCTCACAGAAACAGCAGGTGTATCCTTGTGATGGGATCCCAGCCATTGCCCCCCCGACCCATTCATCATATTTCCCACAGAAACAGCAGGTGTATCCTTGTGATGGGATCCCAGCCATTGCCCCCCCGACCCATTCATCATATTTCCCACAGAAACAGCAGGTGCGTCCATGCACTCAGCTACAACCACATCCATCTAGTCTCAGCCAATCAGAGAGCAGCACCACCAGGATGCCCAAGCAGGATGTGGACCCCAAAACGATAGAAGAGACTTTCCCTAAGTAGGCATCTGCATAGTAATAGTAAAGAATTGACCTAGAGTGAACTTAGGATGTAGAGAGACTTATTGTAATATCATCATCATCCGTACATACCCCCCATGGGTTTTTCTGGATGCATTGTGGGTAATCACATGTGCAGTTCCACTGTGGCTGGGACCCCTCCTCTATTACCTAATCTCTTAACAAACCCCTTCTGCTTTTTTAATATTCATAATTTCCACTATGTAATTGCATCTTTACCCTATAAAAATCCATCTTGCTTTCTCTGAAGTGACTGGTTCCTCTTGGAACTTAGCCTACTTCATGAGAGGCGTCAATCTCAATAAATGCCTATACTCGGATCAGAGGTGCTCTGACTGAATTCTTTGAGATGGTTCCACCACAACACATCATGAAACCGCAACAGTTTTTTGGCTTCCGTGGGTGGGCTGACCCTGAATCACAACACCCTCAAGGCTACTTCCCCAGCTCATTGCAGAGTTCATCCCCAGTGGGGTGAGTACAGCCATCCCTTCCACTTTGTAGGGGTTAGCGGACCCCTCTCCCAAGATCTGGAAAATCGGTGTATCCCTTTATACCAGAGAAGAAGTCTGATTTTTTTTCTTTTTCTTTTTCAGGGTATTTACAGTACCTTATTGTAAAATTTGGGTTAAGTATTTGGTCATAGGCGATATGTAGGTCAATGTTAAGTAAAAATATTGAATTTTTTAATGTATTTCCAAGTTTCTAAACTTTTTCTGTGCTGGCCTTTGAGTGTTATCTGTGGCTTCTGCAAAACTCCCCCCAAATTCCCATTTAATTTCTTACGCTGACCCTTGATATCGAAACCATGATGGGGAAATTCACAACATGGAAGGGATAACTGTATTACCTTTGGGTCCCAACTGCTCTGTGTGTCTTACTCCTAAAACTACAAATCACAGGCTATAGAGCATTTACCTTGAATAGTCAGCTGGTGGATGAAATTAGCTCAAAGTAGCATGCTGCAGCAAAAAAAGAATTCTGGGTTTGGAGTCAGGGATCTGGGTTCAAATGCGGACACTGTCACTCACTACCTGTGCAACCTTGGGCAAATTACTTCCCTTTTCTAGCCCAAGTTGTGTTATGTGCAAAACGAGGGGGCTGGACTAGGTGACCCCTAAGGTCTTTTTCAGTCTTAAATCTACGATCCTGTGAAAGCAAGGCAATTATTAAAATGGGAGGGTAAGAACTGCAGCTACAAAAACATCCCCTTCATAAACCTGAACTGCACCCTGCCACTACGCAGTGTTGGTAAGAAGAGAGGCCCTCTACATAGAGCGCACTGGTCTATACTTCCTTTCGTATATACCTAGCTGTTTGCACACTGTCTCCCCCATTAGACTACGAGCTTCTTAGGAGCAGAGACTATTTTTTTTTGCCTTTTTACATATCTTTAGTGCTTAGGCACAGTGCTTGGCACATAGTAAGTGCTTAATAAATTCTAGTTGACGATCTTTATTGCTAAAGCCTTTTGCTCGATTCCATACTCCCAGCTGTTAAATGTGCCTACCAAACGTATATAAAATTGATCCAAGTATAGTGAGAACATTATAGTATTCAACATGGAAAACTGTTTTTCGTTTGAAACATACCACCAACACAATGTCACAAGCAATTGGTGTAAAACTTGGCATCTTTCAGGTAAACAATTTATGCCCCTTGTTTTTCTCCCTGACTTAAACCCATGATCATTTCTCTTAATTAGAAATAAGTATGGCTTCCAAGTTAAAAAGGGAGCTCTCCCAAAATGTTTTATTAATTATTTCCATAAACAATATTAAATTATGTATCTTTATTGAAAAACACATTAAACAGCTTCTCCATCTCATGGAATCTTTATCCAATGATATGAAATGTCATGCCCCAAGGGGAAGAGAATAAGCATTCATATAATACCTACTAAGTGCCAGGTACGATGCTAAGTGCTTTTTACAAATATCTCATTTGGACTCAATCAGTGTAAAATTCTTAATGTAGACCAAAATAAAATAAAATAAAATAAAATAAAGACAAAAGTTTCTGAGCTTGAATTTGGGTGTCAGATTGAATGAAAAGATGAAGTAGATACATATATCTTTGTTTTTCTCCAAGCAACGTGCATCTTTAAAGAAAAAGCTGTGCTTGTGTATGTTCTGAGACTTAATGGCCTCCCCAAATCAAAGCTCAATTGTAATGACATGTTTGAGGCATTAACGACTACATAATATAATTCTTAACATGCACTTTTGGAACTACTAAGTGGACTATAATAGATTTGGAAAGCATTCTAACAAACAACATACTGTATGAATCAAACAAAGGTCCCATCACCCTAAGGCAAGTTTGGAAAGGTTAATACTTCCTGGTCAAAAAGAAGGAGGAGGATTGTTAGATATTTTCAGAGTACATGAAAAACAGGTTAAAACTTCAATGAGCAATAGTAATGACTTCCAATAGGTACATGCTTTTTGATTTGTCAAGTTTAACTGAAAATTGTTTGCCTCCAGATAGAGCTTATGAAATGACTAAGATCCAAGAGTGGAATCAAAAGGCCCTCTATGGACAGCATCCACATGAGTTCAACCAGTAATAGGCTAACAAAGAAGCATTGAGAAATAGCTGGGTCATGTGGATTTTAAAAATAGAAACAGAAGGGTTTATGATGGCAATTCAGGACTGGGTCATTACCACCAGAAATTAACCTTAAGGAGCTTGGACTTATTAATCAATGCAGATTGTGCAAAGAAAGAGTAGAAACTGCACCATATCACATTAAGCTGCAACAATTTAGCACTTATCACATACCTAGCAAAACAGAACCTAGTGTTTACAATTATACATTAGAAACTCTCTATCTTTCCCAAGGGGTAGCTAGGTAGCATAGCAGGTAGAGCGCCAGGCTTATAGTCAAGAAGACTCATCTTCCTGAATTCAAATCTGGCCTCAGATACTTACTAGCTGTGTGACTCGAGGCAAGTCACTTCACCCTGTTTGCCTCAGTTTCCTCATCTCTAAAATGATCTTGAGAAGGAAATGTCAAAACTCTCCAGTTATCTCTGCCAAGAAAACCCTAAATGGGGTCATGAAGTGTTGGATAATACTGAAATGACCGGACAACAATGATTTTTCCCAAAAACAAATTCCATTCTACGATACAGGCCTTAGAATCTCCTGGTGAATTCAACAAACAAACTGTATTGGAACCATTATATTGTAAGAATCCATTAGATTGTAATTTCCTTGAGGGTAGGAATTATCTTTTGCCTCTTTTTGTAACCCCAGCACTTAGTATGGTGTCTGGCACGTAAGTGGCACTTAATAAATAGCTATTGATTGGTTGAACCAGATCATCATCTGCTGCCCACAAGTGCTTGGAGATAGCATTGATTGATAAAAATTTAAGGACAACATTTTAAATAAATGGCACAGCAGTATGTACTCATAATCTCCAAGCCGCATGGAATGGAAACTGGCCTCGAGGCCACATGTGGCCCTCTAGGTCTTCAAGTGTGACTCCTTGGCTGAATCCAAACTTCACAGAACAAATTCTCTTAATAAAAGGACTTATTCCGTAAAGTTTGGACTCAGTCAAAAAGCTTCACTTGAGGATCTAGAGGGCCACATGTGGCTTTGAGCCTGCAGGTTCCCCACCTCTGGGAAAAAAAAAAATTTTTTTCTGCTACTGGAGTGTCGCAAAGATGTTCCGTGAGCCTAGAGAAGGTAAGCTTATATCTCAACGCTTTTATTTAATTACAAAAAGCAGTTATTTTTCAGAACCGTGCTACAGTCTGCAGAACATTATGAAATAATAATGTTAGGATGGTGACTTGTCCCAGGACCATTTCTACCTGCACACCATAAAAAAATGAGGAAAGACAACCATAATGATGATGATGATGGTGATGATAAAGTTGTCCTTCTTCCTTCTCTACAATCTCTTGGATTTCTCCTGTCACAGTCTGTGACTCTGCTATTCCTAGTAACATCCCAATCATTCTGTGGCCTCCCTTTGAGACTTATCTACCTGTGCACTATCATACCAGTGGTGTCAAACTCAAGTAGAAATGATCTCTGATTGCTGCATGTTGATTTAGAAAGCCACAAATCAACATTATCTTTGTTGTATTATATTTTTATTTATTTTGTTTAACAGTTCCCAAATACAATCTGGTCATGCTTCTGCTTGCAGCTTGGAGTTTGAAACCTCCTCTGTATCCTGTGTTGCCTAAATCTGTAGGGGATGCATCATCCCCAGCTTTTGATACTAGTTTGAGGCAGAGGGGAGTGGCTCTCCTGCCATTGCTTAGGGCGAGGATCTTATCACTTACCTTTTTGATTGTAAGCATGATAATTGCAAGTTAGTTGAAACTCATATATAATTTGGTTGTTGCTGAGTCATTGGAGGGACTCTTCGTGAGCCCATTTTTTTGTCTTTGTTTTTGGTGGTTTTTTGGCAAAGATACTGGAGTGGTTTGCCATTTCCTCCTCCACCTCATTTTACAGATGAGGAAACTGAGGCAAACAGTGTGAGGTGACTTGCCCAGGGTCACCCAGCTAGTAAGTGTCTGAGGCTGGATTTGAACTCATGAACATCAGTCTTCCTGATTCCAAGCCCAGTGCTCTGTGCACTATGGTGCCACCTAGCTGTCCTCATCAGCTGGGATTGCCATCCATTTACTTGTAGTCTACAAATCCCCAAATGACCATCATGAACGCAATCATTTCATTAATTGGTTCTATGCCGTTAGCAATAGCCTCATGAGAGAAAGGGAACAGAGATTGAACCAATCATTTCATTAGATAGGAAAGTCCCGGATGAGGAAGCTCCCTCCACTAAAGCAGTCAGCACCTCCCCTGTCTTAGAATGGCTGAGGTTATCAAGCACTTAAATGACTTGCCAAAAGGGTTACACAGCCAGGATTTGTCAGTGGCAGGATATGAGCTGAGGTCTCCCTGACTCTGAGGCCGGTTCTCTATCAACTACATACTTCCCTTGAAACAAAATATGAAATATTGCTGCCTGGTGGTCATTACTTATAGTTTCTAATCAGAGACATCAGAGTGGGCTAGGTAGCAGTAGAGTAAAAAAAAAGTCTCTAGTTCTAATCCTGCCTCAGATGCTTACTTAGCTGTGTGAACTTCACCAAGTCATTAAAGCTTTCTTTGCTTCCATTTCCTCATCTGTAAAATGGCACCTCCTTCCCAGGGTTGTTGTGAGGATAAAGTGAGATAGTATTTGTAAACTTTGCAAACCTTAAAGGGCTGTATAAATGCTAGATCTCATCATCATCATCAAATCAAAATAAGATAAACTTGAATCACCGTTTTCACTATGTGGGCTCATCCTAGTGAAAGTAGATTCCAGATATTCAGATATAGAATATAGGAGCCAGGAGAAGAAGAATGAAGAAAGGATGCGACAAGACAGGGTCATGAACAAAAATAGTGCTTGAGATCTTGTGGGGCGTAAAGGTTTCCAAGCATGTTGTATCCATGGTCTTAGTTGGTCCCTACAGGAGCCCTGAGTTAGATGTGACAAGTATTATGATTCCTTGTTTTGTAGAGAGGAGACTGATACAGTTATCCCTTCCAAGTTATGGTAGGGAGGGTGCTCCCACAATCTGGACAATCTGTGTAAATTTTTTGGCTCTCCTTTTGTACCGGAGAAGGTCTGATTTTTTTTCTTTTTCTTTTATGGGGTGTTTACGGTACCTTATTGTAAAATTTAAGGTAAGTATTTGGTCATAAGTCACAGTATTTGGTCATTTAAGGTAAGTATTTCGTCTTCAGCTTTTGCAAAATGATCCCCAAATTCCCATTTAATTTCTTATGCCCACCCGCAATATTGTGAAACTGCCATGGGGAAGGAAAGTTATAGAAGGGATAACTATAGTAAGAGTGTGAAGTGAGTTAGTTTACAGGCAATAAGTTTCGGAAATAGGATTCAAACTCTGGTTGTTCCTGCCTCCAAGTTGAATGTGTTTTTTGCTATCCCACACCACCTCTCTCTTCCCCTGACATATGGAAATATTGTATATACTGAAAGCTTTGAACAACTTGCTGCCCTTCTCTGGTTCTCAGTTTTTCCATCCGTACAATGGAAGGGTAGGGTTGGAGAAGATGATCCTTGGGGTTCCTTCCAGCTCTCAGGCAGATTTTAAGGTTGTCCAGCCCTGGAGTCAGGAGGACCTGAGTTCAAATGTGGCCTCACACACTTACTAGCTGTGTGACCCTGGGCAAGTCACTTAACCCCTGTTGCCTCCAAAACAAAAAAAAAAAACCAAAAACCCCTAAAATTCTAAGGCTATTGAATAATGCTTAATGCTGATTCTAAGCTGTCCTGGTAACTGAAGCCCTCCCCATGGTCTGTAAACGAAGCAGTTGAGAATGAATGTCCTGGAATCAGTTTTTCCTAAGATGAATGTATTTCCACTAGGACAGATACCCCTGTTCTGAGTGTGTTTTAATGTGTTAACAACTTGGAAACACCAGGAGTCCTTTAAAAATGCAAAACCCAAATAGCCTTTGTTTTCCCTTTTGATGAATCACCTCTTTGTTTTGCTCTCTCTGGAGGGGAGTTTGCCAACAATAACCTCTGCCATAGACAATGCATGTGGTCTTAACAAAGAGATGGAACTGTCCCCCAATTGATTCAAAAATCCATGGAACCCGTCTTTCCTTTAATTCTTCACCAGCCAAAAATAATTTGGCCATTAAGTGAGGAAGGACTTAGAAATATCTGTCTGTTGTCTAAGGCAGGATCCAGGAGTTATATAACCAGCCTCTTGAGAGTTTCGAAATGCTCTTTAAAGGGGCTGCAAACCTCTCTAGGTCAAAGAGGAGATGCAGAGGTTCTTTTGCCTTCATATAAATTTCCCTCAGGACTTAGTACTTTGATGATCTCCAGATTAAATGCCCCAAGGAAGAAAAGCATTAAAGTTCCTGGGGTGGGGGCAGGGGGTGGCTACAGAGGGGTGGAAGGAAAAAGGAAATCAACAATCAAATTTTTAGGAGCAGATTTCATCAAACTGTATCAGTGGAAAGAACCTTGGATTCTCTCAGTCCAGATCCTCCGCCACTAACTTGATGTGTGATTTGGGGCAAATCATGGTACTTCTATAGGTTGGGGGATTAATTATTATCCCTTCTTGCTCTTATCTGCTACGTTCTCAGGCTCCTCCTAACTCTGATGTTGTGGGCTCTACGTTCTAAGTTCTCTTTTAGTGCTGATATTCTGTGTTTATGTTCTAAAGCCCCTCCAGCTTACATTTTCTGTGTTCCAAGATCCTACAGTGCTCTGACATTCTGTGTCCTAAAGTCTCTTCCAGCTCTGACATTCTAAGTTCTAAGGTCCTTGCTTGGTCTAACATTCTATAATAATAACTGGTCATTTCTATAAGGCTTTAAGGTTTCTGACATATTCTCATTTGATTCTCACAACAACCCTGTGAAGGAAGTACCACAGGCAATTACCAGAACCATATACCATCAAGACCAATATCATAGGCATTATCTCTGTCTTACAGATGAGGAAACTGAGGTTCAAAAAGGAAAAGTGATTGTCCATGGTAATACAATTAGTAAGTGTCAGAGGCAGGGTTTGCATACAAGTTTCTCCTGACTCTCTGTCTGGTGCTCTCTCTTCTATACTGATACTCTGCTATGGCTCTAGGTTTCTCTTCTTTCCTTTTCACCTGCCCTAATTTGAGTAATTGCTTTGTGTCTTGGGTCTCCTGAATGTGCTGACTGAAGGTCTGAGACACATGAAAATCAGTGTCTCCTGGGAGGAAGTAGGCTCTGTGTACGGGCAGCAATCTTGAAATGGGCCTGTCTTTGCTGCGGCTAACAAGCTGGTCAGTACTAAGAGTCTTAGAAGCAAAGGAGTGCTGCCCGGTGTGAGGGGGCGTCTCCCTTCATATGAAGCATCTTTTTCCAGATACAGAGGAATGAATAGGTGACTTGGCTCAGTCAGAGCACATTATTACTCACTCTTTGGGTAAGTGTTGTGGCAACATGTGGTGATGATGAATTGCTGGGGGAGTTTCGTGTGTGTATATATATGTCAGAATCTAAACTGATGTGAATCAGAAATGATAGTTCATTGATACTTCAAATGAACTATGATTTCATTGCTGCAGGTACTTTCATGATACAGACTGAAATTCCTCCATACCTTCATAGTCTGTCTACACCAGCTGCTGTAAAAAGAAAATGCTCGTTTCCTGGTGACTATATTTCTCATGGTGATCCTGCGTACACTTGAAGCTCAGCTGATCCTTGGGTAATGGACCTAGTCCAGGCCTGCACCTGAAGCCTTTCCAGCTTGGAAAATCTGCTAAAGCTTGTACTTCATTATTACAGCCCTTAAGAGTTCAGGGTCACTTGCATACCACAGTGAGGCATGGGAGATGGATATTGGTAGAGTTCAGTAACGATAGTAGTCAGTGCTTGGAGGGATGCCCTGCCTCGTTACCAGGCCCTTTTTTGGTAAGGAGAGCTGAATGCTTGCAAGTTTATGCTCACCTAGGCAGTGATGCACTCCATACCATACGGGGTTCAAGACAAACTCAGGCAGAACACCAATCTATAGTTCTCAGAGAACTGCTGCTTCCTCTGTCTCCCAGTTCTACCACCTGTTATCCCAGAAGCCATATGGTCGATATGGATTGATCCAGTTAGAATCTGAACTCAAGTTCCTACCCATTAAGAGACTCTACTTTCTTCTCTTTTCACTACATCTCCATTCAATAGACCCCTGTTGTGTAAACATGATATGATGGAGATGACCTCACCAAGCTTGGTTCAACTGTACACATATTCTTTACTCTCGACCAAAACATAAAAAAGGAAATGAACTAAATATATGCAAAATTATTGAGTAGGCAACATACTTTTTCTTATCTTTTAAATATTATTTTCTTAACTGAACAAAAATAGATTTTTTGCACTTTTCTTCTTCCCAACCCCCAACTGTTACTCTTGTAACAAATTTGTATAATCAGGAAAAACACATTCCTGTATTGGCCATGTTCAAAAAATCTATGACTCATTCTGCATACCAAGGCCATTACCTTTCCATTGGGAGGTGGCTAGCATGCTTCATTATTGGTCCTCTGGAATCATGGGTTTCATCATTATGACACCTGCAGCCTTTCCCAGATGACCAGTCTATAGACATACCTTAAACTTAGGCATTGCTACAGTTTAGAATCTAAACTTTAGATGCTTAGATTCAGCGTCCCCATCAGCATTTCAGTAAACATTCCCCAAAGCTGTTCTATTTGGAGTCTCCAGGAGATGCCATGTTGGAAAGTCACTTGAGGCAACTTGATCCAGACTGACTTATTGGGCTTCCCCTTAAGGGCAGGTACCTGCCATCTGGCTTCAGATAGTGATCTCCTCTCTTTGCTCTTTCCAACCATCCATATGCTTTATGGCTTACTTGGGTAAAAGCCAGTTTCTTTGCATTTTCAGCTCACAGTTATCTATAACAGGGAGTCCAACAGACTGGGATCCCAGGGTAAAATTGGCCCACATATCCCAATCCTATCAAGGGACTGGGGGCAAACATGTTTAAGTGCCCCAGTGCCATTGCCCCAACTTCTTTCTCCATATTCTTGAAGGACCCTATGGGGTATGTCATTTCCACTCATTCTGCATTCTCTTGGCCTTGTGGGCATACCCACCTTCAGAAGTTTCTATGAGTATAGTTCACCCATGGCTCAATTCTTCCTTCTCTTCTCCTGCCATTCTGTGCCATTGGCACAGAGTGAGGAGCGGGTTACAAATACAATTCTATTTCCCAGAGATATCTAGGGTGCTGAGCTAGGAGGTGGGTAGACCCTAACTTTAAAGCCTATATCATACTATCTATCTTTATGAGCATGAGTAAGTCCCTTAATCTTTCTAAGCCTCAGTTTCCTCATTCGTAACACTGGAATAATTTCACCTACCTCACAGATCTGTTGTGAGGATCCAAAGAGCTCACCTTGAGATGTTAAACAAATGTCAATTATTATTAATTATTTCCATCCTAAACACACTCATATCTGCTTTTGTCTGATTCAGGGTCATAGGTAGGAATTTTGTGCCACTTGGGTTCTAGAAATAGTTCTGGGCTGTGTAAAAATGCAGGCAATTTAAGTGAGGGGAAGACTTCTAGGTGAGGTCCTGTTGTCCTTAGCAACAACAATGCTACATTTAGTCAGGGAATCTGGACTCAATAGCATTTGTGTTCCTGTGGTCTTGCTTATCATTTATCTTCCCTGAGTCTTAGCTCCCTCATTTATAAAATGAGTTGGACTAGATGACCTCTACAATCCCTGTCTGCTTCAAAATCTTGCAATCCTGAAATGCCCCTGCGTAAAACCCTGGTCATATTCATTTCAAATTGAAGCTGAGGTTTCCTTGATTCAAAACATCTTGACCTGTATAAGGAACAAATATTGCAGCAGCCAACACATGTTATTATTATTAGAATGATCTTGGGGAGAATAAGGGAAGAGAGAGTGGACGGTTGCATTGTGGTATCCCAAAGGATGGGGTGACCCAGGACTTCGTCCTCAGGCTTCTTAATTCTTTTAGAGAAGAAATTTGGAATCATGGCATCCCAAGGCAGGCACAGCGGCTTAGAATGGAAATAAATGAATCAAGTTTTTAGAACTCCAGTTTGAAAAAGTCAAGACACTTATCATTTGACTTAGAGCCTTGGTTTTCTCATCTGTAAAATAGGGATTTGTATTAGATAGCCTTTGTGGTATCTTCTAACTCTAGACACACTGCTGCTTACTCTAGTATTCCCATCAATGAGCCTGCACCCCTTCTCATTTATCTAAACCAGTATAGCTGTGATCCCCCCAAAAATGAACTGGTCCCAAAGGAAGGGAGAGACTAAAAGGAGGAAAATTCAGGAAAACATAGTTTGGGAACTCGTGACTTGGATGTCAGTAAGTTCTGTTCAAGTTTACAATGGTTGTCATTTCCCAGTCAGCCTAGAGCATTTGCTGTCCACATCACTCACTTGACACCTACCGTAGGCTGCCTTGTACCTTGAGCTATTTTTGTATGTGTGTATATGTTGTTTCTCTTAGTATAATGGAAGCTCCCAGAAGCCAGGCATTGCACCATATATTACTCTTTATCTTTTCCAGAGCCCAGCATAGGGCTCTGAAAGTAGCTCGATAAATATTTGTTGACTGATTTGTTGCTTTTATCTTTTCCATTCCCACCATTTGTTTCTCTCCAAGGTAATTATACCCAACCAAACACTGAAGATGTCGTTCCCATCGGTCATAGATGGTCTAGATAGAGGCTACTGACAAAATATGATAATCTAGAATAATAGACTGACCCTGATGGTGGTTTGTAGTTGATTGTGTATGAACCATTAATCCACGTTAATTTTTTCCACTCAATTTATCTTCGTTTCCATTTTGTTGTCTTCCTCTTGTATACTGAGTGAGAGTCAAACTCCTTAGCCTGTCATTTAAGGCCTTCCATAGGAAAAGGTGCTCTTTCTTTCCATACTTATCTCCTTACAACTCTTCTCCACAAGTGCTGTTCCAACCAATGACTTGCTGTCTCCTGTGTACATGCTACACTTTCCTACTTCTGTGCTTTTTGCTCGCACTGCTCCTTATGCCTGGAATGCCCTTCATTTTCCCACCTGTTGAAATCCTGTCCATGCTTCAGATCTCATCTCAAATGCCATTTGAGGTCAAGGATCATTCTTTCTTGTCCGTTGCTCAGCACAGTCCCTTAAAGCAAAAAGCCCATTTGAATGTTTGTTGAGGAGAGCAGCCAAGAAGGCAGCACAGGAGGAAAGCACAGAGCCTGTCTCTCCCTACAGCTACTCCAACAAAATTCTGAGAACAGCTTCAGATCAAGCAGTGATTGGGTTGTCTAAGGAGAAACCACAACAAACCATCTTTCCAGCCCCAAATCCCAAATTCAATCCCTAGGCAAGTGACCAGCGGTGGGAACTATGGAACACATATGGGCCAGGATCACAGACCCAGACCCCAGCCTGAGAACAGGTCCACAGTATCGTTCTCACCCTGGAAGGGAGATCAGAGACTTAGTGCCTGGCTCAAACAGGTCTGCAGCAGTGTACCTCTGACCGTGAGAGGGATCTCAGGATCAGACCCCTGGCTAAGAACAGGGTCACAGCACTATTTTTCTGACTCCCAAGAAGGGATTGTAGATTTGGTCCAGGCTCAGAGCCCAGAATTGTAGAAGTAGGAGCTCTGATAACACCAGGACTAAGCAAGGCCACATCAATCCCTCCACAAGGACACAACAAAGGCCCGATCTGGAAAGTAAGATTGAAAGAATGAGCAAACAAGAGAGCTATTATGATGCCAGAGATACCCAAGATACAAAGCCAGAAGAAGAGAATAACTCCAAAACATCTTAAAGAAAAACAGCTCGGCCACAAGATCAGTTAGAATTTCTAGAAGAAATGAAGAAAGACAAGAGCTTAAAAACAATATTATAAGTGAAATGAGATTGCTAGAGGGAAGAATTGGAAAAGAAATGGGAGTTACGTAAGAAAGACTTGAAAAGAGATCTACCAGTTTAGAATAAAAAGTTACAAAACCTTACCCAAGTAACAGGCTTCTCGAAAATTACAGAGGACCAAACTGAAGCTAATGGCTCCAGGAGAAAATAAGAAATATTAAAAGGGGAAAAAAGAAATGTACATAGTAATTTTATTTCATATTTTAAAAAATAGCAAGTGGTACACAATAGATTTGTAGCTTTGTGTGCAATCATCTTTTTTATTATACTGTCTTATGGAAATGCTTGTTTTATTCCATAAGTTAAATTAAAAAAAATAAAAAGGCCTAGATGGAAAAAAAGTGAAAAGATTGAAAGTTTATTTAGTTGAATTCAACTCTTTGCCCTTACCTCTAAAGCTACCATAAAATCAATTGGAATGGTAAGCAATGGGTGAAGGTGAGGCCTCTCTTAGACCATCTTCATTTACTAACTTTCTCTGTCTGGTTGGGCAGATGCAAACATGGATAATTAGTAATACTAGGTAGCCAGTAGATGACAGGTGAGCCATCTAAAGGCTTTAGGATTTCAGACTGTGGGAAAGATTTGAGAGCTTGAATTTTAGATATCTTTATCTTTGTTGAACACCAGTAGAGATTTCAACCTTTTTATGATTTAGAAGATACATCCTAGAGAATTGCGTGAGCCACGTAGAGGTTGAAATGAAGTATAATAGGTAAGATTTGAACCCAGATCTTCCTGTCTCTAAGTCTACTGCCCTATCTGCTGTGTGACTCTGCCTCTTAGATACTCATTCTGCACTGTAGGGATACGTCTGTGTGTGTGTGTGTGTGTGTGTGTGTGTGTGTGTGTGTGTGACACACACACACATGCACACATATACACACATACATACAGACATATAATTCCCCGTACCAGACCTACCTATGGATAAGTTCCAAGAGGGCAGGGACCATGGCTCATTATAATCTTTAATGTGTCTTCTCTAGTACCCAAGCTATTGATCCGTACAATAACAGCATAATAAATGGCTGTTGAGCTATTTAGCTCTTAGCACAATGTCTGGCACAGAGGCCTTTTGTTCAGTCGTTTTCAGTCAGGTCCAACTCTCTGTGACCCCATTTGGGGCTTTCTTGGCAAAGATAATGAAATGGTTTGCCATTTTCTTCCCCAGTCCATTTTGCAAAGAAGGTTAAGTGACTTACCAAGTGTCACACAACTAGTAAGTGTCTAAGTCCAGATTCAAACTCAGAAGCATGAGTCTTCCTGACTCCAGGTCTGGTGCTCTATCTACTGTGCCACCCAGCTGCTCTTAGAAGGCATTTAGTAAATGAATAACTGACTTTTGAATGAAGGAACATTGTATTTCCCCTTATTGACAAAAGCTTGGGTTGTTTCTCAGCATTTTTTTCTTACTGTCTAGCAATGTATATTGATCATTGCTTCACGGGTCTAGATTTGCAAGGGACCTTACAGTATATTTAATTCAACTGCCATTCCCAATTTTATTTTATTATTATTATTTTACAAATAAGGAAACTGAAGCCAAGAGAGGTTAATGACTCGTTTAAGATCACACAGGGAGTATATGGCAGAGCCAGGATTCAAATCCAGGTCTATCTTCTGACTTAGGTCTCTTTTCTCTCTATAACATGGTCTTCCCATCTAACACAGATGGTGTTTCTGAATCAGGCTTCTCAGGAATACTATAGATCATCTTCTATAGCTCCAGAGAGCTGCCTGGATGAGGACAATGACTATATAGCCAAAATTTGCCATGCCCACTACTAAACATTTGATTTATTCACTATTCCAGTATGCCCTGCCCCCACCCTCCCTATGCAATCTTAATACAGACCTCATTCCTACTGAGTGGGAGTGGGCTGTCTGCCTGTGAAAGAGGGAGGACTCTTGTTATCTCTATGTTTTCAGATGAGTTAGAAGGTGACCTTGGTGGCCTTGTTGAGCAGGTCTGACAAAGGGTCTACTAAAATTGACCCTTTGGTAAATTCTTGGTGCTTATGGGCCCTGCTCAGCCCACCTTGTCTTGGGGGAAAACCAGAGCAGCATTTCCTTCTCCAGCTCATTTTACAGATGAGAAAACTGAGACAAACAGGATGAAGTGACTTGCCCAGGGTCACACAGCTAGTCAGTGTCTGAGACCGGATTTTGAACTCAGCTCTTCCAGACTCCAGGCCTGGCACTCTATCCACTGAGCCACTTAGCTGCTCCCTTCTGTGTGTGCCTTCTTACTAACTACCTCATGTACAGAATTGGAAGTGGTGTTGGAGTGGGCAAGAGGGGATGCCAACAAGGTAAATGCTATACAGGGCCTGTAACAGCTTTAGCCTTCACATGCTGCAGATGCTAACCATCAACTAAAATTCTCTATATAGTAATTAATATGTGGTTGGCACTCAGGGGCTAGTTGAGACAATTAAAATCGTTATCATACTGGTATGGGGGACAGCCTTACAGGGTATATATATTGTAATGAGTCTGGCTGTCGTTGTATGGAGTCTTGTTTTGGAGGAAAAGATTTGACCTGCAGTATAACCACATTTGGGTTTTGATGAGTGCTGTCTTAAAAAATGTATTTTCACTCCTGCAATTTATGATTGAAGCACAGTTGCTTATGCCAGATTCAATATGCCAAGAGTTGATATTTTTGTTTTTGGTAAAAAAAAGACATCTCTCCTTTATGGTTCATTCTTTTCCTTGTCATTAAGGTGCACCCACTTGCCCCATGGTTAACGGTTCTGAAGTGCAATTTGGAGACCAAGGAGTTAAACTTGGCTGTCTGAAGCTGTCCTTTGTGGATGCATGTCCACTAGCTATGCTCTGGATAGTTCTGTGCCAGGGCTATAACTCAGGTGAGGCAATCAGAGTGTTGTCTCTGGGCACTAAAATTTAGAGGATGCTGACAGCAGTTGTATTCCTTCAGAAACAGATTTTCCTGTCCTGAAGATCTGGTGTCCTGGACTCTTACTCCTTTTACTCCCCTAATTAAATTTGTCTTAAAAGCTGATTTGAGGGTTCTCTTTATGGAACTTACCCTGGTTATTAAAATTGCTCCTTTGTACTTATTGATATCTATAATATTCCATTTTGATAAACGATTAGCTTTTCTAATTGTTTCTATCAATCCTGACATAAATAGAAGCCACATCAGACTGGACTTAAAGGAAATATAGATTCATATAAGGGACATCTATGTACAACTAATTTGAATCCATTATTCTGAAAATCATATAATCATAGATTTAGAATTGTAAGAGACCTGGGAGATCATGTAATCTAACATACTCATTTTTCTCTAAACTATGAGATAAACCAAGGCTCAGGAAAGCTAACTTTACAAGGTCACACAGGTAAGCTCATGGCAGAGCTGGGATTTGAACCCAGTTTCTCTAATTCCAAACCTATTGCTATTCCCACTGTTCTACCCAGTCTTTCAAGGGCTCCAAGAATTCAACACTCCTTGTCTTCAGGGTGGCATTTCCATTTAGTTTCAGCCACAATCTACTCACTATTGTTGTACAGAATTAGAAAACCTGGACTCTAGCTCTAAGGAATGGTTAATCTTCATTGCTTTCAGACCTCAGATAGCACTTAGCTTCAGCTTTTTAGTGCACTTATCATCATTATTCTATATTATGATTACCTGTGTGGGTGCTTCATCATTAGAATCAGGGGGTTGAAGATAATGCTAGTGCAAGAGAACAACAACAAGAAAAAATTGTAGAGCTTTTATAGGATCATAGACCTAGAGATGGATAAGACCTCTAACCCCTGCATTTTTGGAGGAGAAAACTGAGGCCCAGAAAGCTCGAATGCTCTTTGTATAACTTACTTTTAGAAGAGGGCCTCAAGCTTTTTTTTTTAATCTTAGGACCCCTTCTCAGAATAATGTTTTTAAATACATAAAATGAAATACTTAGGGTTATAAAGTCAATTATATTAAAACACAGTGATCAAAATATATAAAAAGCCCCACAAATTAATAGATCACTGATTAAAAATCCCTGTTGTAAAATGAGCTTTTAAGTATCTTTGCCAAGAAAATCCCAAATGGGCTCACGAAGAGTCAGCATGAAGAGTCAGACACAACTGAATGATTGAACTACCACCACAACAACTGGTACATTTAGATTTGTACCAAAAACAGATTTTTCTTTCCCCTTGTCTACCAGCTGTCCTGGAAGGAGCTAACATAGTTTGCAAAGCCTATGACCTTTTCATAGAGTTTGTCTGATAAGGAAGTGGGAGAGAAAGAAGTCAAAAAAGGAGGGAAGGGATAAGAGGAAGGTTAGATTAAGGGAGGCAGTGGTCAGAAGCAAAACGGGTTCTTAAAGAGGGGGGGTGGGATTAAAAAGAGAAGGATAAGTATAATAGAATAGGATGGAGGGAAATACATACTTAATAATCATAACTGACTGTGAATGGGATGAACTCACTCATTAAATGGAAGAAGACAGTGGCATGTATTAGAAACCAAAATGCAACAATATGTTGCTTACAAGAAACACACTCAAAACAGAAAAAGGCACATAGAGTTAAAATATGGGGTTGGAACAGAATTTATTATGCTTCACCTAAAGTAAAAAAAAAAGACTGAAGTAGCAATCATGATCTCAGAGAGAGCAAAAATAGACCTAAACAAAAGAGATAAACATGGAAACTGCATTTTACTGAAAAATACCAAGGACAATGAATAAATATCATTACTGAACATATATGGCCTGAATAGCATAGCATCTGAATTCTTAAAGGAAAAGTTAATGAGTTATAGGAGGAAAGAGGAGTGAGGGGTGGGGGGAGACATCTACTTATACCTCTAAGAGCCAGATAAATCTAACAATAAAGTAAACAAGAAAGAAGTTGAGATTAAATAGAATTTTGGAAAAGTTAGACTTCTGAATGGGAATAGAAAGGAGTATATTTATTCTCAATTATGCATGTTACCTTCACAAATCTTTTTCCCCCTGGGAAAAATCAATAAATTGTTGGTTAATGTGATTTTTTTTAAAAAAAGAAAACCAAATTGAGAGTATCCAAAATGAAAATGGCAAATGAAGATGAAATTGAAGCAACTCTTAGGAACTATTTTTGCCTGATGCCAATAAAACTGACAATCTTAATAAATGGATGAATATTTACAAAATTATAAATTGCCCAGGTTAACAGAACAGGAAATAGAATATTTATATAACTCTATCTTAGAAAAAGAAATTGAACAAGCCATAAATGAACTCCCTAAGGAGGGGAGGCAGATGGATTTACAAGTGAATTGTACCAAACATTAAAAAAACCCCAATTAATTACAATGCCACATTAACTGTTTGGAAAAAAAAAATGGGTAAAAAATCCTATCAAACTCCTTCTGTGACACAAATATGGTCTTGATATTTAAGCTAGGGAGAATCAAAAAAGAAAAAAGACATATAGACCAATTTCCCTAGCGAATATTTTTACAAACATTTTAAGTAAAATACTAACAAGGAGTTTATAGCAATATATCACAAAGGTATATATATCACCATGACCAGGCCAAATTGATATCAGTAATGCAGGGTTAAATATTAGGAAAACTATAAGTATAATTGACCACATTAATAACAAAAAGAGTAAAAATAATATAATTATTTTAATAGATGCAGAAAAATCTCTTGAAAAAATACAATACCAACTCCTGTGGAAAACATTAGAAAGCACAAGAACAAATGGAGCTTTCCTTAACACATGTAGTATCCATTTAAAACCATGAGCAAGCATTATCTGTAATGTGGATGAGTTAGATGCCTTTCCAATAAGATCAGAGGTGAAACAAGGATGTCTGTTATGACCATTACTATTCAATATTATACTAAAAATGCTAGCTATATCAATAAGAAAAGAAAAAAGCTATCAAAGTAATAAGCACAGGAAATGAAAAAACAAAATTATCACTCTTTGCACATAATATGATACTTAGAGAACCTTAGAAAGTCAACTTAAACATTAATCAAAACAATTAACAAAGTCATCAGAGTTACAGGATATAAAATAAATCCATGCAAATCTTTAGCATTTCTGTATATTACCAAAAAAACCCAGCAGGAAGAGATAGAAAGAGAAATTCCATTAGAAATAACTATAGACAATTTAAAATACTTGGGAATCTACCTGCCAAGACACATAGGAACTATATCAACACAATTACAAAACACCTTTCATATATATATAAAGACAGATTGAATCATAATTGGAGAAATATTAATTGCTCAAAGGTAGACTAAGCCAATATAGTAAAAATAACAATACTACCTGAATTAATTTAATTATTTAATGTCATACCCATGAAATTACCAAAGAATTACTTCATTGGGCTAGAAAAAAATTACAAAATTCTTCCAGAGGGACAGAAAATTGAGAATATGAGGGGAATCCAGGGGGAAAAATTAAAGGAAGGGGATCTAAAAGTACCAGATCTCAGACTATGCTACAAAGCTATAATCACCAAAATATTTTGGCAAGACAATAGTAAGGTAAGACTGGGTAAGAAATAGAGAGGCTGATCAGTGGAGCAGACTAGATACACAATATACAGAAGAAAATGGGCACAATAACTTGTTTGAGAAACCCAAATATCACAACTATTAGAGGAAGAACTCACTATTTGACAAAAATTGTTGAGAAAACTGGAAAGTAATCTGGTAGAAACTCAGCATAGGCCAACATCTCATGCCATATACTGAGATAAGCTCAAAACGAGTATAAGATTTAAATATGAAAAGTCACTATATAAGCAAATTACTGGATCATGGAAGAAATTACCCATTAGATCTATGGATATGGGAAGAGCTCTTAACCAAAAAAAAGAAAGATTCCTGGGAGGTAAAATGGATACTTTTGATTACATAAAATTAAAAAATTTTAGTGCAAACAAAATCAATGAATCTAAAATTAGGGAAAAGGATGAATGTAGGAAAAAATTCTTTGAAGCAAGTTTCTCTGATAAAGATCTCATTTTAAAAAATATAATAGGGAACTGAGTCAAGAAAAAGAGCCATTCCCCAGCTGATCAATGGTCAAAGGATATGAATAGACAGTTCTCAGAGGAAGAAATTAAAGCTATTAATAGCCATAATAAAAACACTCTAAATCACAAATAATTAGAAAAACACAAATTAAAACAACTCTGAGATACCACCTCATACCCATCAGATTGGCTAAGATGACAAAAAAGGAAAATGACAAATGCTGGAGGGGAAGTAAAAAAATAAGGATGGTAATGCATTGTTGGTAGAGCTGTGAACTAATTCAGCCATTTTGCAAAACAATTTGGAGCTATGCCCAAAATGTCATTAAACCATACATAGCCTTTAACCCAGTTTGTGGCTACCAGGCCCAGCCTCAAAGAGATTAAAGAGGAAAAAGGTTCATATGTACAAAAGTATTTATAGCAGCTCCTTTTGTGGTGGCAAGAATTGGAAACTGAAGGGGTGCCCATCAATTGGGGAATGTGAATATGAAGGAATTCTATTGTGCTATAAGAAATGATAGAGAAGATAATGCTACTACTACCACTAACTAACATTTATACTGTGCTTACCACGTGCCAGATACTTTACTATATCCTGTTATTTGATCTTCACAACCACCTTGAAAGGAGGGTGCTACTGTTATCTCTAATTTTCAGATGGGGAACCTGAAGCAAACAGACATTAAAGTGACTTGCCCAGGGCCACACAGTTAAGAAATGTCTGAAGCCAGATTTCAACTCAGGCCTTACTGACTGGATGCCCACTGCTCTATCTGCTATGCCACTGAGCTGCCCTCACGTTTCAGGAAGACCTAAATGAACTGATGTAATGTGAAGTGAGCGCATAACCTATAACAGCAGTCTTACAAAGAAAATCAACTTTGAAAGACTTGATCAACACAATGACCAACCACAATTCCAAAGGACTCATGATGAAACATGCTAATCCATTTCAGGAAGAGAACTGATATACTCAGAGTGCAGATTGAAGCATATTTTCTTCTATTTCTTTCTTATTATTGCTCCCTTATTTTGCAAGATGACTAGTGCAGAAATTTGTTTTGCATATCTATACATATTTGTAATGGGTTTTATTTTTCTTGACTCCTCGGTGGGTGGGGCAGAGGGCGGGAGAGGGAGAGATTTTGGAACTGAAACTAAACCAAAATAAAAAATATAAAAAAATGGAATCTTTGATTTTTAGTAATATCTGAAAGGTTACACTAAAACTTGGTTCAGATAAGCTTTGCTCAAAAATTTAGAAGTATCATTAAACTAAAAGATTAAAAGGAAAGCAATATTTTCTTTTAAAAGAAAAGCTATTAAATATTTCTTTGGCAATAACAGATTGGTGCAGACATTCTCTGAATGCTGAAATTAGGTGGAGTAGTCTCTCAGGTGCTTGTAGAGTGCGATGAGAAAGAGCTATTGAGCATACAGAAATCAGTGGTACAGTTTTAAGAGTGAGAGTGAGCAGCAGCCCAAACCTGAGCTACATGAGAGTGATAAGACTATGGAAGCTGTGAGTTAGTGCAGGTATGGATCCCTACAGTTTATGGGTGAGTGTAGGTGTGGGTCTCTGGCAGGATGGCTTTTCCCTTTGTGAAAACCTTGATTTAGAAAGTCTAGGGAGAGTGAGCACTAAGGGGTACCCCCTGATTGGCGAAGCTATCCAGCGAAATTGTGTACATGCCAAGTCTAAATAGATCATGCCCTATTCATAGAATTAGTCCAATATTTTGGTAACAATGATGAAAAACTTTTCAATATGCTATATCTGAATAACACAGTTCTGAGCCCCAAGTGGTGTATGTTTGGGAAAAGAGAGCATAGAGGTAGTATTTGGAGGGTGGGAGTGTTAGGGAGGTGGTGGAGGAGAGGGGAAGAAGGAGGAAAACTCCCAAATTGTGAGTTAAATCAGAGTGTGAACAGTTCCATAACACTCATTTTGTTTTTATAAATGATGGTCCTGAGAGTATGAAAATGGAATGTTTTGTTATAGAAAGGATTTTAAAAAGGAGAATCAAGGGTGTGGCTTGAAATGCTTTGAATATGAGGGAGACATCAGGGATGTCACTGGCCTCTGAAAAGGTGTCCACCGTGTATGCACACATACATGAAGTGGAAAAATGTCTCAATTTTTCAGGTAGCTTTCCTGCAAGGTAACAAGCAGAAGAAATTGTACCCCATCTCAGAAGACAGCAAAAGAAAAAGCTTGGGGTTGAGGAAGGACACATTTTGCACAGGCATGCTAAGAAACTTTTTAAAATGAAAAGAAATTGGGTCCTGGATTAGACTATAATTGGAAAAGATCAAGTCACCTTTGCAGAAGAGGCTTGAGAATAGGTTAGTAAAGCCCATTAACAGGAATGTCAGACGTTGTGAGAATGTCAGGGATTGGGGGGGTCAGGCTGGATGACTTAAGTGACTCTAAGGGGCAGTCCTCCAGTTAATCAAAAAGTCAAACAAGAGGAGAAAACAGCCACCTTCTCTGGAGAAAGAGTAATCAAGGGCAGAGGGAAGAACAACTCTTTTATATGACAGGGTTGGCTGTCTTTTTGCTTGGTGGTAATCACTCCAGGGGAGATAAGCACCCTTCAATGGGCGCAAAAGAATTCAGTGCCTTGGTTACTTCAATCACTTTCCAGGTTAGGGAAATTTTTAATGAAGGTCATAAGGCTGAAAAATATCATAGACTAGATATGACCAGATTGGTCCTTTCTGAGAGGATGTAGGCTGTTTCTGAAGAGGTGGGAAGAGGTAAAGATGTTTATCACCTGGGAGCAGTTAATATGGGGATCTCACCTGGATTCTACTCATTTGGAAGTGGGGGCTACTTTGATCTGGGCTAGACCCCAGTCTCTATATTGGTTATCTATGAAGAAATAGTTTACTAAGCAAATTAATGGTGCAAATTATATTGAGAATGGCTTAACTCACTTAAGAAAATATATAGTTTTTTTAAGGACATTAGGAAATTAGCTGCTTATATGCAAATGGATGCTGCTAGTTATAAATTAGGTTTTTGTAATTTTTTTCAGTCCAGCAGGAGATAACACTTGGTTAACAATTAGTTTGAGGCACCTTACAACTTGAAGACATTAAAAATAAATTTCTAGAGTTAATACTTTCATACTGATTCAGATGGCCCTCTTTCACTCACACTCTTATTTGTTCCTAATTAGTTAGTCTGGGTTGTAAATTCCCCTATTGAAACAGGAAGTTTAGGGTAGAGTTGGCAGTCTGTCAATGACACCTGGTGGTACAATTACATTTGGAAGGATCTTTGGATCATTTGTTGAGATGAGAATAGGACAAAAATCCAATTCCAGTGCCTTCTTGTGACATTGAGATGACCTTGGATTCTTCCTGCCCCATTGTCTCCCCCCTCCCCTTCTTTTCCCCCTAAAAAATCATGAGGAGTTATATTTACAAGTTAATGGAAATAGACAGGACTTACATCTGGACCATAGAAAGTAGTAATGCCTTCCTTCCCCCTTTCCCCTCAGTAACTCTTGTGGCTCTATTCCTCTGGCCTTCAAAACTATGCTCTATCTACAGCTGGCTCATCCTGGAACTTCCCCTTAGAGGCTGGGACCTCCTCACTCTGGAACAGCCTGAAGCCACTGAGGTCTATTGACCAGGGAATATACCCTCTTCCAGGCCTGCCACACTGCTTCCATTGATGATTTCTCTAGAGCCCCCGTTTTGTGAAGGGGCTGAGGCTGGCTTGCCTTCATTCTCCTCCTGGCCATGTTTCTGACTTCCCTTCCCTTGGATTTCAAAGTCATGTGCCTAGCTTGCTACCTTTATCCCCCCAACACCCAATTTTGGCTCCCTTTCATGTATTGTCTTCCCCCATTAGAATGCAAACTCTTTGAGACCGACTTGCTTTTTGCTTGCATTTGTATCTTGTAAACTCAGAATAATGCCTGGCACATAGTAAGTACTCAATAAATGCTTGTCTTTTTAAAAAAATTTTTTTGCAGAGGGTAAGGCAGGGCAATTGAGGTTAAGTGACTTGCCCAAGGTCACACAGCTAGTAAATGTGTCAAGTATCTGAGGCTGGATTTGAACTCAGGTCCTCCTGACTCCAGGGCCAGTGCTCTACTTGCTGCACCACCTAGCTGCCCCAATAAATGCTTGTCTTAAGCTGTGGCATATGATTGTGATGAGATATTATCATGCTATAAGAAATGACAAGAGAGATGATTTCAGAAAAACGTGGAAAGACTTATATGAACTGATGTAGAGTGAAGTGAACAGAACCGGGAAAACATTGTACACAGTAATATTGTCTGGTGAAGGACTGTGAATGACTTAGCTAATCTCAGCAATACAGCGATCTAAGACAATTCCAAAGGGCTAATGATGAAGCATACCATCTGCTTCTAGAGAAGGAATTGATATTGTCTGAATACAGACTGAAACATGCTATTTTTCCCTTTCTTCTTTTTTTATTCTTCTTTTACAAAACGACTAATATGGAAATGTTTCACATGATTGTACATGTACAACCTATATCTGCTTACCATCTCAGAGAATAAGAGGGAGGTGGGGATAGAATTTGGAACTCAAAACTTAAAAAAAAAAATCCAAATATGAAAAAATTGTTTTAACATGTGATTGGGGAAAAATAAAATATTGTATATTTTAAAAAAGCAGAAAAAATGCTCATTTCCTTTCTTTAGTCCTCTTCCCCTCTAGACCTATAGAGTCTTTGTGACTTCTAGTACTTTCTTGGTGACCCTGGGCCTTCAAAAGCTTTTCCCAAAGAGCTACAAGGTCTGGTAGGTTCTTCCAAGGCTTTGAGCACAGTAACAGTGATGGCCTGTGTTTGCTGTTTGAGGACCAGCTTAGTTACGTATATAAAGACCCATCACCTTGTATAGTGGAATCTTTGGCAATAGCAACCCATAAAAACTGGTGATATTGAGGACATTGAATTTGGAATTGGAGGTCTTGGGTGCAAGTCCCAGCTCTGACAATAACTAGCCCTGGGATCTTGGGCAAATCACCTAAGCTCTGTAAGTCTTTTCTCACCTGAAAAATGAGGACAGTAATGCTTGTGACAGCATCTCCCTAATAGGACTGGGAGAGTGGTGCTTTGCAAACCTTTTTCCTTCTCTAGGATGGGAGATGTGATGCCTTTCTGCTCTGTATTAGGTCCTGTTGGAGCAGAAATCTGGGGATGTAGGAAGATACTTAGCTTGATATTACATATCCATTTTGTGGAGAGAATTGTCATATAGCTGTTTACAATGTTGTGTCATAATGATGATGACACTCAACATTTCAACAAACGTTAAATGCCTCCTATGTGCAAAGCACGATAAAAAGACAAAAAGAAAAAAAGGCCTTTTCCTCAAGGAGTTTATGCCATACTGACATAAACATGGAAAGAGATAAGAAATAATAATTTGAGGAGGCAGATAGGATTCGTTATTGAGTAAGGAGCTGGCCATGGAAATCAGAAAGCTAATAAAAAGTAGTCCCTGGACTGAGCCTTGAAGGAAGCAGGATTCTAAGAGATAAATGAGGGGAGATTGCATTCCAGGGATGGGGGACAATCTGTGCAAAGCTATCGGGCTGAGAGATGGAATCTTGATTTTGAGGCATAGATAAGTACGCTAGGTTATCCAAGATACAGAACGTGTAAAAGGAAATGATATGAAATGAATGATGGAAAGGTAGTTTGGGGCCAGATTGTAGAGGGTTTTAAGTGCAAGTTAGGAGTTAGGAGTTCATTCTACAGGAGAAATAGTGAGCTCTGAAGATTCTTAGGCAGGGTCAGACCTGAGTCGTAGGAAGATGTAGCCGTAACTAGGGAGTGATTCAGGGCCGTATAGACTTGGCAGATATCCCACTGCTTGTGAGCCGCTGCCCTGCACTGCTGAGACCAGACACATTTTGGTGTGGAGGCAAGCAGGGGTATGTCCATCTGAACCAGGACTGTATCCTTCCTAAGTTTCCTTTCTGTGCTAAGGAAGAGTAAACCACCTTTTATTAACTGTTAAATTAGATATCTATGAATACTTCATTTTAATTCACCCTCCAGCCTGAGCTAACAAACCAGTCTGAGTTAAGCCTGATTGACACCAAAACCCCCATTAGTATATATGGATGCTTCAGAGACTATTAGCCTCATGGCGTAGTGGCTAGAGAGTTGGCCTCAGAACCAGGAATGATTGTGCTGTTGAATTGTTTTTTCAATCCTATCTGACCCTTTGTGACCCCTTTAGGGGTTTTCTTGGCAAAGATACTAGAATGGTTGGGCATTTCCTTCTCCAGATCATTTTCCAGATGAGGAAACTAAGGCAAATAGAGTTAACTGATTTGCCCAGGATCACACAGCTAGTACAAGTTTGAGGCTGGATTTGAACTCAGGAAGATGAGTCTTCCTGACTCTAGGCTCAACACTCACTCTCTCTCTGGATATGGATATGTTTGTGTGTGTGTGTGTGTGTGTGTGTGTGTGTGTGTATGTACATATACATATATATACACACATATATATATATGTGTTTGTGTCTGTATATATGTACATGTATATGTGTATATTTTTTATTTCCCCCCAATTACATGCCAAACCAATTTTTTAATATTTGCTTTTTTTTGAAGTTTTGAGATCCAAATTCTGTTTCTCCCTCTCTTCCTCCTTTCCCCCCTCCCTGAGCCAGTAAGCCATCAGATACAGGTTATACATGTGCAATCGTGAAACATTTCCATATTTGTCATTTTGTACAAGAAGACATGAATAAAAAATAAGAATGAAAGAAAATGAAAAATAGCATTCTTCAGTCTGTATTCAAACAATATCATTTCTGTCTCTGGAGGTGGATGAGTCCTTTGGGATTGTCTTGGATCATTGCATTGCTGAGAATAGCTAAGTCATTCACAGTTCTTCATTGAACAATGTTGCTTTACTGTGTACAACATTCTCCTGGTTCTGTTCACTTCACTTTGTATCAGTTCATGTCTTTCCAGGTTTTTTCTGAAATCATCCTGCTCGCACCTATCCCTTTGATTTCTAATTCTTAGCCATCACAGAAACAACTGCTATAAATATTTTTGCACAAATAGGTCCTTTTTTCCTTTTCCTTTGATCTCTTTGGCTTATAGACCTAGCAGTATTATTGCTGAATCAAAGAGTATTCACAATTTTATAGTCCTTTGGGTGCAGTGCCAAATTCCAGCACTCTATCCACTGGGCCACCTAGCTTCCCCCAGAACCAGGAATACCTGGGTTCAAGTCCCACCACTGACACATACAGACCCTGAGTAACCCTGGACAAGTTTCTTTACCTCTCACTGTTATAGACAAATTTGTAGAGAAGCTACTGACATTTCCAAAAGGGAGTTTCTTCACTAGGGCATTCACCAATAAAACCACAGGTCCAGTCTCTATCACTGTCCTACAAAGTTGATTGGAAGGCGGAGGGAATTTAGTCATCCAAAGACGAAGTGAAGATGATGGAATCTTTCTCTGTCCTTCCTCATGGTATTGTGAACAGAGAACCAAGTGTTCATATTGGCCTTCTTTATTTTCCCAGACTATGGCTATGTAGTGGGGGCTGGCGTGGCTTTTTATCAGTAATTATGAGTCCTTCACCTTCTCCTTGCTCTAAGGAGGCAATGTGGTGTGGCTTAGGGAAAGGAATTTTGCTTGGTTCAAGTCCCACCCCTGACATTTGTTGTGCAAGTCACAATCTTCCTGTCTCCTCAGCTTCATCACCATCTGTGAGATAAGGGGGATGGGGCTGGATTGTTTTTGAGGTCCAGTCTAGCTCTAAGACATCTGTGATCCCATGATTTGCATTTGAATTCCTGCTTTGCCTCTCACTGATTGTGTGGCCTTATGCAAATCACTTCTCTTTGTGTGTCACCTTACTCTTCCATAATGCCAGGTAGTTGGACTTTTAGATGATCTCTAAGGTCCCTTTTATAGGGGTAGCTAAGTGGTGCAGTGGTTGGAGTGCCCAGTTTTCAAATACAGCCTCAGACCCTTACTAGTTGTGTGACCTTGGACAAGTCACTTAATCCCATTTGCCTCAGTTTCCTCATCTGTAAAATGAGCTGGAGAAGGAAATGCAAACCACTCCAGTATCTTTGCCAAGAAAACCTTGAATGGGGTCACGAAGAGTTGGACACGACCGAACTGACTCAATAACAACAACAAAAAAGGCCCCTTTAGTTCTGAATCATGTGAGTCATCTCAATTTAGTGAGGCTGATCATTGAGAAGACAACTTCAAAGTTGCGTCAAAAGAGATCATAAATTGGGGATTTACATGGAATAAGTTTTCCATTTGGGAAAGCTAGTTCTTACTGACATGGGCAAGAGTGGACTTGGGCCCTTCTCCAAATCCCATTCCAAACTATACTTGTGAACAAACCAGTTGCATGAGAACATCTGATCCATTTCCTTAAAAGCTCATTCATCAGAATACCATTATTGGATCAATGCCATCAATTAAAAAGGGCTCTGATGGAGTTTTTGAATCCCATGTTTTGGCCGAGCTTTGAGGTGTCTTCTGAAGCCTTCCGATATGTGAACTTGTTCTGTCTCTCCCTGCACCCTCATCTCACCAGTCCCCTCCTACGCTGAGGGAGAGTTTGCCTACCCTGCCTTTATCCCTGGAAACAGACCCAGGCTGCATGGGTTGCCAAAGGTAGTTGCCATGGTAATAAGAGGTGATACCCTTTCCCACTGTTTCCATTGTAAGTTTTTATCTATTAGTAATAATTTGTCACTGTTAAAATATTGTTTAATTGGCAACAAGGGGATGCAAAGTTTTGCAAGACCAGATTCTGCCATGTACAGTAAAGCTGCAAAGGGTCACTATCATGGGGGCAGGTCATTTCTGCTCTGTGAGGCCTGCTCTCCTCAGCCCTGTCCCCGGGGGAGGTTGAAGGAGGTGGCACATGATGTAGAGCAGGGGTCTGTTTTTCAGGGAGGTGCTGGCAGGCCGTCTGGGTGAGAATCTTGGAAGCTGAGGCAGTCTGCTTGGGGGAGAGACAGCAGCAGTGCCTGCATGATCTCATGGACTGGGTAGCGAGAGAGGGATTGAATGACAAGCAGTTCATTAAAAAAAAGAAAAGAAAACTTAATTTAACCTAATTTTTTAAAAAATAAATTAATATCTTTTACTTTTATATGAAATTCATTTAAAATATATTCCTTATTCCTCCTGTCAGCAGAGATTCAGCTCTTATAACAAGGAATAAAAAATAAAGGAAAAAAATAGCAGTTTGGAAAAACTGACCAACCTAAACCCTGAATCTGACAAAATGTGCAAAAGTCTTCACTCATAGTCCCCCATCTCCTCAGAAAAGGGAGGGGAGGTGCATTTTTTCCTCTCTTTTTCCTGGTCAAGTTTCATAATTATAGTGTACAGCAATGAGTTTCATTTTGCTGGGGTTTTACATTGTTGTGGTCACTGTGTACAATGTATGGTTTTCTTCACTCTTAATTCTTGTGGCATTGCTCTCTTCTGGTTCTCCTCCTATCTATATGATCATTTGATCTCAGCCTCCTTTGTGGATTTTTATCATTTTCCAACCCACTAGGGCTCTATCCCAGCCCCTCTCCTGTTTACTTTTTACGTTGTTTTGCTCAGTGGTCTTGTTAACTCCCATCGGTCCAACGATCATCTCTATGCAAATAATTCTTAGATCCATACATCCAGCCCTAGTCTCTCTCCTGAGCTCCAGACCTGCATCACCAGCTCCCTTTCGGACATCTCAGTCCCTTTCAGACCTCCAACTGAACAAGTCTAAAACAACCCATCGTCTTCCCCTCAAAACTTCTTCCTTTTCTCAGTCTCCCTATTACTCTGAAGGGCATCACCATTCTCTCAGTAACCCAGGTCCCTGACCTAGATCCTAGACGCCTCTCTCACACTCACACCATCGCATAGTTAATTCACCATCCGATCTTGTCTCTACCTTCACTACATATTTCACATACATTCCCTTTTCTCTATTCCATACACCTGTCATCCTAATTCATGCAAAGGCTGCTTCAGACAACTGAAGTGAGGCACAGCCAATTCTACTGGCACTTCTGCCAGGGTATTTAAAAGAAAGAGGAGGGGGAGTGGCTGGTGTGATTTGGATTGAATCAACCTATATGTGGCAGTTAGAAGAAAGGTAGTATTAGTGAATGGCGTGATTATATGAGGAGAGAGGAAAATCAGCATTTATGGAGGGCCTACTGTGTTCTAGGCACTGCTCTGAGCAGTATTTACAAATATAACTTCATTTGATCCTCACAACAACCCCATGGGGTAGGTGAAATTATTATTTTCATTTTACAGTTGGGGAAACTGAGGCAAATAAAGGCCAAGTTACTTGCCCAGGGTGACACAGCTAGTAAGTGTCTGAGGCTGGATTTGAATTCAAGTCTTTCTGACTCCAGAACTATCTCTATAAAAGAGGGAATAAGCATTTATTAAGTGCCTACTATATGCCAGACCCTGTGCTTAGCATTTTGGTCCTGCATCTTTCGCCCCTTTTGTCATTGTGGTGGTCATGGCAGGATGTTCGTGAGTGTCTATTATTGGTCTGGGATCATGGCTGATCTTGCTCTAGAATTCCTCATATACCATGGACCAGAATCATAGTAAGCAATGATGAAAGTTGATGTCAGATCCAACCTAGAGATGCCTGTCTCAAGCATCTCATCTGAACTCCCTCCCAATTTCCCATCCCTAGTGAATGGTGTCCTCTGGAAGGCAGCAGCTTTTCTGTAGGCACATTTATTTATATGCATTTATGCATCCCATTTGTTGAACTCTGTAAGGGGGATTAACGGTCACAAGAAGTAGGAGTGACAAGGTGGAGTCAAATGACAACCTGTCCCTATTCTGGGACTGTGCTAGGCTATGCTTGAGCTAATTGTCCCCACCATCTCTTAAATCCGTCCCCTTCTCTCCACTCACAAGGTTACCATCCTCATTCAGGGCCTCATTACATATTGTCAGGACTATTTCAATATCTTAATAATTGCTATTCCTGCCTCCAGTCTATCCTCTCTTAAATTCATCCTTCACAACCTTGACAAGTTGCAGATTTGATCATTCCATTCACATGCTCAAGAAGCTCCACTGGCTCCCTATTTACCTTTGGGAGAAAACATAAACTTTACTATTTGTCATTTAAAGTTCTTCGTGATCTGATTTCAACACTCTCTATACTTGTTTTACAATGCTCCCTGATATGTTCTCTATATTCCTGGTGAATGTGATGTTTCCTACAAATGACCTTCTATCTCTTATCTATGTGCCTTTACATAAGATATTCCCCAGGAGTGGAATGCTCTCCCTCCTAACTTATTACAGATAGTTCTCTCTTTAAATAAACTTGCATTATGCAAATTTGACTTTAAATAAAGAATTCTGAAAGAAATCCACATTTCAAAAAGACACCTATTTTAACTTTACTGTATGGTACTGTGCTTTCTGTCCCTGTTCCTGCCCCTCTGCTTGGCACTCCATGGCCTCCCCCCAAAAAAAACATTGGAGCCAAAAAACCCCAAACCCTGAGAAAAACCTTTCCAAGTGAAAATGTAAGAACTGATAATGGAGGGACCACCACCTCCACTGCCACAGGATGGGAGCTAAGCTGAAGACCTCTGGCATTGAGAGAGTAGGGTTTTTTTAAAAAATATTCTTCTATTAACTTATTTTTAGTTTTCAAAATTCACTTCCACAACATTTTTTGTTCCAAATTTTCTCCCCATCTCTCCCCTCCCCCACTCCAAAACAGCATGCATTCTGATTACCCCTTGCCCCAGTCTGCCCTGCCTTCTATCACACCCTCCCCCCCATCCCCTTCCCCTCTATTTTCCTGCAGGGCAAGATAGATTTCCATATTTCATTGCCTGTATGTCTTATTTCCCAGTTTCATATAAAAACAATTTTTAATATTTGTTTTTAAAACTTCACATTCTCTTCCTTCCTCCCTTCCCACCCCACCCACCTCCATTGAGAAGGCAAGCAATTCGATATAGATTATACATGTGTAGTCATGCAAAACACTTCCATAACAATCATGTTGTGAAAAACTAACTGTATTTCCCTGTGCTCACCAGAGTGTCTGCCCTCCGGCCTCCATATCCTATTGGTTCTGCCCAGGCCTCGCATAACTGGCCCTGGCCCTGGTGCTGTGTATTCCTCTTTCTGCTCTCATTTCTTGGTCTCCAGCCCCCAAGTATCCGTGAATTGTGTGTCAGCCCCTCCCTACATGGGCTCCTGCCTCCTTCCCTTCCTTCCCCAACTTGGGCAAATTCGCATTAAGTAAAAATCGTTTTATGTAGAGGTCTGCAGATGGTCCACTTATGTAAAGGGAGAACCGTCTGTATTCTTAGAAACTGAAGCTCTATTCAAGCTTCAGATCAAATGCTGCCTTCTGCTTCAGGCCTTCTAGTCCTTCCCCAGGCATTAATGATTCATATTCCCCTCCCCCAAAGGGAATAGTCTGACCATATAGATTTAGGGAGACATACTCGGGTTAAGGAGAAAGACATTAGAGCTGTCACTGCAATCTCCAAATCTCACTTTAGCTTGGAGTGGTGGTATTGAGGATTAATTCTAAATTTCTGACCCTTGCCTATACTTCTTTTAAACTGGGAGATGATGTGGTGGTTCCTCAGGCCATATTTTGAAGGCACAGCAAAGTCCTTTCCAAAGAAATGCAAATTCTATCAGGCATCTATGTAACAAATACAAGTATCTCCATGCATTGATGCATTAAACTTTCTGATAGGACAAGACTCCCCTGCCCTTGCTTTCCCTCCCCCTCTATCTAGGTGGCTGTTGACCCAACTATTCACCTATTGAATTAAGGCTAATATTTCTGCTGAGAATGTAAAGATGGGTGCTTGGAAGCAGCTGTGGCTAGCTGCTTCATTATGGAGGTAACATACTGTAGCAAACTGTCCTGTTGGAGTTGACTCCAAGACTTGAGACTTGAGTTCAAATCCCATTTCATATACTTATTGCATGACCATGGTCAATGCAAGACCATTTCCCGTTGCCTTCGTTTCCTTACCTGTAAAATGAGGAACATTTGTCTCGGGATAATTGTGAGAGAAATACTTTGTAAATATTTAAGTGCTATGGATATTGAGACTGCTATAAGGCTGAACTATGCTCTTTCTCTAGATTCATTAAAGTAATTTCTAGCAAATAAGGAGAATTTGAATTTGTATGCCAATGGGGCAATCAATTCTCAGTTGATCAACGGTCATTTTATTAATTATTTACTGTGTGCCAGACACTCTGCTATGAACTGCTATATGGACATAATAAAGGCAAAAACTGTATAAGAAGATCAGAAAGTCAGTAAGGATCCAGGTTTTGGAGGGCTTTAAAAAGTAAACAAAGGACTTTATATGATGACGTTGGTGACGACAATATCCAGGAAGGACTGGATCTGGGTTATGGTGGATTGATCCTTTGGTTTGCTCATCTTTGGTACATTTGATCCAGGCCCAGCGTGAGTAGGGCAGTAAAAGTCCTGGAGAGTGTTTTTTGCCTTGGGGAGACAAAACTGACAGTAACTTGCTGGGCACCTGCATCGTGAGTATGCTAAATATAGCAAAGATTATGACGTGAGCACATTAATCTAGGGATTTGTCTCAGATTTAGGAAACACATGGTCACTTAAGAAGACTGGAGAGACCAGTCAATTCATTGTTTTTATTTATTTTATAAAACGGTTATAAAGAAATCTTGATCACAAGTGACATTTCTTCCCTGAACATTTAATTAACAATGAGGCCCTTCAGATTGAGGTAGAAAAGGCCCTTTTGAGGATCCCAGACTGTCTTCTATGGATTATTTGGAACCCCACCTCCAAAATTGCCCACATTTCTGATAAACCCCCGGGAGCTCTTTGAATATCTCCCCTTCACAGCCTAGAAACTTCCCTGTTCTCATTCCTGAGCTTGGGTGGGATGAAAGTACATTACTATTTGGAAGATTTAGGTAGCTGAGTATTAACCGATGTATTAAAGCTTTGACATCATGTATCTCCTCTGAAGTTGAGGGGGCAAGCTGTGCCCTTGGCTGTGGGTCAGTGATAAAGAAGTTCAGGGGATGCCAGGGCTGGCCTCTAGAGTTGTCTCCATTATAATAATAGATAGCATTTATGTAATACTAGCTTGAAGGTTTGCAAGGAACTTCATATATGTTAACTCATTGATCCTCACAATTACCCTCCCAGATAGGTGCTAGAAGGCTAATGAGTTACCCCAGGGACACACAGCTCAGAAGTGTCTGAGGCTGGATTCAAACTTGTGTTTTCCAGACTCCAAGCCTTATACCCTATCCACTACACCATCTAGCTGTCCTAAACTCTACTAAGTTGCAACTTTTCTCTGTCCTTATTGTGCAAACCCTGATCCAGGGCAGCCTTGAGGTATGAGTGGAGTGGGCTTCCTCTTTAAAAGTTACTTCCTCCTTTCCTAAATATCTTTCTCCTTGCATAGGGGGAGGGAAAGGGACTAGATCTGTGATTTCATTGAAAAAGATAAATATTAACATAAAAATCCACCAAAAGTGATTCCTTTAGATTAAAGCTAGATAGTCATGCACAGATTCTTGTGAATAGGACCAAATCAGATTACTTCTCCTGGTTTTTAGGTCCACTTTGACATAGAGGCATATAGACTTCCCAATGTGACATCACAGAGAGCGAGAGTGATTGTATGTGTGTGGGGAGGAGAAGGAATGGGAGGTGGGAGGTTTCAGTAGTGTCCAGGGATAGCCAGCCTTTGTCTCCTCACTGTGGGGTTACTAGGTTCTCTCCTTACTCTAGGCTTTATGTCTTGCAGGCTAAAGTCTTTCTCTCTCACCTTGAAGTCTCTCACATTTTCTCCAGGTCTAAAGTCTTTCCCTGTGATTTCCTCACTATACGGAACTCCCAGTGTGGAAATTCCTTCCATCGAGGCAGGTCACCAACTTGACTAGAAAAACCTGGAAAGACTTGCACAAAATAATGAGCAAAATGAGCAGAAGCAAGAGAACATTGCAGTAATATTGTTTTAAGAATGACTTTGAGTGAGTAAGTCATTTTGACTTTTAGAAATACCCAAATTAACTATAAAGGACATATGAAGAAAGATGCTATCTCAGAGGTTCCCAAACTCATTTGGCTTACTGCCCCTTTTAGAGAAAATACTCAGTGCCCCCCTGGAGATCTATTTTCTTTAATTCTTTAATGGTTTTTTTTTAAATTTTCATCATTTAATTTTTTAAAAAATGACATCTTAAATTTAAAATTTATTATAAATTTGTGGTTTTTTTCCTGCATTGAAATTTTGATGACGTAATATTGTGCCACGTAACCATATAGTATATTGTAAACGAGTCATTACATGCACATATTCCTGCCTATGCATGCTGGACTTCCCAACAATGGGGGACACCCTCACCTGCCAATGCTTGTTAAGACTTGGTGGAATTGACCACTGATAGATTATAACTTGCATTTTGTGTGTTTATTTGGAAAGTAATGTAATCACTACAACTTTAACTCTGTCATACAACAGATGAAACATGCATGAACAGTTTTTCAAAATTTTATTTCCTCTTCTTTTGTTACACTTCCACCACCCCTTACTTTTATTCAACACTCCCAATTGCATTGGAGGCTACTACTACCTCCCTGGATCATTCCAGCACCCCCCAGGAGGTGGTATCATCCACTTTGGGAGCCTATGCACTATTTTCATCCAGAGAAAGAACTAATCAATAGAAGTATGTAGAGAATAATTTTACATATTTAATATACATAATACATACATATATATATATGTATATATATATATATATATTTATATACATTGTCTAATGGTAGCCGTCTCTAGGGCAGGGAGGGAGGGAAGAAAAAAAATAAAAGAAATTTATATGATGACTTTATTATATATGTAAAAGGAATAGCAAATTGTATAGAATAGATTTGTATGTTCCTATATAATCATCTTTTTAAAAATTATACCATGTTATGGAAATGCTAGCTTTATTCCATAAATTAAAAGTAAATAAATTTTTTAAAAAAGAGCATTATCAGGCACACTGAGAATTTGCCTAGGTTTACACAGCTAGCATACATGAAAAGCAGTTTTTGAACTCGGGACTACTATTTACTATGTCCTGCTATGCCATTTTAATGCACACAATGCACTATATATGTCAGTTCTTCCTACTTTTTTTCTGTACCTGTGCTTGACCTACTCTGGATTCCTTGAAGTTATTTGAAGAGTTCCCTTGAAGGCTCGATCCCTTCAGGTGATGAGAAATATACATTAGAATTAGTAGAAATTAATGTTTGGTACATGATGTGTTTGGGACATAAAGTCATCCAGGGTAAAACGTCAGCACGTCTGTTTTGGAAAAGAACAGACACAATTTCATCTGCGTTCCACATTGAGATCTGTTTCTTTTTCAGAAACCAGGATTCTTATTCTGGGCTACAATAACCATATACAAATCCTTAGCCCATATAAACTGCCAGTAACTTGCTCTTCATAGGGGCTGGTCTTATGACCTAGACCAGAGCATAATTTTTGTTCAGTATTGTCTCAGTGAAGGTGAATCTCCTGATGCTCCTCTTTATGTAATTAACCTCAGATCTCTTTAGGACAATATTCTTCCAGCTCCAGAAACCCATAGAGGTACACAAATTCACACCCCTTTCAGACCTGCCCATCATGTAAATATTTACCAGCCTGGCAAAAAAAAAAAATTTAGGCACCTACAGCAGACAGGCACTGGCCTGTTGACAAGGACCAGATTATGCTGTGTTGGGCTTATTGCCTAAAGGTGCTAAATTTTAATAGTACAATTTATTAATTAACTGCCATCTGAGTCCATCCAGCTCTGGTTGATGAGTGAATGCTGGCTGTAAACATTAGCTCTTTATGTCTACAGGTGTGTTTGCATTACCACAGCGCCTTCAGAAAATTGGCCTACCTTAAATGGGACATATTTTATTTCTTACAAAATCTGCTGGGGTCATGAAACTAAACTGAACACAACAATTTTCTTCTTTTAACAGAAGGTAGGGCAGGCTGTGAAGCAGAGGGGTTTTGTGGGAAAGGCTTTTGGCCCTTGTGATCAGCTTAATACAACTCTGTCAGTGTTTGTTTAACTCTATGTTTCTAGCCTTGTGTTATGTGCAGTAGGTGCTGCAGAATTTTAATTCAGTTCAGGAGGCCTTCATCAAGATCCTGTCTGATGTAAGGTGCAGTGCCAGGCATGGGGGATACAAAGGTGAGAGAGACATCCTCATGAAGATGGTGTTCTTCTGGAGGGAAATGACCTGTACGAAGATGAGCATGTTGGAAGGCAGAGTGTGAGGAGGATGAAGGGAGAGAGATGAAGTGCTCTAGGAAACTTTGGGAGGGGGAGATGAGCCCTGCTTTGGAGACCACACTTGCAGTTCCTTAGAGACTGGAGGCTTCCAGAATATGCAATCATTTAGCATGATGGAATATTTTTTGGCCAGGAGCAGCACTGGGCGACTCCACAGAAGAAATACAACTTACTTGCCAGAGACAGCTGGGTAGTGCAGTGGGTAGAGTGCTAGGCCTCTGAGGCAGGAAGACCTGAATTCAAATCCAGACTCAGATACTTCAAATGTGACTCTGGGCAAGTCATTTAATCTCTGTCTCAATTACCTCAAATGTAAAATAGGAATAATACCAGATATCTATCTGATTATGAGGATCAAATGAGGCAATATGCGGAAAATACTTAGTATAGTGCCTGGCACATGGTAGGCACATAACAAAGTTCCCTCCCTCCTTCTCTCCCTCACTTTTTCCCTTCCTTCCTTCCTTTCTTCCCTTCCTTCTTTCCTTCCTTCCTTCCTTCCTTTCTTCCCTTCCTTCCTTCCTTCCTTCCTTCCTTCCTTCCCTCCTTCCTTCCTTCCTTCCCATTCAACTCAGTGCTATCATTGGGGCAATACACATTCTTCATCCATTGGTATAGGACTGGGAAAAACCTCCTACAGTAGGGACAATTTGAGGTGAGGCTTGAAGGAAGTCAGGGAAGGAAGGAGGAGCTGAGAAGGGAAAGCATTCCAGGCATGAAGGGCAGTCAGTCAAAAAACATATAGAGTCAGAAGGTGAAGTGTTGGGCGCAAGCAAGAGTCACCTTGTTGCTAAATCATGGAGTACATGGTGGGAAGTAAAGTCAGGTTGGGAAGTGATTTAAACATCCCTGGAGATAATAAGGAGCCAGTGCAGTTTGTGGTTTTGTGGAGTGGGTATTTTGGGGGTTACATGATCAGGTCGCTTTGATTGAGTAGAGGATGGGGTAGAAAGTTCTTGTGGTAGTCCAGGCAAGGGGGGATGAAGGCTTGAACTAAGATGTGGAGAAATGTAGGAAAAGAGAATGTCGACACAGGAGTGGAGAAAAGGGTATGTGCAGAAGAGATGTCGCAAGGGCAGAAAGGACAAGACTTGACAACGGACTGGATATACGGAGTGACTGTGAATGAGGAGGCAAGGATAGCATCGAGGCCATGGATATGAGTGACTGGGAGGATAATGGTGCCATCCTTGATGATAATGGGGCAGTTCAGGAGAGGAGAAGGTTTTGAGAGAAAGATAATAAGTTCTGGTTTTGACATTTTGTGTTAGAAATGTCTATCAGACATCCAGTCTGAGATATCCAATAGGCACTTGTACGATGCTCTCTACAAATGGGACCATCAATGGGACTTCATTATTTCAATCAATTAATAAACGCTTATTAAACATCTGTTGTGTTAGGCATTGTGTTCAGCGTTAGTCACGTAAACATTAGAGTGAGACACCCCTTCTTAAGGAACTTAACTACACAGACGGTACTTTTCAATAATAATAATAGCATTTATATAGATCTTTAAGGTTTGCAAAGTGCTTTACAGATAGTTATCTCATTTGATCATTGCAACAATCCTGGGAGGTGAATGGCATTTTTTTACTCCCATTTTACTGATGAGAACACTGAGGCAGGCAGAGGTTAAGTGATTTGACCGAAGCTATGCAACTATAGTTATACTTTCCACATTGCTGGAGTAAGGGGAACAGCACCCCCACAATCTGGAAAATCCACATAAAATTTTTTGACCTTCCCTTCATACCAGAGAAAAAGTCTGAATTTTTTTCTTTTTTTAAAGGGGTGTTTACAGTATTAAAAGATAAAATATATTGACATATTTTATGTATTTCTGAGTTTCTAAACCTTTTCTGTGTCATCTGCTGGCCTTCACATGTCATCTGTGGCATCTGCAAAATTCTCCCCAAATTCCCATTTAATTTCTTATGCCAGCCTACAATGTGTTGAAACTACAATGAAGAAAGTTGCGATGTGGAAGGGATAACTGTAGTAATTATATAAGGTAGGGTTTGAACACAGTTCTTCCTGACTCCAGATCCAGTACTCTATGCTCTGTACCACTTAGCTTCCTACCTTCTTCCTTCATAATCTATGCAGGGCATTATCCATAATACTTGTGAAACCTTTGTCAAACATGTCTCCCTGTTTTGTGCCTGGCTTAATATTACTGGTCAGAGAATTGTTGAAGAAAATTGTTCCTGTGATTGCACCTATCATGGAATGTTGTATGATCTAAACACCTGAATGGGACGCACCTCGTGGATGGGTATGTCCAAATGGGCTGCACAGAACATGAATTCTATAGGGGTTAAAATATTAACTTACTAATATTTATTTGTATGGTGCTTTATAGTTTTCTTCTTAAATACTGATATTGCCGACACTTTCCAGAGTCCCCTGCCCTCCTCAATGGAATTTTCCCTTGTAACAAAGAAGTCACCATGGGAATGCATCCCTAGTCCTCAGTTTCTTAATCTGTAAGATGAGAGGGTTAGATAAGATGATCATTTGAGTTTTACAAAAGTTTTGCATTCAGTTCAAGAATGATTATCATCTTATTAGAGATGAGAAAAATAGAGGCTTGAAAAAATTAGAACTTGCCTGAGGTCCCAGGAGCAAAGACTGGAACCCAGCTCTCCTGGCTCCAAATTCAGCATAACTTCCCACTACGCTAAAGCTACAGCTTAAGCATCCCTGGCTAGTGTTAAGAGCAATGTAAACCTGATTACATTTCACAGTAGTGCATTTTTTAAAATGAATTTTTGGCGTATCTGGGAACATTCCCAAACTGCACCTCAGAGTGATGATTAAGGAAATTATGAAAACATGCTACCCTGCTGTTCTGGGAATCTTGTAGTCAGGGATGTTCTAGAACTACAATGAGTTTTTAATCAATAAAAGCAAATAGCACAAGCACAAGGAGCATTCTGATCCCATTGGTAAGGCTGGTATGGGAACTCAGTAGCCCAAAGTTTCCCATATTTCATTTCTAAGGTCACTGGGTATGAAGTATTTTTACATTAATGAATTCCGGGAAACAGGGCCAGAGTGATTCCCATTTATTTTCCTCCAAATCTTTCATCATGATGCAGGGATGATGGGATATGGAGTGGAGATGGGGGAAGGGGTAGACAAAAAGGTCTAAATTGATTGGACATCCCCCTAGTGCCTGCTTCCTTCTACTCTGTGCTGACTGTGTAGGCTTGACTGCCTGGTGGGAGAAGTGAAGTCACAGAAGTTCACCTTTAGAAAGGGATCTTTTGAATGGAGCAATCAACAATCATTTATTAAGTACTTTGGGGTGGAGATTAAGAAATTAATGAAAACATGCTACCCCACGGTTCTGGGAATCTCCAGTTTAGTGATGTCTTCAAACTGCAATGAGTTATAAAACAATAATCTGGCAGAGTTAGATTTGTCTTGTAAGGTTAGAAACATTGTCCAGTCATGTCTCCCTGAATTTGGAAATCTTTTTTTTCAACCCAAGTGCAGACATTTATAATGATCTCTATTAAAATTCATCTTATGCAGGCAATAATCACAGCCTGAAGAGGCATGGATATCTTGCAAATTGCATAAGGGTGAAGAATACCCATATCGATAATCTATTGAAGTAATAAGGTGAGGATGGGTCTCAGGATGATTTGGGTGCCAAAACCTATAGAGTTGCCCTTGTGGGTGGCACTTTCCCACCTGCCTGAGGTGACACAGAGAGCATTTCCAAGGATATAAATAAATAAACTCCTCCACATAAGGCATCAACAAAGTCTAGCATGAGGTAATGTTTTCCTCTGCCTTATTCCTCCAAATGATTCTCAGGCTTAGTGGAAATGGTTGTTTAGAAACCAAGGGTGACAATGGACTCCAAACGAGCAGGCATTTCTCCTTCTGGAGAAAGTCAAAGCCAGCCTGGATGACCAAGGCATGGTGGAAGTAGTTTAATTCAAAGCTCTACCTGGAAAATACTCCACAGCATTCTGTCTTGTGGTCTCCCTTTCTCCCAAATCGTGAGTAATTGGGGTCAGGCCATGCCAGGTCTGGTCCACATGCCATTTTCTGAAAGACATCTTTTTCCCCCTTCTTCTTTGTCTTCTCCATTGCTGTCATCTCCTCCCTCAGTATGTTCTCATTAGAAAAATCAAATCTGAAGCAATTTTGAAAATATAATGGGCTATGAGTGGCAGCACTGTCTCTGAAGTGCCTCAGAGGACCTAGCCTGCTCCAGGCAGGTAGAAGTCATATAGGAACAATGCTGAGAACCAAGCCCTGTCAGGTTCTTTGTGCCAGGACCTGCTTTTTGATTCTGGGTTCCAGCTTTGATCTGCCATTTATTGTCCTCCAGAGCCCTATGCAAAAGGACAGCAATGGAGCTTGGAGCAGGATGCTAGATGGGGGTTTTGGTAGAGCTGAGCTGGAGGGCAAGGAGTGATGAAGGAGAGAAGGGATTGGTTGCCCGAGGAGCCTTTTATTTAGTTTATATATTCACTTTGGAAAGCCACCTCTGTCTTTGCTCAGGGACAGAGGAGAGTTACAGTCCTCATCACCAGACAGACACATTGCTCTGCAGGGATTCCTTGGAGACAGAAACCCAACAGCCCCAGGAAATAAATGCAAGAAATGGCTGGGGAGACTGACAGAGAGAAGGATGCTGATCTCCTAACTGATGCTAAAAAGGACCAGAGGTTCATACATGCATATTCAGTTCATAACCTTCCCTTCTCATCACCAGCGCAAAGACAAATTGCACCATCATAGTGTAGTGGATAGAGTGTTGGGCTTGGAATCAGGAAGCCCTGGGTTTGAATTCTTCCTCATACATTTAACTATGATGCCTGAGTCAAGTCACTTAAACTTCCTAGGCCTCAGTTTCCTCATCTGTAAAATGAGAGGGTTGGATGTCATGACAATGTGGAGCTTTAAATGTGTGATTCTTTGATTCCATCCTCCCTTTCAGCTTGTGCTTCATTCACTTGGGTCTTAGTTTTCTCCTTTGCCAAAAGGGGGGGTTGAACTAGACCACAGTGAGAAGACCACTGCCTTTGGATCTGGAGGTTTTAGTTTTAATTCTTAACAGCTTTGTGACCTTGGACAAGTCAATTAACCTTTTTGAGCCTCATCTATAAAATGAATGGTTTGGATTAGATGACCTCTGCCTCCACCTCAAAATCTATGAACGTACGATCTCCAAGGTCCTTTCCTATTCTAAATCATATGATAGAATGACTCCCCCTACCAAAACAGGACCACCTTGAATGTTCATCAGAACCTGATTTTACCTGGGGAGGGGAAGGGGATAACCGACATGACTGCCTCAGAGCTTTGCAGACCTTAGGGATGGCCACTGTTTGGATGATTATGGAGTTGTAGAATATTAGCCCTAGAAGGAACCTAATTAGAGAAGATCTAATATAACTTATTCATTTCATGGTTGAAGAAATTGAGACTTACAAAGACAGAGTCATTGCCCATGGCCCCTCAGGATGGGTTGAGAGGCCAAATTCTGGCTCGTATGGTGTGGGAATTTCAAGGAGGAACTGAGCATTCTGTTTCCTGGGGCCTGCAGGGCAATATAGGGACTTATGTAGAAGATGGTTTATATATAATATTGGTTTGTATCTAAGATATATATATATATATATATATGTATAAATTTGTTTACATGTAAGAAGTTGGTTTATATATAAATATATATACACATATCTGTATATATGTATATACACACATATGTATATATATATATATATATACACATGTATATGTATATATAATTGTTCTTGAGGTGTAGATTCATCAGGTCCTTCTCCCTTGTAGTCCCCAATTATCACATGTAGATTGGAGGCTTTTAACTCTGACAAGGTGAGGAATAAAGAAATTTGGGGAGTTGTAGGAATAAGGGCAGCTAGGTGGAGCAGTGGATAGAACGCTGGGTCTGGAGTCAGGAAGACCCATCTTCCTGAATTCAAATCTGGTCTCAGACACTTACTAGCTGTGTGACCCTGGACAAGTCACTTAATCCCATTTGCCTCAGTTTCCCCATCTGTAAAATGAGCTGGAGAAGGAAACAGCAAAGCACTTCAGTATCTCTGTCAAGAAAATCCCAAATGAACTAAACTCAGGGGTCAAAAATAGTCAGACATGACTAAAACAACTGAACAAAGAACAGAAAATCTAGAGGAGACATAAAGGCCATCAGTCACTAGCCTCCTTTTAAGCTCCTGAAGGATGAGGCTTATCAGCCCTTTCTGATCATTTGGCTATTAGGTTTATAACTAATTTAGCATAGATTAATTCAGGTTGTATTATCAGTGAAGATTAGTATCTCAGAAGGACAGTGTCATTCGTGTCTGATAGGCACAGGATCATAGGTTTAGTTCTGAAAGGAGTCAACTCATCCAACCTGATAATTTTACAGATCAGGAAACTGAGGCCCAAGGAGATTAAATGACCTGCCTAATGTCACTTAGGTAGTTATAAGAAGTGGAATTCAAACCCAGGCTCTTTGACTCGAGAGCTCTTTTCTTTGTATAATGCTGCCTCCTATATTGTGTCATAGCATCCTTCCAAGAAGCCTGGGAAAGGGTTAGTGAAGACTCTAATGGATATGACATTAGATCTGGAGTCAGTAAGTTCTGGGTTCCAATACCACTTAAAACATTTACTGTCTGACCTTGGACAAGTCACTTAACCTCCCTGTGCCTCAGTTTCTTAATCTGTAAAAAGGGATAAGTTTGAAGGCATAAGTTTTGAATGATAAGTTTTAAGTTGCCTTCCAGCTCTAAATCTATGCTCCCATGACAGCTCCCAGATGAAGAGAAGGCTGCCAGTTGCTGACATCCCATAGCCTTGCCCCAGCAAACATCTTGTGTTTCTCAGAAAGCTGGAGCAAAAGGAGTTCTTTTTTTCTCTCACGCTTTTGATCGGTGGAGGAAATCTTGGTGACTCAGGTCTCCTCTCCAGTGTTTGCTCAGCTGCTGGAGCTGTGGCCTCATTTTGAGGCATTAGCACCCCAGAGGGCTCTATGTTGCGGTTCCAGATGCCGGCCCAGGTTACAAAGATGTGGTGAGTGTGGACTTTGCCAAAAACCATGTGGCCTGCAGGGCTTAGTCCTTTGAAGGGCCCCGTGGGATAGACGTTAGTAATAGTGGTAATAACTCATATAGTGGTATTATTTTGATAAATCATTTTATATACATTATCTCATCTGAGAGGCAGTATGGTGTGGGTAGAGAGCCAGTCTTGAAGTCAGGATGATCAGGGCTTACATTTTGTCCCCATTGCATACTAGCTGTGTGACTATGAGAAAGTCACTTAAATTCTCAGCTTCTGAAGGCAGTAGCTTCCAAAGCAGAGGACATGGTCCCCGTAGAGCTGTGGAATGACCCTAAAGGCTAATCAACCAATCAGATGCATCTAACCTTCCTCATGATAGTCAATGGTAGGGCTTGTCTCTGACACAACAGTAGCTACCTACCACGGTTAGGTGGTACAGTGAAGAGAGCACCGGACCTGGAGCCAGGAAGGCCTGGGTTCAAATCCAGCCTTGGATATGTATTGGCTGTGTGATCCTTGGCAAATCACTTAAACTGTCAGCCTATGTTTGCTCCATCTGTAAAATGTGGATAATAATAGCATAATAAATACCAGCTGACTCACTGACACCAATGACCCCAGCAGCTAGGTGGTACAGTGAAGAGAACACTAGGCCTAGAATCAGGAAGACTTGAGTTCGAATGTGGCTTCAGACACTTATTAACTGTGTGACCTGGACAAGTCACTTAAACTCTGTCTGACTCAGTTTCCTCAACTGTAAAACGGGGGATCTACCTCCCAAGGTTGTGCGAAGATTAAATGAGATGATATTTGTAAACTACTTAATGTAGTTCCTGGCACATAACAGGCACTAAATAAATGCTTGTAACCTTCCCAACTCCCCATCCTTCCCAATTTTGTGCCATCTGAAATTTTTATGAGTTTGCCATCTCTTCCTTTATCTAAGTCACTGATAAAAATGTCAAGCAATACAGGGCCATGGACAGATCCCTAGAATGGTCTACCAGACCTCCAGCCATGTTGACTTTGAACCACTGACTTGTCACGTAATTCTTTACTGAGCTGGACAAAATCATAACAAAATTCATCTGGAAAAACAAGAGGTCTAAAATATCTAGGGTATTAATGAAAAGAAATGCTAGAGAAGGTGGCCTAGCCATACCAGATATTAAACTGTACTACAGAGCAGCAGTCATCAAAACTACCTGGTACTGGCTAAGAAACAGAGATGTGGATCAGTGGAATAGGATAGGAATACAAGATGGAGAAGTCAACAATTATAGCAACCTACTCTTTGATAAACCCAAAGAGGCCAGCTTCTGGGCTAATAATTCACTATTTCACAAAAACTGTTGGGAAAATTGGAAAATGGCAGGGCAGAAACTGGGCATAGACCAATATCTTACACCATATACCAAAATAAAGTCAAAATGGGTTCATGATTTAGGAGTAAAGGCTAATACTATAAGTAATTTGGGAGAGCAAGGAATAGTTTACTTATCAGATTTATGGAAAAGAAAAGAATTCATGACCCAACAAGAGATAGAGAGCATTACAAAATGCAAAATGGATAATTCTGATTATGTTAAATTGAAATGTTTTTGTACAAAAAAAGCCAATGCAACAAAAATTAGGAAGGAAGCAGAAAATTGGGAGAAAATCTTTACAGCTAGTATCTCTGATAAAGGCCTCATTTCTAAAATATACAGGGAACTGAGCCAAATATATAGGAATACAAGCCATTCCCCAATTGAGAAATGGTCAAAGGATATGAACAGGCAGTTTTCAGAGGAAGAAATTAAAGCTATCTATAGGCATATGAAAAAATGCTCTAAATCGCTACTGGTTAGAGAAATTCAAATCAAAACAACTCTTAGATACCACATTTCTCCTGTTGGATTGGCTAAAATAACAAAACAGGAAAATGATAAATGCTGGAGAGGATGTGGGAAAATTGGAACATTGTTGCATTGCTGGTGGAGTTGGGAAAGATCTTTCACTGACCGATTTGCCTTACAAGCATGTAGCTCAGTGAATCTATATAAACAGCCTTATCCCTTCCCTGTCACTTTTAGTTTAAACTCCTTTAGCTTAGATTTGTAAGACACCCACATGACAAATAACATCCTTACCAGCCTTTGTTAAAGGTTTTCTCTAGCTAGGAATCTGTCATCCCTATGCTTTAAGCCATAGTCTAGAATCTTGTCTAGATCCCTTTCTCAGACATTACCTTCTTTTTTTTTTGAATTCCATATTTTATTATTTAATATTTTTTAGTTTTCAGCATTGATTTTCACAAGATTTTGAATTACAAATTTTCTCCCCATTTCTACCCTCCTCCCCCCCGCCATCCCTTTTCCCCTTTCTTTCTTGTAGGGCAGGATAAATTTCTATGCCTCATTTCTTATATATCTTATTTCACAGTTGCATGCAACAAGAACTTTTTTTTTGAGCATCTGCTTTTAAAACATTTAGTTCTAAATTCTCTCCCCTCTTCCCTCCCCACCCACCCTCCCTAAGAAGGCAAGCAATTCAACATAGGCCACACATGTATCATTATGCAAAACACTTCCCCAATACTCGTGTTGTGAAAGACTAACTATATTTCCCTCCATCCTATCCTATCCCCCTTTATTCAATTTTCTCCCTTGACCCTGTCCCTTTTTGAAAGTACTTGCTTTTGATTACCTCCTCCCCCTATCTGCCCTCCCTTCTATCATACCCCCTTTTTATCCCCTTCCCCCTACTTTCATGTGGGGTAAGACACCCAATTGAGTGTGTATGTTATTCCCTCCTCAAGTTGGATCCGATGAGAGCAAGATTCATTCATTCCCCCTCACCTGCCCCCTCTTCCCTTCCAATGAACTGCTTTTATTGACACTTTTATATGAGATAATTTACCCCATTCTATCTCTCCCTTTCTCCTTCTTTCAATATATTCCTCTGTCACCCCTTAATTTTATTTTTTTAGATATCATCCCTTCATATTCAGCTTACCCTGTGCCCTCTGTCTATATATATGTATATTCCCTTCAACTACCCTAATACTGAGAAAGGTCTCATCAATTACACACATCATCTTTCCATATAGGAATGTAAACAAAACAGTTCAACTTTAGTAAGTCCTTTATGATTTCTCTTTCTTGTTTACCTTTTTATGTTTCTCTTGATTCTTATGTTTGAAAGTCAAATTTTCCATTCAGCTCTGGTCTTTTCACTGAGAAAGGTTGACAATCCTCTATTTTATTGAAAATCCATATTTTTCCTTGGAGCATGATATTCAATTTTGCTGGGTAGGTGATTCTTGGTTTTAATCCTAACTCCTTTGACCTCTGGAATATCCTATTGCAAGCCCTTCAATCTCTTAATGTAGAAGCTGCTAGATCTTGGGTTATTCTAATTGTGTTTCCACAAAACTCAAATTGTTTCTTTCTGGCTGCTTGCAGTATTTTTTTCTTGATCCAGGAGCTCTGGAATTTGGCAACAATATTCCTAGGAGTTTTCTTTTTGGGATCTTTTTTAAGAGGCGATCAGTGGATTCTTTCAATTTCTATTTTACCCTCTGGCTCTAAAATATCAGGACAGTTCTCCTTGATAATTTCTTGAAAGATGATGTCTAGGTTCTTTTTTTGATCATGGCTTTCAGGTAGTCCAATAATTTTTAAATTATCTCTCCTGGATCTATTTTCCAAATCAGTGGTTTTTCGAAGGAGATATTTCACATTGTCTTCCATTTTTTCATTCCTTTGGTTCTGTTTTATAATATCTTGGTTTCTCATAAAGTCACTAGTTTCCACTTGCTGCAATCTAATTTTTAAGGTAGTATTTTCTTCAGTGGTCTTTTGGACCTCCTTTACTATTTGGCTAATTCTGTCTTTCAAGGCATTCTTCTCCTCATTGACTTTTTGGAGCTCTTTTGCCTTTGAGTTAGTCTATTTTTTAAGGTGTTATTTTCTTCAGTATTTTTTGGGTCTCCTTTAGCAAGTCATTGACTTGTTTTTCATGGTTTTCTTGCATCACTCTCATTTCTCTTCCCAATTTTTCCTCTACTTCTCTTACTTGCTTTTCCAAATCCTTTTTGAGCTCTTCCAAGGTCTAAGACCAATTCATATTTTTCTTGGAGGCTTTTGATGTAGGTTCTTTGACTTTGTTGACTTCTTCTGGCTGTATGTTTTGATCTTCTTCGTTACCAAAAAAGATTCTAGAGTCTGAGTATGTGTCTGATTCTATGTCCTTTTTTGCTGCCTGGCCATGTTCCCAGACAACTACTTGATCTTTGAGCTTTTTGTCAGGGTATGACTGCTTGTAGAGAGTGCTTTTTCCCAAGCTTTAGGGACTGCGCAGCTGTTTTCAGAGCTACTTCTACTCCAATGTCACTGCAAGCTCTGCCACAGCAGCGCTCCTCCTCCCCTAAGAACCACCAACCAGGACTGTGACCCAGATCCAAGCAGGCTCTGTACTCCTACTCTGATCCTCTGCTTAATTTTTCCTACCAGGTGGGCCTGGAGCCAGAAGCAACCACAGCTGGAGCTGTGGAAGCAGCCCCAGAGCTGTACCACTTCCACGTCTCCAGGGCTGGGGCTGACCGCACACTCCTTTCACTCAGATCCAGCAGTTTTTCCACTAACCTGCTCTATTGTCTTTGGCGTTTGTGGGTTGAGAAGTCTGGTAACTGCCACAGCTCAATGATTCAGGGCCGTATGGCCTGTTCTGCCCAGCTCCAGGTCTAGTTGGTCCTGGCGCAGCCCACTCTGGGATGTGCTCTACTCTGCTCCCAGCTCCATGTGATAGACCCTTCCTAGCAACCATCCAAGTTTTCCTGAGCTGGAGCCCTGTTTCCCTCTGCTATTTCGTGGGTTATGCATCTCTAGAATTTGTTCAGAGCCATTTTTTACAGTTGTTTGGAGGGACCTGGGGGAGAGCTTAAGCAAGTCCCTGCTTTCCAGCCGCCATCTTGGCCCCACCCCTCCAGACATTACCTTCTTAATCAGATAGTCACTCACCATATTAATTTTTCTTTTCTTCATCCTTTTTCCTTTAATGGACAACAATGAAGAAAATAACCTACACCGTATGGTCTTTAGTGTGTTAGTTTTTTTTTTTTTTTTTGCCAAGACTTCATAATTGCTGGAAATTCTTATATAGGTGTTTTTTTTTGTAGTTATTTGTGGCAATGTAAATCACCAGAACTGAGTATTTCATATTTTGTATGAATCTTGTATATGTCTAAATATATACAGGTCAGCTCTGTCATTAAAATGTAAGCTTCTTGAGAGCAGTGATTGTTTTCATCTTTTTATTTATCTCCCCAGCTCTTATCACAGTAATAAATTAAGCTTAATAAATTAATTATTGATTTATAGTTGTCACCCATTTTTGACAAGTCTTAGGGACTGTCTGCTATGATTTGGAAAAATTGCCCCCAGGATAATAACAATTAATAACAGCTTCAGTATCCTCAAGCAGAGAATCTTTAGCTACTAGTATTCTTCTTCCCATGACCCTTACTTGAAAAACCCTCATCTGATAACTTTGGTGGCTCTGCTATATCATTCTTTAAAGGACAAATAGCTTCTTCCTTCCTTGAACACCCAGCTCCCTGTCCTTCAGGAAGACTCTGAAACCTATTTTTAAGCTCTAAATGTACAGATATAATTTTCCTTCTTTTTCTCCTCTGTGAAACCCTCTTCCACTCTCTGATAGCCTGACAAGAGTCATACTTCCCATCTTCCACTCCAGAACCACATTTCCCCCATTGAAGCCTTCCTTCTATTCTGCATAGTACAGTTTTATTGTCCCTAACAACCTGAAGTGTGAAGGGGTGTTCTTGAAGACCTCTCTTTTTCCTCTGAGAGAGATCTTCCTACGTTTAGAATTCAGAGGAATCATTCAGGTACAATGCAACTGTGATTCACTCAATGCAAGTCACTGCACAATAATCCCTACTTTCCATACTGGTTGAATTTTCAGCCTTGGTTTTTTATTTTTTTGTTTTACGTACTCATGGGTGCTTATGCCACAACCCATAATCACTAGGGTAATTTATAGCCAATTATCACTTCTTAATCACTTGACAAAACTACTCAACTTCCTTTCTTTTTTATTAATTTATTTTTTATTTTTAGTTTACAACACTCAGTTCCACAAGTTTTTGAGTTCCAAATTTTCTCTCTCTCTCTCTCCTCCCACTCCCCCCCAAGAAGACATGTAATCTGTTATAGGTTCTATATATACCTTCACATTAAACTTATTTACACAATAGTCCAGTTGTAAAGAAGAAATATAAGCAATGGAATAAATCATGAGAAAAAAGAAACAAAACCAAAAAAGGAGAAAAAAAGAGAGAATACATAGTTTGCCTCGATCTGCATGCAGACTCTGTAATTCTTTCTCTGGATGTGCATAGCTTTTTCCATCACGAGTCTTTTGGAGTTGTCTTTGAACCTTGTACTGATGAGAAGAGTCAGCTTCCTTTCTTTAGTCTCAACAGCTCCAATCCATTGTATCAACATAGCTTTGCCTTCTAATTGTTTCACTTAACTTAAATTCTTAAGTATCCTACCTTGTCTTGCCAACTACCTTATCCTTTTCTTTCTTGAGTCTTCTGCTCTAACTTCTACTCCCTAATCTTTGATCCTCTTTAATTCTCCTTCATTCTTTTATGTTCTTGATTGTTCCCGAGCCTGCTTCTCTTTCAAGAAGTAGAATCTAGACCAGTAGCTGGACCTAGGTAATTTTCTCCTTTAAATTTTCCTCAATTTCTCTTTCTGAAAGGGTTCAAACTTTGACTTACTTTACTACTCTAAACCCCTATAAATCATTTATGTGATTTCCTTCTCTCTTTTTATTTGGCTTGAGTCCTTTCTTCTTCCACATCCTTTGCCCATGGAAGCTGAGAGTAAGACCCAAATTAGAGCTGTCTCAGAGAGATGTAGACTTTCCTTCACTTTTAAGTAAAGTCTGGATAATCATTTGAGAGTATTGTAGAGAGATTCTTCAAATGCAGGTTAGACTAGAAGATCTTTGATGTTCCTTCTGACTCTGAAATTCTATGAAGGGTCAGAAGAGGGACAAGTTATTCCTAGCTTGGAGGAGGGGGGTTTAAGAAAGTCTTTATCAGATTAGCCCCAGCAAAGAGTAAGACTTTGAGGAGTTAGGGCACATGGTAAGTGCAGTTGAAGCTTTTCAAGAGAAAGGATCATTTTGTATTTCTTTTAAACCTACCCTTTTCCCTGTTTCTGTTGAGGGTATTCCTATCCTTCTAGCCACTCTAGTCTGAGTTAATCTCAGGATCATCCTAAACTCTTTACTCCTTTCATTCCTGCTACCCAATCACCATCACCCAGGATTATTGCAAAAGCCTCTTAATTGGTCTCCTTGCATCTAGCCTGTTCCCATTCTAAACCATCTTACACACAGCTGCCTCTCATGTACTCCATGTTTCAGCCAAACACATGTATGTGCTGTACCTGGTAGATGATATTCTGTCTCCTACCTCCATTTCTTTGTATTGGCTCTTCCTAATACCTGAAATGCTTGACCTCTCCACCTCCATCACTTGGAATCCCTAACTCTCTTCAAGGCATAAATCAAGCTCAACCTCCTATAAGAGACCTTCCCTGATCCCCCCAGTTGTGAGTGTTTCCCCTGAAGTTACTTTCTATTTACTTCTCTTTATACATATTCTTTGGGTGGTTTTTTGGTTCATTTGTTCATTCATTTGTTTGTCTGTTTCATAAAATTAGAGGACTATAGATTGAGAGCAGGAAGGGATCTTAGCAGTCATCTAGTGGAACCCTCTCATTTTATTGATAAGGAAATGGAGGCTCATCAAGTTCATAATTTCTTATATCATAGTAGTATTCCATCACAATCATATACCACAACTTGTTCAGGCATTCCCCAATTGATGGGCATCCTTGCAATTTCCAATTCTTTGCCACCATAAGCAGAGCTGCCATAAATATTTTCGAACATATGGGTTCTTTTCCTTTTTTCCCTAATTATCTTTGGAAACAGACCTTGTAGTGGGATTGTTGGGTCAAAGGGAATAGACAGTTTAATAACTCTTTGGGCATAAGTCCAGCCTGTGCTCCAAAATGGTTGGATCAGTTCACAATTTCACCAACAATGAATTAGTGTCCCAATTTTTCCACATCCCCTCCAACATTTTTCACTTTCCCCTCCAATCATTTTATCCAATATCATAGATGTAAAATGATATCTCAAGGTTGTTTTAATTTGTGTTTCACTAACCAATAATGATTTAGAGCATTTTATATGACTATAAATTGTTTTGATTTCTTCATTGGAAAACTGCCTGCTCATATCCTTTGACCATTTATCAATTGGGGAGTGACTCATATTCCTATAGACATCCAGGGTCTTATTGATGCTTTTTCCTCTATTGTTACTACTTCCTTACAAATCCTTACAGAACCCTTCATTATTGCTAAGAAGTGTAGTTAAACAAAGGGCCACTAGGTGGCGCAGTGGATAGAGTGCTGGGCCTGGAGTCAGGAGGACCTTAGTTCAAATCTAGAGGCAGACACTTAGCACCTGTGTGACCCTAGGCAAGTTTTGCCTGTTTGCCTCAGTTTCCACATCTGTAAAATGAACTGGAGAAGGAAATGGCAAACAGCTCCAGTATCTTTGCCAAGAAAACCCCAAGTGGGGTCACAAAGGGTCAGACACAACAGAACAACAACATTAATAGTTAAACAAAACAAGCTGAAATGTTAGATCATGTCTGACAGCATATACCTCATTTGGCACTAGTAGGCCTCCTCTACTGGTGGAGAAATCATCCTTCTTTATCTTTTGAAGTCAATATTAGTATTGCAATGTTTCTGATTTTCTCCTAATGCTGTTTTCCTTTATATTTTTTATAGTCATGGCATGTACTGTTTTTAATTGGTTCTGCTTTCTTCAAACAAATCTTCCTAACCTTCTCTGAATTTTTATTAATTGCCATTTCTTGCAACACAATAATATTTCATTCCTTTTATATGCTACAATTTATTTAACTACTTTCCAATCAATTGATTCATCTCCAGGTTGAAACAGAGGTGATTAGGGCTGGAACTCGCATTATGGCTATGTAAAAAGAAGAAGGGAACAGAAACAAGAGAGGTTGTGGAGGTGGAATCAACTGGACTTCATCCCTGATAGGTTTTGGGGGTTATTTTTAGTTATTTAAATGAGGGATTTAGCATTATTTTCCACTCTCACTCCTTCTCAGTTAATCATGTCTGTAGGAAGTCTGACTCTCAAGCCCATAACCAAGACACCACCACTCACCTGGCGGCAATATATCAACTACGGGCAAAGTGTCTAAGAGGAAATAAACAGCTTCCTGAGAGCTGAGCTAGCAAACTTAAACCTATAAAGCAACGATGATGTCACATTCTCTCCCCATCCTCTTCTACTTTTCTCTGCATGGGAAGTCAGTACACAGAAGGGGCTGGCTTTCTCCCCACTGCACATCTGGAAGAGCAGCTGCTCCAGTAACTGAGCCATTCCTTTGGGTCCTGTTTCCCAGACAGGGTGTTAGGACAGTTTGGGGCATTACAAGGACATTCTCAGGGTATTAGCAATGTCTTGGGTTTCTCTATTTCCCTTTGTTAAATCTGAACCTGGAGGGTGGAGGTGACTGTGATGTTGTGTGTGTGTGACATGTGAAGGTATATATCCATGTATGTATAGCCTGTGTGAATGTGTACATATATGTATATCATCACAGGTAATTATGTAAGTGTGTATATGTATGTACACACACACACACACACACACACAAAAGATATAAGACACTGTAAGATCCCTTCTAGTTTCAAATCCATGATCCTTCTGGAGTCCCTTATCCCCCTTGTTTGAACCTCTTACATAAATTTATTACATTCTAACTCGCATTGTAGTTATTTATATATGTCTTATGACACTACAGACGATATGCTCCTGGGGTGTGGGGTGGGGTGGAGGTTATTATTTTTGTATTCCTGGTACTTAGCACTGCACATAGCAGAGGCTCAATAAATACATGTTCAGTTCATTTTGGCTGTTACTGCCTGGATCTGATACACACACACACACATATATGTCTATCTCTATCTCTACATCTATCTATCTATCTATGAGAAAGGAGGAGAGAGAGAAGGAGGGAGGGAGGGAGAGGGAGAGAGAGAGACAGAGAGACAGAGGGAGAGACAGAGAGAGAGAATAAGACACAGAGATAGAGAAAGAAAGAGAGATCTATATATCTATACCTATTCTTTGGTACCTTATACTGCATGCGTGTGTGTGTGTGTGTGTGTGTGTGTGTGTGTGTGTGTATTATCCACTTCTGTGCAGTGTATATAAGGGGGAGTGTCCTTTTGTAAGTCTGTGAATCCCTATCTTCTGCATGAGCTCTTTCCTTCCCTTTTTCCCAGCCAGGAGCTTCCCCCCTTTCCCAACCAACATTACCTTGTATATGTTTTGTATGGATTTTTTAGACACCCATATATGTGAATGTCATCTCCCCCATTAGAATATGAGGCCAGTTTTCACCTCTGTTCTTATATCCTCAGCCCCTAGCATGGTGTCAGACACAAGTAGCTATCTAATAAATACTTCTAGATTCATTGATTGATCTGAGTACATTTGTCTATACCAGAAGTGGGGAACCTGGGGCCTTGAGACCACATGTGGCCCTTTGACTGAGTCAAAACTTCACAGAACAAATCCTTTATGATTGTATAGACCCTGGATGGGGAACCTGTGGCCTCGAGGCCATATGTGGCCCTCTAGCTCCTCAAGCACGGTCCTTTGAATCCAAACTGGTTCCGTGAAATTTGGATTCAGTAAAAAAGCCACACTTGAGGGCCTAGAGGGCTACATGTAGCCTCACAGGCACAGGTTCCCCACGCCTGGTCTATACAATCATACATAGATACATGGACATTCTTATACACATCTTCCTGATATGACTGGGAGTGAAGTGTGGATAAGTGGATCATGCAGGGCAATGCCTCTCTTCCCTCTGTTCATTCTCTGTCACTTTAGTTATTCACAGGTGTATTACAGAATCAAAATATGGCAAATCCAGATATCCAGATAGTGGATGAGAAGGACCTCAGAGACTCCCTGAGTGATCTCTCTTCAGTTTGGGAGAAAGAGCCCTGGATTTGGAGGCAGAGTCAGAGGACCTAGATTTGAATCCTCATTCCACTACTTACCAACTGTAGATCTTGGAGAAGTTGCTACTTCCTTCTGACTCAGCTGCCAAATCTGTAAAATGAAGGGATTATGTTAACCATGTGGAAGATTCCTTACATTCCATGGTTCCTTTCTGCCCAGAAGAGTATGTCCCCTGGAAATGAAAACTGCCATTAGAGTGGCTCCATGGTAAGTATTCTAGACAGAGTCAGAAGACCTGAGTTTGAATCTTGGGTCTGTCACTATCTGTGTGATCTTGGGCAAGTCACAGCCTCTCTGAACCTCACTTTCCTCATCTGTAAAATGAATGGAACTGAATTATCTCGAAATGGTTTAGTTTAGCACTAAATCTGTGATTCCACGACCTCTAGCCAGGCTGGCTGAACTCTGAAAGAAGGCACTGAGTCTCCCTTGCCACTGTTCTGTTCCCAGTCTCTCTACATTTCCACCTTTTGAAGTTTGAGCTTACCAGGTGTCACCAGTATTACATAGACTCCCCTGACTCCCCAGTGACAAATGATCCCTGCAGTGAGATGCATAAAGCATTGGACTGAGTCGGGAAGGCTGGGTTTGAATCTTGTCTCTAATTCTTAGCATCTGAGCCACCTGCACAAGTCATTTAATTTGATTGGGCCTCAGTGGAGGGTTGGACCTATGATCTTGTCTAGTTGCAAATCTGTGATCCTCCTGGAATCTCTTTTCCCTCTTATTTAAACCTCTTCTATACACTTATTACATTCTAACTTGCATTGTACTTATTTGTATGTGTCTTACAGTACACCAGATAATACGCTCCTGGGTGGGTGGGTGGGTGGGGTAGATTTCATTATTTTCCATCTTTGTTTTCCTAGTACCTAGTACTGCACATAGTATGCTCTTAATAAATATATGTTCAATTAGTTTTAGCTGTTATTGCCTGGATTGGATGAGGAAGGCATGGCACCAAAATGAAGTCGAGACATTTTGCTAGAGATAACCCTCCCAACACCCCACCATGCTTTCCCCTCACTACCATCCATGCAAACTCCAAAAAAAAAGCTGTTTCCCATCACAGTTGGAAGTTGAACCAAGCAACTACTTCTTTCCTTTACTGACAGTCCGACAGGAGCTTGTTTAAACCATGTGTTTGTCTAAAATGCCGGCAACTGCTTAAAATTCATCTCACGCATGTGAATTGTTCACATCAAACATGTGCAATGAATTATGCTTCCTTTCCAAAGAAAGCACCTGATTTTTTTAGACTTCAAGTTCATTGCTAATTTGAAACACTGGTGAGAAGATGTGTATTTGTCCTAATCTTTGAGTGAGGGAGGTGCATTAGATTCTCAGGAACAGGCTAACTCAAAGTAGGAGGCTTTAGGTGATGTGATCAGAGCGCTGCTGGTCAGGGTTCCCTTGCCCCAGATTCTCTCTGTAGCTTCTCAGAATGCTGGAACTTCCACCATCAGGGATTTATTTGTTTGGATCATAAAGGCTCTTGCATATTAAAGGTTTTCTTACTAAAGTATAAATATTCTTTAAAGGGGAAATACCTTAAGCTTTTAACTGTGAATCCCTCAGCAGAAGGAGATTAATTGGCAGCCAGCTGAGATCAAGAAGGCCTTTTAGAAACGAGACAGAGGATTGGCATCTGTGGGGAATTGCAGGGTGCTCTTGAACCATGGAATCTCAGAGCTGGAAGGGAAGCTCAGTGGTCATCTAATCCTAACAATACCTGGAGTAGGAAATTCCTTCTGCAATATCCCCTCAAAATCAACATGAAGTTTCTGCTTGATAAGGAACCCACTACCTCTCATAGCTACCCATTCTATTTTTGAACAGCTCTAATTATTGGGAATTTCCCCCTAATTTTAAGGTAAAATCTGCCTCCCTATAACTTTCTACCATTGTTTCTAATATTGCCCCCTGGTGACAGACAAGTCTAACCAGTCTTTCCTATGAGAGCCTTTCAAACATTTGCAGGCAGGGATGTTGTCTTCTCTTCTCCAGATTAAACATCCCCAGTTTCTTCAGCCCATGCATCAGGGTCTCCACTTCCCTCACCATGCTAGTTACCATCCTTGGGATGTGTTTTGGCTTATCGATGTTTTCCCTAAAATTTTTCATAAAGAATTATCACAATACTCTAGGTGTGGTTTGAACAGAACAAAGTATAATGGAGTTGTCATCTCCCTAATCACACATATGGTACTTTCGTCTAGAAGACTGAAATACACAATGGGGCCTCGTGGGATATGTATTAGACTTAGCATCAGAAGACCTTGGCTTAACTTTCATCTCCACTAATATCAGTAGGACCATTAACAAGCCATTTATCCTCTTTGAATTTACCTATCTCCCATGATTATTGTAAGAAGCTGTTGTTTTTCGGTCTTGTCCAACTCTTCATGACCCCATTTAGGGTTTTCTAGGTAAAGATATTGGAAAGATTTGCCATTTCCTTCTCCAGCTCATTTTACATATGAAGAAACTGAAGCAAACAAGGTTAAGTGACTTGCCCAGGGTCACAAAGCTAGTAAGTATCTGAGGTCAGATTTGAACTCGGGTTCTCCTGACTCCAGGGCCAGTGCTCTATCAACCGTACCATCTAGCTCTTGGGCTTTGTAAACCTTAAAGCACTGTGTATGATCATCACTAATCCAGACTAAAGTCAGATTATATTCTGGTTGCCACATCACACCGTTGATTCAAATAAAATTTATAATCATTAAAACCAAAGTTTTTTTTTTTTGTTTTGTTTTTAACATGAGCTGATCTCTAGTCACTTCTCCTCTATTCTGTATTTGTGTGATTGGTTATTGGAAAACCAAGTGCAGGATGTTATATTTATCCTAATTGAATTTTATCTTATTAAGTTCAAACTATTTTTCTAGCCTTTTGCAAATCCAAATTCCATCATCCAATGGGTTAAATAGCCTTCTCAGCGTCATGTCATCAAGGAATTTGATAAGCATGGAATCTATAATTTCATGTAAGTCCTTGAGAAAAATGAACAGAAAAGGACCAAGGACAGATTTTTGGAGCACTACACTAGGCCTCCTTCTTTTGGTTGACATCAATCCCACTAATCACTACTCTTGAGGAGTCTGTTCAACAATTCTTGGAAACATATAATTGTACTGTCATCCAGCCTATTCTTTTCCATCTTACCCACCAGGAGATCATGGGAATGGAGAAAGGAACACTGAAAGGGGAAGGAGAAACATCAGAAATGAACTTTACCTACTTCATCTACTTTTTTGGTAGTCTGGTCCTTTCAGGGAGTTCTTAGTCTAATGATAAGATTTTCAACAATCAACTTTTCTATAGCATGAGTTCCACACAATACATTGGAACCTCTTACTACTCTAGGTTTGTTGTAGGGTGTTTTAAGTGATCATACTTAGGTAAATATAGCTCAAACCACTAGCATTCTCCACAAACAAATTGGATACTTTATGTTAAATAGCACAGCTATTAATTAAGACAGAATTGCAGAGCAAAGTACTGGGGAAAATCTTCCTGTACACAAATTTGTATAGTCCTTTACAGACTCTCATTATGCTAATGGGACAGAGAACACTCTCCCCTGATAATGGAGGACTGTTCACATGCCTAGATTTAGAATCCTAGCTAGAATACTTTTCACAGTTGTATCATGATGTGACAAGCCAGGCCTCACTGATTCTTTACTTTGACTCTTCTGCTGCTATTCCTTTCTGTATTCACATTTGTAATTCAGTACTTCTTTACAGAGTTGCTCTTATCATCTGCTGGAACTATCTTCTGTTGCTGGGGCTTCTCCAACTTAAATAAAAGTGTTATTGCTATTTTTATGAAATTGCTGGGTCAACATGCTTCAGTCTACTCAACATATTTTCATCTCTTTTGTTATTCAGCCTTACAACCAAACCAAGACGGGTCACAAAATGGTCCCTCAAATCAGGATTTTTTTTCTTCTTCTAATACTCTCCTTTCTACCCCTGGCATCAAGTTCTTCATACTCTGTTGATATTTATGTTGGAGTGGGCAAATTTATTTAGACTCCCATTATATCCCTGATAGCTAGCACCAGGACTTTACAAATTTCTTTGACACTTCAACAAACCTTAAGAAGGTAACATTTGAGGAGATGAGGCAGGATTGATAATCTTTGCAATACATCCTGCCACTGTGTCAAGGTCCTTTTCCTCCTCTTTTTTCTTTTTTTTCCCTCTGAATCCTAGAACAAGACAGCCTTCTTCCCTACAAGGTCCAGTGCTGGAAATCTGGTGTGCTATTTGTGTTATCACAAACAACAAGATTTAACCAGCATTTATTGTAAATCAATATCGAGAAGCTGATACACTTTCTATACAGTTCGAAGTCTACCACAACAAAAACCTATGGGGAACAGCTTGTAAATGCTGTTTCCTTAGTAATTCGCCAGGTCAAAGACTGTCTCCAACCAACTGTGGTATAGGGATATCCACCTTCACTCGAAGAACTCCTCTCCTGCACCATAGTCAGGATTGCTGGGCTGAATAGCTTTCAGAGAACCCCTATTTTGTGTATTCACTTGAGATTCGAACAAGTCAAGGTTTTGTTTTGTTTTGTTTTTTGTTGCTTAGTTTTATCATGAGGTTCTCTGGACTTCTTTCTATTGATAATAATGAAGAAAAGAGAGAGATAAGCTGGAAAAATGAAATTATCTCGCTGGCTTTCTATCCATATCTGTCTGCCTGCCTACTTACCTCATCTATCTATCCAAGTCAAATCGATATATATTTACTAAGTCCCTACTATTTTAAAAACACTGTGCAAAGTAGTCCTAGTTCTCAAGGAGCTCACATTCTAGGGGGGGAAATATAATGGGAAGAGTCATAGCTCTGACACTGACGCGCTGTGTGATCACAGAAGTAATGTGGTGGAGGGGAGAGTGGTGAAGTAATCTTCAGTGCAGTGTAGTAGAAAATGTATTGGATAAAGCAATGGAAGACTCGGATTCTAGTTCTTTCTCTGCCACTTTTTTTTAACTTGCTGTGTCACCTTGGATAAGTTTCTTCCTTTTTTTGGCCCTCAGTTTCCTCATCTGCAGAACAAAGGGGCTGGACTTCATTACTTTTTTCTTAAGGTTTTCCTCAAATATTCTGTGTTTTGGAGAGTATAAGAACATAAGAAAGGAACAGAGGGGAGAAATCACAAACTACTTCCTCCCCCACCCCTGTGACCATGTACTTTAAACCATGATATCTTGCTCAAATTATCCCATGAATTTTGTGTTTTAATTATTTCTATTAGAATGTAAGCTCCTTGAGGGCAGGGACTCTTGCTCTTGTATTTGTATTCCCAGCAGGGTGCAGTTCTTGGCACACAGGAGTACTTAATAAATGTTTTCATATTTATTCATTAATTCATTTTCCAGTCTCATGCCTGCAGAGCAATGAGGCCATTTCCATCCAAACCATCAATTATTTCCAACCATCCGTGTGATGAAAGATAAAGGAGAAGAGAATATCAATCACCTCACAGATGAAGGACTGAGTCACAGAGAAGTTAAGTTGCCCAAGGACACAGAGCAAGTCAGAAGTGGTTTGGGACTAGAACTACCAAGTACAAATTCAGGGTTTTTTTTTTTTTTTGGTTTGGCAGAGCTAGAACTAGTAATTTTTGTACCTGGGCAAAGTACCACAAACCTCACCCTGACTGAGCAAACAACACAAAGCACACTTCCGGATGAGAATGAAAGAGAGGCCCTGGGACAATGGCGTGAGGTCCCTGCTGCGTGGGGGCAGGGGCAGAGGAGTTCACTCCAGCCCCTTATCTGGTAATTACCTATTTTAACTGATTAATTGGGCAAATAAGGGGCTAATCTCTGTTATTTCTGTGATTCTATAGGTGCTGTAAGTACTGGTAGAGCCCTCTAAATTCATCACCCTAGCACAAAGCCCGGGGCTCCCCATGTCACTCTGTGTATTGCCTATGGAGCATCTATTGGCATTCACAGGCTGTTGGCCCCCGGTCTGGGACATGTTGTTCCTGTTTCTGCGACATAGATGGGAGCTTTCTCAGACAAAATGGAACACTTACTATTTTTCTAGGAAATGTTTTAATAATTACCACCGAATGTGTGGTTATGTAGTCTTTAGGTTTGAGGGTTGATTGAATATCTTTGCCATCGTGTCCTGGAGGTTTTAACTCTTTCATCCTCTTTCAACACCTCTCATCCTAGGGCGCTGCCATCCAGATCAGTATATGCTACTACCTCACCTGGCCTACTATTTCAGGCAGACTTCAACCATGCTTTACTCTCTCTTCTTGGTAACTGCATTGATGCTGCACAGATATCCTACCTTTCCTCCCTACATATTTTTTGGGTTCTGGAACCCACAAAGATCATGGCTCTTAGAAGAGGGATGTCAGTCTCTGTCCTCACTCAGCATCCTGGGCATTTTGTGGCTAAAATATCCTTCCCTGTGTGTATTGTCTACCCTTGTTAGAAGTAAGCTCCTTGTGGGCAAGGACTGCCTTTGGTTTTGAATTTGTACCCAGCACAGTTCTAGGTCTTTGTATTTGGAAACTAGAAATGCAAAGATAGGTATGCTCTCAGGAAACTTAAATGGTAAGGTGAGGTTGGGGTGGTATGTAAGCAAGTCTATAAAACAAAACACAACATGAGATAAATACAAAGGGGAGACCCAGGCATATTTCTGGTGGAGAGCCTTAAAGATCAAAATCAGGAATTAAAACCTATTATGCATTGCATGACTGGACATGTATAACCTATATCAAATTGCTTGACTTCTCAATGAGAAGGGAGAGGAGGGAGGGAGAGATTTGGAACTCGAAGTTAAAAAGAAAATGTTAAAAATTGTTTTTACATGTAATTGGGGGAAAATAAAATATTAAATAAATATATCTTAAGGAAGTTAAACTGTTGTCAATGGGGAGCCAGTGAAGGCTCTTGAGTAAAGTAGTGACGTGATCATATCTGTGTACTAGGAAGATGACTATAAAGAATGAATTAAAGGAAGGAGACACTGGAGTCAGCAAGACCAATAAGGAGGCCATTACTCTCCCACTGAAATCTGGTATATATAACCACTGCTTACATCAAGGAAGAGGCTGTCCCATTTGTCCCAGGGGAAGAGGAAGCAGCAGCATTTTTCTTCAGGTTTTGCTGGCTTATTGTTTTTTTTTCTTCTTCTTCCCATTTTTACAGCTGAACAGTTAAATGCATAGTGACCATAAATTATAAATGAACAGTTTCAATGAGGCTGGTGATGGCAATGAGTGAAATCTCATTAAGTCGTTTAAGATCTAAGTGATATTGTTATTAAAGTGCTACATTAACAGAGAATTTGATCAGCTTTCTAATCTGTTATGTGAATTATCTTTGCAAGAGAGTACAGTTCTGATTGACACTCACATCAATTCCTTTATGCGGAAGAAAACAAAGTATAGTGGGATTTAAGTGACTGAAATAAATGGATTGGGAGGGCCCATGGCAACTATGACTTTCTTTCCACTGATTAATTATCTCTGCTTAATTTCTGGTAAGTAACTATTAGAATTAATTGGCTTTGCTTTTGAACTGACAGGATTATAAAACATTATCTCCTGGCTAATCTCCTGGTTGGTATTGGCTATACTGGCCCTGAACCTTGGTTAGGTTCTGAATGGGTTCTCTAAGTAGTTTTCAAGACAGCATGGCACTATAATGGATACAATCCTTGGCTTGGAGTCAGGAAGAACTAGGTGCAAATCCTGTCTGTGTCACTTATTAGCTGTATACAGTAATCCCCCCTAATCTCTATATGCTTTAGGCAACTTCCTAGGATTTATCTGCTAAGTCTTTGATGGTGGCAATCTGTTTGATAGAGGGCCTTCCCACACCAGGAGTTCCCCATGCAATTGCAAGTGCAGCTCTTTTTATGCATTACTTATATTCTGATCACTTGGAAGCAATAATAAATATAACAGGCATTTGTATCATGCTTAAATACATTATGTCATCAGATCCATATAATACCCCTAGTGAGGAGATGCTTGAGAATTAATATAGGAATCACTATCACCCCATTTTACAGATAAAGAAATTGAGGCTCCAAAGCCCTGAGTTGTGGAGGAAATCAATCACCAGAATATCAAAGATCAAACCCAGAAAGAGCTAGAGGCAAAGGGGAGTATCCATGTATCATAGGATCATAAGATTTAAGTTGGAAGGAATCTTACAGATCATTTCATCCAACTCACACACTTTCCTGCTGAGGAAACAGAGGCCCAAGGGGGTTAAGTAACTTCTTTAAGGTTACACTGGTAAAAGTAGCAAAGCTGAAATTTGAAACTGATCCTTTTGCAGTTAGCAGCAATGAGTAATATTGTTGATGGGGGCAGGTGGAAACAATAGTCCAAAACCAGTGAGGCTTCACAAAAGCAGATTAACAGACAGGCCAAGAAGGGACCTGAGCATGAGCAAAACATTCACCAAGTTTGTCATGCCCAGTGAGTACATCTCATTCATATTCACAATTGCAATTGTTAAGTTTATTTCCCACTCCGTTAAATCCAGTTCTCCTGGCTTTCTATTTAAAAAAAAGAAAAAGAAAGCAAGGAAGGAAGAAACAAAAGAAGGAAGGAAGAAAGGAAGAAAGAAAAAAAAGAAAGGAAGGAAGGAAGGAAGAAAGAAAGAAAGGAAGAAAGAAAGAAAGAAAGAAAGAAAGAAAGAAAGAAAGAAAGAAAGAAAGAAAGAAAGAAAGAAAGAAAGAAAGAAAGAAAGAAAGAAAGAAAGAAAGAAAAGGAGAAAGAAAATCCATCGTAAGGTATCTACAGTTAAATTTTTTGGAACAGTCTACTCTTCCAGACCAGTCTCAAATCACTGAGTCTTATACTCTTTCTTTCTCTTTTTTTCTTATGAGGCAATCCTCTCCCTGATTTTACCCTTCCTTTCAAATTCCCTTCCTCCTCCTCCAGATCCCAGCACAGTTTCTTCCCTCCGCACCCTGCCCCCTCTTACTTTACTGTACTTCGATGACTGTAATCTTTTTTCTTTTTTTTAACTTTCCCTTTCTTAGCTTAGATAAAAGTGAGTTTCATGAGATTTCTAATTTTGTGTTAGAATAATCTCTTGAGTCTCTCCAATTCCAAAAAATAGTAATTTTTTCCTTTCTCCTCTCAGACATTTTTCTTGTTTTCCTTTTTAAAAAAAAACACACGAACCTTTCCTCTGTTGCCTCATTTATTCTTAGATTTGGAACTCCAAAGGAACAATAGTTTTCTCCTCCTTTAAGAACATGAGCACTTATTTGTCACAGCCCTTATGAGATGTACAAACTTCTTAAACTTCTTTTATCTACTGTATTTACATCTTGAAAATTATTTCCACTTCTGGTTTTCTCAACAGGAATATTTGGAAGTTGTTAGTTCACTTCAACTTAACTTTATTTATCCTGTATAGGATTATGTTCAACTTATCAGGATGAGATTCTTCCACGCAAATCATTTTCAGTACATTGTATTTCAATCTTTTCTTTCCTTTCTCACGGATGATGAATTGTCTTGTGTAATTCTGACTAGGATCCCTTGGTACACGGTATGACCCCTCAGCCACATGGAGTATTTTTTTTCTTTGACCTGGCATCTTTGTAGCTTGGTAGACACAAATGAAATGATTGAACAAAAACAATTAAAATCCTGTTTCTAGGATTGGCTTTCTCTGAAAGATATCTCATTCCTTCCTTCCTTCTCTAGTGTCTCTAAATTGTCTCATGTCATGTAACCTATCATGCCAGGAGGATCATAGGATTTTAACTTTAGAACCAGAAGAGATATCATCTAGTCCATCCTACAGGTGTGGAAAAAGGGGCCCAGGGAAGTTAAGTGACTTGCCCAAGGTTACAAAGTATTTAATAGAAGAGTTGGTGTATTCCTTGCTCCCCTCTTCACCTTCTGCCATCACTACTCAGCAACATCTCCTTCTTTGAGATTCATTCCTGTTTATACAATCCCGTCCAGGTCATTTTGCCCATCTACCAGCTTATGGGTCACTCAAGGAGTATACAGTACCTGGCTCACAATCTCCCTATTGGCCTTAATGCCTGCTTACATGTTTGGAACATCACCCTGGCTTCTCAATTCTTCTTCTTTTTAAATTATTAATTCATTGGCATAGGGAACTCCCAGTTAGGAAGCCCATGCTATCAATGCAAATCAGCAATGGCTCTGCAAGTATTTGGAAGAGTTAGAGAGTTTTCTGGAACACTTAAAGGTTAAGTGCCTAGCATAAGGTCACAGAGCTAGTACAAGCTAGAATGGAGAGTTGAACCTAGATTTTCCTAATATGGAGACCAATTTTCTATTTATTATACTATATTATTCCTCCTTGAATAATTAGCCACCTTAAATCCTGATATCCAATGTCACTTTTTTCTGAGTTAGGAATCCACAAGGAAGGTCATACCTTAGTCCTTACCATCAATCCCAAACTCTTCTAGCTCCATTATTTTGAACTCTGAAATTCTCCCCTTTGATGATAATGTCTTTCTGTCTCTCCCTCCCTTTCTTCTTCTAAACAACTATTCTTCATCCTCACTGAGACCGGTAGTCTCTCCATTCATCCCTGATGGGTCAGATCTCCCTTCCACTGTCCTCAACTTTTTTTTTCTCTTCATAGACTTAATCCTATAGTTTACTAGTATAATTCTGTACTTTCTACAATGATATTCTATCACTCTCCACACTGGGTCATCCCTACCAGTCAACTTTTCTATTACTATTTCTGAATTACTCAACACCACTGAAGGAAGCACTAATAGGGTTCGCTATAAATTCATGCTTTGTAATCTTGTTTGTGGCTTCATTGCAATATGTCAGTTCTTTTATTCTTCCTTAATTGACTCTATCATGTTCACTACAGCTGTCCCAAACTTTCTCCTTTCTCTTCTTGACTCTAGCACTATGCTTTTCTTGATCTCTTTCATAGTGGATCATTTTACCTCTTTCTTTCTAGAGAAAATTGACACCAGGAGAAGATTCTGGGAAGATAGGGGAGTAAGTCAGAAAATTCCAAGCTCTCAAAATTTACCCCCACAAAAGAAATAATATAGTACCTTAGGGCAAACAAAGTGCAGGCAAAAATAAATAAGAATAGGGGCCCACCAGGAGTCTTCCAAGGACAATTCAGAAAGTTCTGAAGAAAAATCCCAGGAAGGAGTTTGGTCTCAGTGAAGAGTAGACACCTTCAGGCTAGGGTTGGCCCTAGGGATATAGCTGGGTTGGGAGGCCTCTTTGGGCCCAGTCACCAGAACTTTTACGCCTCTGGCCCCCTCCCGCCTACAGTGAAGGGAATTGGGTGTCTGAGCCCGGGAAGATTGAGGGAAGCTATGCTGACAAGGACCACCAGATCCAGCTGTGCTGCGGAGAGCTGTGGGGGTGAGAAGGAACCAGCACACAGTCAGTGAGTGCAGAATCAGTGGGGCAGAATGCCCCTGGCTGTGGGCACTTATAGGAGGTAGGAGGTTTGGCTTTGGTTCCAGACTAGAGGGGAGAACTGAAGATCTGGGGCAAGAGGCACCATCCCCCATACCCCAGGGCTATGAGTGATTACAAAAATTAAGGTATCACTACAAAAAAAAATGCACAGGTAAAGGAGAAAGGATTCAACCATAGAAAGTTATTATGGGAATAGAGAAGATAAAGGGTTCATCTTCAGAGGAGGATATTGAAATAAAGAAACCCTTTCCTACCCCAAAGAATAATGTCAAGTTGTCAGTGCCCAAAAATAATTCATAGAAGAACTTAAAAAAGAATTTAAAAATCAATTAAGAGAGATGGAGGAAAAACTAAAGAAAAAGTAAGAATAATCCAGGAAAAACAACAAGATTATAAAAAGAAAGTCAACCAATTAGAAAAGGAGTTCCAGAATCTTAAGGAAGAAAATGACACCTTGGTAATTGGAATGGGCAAGGTGAACCCATGAAGTTATAAGGGATCAACATATAATTAAACAAAATATGAAGAATGAAAAAATAGGAGAGAAAGTAAAACATCTTATTAAAAAAACAACTGATCTGGAGAGCAGATCAAGAAGAGAAAACATAAGAATAATTGGACCACCTGAAAATTATGATAAAAAAGAATCTTGATACAATAATACAAGAAATAATTAAAGAAAATTACCCTGAAGCATTAGAACAAGGGGGAAAAGTAGAATAGAAAAAATCCATTGAACACCACTTGAAAGAGTCTTATGAGGAGAACTCATAGGAATACTATAGTGAAATTCTGAAACCCCCAGCTCAAGGATAAAATACTAAAAGCAACAAGAATAAAACAATTTAATATGATGGTGCCACAATAAGAATCACACAAGACCTGGCAGTAGAGACATTAAAGGAGTGCAGGTCTTAGAACACTATATATACAAGAGCAAAAGAACTGGGGCTCCAGCCAAAAATATCATACCCAGTAAATCTGAGCATAATCCTGAATAAAAAGAAAATGGACATTTGATCAACTGTCAGACTTTCAAGACTTTGTTAAAAAAAAACAACCTGAACTTAATAGAAGATTTGACATACAAGAGCCAAGAGAAACATAAGGTACATTCCAAAGACTGATTACAAGGGATTCAATAAGGACAGACCATTTGCTTTTTATATATGTAAAGTACAAAATGCATGTCTAAGATTCTTATTAATAACTGGGTAGCTCATAAAAAAGATTGGGGTAAACCTGAGTATGACATGAATTTAAAAAGTAAAGCCATTTAGGAACAGCTAAAAAGAGTAATTATTTTATACAAATGAGATGCAAGAGGAAGAATTGATACAGAGGAATTAGATGGGGGAGAAGGGCTGGTAGTTCTGGTAACTACTTTCATCGGGAATGGGTTTGAGAGGGAACAATACTATATATCTAGAAGAGTATAAAAGTCTTATAAATTCAGAAGAAATAAAATGTTAAGGGGATAGGGACTGGGGAGAGAACAAGGGAGGGATCTCTAGAGGGGAGGGTGAGGGAATAGGTTAAAAGAGGGTATACAAGGGTGCTTAGATAAATGGGAATGGAAGGATGAGGGAGGGATCTGTAGAGAGGAGGATGAGGGAATAGGTTATAGGGGGCTGAAGAGGGTGTTTGGATTTATGGGAATGGGAGGATAGGGGAGGGATCCTTGGAAGGGGGTAGGCTAAGTAATAGGAGGGCAAGGTAGCAGGTAGAAGTAAAGTAGAGGAGTCAGGAGAGATAGGAAACAAGAAATAGGCACAAACATAAAAACAAAGATCAGGAGTAAAATTTGTTAGGCAAAGTATATGTCTATATATGTATTATGTAAGTGTATGTATGTATATGTGTATGTATTTATCTATATTTACATAGTAATATATCCGCACTTAATTGTAGCCTTTGGTGGGGGGCGTGAGGGGGGAGAGGAAGGGCAAAAAAAGAACAAAGCAAAAAGTGCACAGTAGAGGACCAAAGAAAACTTACCAGGAAGCAAAGAAAAGAAGGACAGCTCTCAATATAACATGTAGGTAGTATTTATCATACGGGTTTTCTTGAAATGAAAATTTATTGTTACATATTTTGATTCTGCTATGACATACTTTCTTTTCTTTTCTTACTTTGTATTTAAATTCCAGCATTTAAGTTTATGATATGTTTTTTTTTCTATTCTGTATTTATATTCTGGTGTTTGAATCTAAAATGAAATTAAAAAAAAAAGGAAAAAAGAAAATCCAGACCATATCCCATGAGGCTTGTCTGTTTCCCCCACTTTACACTTTAACAACACCTCCAAATTTTTTCCTTTCCTCTTTTTTTTCCTTCGTCTTCTAAGGAAGACTCAATTTTGTTCTAGCCAAGACTAGCTCCTCTGAAGCTTGTGGCTTTGGTCACCATCTCCCATTTCCTCCAGGAGACTGTCCCGTCCATCCTTCCCTCACTCTTTTCTTCACTCTATTGGTTTCTTCATGGCATTTAAAGCATTCTCAGATGTCACCTATTCTTTTCTTTTTCAAAATTGAGCCTGTCTTCCTCTAAAGATATTTGTTATCTTTCATGGCCAGAATATAAGAAAGGACAGTCTATATTGGTGTTTCCATTTCCTCAATACCCAGTCACTTCTGAACTCTTTGAAATATGGTTACTAATCCAGCTGCTCTCCTGAGACTGCCCTTTCAAAGGTTAATGTTGTAGCTTGTCCTTCATTTTTGAAGGGGACCAATAACATCATAGGGTGATGTCTTGACTCGTGGGTGAATTGGATTTAAGTGAGACCAGTTGCACAAAATCATCAGCCTCCTTCTCTCTCCCAGAGTCGTTGAAGTCCAGTGCCAAGATAAGACTCAGGACGACTGGTGATGGCCTGGGATGCAGTGAATGACCTTGGTGTTCTTGGTGCCTGAACAAGTGCTAAGCTCTCCACAGTGCCTGTGTCAGCTGCCTTTATGGCTGTTGGAGCAAATTGTTCTCATTTGCCCATTTTGCTGGGGGGAGTCTTCACATGTTTGGGGTAAACATCTCCCTAACTCACTGATGGGTTCGAGGCCTGTTGGTTGCCTTCAACCTGGTTTAGCCTATCTGCTGAGATGGTTTACCAGGGTGTGGCCACTGCATACACTTCTTGGAGCCCCAGGTGAGAGATGGGACAATCAGATGGACACCAGAGGTGGATGAACAGCCCTGAAAAGGGCTCAGCAAGCGCTCACACCAGAGGCGATTGTCCTCCCTGAATAACACCTCGTTACAAAGATTACTAAGAATATCTTGTTCGCTAAATCAAATGGCCTTTCCTTGATCCTCATAGTTTTCGATCTTTCATTTTTTGACACCATTCACACTACTCTCTTCTTGAAACCCTTGGTTTCCTTGACACTACTTTCTCCTGGTTCTCTTCCTAATTGTCTGACTGGTCCTTCTCAGCCTCCTTTGCTGGGTCATCATCCATCTTCTTCTGCTATATTTGTCTGTCCTCCAAGGCTCTGTTCTGGTGTTTTGGTCTCCTCCTCTACTTCTCTCTCCTTCCTTCCTTCCTTCTTTCCTTTCTCTTCCTTCCTTTGTTCCTTCCTTCCTTTGTTCCTTCTTTCCTTTCTCTTCCTTCCTTACTTCCTTTCTTTCTCTCTCTCTTTCTTTCTCTCCTTCTCTCTTTCTTTTTTCTTCTCTCTCTCAGTTCCTCTTTTTGTATTACTCCCATCTAGTTCTCCTCACCATTAATAAGAAATATGCTATATGAAGTAAAAGCAAAGCAATTAAAAGAGAAGAAAGAAAAGAATCTCAGAAAATATAATCACAGCAATGCCACACTAGGGGTTCCACAATTCATTTTGCACTTTGCATACCTGCCTAACCTGGTGTTCCACCACCTACATGCAGACTGTACCCATACTTTACATGGTGGTGGCTCCAGTGGCTCAAGAGAGAAAGGTGGTCGCTCACCGTAGTTTCCATGAACTAAACTCTACTGTTGTTTTGTGCTCTGTACATCTACACTGGCCCCCTCACCCTTCCCTATTACACCACACTACATGTGGTAGTGGGCCAGCAGCTCCAGAGACAGGAGAAAACTAGGCCTGTTATTAGGTAGGATTACTACTCATAATGATACTTCACCAGCTAATGAACCTCCTTTGCTGTTATTCACTCCCCACTATATTTTGTGTTTTCACTCTGCCTACCCCACCACACACATGCAATTCAGTCCCAGTGTCCTAGGCCAGGGCCGTTCAACCTTAGGTTATCTTAGGGCTGCATTAAAATAAAATAATTCTTCAAGGGCCACACCTAGAATAAAAAATACAGTACACTAATAGAAAGTGGGGGAATGCGTGTCATCAATACAACAGGCTAAGGCACGAAGCGCGAAAGCAAACACAAAACAACAAAGTGACAACACAACAGTATAAAGGTAGGTACACTAGTCTTCATCATACAGACAGAACGCATCCCACAGATTGATTGAAAATTCCATGTGATATGTTCTGTCTGTAATACTGATTAAAAACACCACAGAAAATTAACATGAACGAGATTATTTATTAGTGATGGAATTAAAAAATCTAATACACATTCCATGCAAATTATTATTATTTTTTCACTCCTGAAAATTAAAATCCACAGGTGGGCCGCATAAAATCACACTGCAGGCTGCATGTTGCCCGTGGGCCGTATTTTGGACAGCCCTGTCCTAGGCTATATTTAGCAGTTATTCTAATAGCTCCAGAGACAGAAGGCTGGGTCTAACAGCAGGTGTGTGTGGGGGGTCTACACCAGCCATGTCAATGTCTCTTGCTATACTCCTGTATGCCTGCTTCACATACCCTCTCTGTGCCCTCTGCTACAGACTCCATATGGATATGTTGGCTATTGAGGGAAGGACTGAAAGGAGAATAGATACTCATAAAAGTCTTTTCCAGTACCCCCAAATTCTACCATGAGCTGGTGGAATCTCCCTTTGGCACAAATTCAAACAACTTCTTTTACTCCTTAAGGTAAATTCACAGGAAGAAAAAAGAATCAGAAAAGCCCAAGGAAGTGATCAAGGAAAAAATTATTAATATAATGAATAAATGCTATGGATAAGAAAACTCCAAGATAAACTCCAAGAAGAAGAAAGTAATTTAGAAATAATTAAAACTAGGATGTCAGAAGAGAGAATGTAATGGACATAAATCCTCTGATAATGGTTTGAAGGCTTTCGTTAAAGGAAAGGAAACATTAAAGAGCAGAACAAATAGCAAATAACAGAAGCTAGGAAGTATTTCCAATTTTGTTTATACCTTGGAAAAAAAAGAATGAAGAAAAAAAAGAACTTAAAAATTCAATGATACAATAAAAAATAGAGAAAACTTTTAAAAATCACAAAATTAGAAGAATGTGATGTGTGTATATAATAGACCTGAAAAACAGAATGTGAATAATCTAAAAATTATTAGACTCCATACTATTGTGATATAAGAAATGATGAACAGGAAGATTTCAGAAAAACCTGGAAAGACTTACATGAACTGATGCTGAGTGAAGTGAGCAGAACCAGGAGAACATTGTACACAGTAACAGCAACATTGTACACAGTAACAGCAACATTGTACGATGATGATCTTTAATAGACAACTCTTCTCAGCAATACAATGATCTAAGACAATTCCAAAAGACTCATGATGGAAAATGCTATCCACATCCAGAGAAAGAACCATGGAGTCTGAATGCATATTGAAGCATACTATTTTCTCTCTCCTTTTTTTCTCTCTCTCATCCCTTTTTTTCTGATTCTTCTTTCACAACAGGACTAATATGGAAATATGTTTAATATGATTGTACATGTGTAACATATCAGATTGCCCAACATTTTGGGGAGGGGAGAGGGGAAGGAGGGAGAAAAAAATTTGGAACTCAAAATCTTATAAAAGTGAATATTGAAATCTATTTTTACATGTAATCAGAAAAAAATAAATACTATTAAGTAGAAAAAATAAATTAAATTAATTTTTTGGGGAAAAAATGATGATCAGATCCCAGGCAGAGCACAAAACTCTCTCGAAAATTAAAAAAAAACTACAACTCTGAATTTTATGTTTTGAGAATTTATAAAAGAAAACTTCCTAGAAGTACTGGAATCAGAAGTATAGAGAAGATCCATAGACCACCATCACTTCATAAGTGGTAGATGATAGGAACCATTGAGAGAAAGAGATCCAAGAGAAAAGGGAATTTGTTCACAAAAGAACAGGGATTCTGGTGGACCTTATGGAAGAGGAACGCAGAGCACAACATACATTGCAGAGGGAGGACAGGACTGAACTGGAGAGAGATGAGAGGGTAGGGAGAAGTTATAGGGGAGAGGGTTTTCACCTCAGTCAGATGGTAGTTCTGACCCATAGGAATTAGAGGAAGAAAGATGTAGGAAACTGCTAGCCAGAGTACAGCAGTCGTACCAGTTGATGGCAGTATGCAGTTGATCAGAGTAGGGGACATGAGAGTTGGTAGCAGTGGTAGCCAGGAAGATGAAATGGTGAAGCATACTGAGCTTAATGGCAGCTGGGAGGGGCACACAGTGAAGGAGGCCTCTAATCCCCATATGGATTTGCAGAGTTCCTTTTCTGCAGGGAGTCAGGGGGCCTTCGCTTCCCTTGGTTATGAGGTGAAGAAGGGTATAACCAGAGCAGAATTTTGGCAGATGTTAATGATGGTGAGGGGAAAGAGGAAGGGGGTTGGGAGGCCTGAGAGAGAAGATGCTTCTAACGCCAGGCAGCTCACTGCACAGGGTGATGGGGCTTCTTCTACTCTAAACCAAAGCTCAACATCACCTCCAAGAGCCTGATGTTAGGAATATGAGAGCTTTTCCTAATTATGCTGGTGGGAAACACTACCATCATCAAAATTCTTTGTCTCTCCAGCATTCCTTCATCTTTGAGGTGCCCGCATCCATTGTATGCTCAGCTGGATTGTAGAAAGTAAGTCCCAATGTCCTCTTTTTGAATAAGAAATGGAAAGATGGAAATCTCAGAAACATTGCAGTCTAATCTTTGGTTTTGTTATATTCCTTAAGTTTGTTACTCATTCCTGTCATCTGTCACCACGCCCTGTTCCTCCCAATCAGAATTTGTCTTTGATTCATTCTGCTAAGTGGCATTGCTAATTATTTCTAACGTCTTCTTGCCTTTGCTAGCTGGAGAACACCTGTCCTTTCCCCTCCCTCAAACTCCAGATACGTTTAGGTGCCATAGTGGATAAGAGCACCAGACTTGTAGTCAGGAAGACCTAGGTTCAAATCCTGTCTCAGATGTTTAGAATTGTGTGACAATCAGCTAATCATTTGAGCTTTCTCTGCCTCAATTTCCTCATCTGTAAAATGGGGGTAATGATAGCCCCTAACTAAAGAGAAGATGTGAGAATCAAATGAGATAATATATTCAAAGCATTACACAAACCTTAAAAATGTTATATAAATGTTAGCTATTTCCTTTCCTGTCTTAAGTCACATAGAAGGCAGGACAAATATTCATTTCAAATGTAACTTGCTTTTCACTACACTGGTACAAGAACCAGGTGTTCTCCTCTTATTCATTTCTTCAGAGGCTTTCCAAGTTGGAAATAATTATCTGAGGTTAACTCTCTCTTTGGAGGAGGTGATAACTATTCTGAAATTTCAGCCATGGACTTAATCTGCAATGTCCCTCTTCATTACTTTGATTGAGTTCAGGAAGCAAACAGACTTGAAAGTTCCAAATTAATTTCCTTTATCCTGTGCTTTTACCCTTTACAGAAAGAATTTTCTAAAGTCAGTTGGGGGGTTTCTGGGGCCCTTCCCTGTGATTTCTTCTCTTCCCACTCCTGTATTGCCTTTTTTTTGCTTGCAAAAAATGTAAACTTAGCCCTATGAATGTATACATGTGTAATGTATCCTGTTGTGGATAGATGGCCAGTCTGGGAATCAGGAAGACCTGGATTAAATTCCTGTCTCTGATACAGAGGCATTATGGGAGAGCTAAAAGCGCTTATTATGCACCTCTTACTGTTGCCCAGTACAGATGTCCTGATTCAAACCCTATCTCTGTTAGGGTGATAGTGGGCAAGTGACTTTCCTTTTCTGGACCTCAGTTTCCTGATCTGTAAAATGAGAGAGCTAAACCAGATGGCTTCTAAGGATCCTTCCAGCTCCAAATTCATGGTTCTGTGAGCCTACATACTAGCCATGTGATGCTGGGAAATCCAGATCTCAGTGCCCCCAGCAACTTTCTAACACTTTAAGTTAGAGATCTATGAAGGGAGTTTCTATCCCAAAGTGTTCAATGTACGGATGAATTTGAAAGTTTGGACTCAAAAAAGGTGTGTGTGTGTGTGTGTGTGTGTGTGTGTGTTGTAATATACCTATTTTATGTTTGTATATGTATGTACATGCACATACACACAAGAACAGATTTCTGTTTCTACCCATATCATGTTTATCTTGTCTGGATTTTTTTTTTTGGTTTTTCTTGAAGCAATAGTTCTCTTGAAGAAGGTCCACCTTTTAGGACTCCAAGATGTCCACCTGCTGTTTGAAGAAGTCTTCTTCATCCTCAGCAACAAAGTCCAGAGTTTGCTATTCCTTCATCTCTTCTCTCTCTGCGGATGCTTTTGAAGTGGAAGAGTGAAAGACACATCTTATGACACTGAGTATAGCGAATCAAGGGGGAGGCATCAGACTTGGGGAAGGAAAGGCAGGGTCTGGGGATTTTCAAGTGGAGATAAAGAATCAAGATGGCTGTACTTCAAACTGGGCTGAGCTGCTTTTTATGCTTTTGAACTGCCCTGAGTTTATTCTTTATTATTTCAAAATGCTTCCAGTCTCTGTCCTCTTTTCAATTGAACACAATTGTCCCTTGGGGGGAAGCATCATTGGTAACTCACATATTTGTTTTTAAAGCATAGGAGCTTCTAGGGGTGGGAGGTGGGGGTGAATAAAGGAAGTGTTAGGTATTGAGCTTCAATGGCAGGATCTGCAGGCATTAAGCCTTGTACAGAGAGTAAAGAGAGTATTGCAAAAGCTGGTAAGAAAATGTTTAAAGGTTATGAGCGAAACCCTGTTGGATGATTCACACATGTCTGTCCTACTAATTACTTCTGTGACAATAAACCTAACCTTCAAAACCTGACCTCTGTTTGACTCATATCTCCTTCAACACTTTCTTTCCTTTTTTGGAAAGACAGAGAAGTTGTCTCTCCTTCCTTCCTTCCTTCCTTCCTTCCCTCCCTCCCTCCCTCTTTTCTTCTTCATCTTCATCATCATCATCATTTTCTTCTTCCTTCTCCTGCTTCTTTTCCTTCCCCTCCTACTACCTTCTCCCTTTCCTCTCCTCTCTCTTCATGCCCTTTCCTTCCTTTCTTCTCCTTCCTCTTCCTTTTCCTCCTGTTTCTCTCTTTCCTCCCTCCTTTCCCCTCTCCTCTCCATTTCTCCCCTTTTTCTTCTTTTTTCTCTTCTTCCTTTTCCTTCTTTCTCCACTTCAATAATAATTCTTAAGAACATGGGAAATTGACTCTGCTCTTGAGCTGATCTGAAATCTTCCTCCCACATGAGGCATTTCAGAACTTGGAATTGGTTTGGAAGATAATATTTATTGACTGCAGGAGTCAAAGTAGGATCCAAAGGGCAATCATCTTTAAATATTTAACCAGTAATAATCTGCTTCATAAAACCGACTGAACATTTGTGGAATAGGAGACCACACTTAACCAATGTTGTTGTTAAAAGAGACAGTTAATTGCTTAGTCCCAAATATAACAAACCTATAAAAATCATTCTCAATCTCAACACATAAAATTGTGCGTGCTTCTGGCTGAGTTTCTGGTGGAATGCTCATTTCTCTCTGCAGCAGTATCTATTGAGCATAGCTGTAACTTATCTCTGTATCTTCCCTTTGACTTGCATGCACAATATTTTCCATCAGTGTTACCACCTCAGCTCCCTAGGGGCAAACAGCAGTCTTTGTGAAATTCATAGCAATGTCCAGGTGCTCTTCAGTTTATAAAACCCATCAGCTGCATAGGAAATCCTTACAGTATGAAATATACCACACGGAATCAAGCAAGTGAATGGTAAATAATCTATAAGTCTGCATAGGAAAGAAAGTTCCTACTATCTTACTTTTCAAACTGTCTTTTGTAGATATCCTGGCTGGAGAAGGAAGGCATTAGCAGCACTCTTACCACTAGGACAGAGGATTGAACAAGAGGAAAGGTTTAGTAGTTCATTTGAGATCAGGTGTTTACGTAGATCAGACAATTCTGATCTTAAAAATTCTCTAAGAAGTCGATGGAAATATGGTTCTTCACTAATGTTATTGCATTTTGCCGCTACTGAAAGTAGGTACTAGAGGCTGGTGGTAAACAGTGATTCCAACAACCAGGTCAAATATGTAAGCTCCTTCCTTAACAAGCTTCCGATTCAGTTTGCAGTCCAAATATTTTATTCAGAATTGGATTCCTGGCTCTTTATGCATGTAACTAACTCTTCTGATAGCATCAGATAATGATTATCTTAATGCACTTTAAACCATCTGTTGGGGATACAGTAGTTTAGTAAGTCCCTCTCTTGTGAGGGAGGGTTCCAATTCTGGTTTATGGCTCTTCCAAGACAATATTTTCCATTTATGCTGAACAAAGGAGTCTGATGGGGGAGGTTAAAAGCCATTTCCTCACAGCATTTTCAATGATCATCTTTTACTTCAGGAGAGGTAGAGCCCTGGGAATATTGGCCATAGCCAGTTATATATGATAAGGACTAAGAATTAAAATGGTTTTCTGACCATAGGTTAAATGAGAGCAAAACTGAGAGACTCAAAAAGAAATTGTTGAGGAGGAGTGTTAGGTTGGCTAGGTGGTGCAGTGGATGGAGTACCAGACCTGGAACCAGGAAGACTCATCTTCATGAGTCCAAATTGAGCCTCAGACTCTTACTAGTGTTGTGACCCTGGGCAAGTCACATAACTCTGACTTCAGTTTCCTTATCTATAAAATGGACTAGAGAAGGAAATGGCAAATCACTCCAGTATCTCTGCCAAGAAAACCCCAAATGGGCTCATGAAGATTTGGACATAACTGAAATGACTGAACAATAAAATGCATTATACACTGTTGTCAAATACAGGATAATTTGGAGGGAAGACACTGCCAGGTAGGGAGAACAGGACAGACTTCATACAAAAGGCAGTGCCTGAGATGTTTCCAAAAGGAAAAGAAAGATTCTGTGAGATGAGAGTAAGGAGGGCATTCATACTAGGCATGGAGCACTGCCAATGCAAAGGACAGAGACAAGAAATAAAGTGCTACATGTGAGAAAAGGGCAAAAGTTAGTTTGGCTATTTTGTAGAGTATGGGTGGGGGAGTGACAGCTAATGAGTTTGGAAAAATAGGCTGAGGCCAGGTTATGTAGGGAAAAACAGAGGAGTTTATATTTTATCTCAGACTCAATGGGAAACCACTGGAATTGATGAAGTAGGGGAATTGTATGGTCAGATCTGTGTAATCAAGAGTGATGACCTAGGTTTATCTTAAACTTGTGATGTACGAGAGAATTGGCATACTTTGGAGTCTTAGAAGATGGCTAAGGTATAGAAATGCACAGCTAACATAGTTCTTGGTTAAGATACATACTTTAAGAAAAGTGATCATAGTAGGCTTAGCCGCTGCCTATTACTCAGCTAAGAAACACTCTGCAAACACTAGCGTTATGTTAGAACATTTGTCCTCAAGATTTTCAGCAAAGTGATAGAGTTCAGTTAAGAAATCTTGGGGCAACTGTAGCTCCCATGTCCCCCTCATCCTTGGGTGCCCAGAAAGAAAACCCATGTTGTAGGTATTTTATGGGTTAGAGTTTTCCAAATTATTGGGCACAAGACCACAAATGAATGGGGGTAGGTGTGGGGAGGTGTGGCAGTGGTGGTGGAGAAAGATATGAAGCAATGGAAAAATTAGTGGATGTATTTAAGCACAACTCCTGCATAGTCAACTTTTACAATAAAAAACAACATTCAAATAAAAGTCAATAGAAGTGAGAGGAACATAGGAAATTTCCTCTAAACAACAGTGAAGACTGGTGCAATATAGTATGTGCACATTTGAATGTCAACATTCCAGTCTCAGCCTGGGAGGACAAAGGAGCTGTCTGCTATCATCACTGTTTGGGACACAGATGAGTTGTACCATCACACTTCCTACTGCGTTCAGTTAGAGAGTATCGAAGGTCAAAGTTAAACAATTGTCATGTATAACTTAAGAGAATTATAACTGGTGTATTTTTCAAAATTGTTAATTTTGCTAAATACAATAAATTTTTTTTAAAAAAATTACAACTTTAGAAAATTGAGATGGCTGGTTATAGGCAATGATTTAAAATTTTCAGTATTTAAATTTATATTTAATTGTGTTTTTATCCCTAAATTTTTAATAGAAAAAATCCCTACATAATAGATACATAACTGATTTGAAGAAAAAAAATCTATGGAAACAATTTAGAGATGCTTTAAGTAATAGAAATACAAAAATGAAAGTAAAAAGCCCAAATCCAGAAAATATGATCCACTATATGATTGGGATTTGCAGATATTAATGGAAAGGAAAAACTACTCTGTTTGCTTTATATGAGTGAGTTAGATGCAGATAGTATCAAACTTAATAAATTAAAATGATATCTTGAAAGTATACATGTAGAATACAACTTAATTGACAATATAATTTTCCCAGAGAAATAAGAGCAATCCAGAAAATCACTTTTAATAAGCAATAATAAATTTTTCTGAAACAAGATACCTGTGACATCAAAAAGATTACTTGTACCATGTTAGGTTGCTTACAGAATTGCAATGTCTAATTGCATTGTATAGGACAAAAATTCTTGCCTCATGTGATACTTAAATGATCAAAACAATATGTACTGTTCTCAAACAGCTGATTTTTCTCTCCCTGGAGAAACCACACATACATATAAGTGCGTATATATATCTATATTTATCTATATATATGCGTATATATATACTAGGCATAGAAACACATATACACATATGTGTGTATATACATACATATATACATGTTCATATGTATTAGTATGTCAGGCCTGGAGTCAGAAAGGCTCATCTTCCTGAGTTCAAATCTGGCCTCAGACACATACTAGCTGTGGGACCCTGAGCAAGTCACTTAACCCTGTTTGCCTCAGTTTCCTCATCTGTAAAATGAACTGGAGAAGGAAATGACTAACCACTCCAGTATCTTTGCCAAGAAAACCCCAAATGGATTCACAAAGAGTTGGACATGATTAAACAAATACAGGTGTGTGTACATACATATACCTATGCACACATGTGTGTATATATATACATATATACACACATACACATATCCATATCATATCCATATCCACACACATTTGGAGAGTCAGGAAGGCCCCCATGTAGAAAGTGGTGCTTGGGCAAAGCAAAGCAAAACTCATCCACAGCTTCTGTTGTATGAGCCAGGTCTTTCCCTTGTTGGGCAAGAAAGAAATGAGATTCTAAGAAACAGAAATGAGGAGAGCACATTCTAGGACCATGGACAGCCTGTGCCCACATGCAGCGAGGAGATGGGCTGGCATGTGTGAAGAGCAGCAAGAACATTTGTTGGCTTCCCTGGAAAATGCTGAAGGGGAGTCATGGAGAATGGGGCTGGAAAGAGAGATCGAAGCCAACTTGTGACAGGGTTTAGACACCAAGAGAAGTAAGAACTCACACAGCATGAACGCTACGTCTTTCACTATTACGGTTGTTCTGCATTGACTCTTTTCTAGTTTATTCACGATGTTCCTAAACTGTGGCTACCAGAACTGAACTTGGTATACCAGATGTACTCTGACAAGAGCAGATACGGCAGGACCACACCCCTTTATTTCTGAGCACCGAGTCTCTCTTAATGAAGCCACAAATCGAATGATGTATTTTTGTCTGCCGTAGCAGATATACTAATCTCCCGGTTCACCAAAACTTCTAGGTCTTTTCCAAACAAATAGTTGCTTCTCCCATCTTGTACTTGTGACACTGATTGTTTAAGCCTAAGCGGTAGATTTTACATGTGTCTCTGTTACATTCCAACTTATTAGTCTCAGTCAAATATTCTAGCCATTTGGATCCAGGAATTTTTTTGGATCCTGATTCTGTCATCTAGTGGGTTAGCTACCCCTTCTTGCTCAGCGAATAGAATGTTGGGCTTAAAGTCAGGAAGACCTGAATTCAAATGTAGCCTCAGACATTTATTGGCTGTATGACCCTGGATAACTCACTTGACTTCTGTTTGCTTCATTTTCCTCATCTGTAAAATGGGAATAACAATACCACTTACTTCCCAGGGTCATTGTGATGATCAAATGAGATATTTGTAAAGCACTGAGCACAGTGTTTGGTACATAGAGGCACTATGTAAATGTTTAATATTATTATTATTATTATTGTTGTTATTCTTAGCATTTTCTGACCCTCTATTCTTAGTTCTCATCCTCTTGGTCTCCCTATAACATTTGACACCGTTAACCTCCCTTTCTTCTGGGATACTCTCTTTTCTGGGTTTTCATGAGATTGCTCTCTCTTTCTCTCTTGGTTCCCCTCCTACCTGTATGATTGCTCTTCAGTGTTCTTTACTGCTCCCTGTTGGTGTAACCCAGAGTTCTGTCCTGGACCCTTGTCTCTTTTCTATGTTCTCTCTCTCTCCCTTTCTCTCTCTCTCTCTCTCTCTCTCTCCCTTTCTCTCTCTCTCTCTCTCTCTCTCTCTCTCTCTCTCTCTCTCTCTCTCCCTCCCTTCCTCAATGACCTCATAAGCTTCCATGGATTTCCTTATTCTTACTCACAGATTTATATACCCAACTCAATCTTCTTCCTGTGTCCCAGAGTCCTACATGGTTGTCTCACTTGGCCCTCACAATATGAGATCAATATTGTAGGCATCACTAACCCCATTTTGAGATGAGGAAAGAGCAGTTAAGTAATTTGTCAATGGTAATTTGGTAAGTATCAGCAATGGAATTTGAATGTTATAAGAAAAACACTTTGAATATTACGAATTCTGTAAAAATGTCAGTTATGATGATGATTATGAAAGCAGGTGAATGCCATCTCTTAACCTACAAATTTATCTATGTCAACTCCTAGTGTCCCTCCACTACTGGGTCCCAGGTATCTGATGAGTATTGAACACACAACAGTCATTCAGTCAGTGTCTGTTGATTGACTGATTAATGATAGGGTTGGACTTGAAGAGTTGGAGGAAGAGAATGGGTATCTGAGTATTAGACATAGTAAAGAAATCACAGCATTTGAAGTCAGAAGATATGGAGTTGAGTCTTCTTCCATTTCTTAAAAGCAGTTTCCATTAAAGTTGACAAAATGCATCAAATGCATGATATCATTTGAGCTTTTCAACAACTCTGTAATGTAGTTGCTTTAAGTATTACTAGTAACATTTTACAAGTGAGGAAAATGAGATGCAGAAAATTTAAATGGTTTGCCTGTCGTCACATTCCTAACATTAGGAGTGGGATTTGAACCCAGTTCACCACTCTACCTGACTGAACAAATTATTTCTTCTCTCTAAGCCCAAGCTTCGTTATTTGTAAAAAAGAAAATAAAAAAAGGATTACTACTACTCACAATACCTACCTCCTTTGGTTGTTGTAAGGAAAATGTTTTATGAAGCTGAATGTAACCTGGGCCTTAAGATCATTTGCATCAGACTCTCTTCATTGGTGGAGAACAATTACTTAATACTTTGTGCCTGCATGGGGGGCAGAGTTGATGAAAGACTAAGAGAAGAGAGATCCTTGTCCTTCTTGCTTCTAGCTTTGGAAGAGGAGATGTGTGTGTCCAGATTCTTTTCAGAGAGAGGCCCCTGGAAGGAGGGAAAGACTCCAAGAAGAAGAAAGCATGTAGAGAAGCTGGTGCCTTGATCGTTTTGCTATGTATAGCTTACCACACTAGAAACTTCAAGGTATTTCCCCTTGAGTGAAATCTAGGCCTCTCCTTTATGGTTGAACTGAGACCTCTCACTCCCAGTAAGAGAACTCTACATATTGTCTGGCATGATCTAAGCTGTATAAGTTCTCTGATTTCTGTTTGCTTTCAGCTTGGATAAATGGGTTTATTTCCTATTCCGTAGGTATGACGGTCTTTGTGGAACTGGCATTTGGCAGGATAGAAGTCAAGCCTTTGGAATAGCTTGGGGAACTCCTGCACTAAAGGGATAGCTATCAGGAAAGTAACTTGAACCTAAATTATACTTTCTGTAGACTAACAATATTTTTTTGGGGGGAGATGAATTGATATAATTCTAGCCCATTATATTCTCTTTCTTTCTGAAGAAAACAGAGTGGTCAGCCTTATGGAGCCGAACTTCTGCTCCCTTCCTGTTAGGCAATTAAGTTTCACTTAGGGAAAGGTACAGAGATGAGACTCTGGAGATATTTATTCCCCTTTCCCTGCAAATCACACCTAGAAAGACACATGTGGAACCACATGACCTACAGAGGCAGCATCTGCTCCCTATGTTAACATGCTGTATAAATGAGAACTGTTAAAAAATATTATCTGCATTGTGTGCTTGTGACCTTGCAACTATGTGTGTATGCCTCTGACAGATCCTTCAAAATAGTAATAAATAAATTAGGAAAGGGAAGATTCATGTCTCATACTTTTCTCTATCACACACATCCTATGCAGAGGACCTCTTTATGCATGACAGGTGCTCAGTAAATGTTTACTGAATTCAATCAGTAAGCGTCTATTAAATACTTGCTATGTCTCAGCCACTGTACTAGGATCTGGGAATACAAGGATCCTGCCAAAATAGCTCCTAACCTCAAGGAGCTTACATTCAATTGGGGTGGGGGTGGGGAAATCATGTATACATGGTTGGTTATTGTCCTTCGTTCCTGAAGAGGACCAAAATGACAAGTCATTCAATGTGTCTGACTGTTGCTGATCAGACCGATACGAGTTCGGAATGCTTTACCACAGGTGGGGCACAAATAGTCCATGTGAACATTTGGGGTAGAGTGTATACATAGAAGTAAATGCAAAACATATATGAAGTGAATACAAGGTTATTTTGGGGGGATGGCGATAGCAGTTGGAAAGGTTTCATGTAGGAAGGCTGAGCTTTGAAAGAAGTGAGGGGTTTGAAGAGGCAGAGGTGTGGAGGGAGGAGACTCCAGACATGGGACATGGCTTGGGCAAAGGTATGGACATGGAAGATGGAATAACAAACATGAGGACAGTCAAGAGTATAGTTTGACTGAATTGTATAGCAGATGAACTCCTTGGGATTTATCTACTAAATCATAGATTATTTGTTCTGGGGAAAAGAGCTCCCCATACCAAGAAATTTCCACACTAATGAATTTGGAAATCTTTTGTTTCTCATGTGTTCTTCCAGGAATGTCTTGTGATTATAAGACATGCAACACCATAACATTTAAAGAATCTAAACTTCAGATCATCCAAAGAGCACTGGGGAGATGTATGGTGGGCAGAAGTAGGCTGCAGCATATGGCCAATGATACGTAAGAAGTGGCACAAAAAGTATTGTCCAGGAAATGTATGGTCAAAAAGTATTTGGGTTGGTTATTTATGTAGTGTGTAAGAGTCATACGGCCCACAGGGAAGTAAGGCAAGACTTCTCTAAAGTCTTCTTCCCCCAGCCTTCTTCAAGGGAGACTTTGATTCAAAAGGGAAAACAGGAGGTTGGGGCCAGAGGCCAGCCATTCTGCTCTCCTTCTAAGGCTAGAATTACACACACAGACAGATACAGACACAGACACAGACAGACACAGACACAGACACAGACAGACATAGATATAGATATAGATATATAGATATGTATATATATTTATATATATTAAATAATGCTAGTATAGGACAGTTGTGTCAAACTCAAATAGAAATGGGGCTACTAAAGTATACGTAAGGATCCCTGTAAGTCACGTATTGACTTAGAAAATCACATATTAACACTATCTATGTTTTATTATATTTTTATTTATTTTTGTTAACATTTTCTCAGTTACATTTCAATTTGGTTCAGGCCATATTTGGAAGTATTGTGGACTGCAGGAAATCCATGAGCTGCATGCTTGACACTTCTGATCTAGGGCGTGTAATTTTAAGGTTTAAGATAAGACCTGATCACTATTCATTAATGGGGCAAGGAGGACCCCAAGCTTTATATCCAAGACTTCACTCCCTTCCTGCCAAAACCAGCTGTACCATAAACACACATAATAAATAGCAAAGAAACCCATTTATTCTGGTCAATAGCAAAATAGAAATCAGAAAAGTAAACTTATGGCCAGTCTATACAGATTAAAGGAATGCTCCCATTGGCTGTGAGGTAACTCAGATCAAGAGAAAGAGAGAGAGAGAGAGAAGAGAAAGAGAGAGAGAGACAGAGGGGAGAGAGAGAGAGAGAGGGGAGAGAGAGAGAGAGAGAGAGAGAGAGAGAGAGAGAGAGAGAGAGAGAGAGAGAAAGAGACCTAGATCTTATCCAAAGGAAAATTCCCTGAAGTCCTAGTGTAGCAAACTGGAAATGGGGTTATCATCAAAAGCATCTCCCCAAAATCCTTCTCCCTTAAAGGGTTCTGAAGAGAGGTAGGAATGGCTCATTTTCTCTCTTGAAGACAGAAGAGGACTTCCCAAGAAAAAAGGGCCAGATCTCTCTTCTCTCCCACTTTTGCCAACTCTGCCCACCGCTCACGCAGCTGTGGAGCATTGATCTCCACCAAAGAGGAGAGAATCCCACACCAATGGGCTTTGGGGCTCGGGTTATATTCCTCCTCTGGGCCAAAACTCTTTTCAGTTGCTTTGCACAGATCAATTGGGGCAAGTCCAAAACCTATACAGTGTAAACAGAAACGTCAGCACTTTAAAACAACAAGATTGATTTTCCTGGCATTCCAGGTAACCAATTTGCAGTACTATTGAAACGGAACTAAAACAAATTCACATTACCAGTACATGCAATGGACCTGGGCACTATATAGCACATCATCTGGGAGGGTACTATAGGATGTAACACAGGCACATTTCGAAAGTACAGGTCTAACCATAGTACACAGCAATCAACCAGAAGCAATGAACAGCTAACCAAGCAAAGGTAGCTAGGTGCAACAGTAACATTTTCAAAAGGCCTATATACAGAATACAGTTATCCCTTCCAGATCACATGGGTTAGAGACACCGCAGCGATCTGGAAGACCTACATAAAATGTTTTGGCCCTCCCTTCATAGCAGAGAAGAAGTCTGAATTTTTTTCTTTTTAGGGTGTTTACAATAACTTATTGTAAAATTTGAATTGATAGTATACAATACTATACAAACGTTTTATGCATTTCTGAGTTTCTAAACTTTATCTGTATTATCTGCTGGCCTTCACATGTCGTCTGCAGCTTCCACAAAACTCCCCCAAAATTCCCATTTTATTTCTTATGCCTACCTCTGATATATTGAAACTGCGATGAGGAAAGTCGTGATGTGGAAGGGATAACTGTATAACCTCACTGTGAACATTAGCACACACGCAAAACAATGAACAATCAGACATTGCCGTCGCATGAACATAATACAAAACAGTCGAATGAGAGGAACAAAGTAAGAAACAAGTATACTTCAACATGCAGTAATTTTCATGTGTAGCAATAAACATACATATTTATATGCAAGGCACATTTCACATGGGCAATCTCTAGTCTTATCACCTAGATGCATAGGTTTACTTGTACTGTCATAACTTAGCCTCATGACTGATGTGGTGGGCCTAGTTCTCCTGTCAATGACTGGTTTCTTAGCTCCTGTACCAGAGTTAGCAGTTGGTATAGGCTCTCTCCATAAGAGTCATTGTAGATCTGTTTGTCTACACCTGGGTGGGAAGCCGTGTCAAGTTGGCTTTGAGTGTGTTCCTGCTCTCTGGGTTGAATTTGTGCCCTAGGAGTCTCTGTAGCAACTTTGCGTAGGAAAGGAGTTGTCTGGTTCAATTCTCCTGTCCTGTAATAATACACACAGTATCCCTCACTGAATGCATCACTTTCAGTACCCACATCTGGGTCATAAAATCTTTGTACAGTTGGTGGATAGTCTCTTTTTTTCTGACCCTTTGCCTAGGGAAGTATCTGCCAATTCTCTTCACCTGCTCATTGGAAAATCCAACTAACTCTCCTATGGACGATATGTGGTTGTGGTAGAAGGGCCCCCTCCAATCTCTGGGGCTATTTTGTAAACAGGCAAGTTGCCCAGTCTCTTGAACTGGAAAAAATCCAGCTGGACAGATAAAAGCAGACTTTTTGTTGTCTTCCTAGGAACAGGAATTTGGTAGTATCCAGTTTATCCAAGTCAATAGCAAAACAGAAATCAGAGAAAGTATACATATAAGAATATATACCAGACAAAACAGTTTGAAGGAGCTTTCCCATGGAGGGGGAATGAGGTAAATCAGTGAGAGAGAGAGAGAGAGAGAGAGAGAGAGAGAGAGAGAGAGAGAGAAATGTGGTGATAATGTGATTAAAGATCTTTCCCACCCATTCAATAGGCTTCAGGTGGAACTAGTTGAGGGAAGTTTCTCAGGTGGAGCCAGTTAAGGGAAACTTGAATAGGAGAGGCTTGATTGTAGGCAGGCTTATATCCTTTATTTACTAGGTGTGAAGCCCCAGACCCACACCCTTTTGCTATTTAGGTCATGAGAAGTGTGGAAACCCTCAGGTCCCCAAGGAGAGGTGCTAAGACCAGAGCCAGTTGTATGTGCACTGAGTTCTAGCCAACCAGATGCTGGCTATGACTGTATATAAGGAGAGCTCCTAATGTGAGAGAAACAGAACTGAGCAGCAGAAACCAGAATTGTGAATTGAGAATCAAGAACTCTCAGAACTTCAGGAAGAGAGGTTTTGCTTTGGGGACTCACTCATTGGAAGAGTGTTGGTGTGGAGACTCTGGGTAGCCATTGGAGGCCCCTAGCTTTGAAAACCCCAGACGCTGGTGCTTCTTTCTCTCTGGTAACTACGTATGTATTGCTATGGTCAGTCAGAAGCCTGTCTGTTGATTTGTATTATTTTCTCTGTTTGTAATTTGTTTGTATTTGCTCTGAACTTCAGGGTACTGACTTTTTTGCCTGAACTAAGTGAATGATATATGTATGTTTAATTAAAGTGGGAGTGTAAACCCCTTAAAGTTGCTTTCCGTAGAAAAGCAGATCAAAGAACCTGTGTTAGCAGCTCTCCTGTATGCTGGTGTTATTGGACTTACACAGCCACAGTAGCTGCAAGCAGCATTGTTGTTACAAAAGAGAAAACCAAATTTCATCCAAAAGGAAATATCCCAATGTCTCTAAGGTAGTAAGCTGGAAATGAGGACATGATCAAAGTTCTACATGTCAGCTTCTTCCAGAGTCTTTCACCTTTCAAGGGGGCTGAAGAGAGGAATGGACCACCTTCTCTGAAAACAAACCTGAAAAGGCTTAAAAGATGAGATATCTCTTCCCTCCCACTCTTGCCAACTCTACCTGCCTCTAGTGTAGGCACAGGACATTGATCTCCACCAATGAGGAGAGAGTCCCCATACCAATGGGATCTGGAGTTGGGTTATATTCAGAAAAAAAATGAAGATGAATGAATGAATGAATGAATGAGTGAATGAGTGATTAAGAGTGTATGCTAACACTCTGGTCATGTTTCCTCAATCTCTCTTTTATCAGCTCCTATAAGTTTAATTACCATACCCATGCAGATGACTCCCAGATCTATATATCCAGTCCCACTCTATTCCCCGAGTTTTAGTACTATACCTCCAACTGCCTATTGAAAATTTCTAAACAGATATCCCAGGGACATTTCAAAATCAACATATCCAGAACAAAACTCATTAGCTTTCTCCTCAAACTCTCTTATCTAATGAAATTTCCTACTTATGTTGAGGGTACCACTATTCTTATGGTATCCCACATTTATAGCCTCAGAATCATCCTTGATTCCTTGCTGTCTCTCTCACCCCACAAACCCAGTGAATTGCTAAATCTTGCCATTTCTACTTTCACAACATCTCCCGAATCAAACCCTTTCTCTTTACTCACATAGCTACCACATTACTCAGGTCCTCATCACCTCTTACTTATACTCATAACAACCTCCTCACTGGTCTCCCTGACTCAAGTCTCACCCTACTCCAGCTCCTTTTCTGTGTAGCTGCCAAAATGACCTTCTTTAAATGTAGATCTGACCTTGGCAATCTCTTACTCAAGAAATTCCAGTGGAGCTATTCAATTTTGAGAATTACTTCATTTTGTTCATATATTTATATTTACACACACACACGTATATATGACATGCCATGGTACCTTGTTGTGCAACCTGTTCTAAGAAACAGCCTGGTCCCACCCACCTACCCCAATCCTGCTATGAAACCTTAACCCTGAAATTGGTTAAAAGGGTTATTACATCAGATAAGCCTAAGGCCCCAGCAACAAGGACCTTGACTAATCAACTTTTGCCTACCCTGTACCCTGTTCCTCACTCCTTGAAATCTATTAAAAGCTTGTGTTGTTCATATGAAGAATCTTTGCCTCCTTAGATGAGACACTCCTATTGGAGAACTCATAAAAGCTAGTTGGTCCAAATTATGTTTCTTGACCAATCTATTGTCTTTCTCCCAGCACTGACCCTCTGTTGTTTCTATAAGCTTCAAAGTCCAGTCAAATAGTCCTTTTTAATGTTGCTCACACACAGAATTTCATGTTCTGAGTCCATGCCTTTGCTCTAACCATGCCCCATGTCTGGAATGCACTCCTTTCTCACCTCTGCCTTAGAAAAATGTATCATTCCCTTAGAAAACACAGTTTGTGACTTTTAGAAAGTTCTAGAGACATAATTTTGTGGTCATTAATAGTTTTATTAATATTGCTAGTATTTAATTAATAAAAGAGGTCAGCGGCATTCTTGAATGCCAAAGACTCCTCATGATGATTGACTCACAGTTTATATGCCCTTGGAAGAGTGGCTCTTCCTGAGGGTGGTAATCAACTGTGATTGGTTCACAATTAATGAGAGAATGAATATTACAGTGAGAAGCAGACTTATTCTAATGAAGGGTTTAGGGGTGTAACCTTGTCATTTACTTCTCATGTTACCTCACCCACCCACCCACCTTGGGCAATCTAATCAAAGAATTTATCTCCACCCAAACCTGAACAGAGCACAAAGGGCTTCCCCACCTTAGATTAAATTCCTTGTAAGGTTGGGTGGGATCTGACCATGATTAAGGAGAAAGTTAATTCAACCCACAGAGACTGAGCTTTACGATGAGGACTTCAGAAAAAGGGGAACTCCGGATCTCCCCAAATAATTGGTTATTAATAATCTTTTCTCTCAAGTTTAGGCACCATCTTCTACGAAAGTCTCTCCTAATCCCCCTAAACTACCCTCTCTAACTACCTTGTATTTTCATTGTGTGCATATACATGCTTATTTATGTATACATATGTACATACTGCATACAATCATATACACGTATACATATACATGTGCTGTCTTCCCAGTAGAATGTGAGATCCATTTTTGTCTTTGTATTCCCAATACTCAGCATAGTGCCTAGCCTATAAAAAGCTTAGTAGATGCATGTTGCTTGATTGCTTCATGAATGAGTGAAAAAACCTTTGTGAAGTACCTAGTATGTTCCAGACCCTATGGATAGCTCCTATGTTGCAGTGCTGCACACAGACAGGTAAAAGAGCTTGAGGAAGTCCTCTTGTATGTTGTATAGTTATTTTGCCGGGGTTTTATGAGAGGACATGGACAAGAATCACACTATGAAAAGTCATTATTGGGTTTCAGTTTGTGCCAATGGAGGGAGTACTGATAATTCATTGAAACACCAAAGTATTGAAGAATGCTAGCTAGATAGAGTGCACTCCTATTTTGGCTTTTTTTCCGCTTTGCATTACTTATATAAGTCTCTCTAAATTCTTCTTTCCTCTCATGTTTACAATTTTAACGGCATTGTACTTAATGATTCAATATATCTATGTATTTACTGATTCAATACATCTGTATACCAGCCATTCATCAACTTCCTTTAGTTTTCATGGGAAGAAAGTATGTGTCATTCATAATGCTGGAAGAGATTTCAGAGTCCATATTGTCCAGGCCTTCATTTTACGGATGAAGAAACTGAGACCCAGCTTTGCTTAGGGTTATACAGCATTGGGGGCAGGATTTGAACTCAGATTCTCTGACTGCAGAGCCAGAATACTTTTCCCTATACTATGATGTCTCCTTAATGGAAAGGATATGCCTTCAAGGGGAGCTGGCCTCAAGGAAGGAACCCAACAACCCAGCTCTCAAAGAGATAGGTTGAAGACACATAGAAAAGAAACAATATGGCTATTCTGTGATAAAACGTTTTGCATGGGAGAAGTCTCAAATACCCCGGGAGTGGAAGGGTTGTCCTTCAGGCCCTTACTCTCTATTTATTTGATGGGAAAAGTCCTGGTGCTGCACTGATGGAAATACATCTGCAGAAGGGTCCCACTGGCTGCCCTCCTCCCGACGCCATTTACAGTATTTAATTTCCATTGTTGCAAAGCTGTCAGTCGTCTGGTGCACAGCCAGGATTTTGTTTTGCTTTGAAAGGTCAGGACTTGTTGCTGTTGACAATGTTCTTCATCCTTTATGCAGGCAGGCCCTGCATGAGGACTTTCACGCACCACCCGGGCATCGGGAGGGGAGGCACGAAATATCCCCAAGACCCGTCCATCACCGGCCTGCAGCTGCCACTTGGAAATGAAAGAGACTCGTTTCATATTCACAATCAATTTCCTTCTACCATTGCTGTCGATAACTGCTGGGAGGCCCAATCTTCCTCTCGACAGAAAGGCACTGAGGGGGTGGGGGTGTCAGTTTGAAGATCCTCTGGAGGTAAAAGTCAGTTGTTTGATTCCAAGCCTTCTTGCTGGGCTGGGATTAAGTTTGTTCTTTCGCTAATGAAATGGAATCTAAGGGGCTCAGTATGTTGGGGATTTAAATGGTCCTTTGGAGAAACAATGATGGGCAATGATAATCACGCAATGTGTGTATAGCCTTGCATTTCATATTAAACCTGTAGAATACATTTGCAAGAACTCTAAGAACTGTATAGAAATTACCAAAAACCTAGCAGGGTTCTGGGCACACAGCAGATATCCCGTTCATGTTTTTTAAATGAATCTGACAAATGGAAATGGGTTATTAATAATCACTTTACTGATGGGGAGGCCAAAGGGTTAAGACACTCACCCAACTGCCATCGCAGGCCTTGAAGACAGTTATCTTCCCTCTTCAATAGAGAAATTCCTAAGAGGAAGATTTTCGGGAGAGAAATAGCCCAGGCCAGAAGATGTAAACCTGTTTGAATTTAGGCAAGAAGGTAGAGTTGACAAGCCCTCCCTTTGGTTTTGTTCATGCATTTTAGAGTAGTAGAAGGTGAAGGTGTCTAGGGCAAGGGCAAGCCTCCAGTAACATCAGAAGTGGAGTCTTTAATTGAAAGCCGTGGATAGGAGCTTGTGTGGTTTGGTGAGCAGAGTCCTGGAGCCAGTAGATCTGTCTTCTCCCTTTGGGTCTGCCACTGACCAGATGATTTATTTTAGGCAGAAATGGCATCTGTATGACCTACAGACCTAGGTCTACAGGACTGAGGTTCCTCATTGACAACTGTGGGTAGAGTCACCCTGAAGGACAGAAAAAACAAGATTGTTCATTCTTTCATCCATCTAATGACTGAGTCAAAAGTCAACCCAAAATGTCCTTCCCCCTTGGTCTTCACCTCCACCATTCAAAACTCCAGAGGCTACCTGCCTTCTTCATGGTTACAAAGCTAGATACTCCTGACTCTTAAATCAGTATTTTTTTTCATTTCCAATATTCTTTTTATATATGAATCTTCAGGCACATATCCACAAATACAGCAAGGGCCATGGGAATTATTTAGTGGCCCATAAGAGGTGAACTATCTGCTGTGAACCTTTTTGTGAGGTGTCCTTCAACTGGTCATCAGCAGCAAATGCAACTCTGCCCAGATCGTTCTTCATAAAATGGGTAGAAACTGAACTAGGCACAAGTCCAGACATTGTCAGAATGCCTTCTTCAATTCAAGACTGAGGAATTGCTAGTCTAGTTGGGCTGGAAAATAGAATGAATGAAAGGTAATAAAGTAAAATAAGGCTGAAATGTGGGTTGCAGTCAGATTGTGAAGTATCTCAAATGCCAGGTTGAAGAATTTGTCTTTTATCTTATAGGCATTTTGTGGGCATTAAAAATCCTTAAATTTTATCCTGTTGCTGTCCAGAGAGACAGAAGCTATTGAAACCATGGCTAAGATGACAAAAGAACGGTCTGTGATATTTTCTCCTTGGATCATCTCTAAATGCTCCACTTTACTTTTTAATACTGCTAACACTCTACACTCTAACTATGGATTATTTGGAAATAAACATACTAATTAGGGAGAAACAGAGATTCCATTCATAAGGTAGAACTCTGATCATCTAAGAAATTATTCTGTAAATAATATTTACTTAACTTTTCGTTTTTATTTAATAATAAAAATTATTCTCTTTATTTCAACTTTCCTCTCCCCTGCTTATTGCCATCACATGTGCGCGCGCGCACGCACACACACACACACACACACACACACACACATGCACACACATCAAATAGTTACCACACTCTACTGAAGGCAAGATTTATTGAACAAAGTATATTAGACTAGGTATACCTTAGTGGCTTCATTTCATAGGACTCTGTGGCTGTTTGTAGGATCCCAGGATTTTTGAGTTGGAAGGTACCTGACAGACTATTTAGGATCCAACTCCTTTCCATTTTATAGATGATGAAATGGAGACCCACAGAGATTGTTGTCTTGTCCAAGGTAGTGTGAGTAGTGAGAGATAGGATGTGAACCTAGGTTTACTGAATAACTCCAAAATTAGGGCTCATTCTACCATACCATGTGTAGTATAGTGATGCCCTTCACATAGCTCAAGCTCAGCTCAAAAATGAGGAAAGACAAATGAGCCATTAAAACAGAGTTGAGCAATATGGAAGAGGTGATAAAATTCATCAGTCATGTCAACTGTCCAACAGTGTCTACTGAGCCCTGGCTAAGAACTGTTATTGGGTATAGTGGAGAGCATGCATGGTTCCTGCCAACAAGACACTTGTTTTATTGCTGAGAAAGACACCTGACCAAGGCTAATAAGATTCACTAATCAACATAAAATGAGTAAAAACTGACATACAATAAAAAAAATTGTTAGCTAGAGATTACCTCCTCTCAGAGAGCAATGGTGAATGACATACTTTAACATGAAGAGGAAAAAAAAAACTGCTGGATTTCTTTGTCTAATTTTTTTTAAAAAACTGATTATCTATTACTATTTCATAAAATTGGGCTTTTATGTTTTTGCAACTAGTCATCCTTTTTTGCATTCTAACTTTATTGGCATACATTTGGTAAAATAATCTTTAGTAAATTGTCTTCATTCACAATTCATTGTGATTTGAATTTAAGAATTTCCTCTTTTTCATGAAATTAGCCAATGACTTATTTATTGGTCTTTTAATTTCTTTTTTTTTTTTTGCTTTCCATTCTGTTAATTCCTTTTTTTTATTTCAGTGATCTCTTTTGTGCTGATTATGGGTGTATTAGTATGTTAACTTTCTAATTTTTTAACTGCAAACTCATTAATATTCTTTTTCTACCTTTGATATTATAAGCATTATGCAAAATAAATTTTCCCTTAAGGACTACTTTAGCTACATTCTCTCTTTTTAAAAATAACATCTAAACATGGAGTAACTGGTTTTGTTACTTATTCTGTTCTTAGTAATTCTACTTAGGTAACTTTCTTGTGTTTCTGTTATTTGGGGTAGTTACAAGTTTATATTTCTACTTGTCTATTTTTTCTAGGAATGACTCCGATGCCTCTCTTTTGTTGAAGGTCTTTCTTCATTAATTATTAGTCTCAGATCTACAGTGTATTCCATTTGAGGTTGCAGCTTGAGATTCTTTGCTTCTTGGAATACAGTATTTCATTTCTTTATTCAATTTCTCATGAGTACAGAATAATCTTGTGTCATGTGAATTTTCTTTATATTTTGAAGATCTTTCTGGCCTCTCGCAAAATTTGTCATTGAAATGATTAAATTTAACCACTATGTGTCCTAGAATCTGAAGTACAAATTATTATTATTATTATTATTTTTTCCTGAAAGAATTCTTCCTGACTTCTCTGGCATAGCTCCTCCCCATGTTCTCGAACTTCTGGCTCATTTATGTGTACTCATGGTGACTTTCCTGGTGTGGCTTCTCTCCCTGGCTCTCCTGACTTTCAGCTGGTTTAGCTGAGATAGTACCAGTTTCCCTGGCTCAGATCTTCTCAATGTCTCTGCATGGAGCCAACTCATACTGGCTTCCTTAAGTAAGAAACCTCTGCCCTCCTCTATCAATTTCTGGCTACCTTTTCGTACGATTTCTATTTGGACGGACAAGCTTACGTTGTTTCTTTTCTGTCTTCTTTATCACTGGTGTTTCTGATGTCATTTTCAGCCATTTTCTTGGGTTTATGTAGGAGACCTGGCTTCTCTGACTTTTTACATCACCATTGTAACTGGAAGTCCATTATGTTGTCTCAATGGATAATTCATACAGATTTTACCTGGCAGGGCCTCTGTCTCATTGTCCTGTGGATTCAGTTCTAATTTCTCTATGTCAGACACATAATTACTTTCTTTGAAGGATTGGAGAATCAAAAGGATCTCACCAAGTACCTAATGCATGATCTTCCTGGTTGTGGGACCTGGAAGTCCCTTCCCTATATTCCATAAATTTTGATATGCTGTATTATTATTTTCATTTTTTTATTAGTGTGAAGGAATGGGCATCAAACATGATATTAGAAAAGAAGGGTAGTGAAATAAACTAGACAAATATGGTAGGTGCCCACCCGTCTTCTCTCTGGCTCTTCCTGTTCATCCTTAGCTGCATGTGTGCTGGTTTACCAAGGGGCTGCTGCAAGTAATTCCCTCAGAGTTGGAGGTTAACCGTGATAGATCCTTACTCTTTCGCCACTGTACACCATAGCTCCTGAGCCCATAGTGGTGTGCTTAGAATTCAGCCAGTTACCCAGCTAATTCCATTACCTTTTAATGAAAACATTTACTAGGCAGAAGACAAAGGAAGAATCATAACATAACATTCTACCTACAGACTTGGGACATCAATGCTCACAATGCCCATGGGAAACACTGGGAAGAGAGGTGTCTGCCCAGCAGAACTCACCACTAACCCTCTGGAACTATGGAGTTGATGACCTTTCTTTTCTTCAAGAATAGTCTGTACCAAGATTGATTGATGTGGTGTCATTGTTGGATGACTCTGCTGTTCTAAGCTTGGCTCATCCACGGGTGAACTGCTCTGCTGCCAAGCCTGGCTGCTCCTTTCCTGGGCTGCTTACATCCTTTGCTTCCTGTTGCTGCTTCTCTACTGATCCAGGCCTGTCCACCTTTCTGCTGAGGTCATACTGTGTTCTTTCATAAAAGGCAGAGGCCATTAATCTGGAATTTTTTAGAGCTTTGTTTCCACAATCCGGCTAGCAGCTTCTGTGGGGGTGTAAGATCCACCCACAGCCAGCACCCAGAAAGCTGCCGGTGCACTGGGAAAGCACAGGTTCTTTTGATCTGCTTTAATAAGGAAAGCAAGGTTAAAGGGGTTGACAAGTTTACTTTAATCCAGCATACAAACAGCATTCACTTAGTTCAGGGGAAAAATCCAACACCCTGAACTTCAGAACAAAATACAAACAAATTACAAATATCAACAGACAGACCCAATACAATTCATAGTTGCCAACATCTAGGTTCAGCCTGGGAGCTCGGAACAAGGGCTGGCCCAGAGTCACGCACCACCACTGCTGTAAGGAGGAGCTCCAAGGAACAGACAGCCAACCCCTGGTTTTTATATCTTTTTCAGTGTCAGGGGTGAGTCACACATGCGACTCACCCACGTGATCTAGAATCGTCAGAAAGAGGCGGACTTGAACCCACGTGATCTAAAAGCCTCTGCTCTCCCAGACATGTAAACTAGGCCCTCCCTGGAGTTAGCCCTACCTTAGTTGCCAATCCACACCCACTAAGGTTTTACACCTAATAGGGGTTTGGGCCTGGGGCTTAGCGCCTAGTAAGACCCAATCAAAGACACTGAATTAATCAAAGGAAACAAAGGCCAAGCTCTTCAAGGGCACTTGTTGAACTAAGTGCTAAGGAGCCCGTTTTGATTACCAACACAAGCTTCTCGCTCTGTTCCTTTGGCTGGACTCTAAGGGGTTTCCACTTCCCAGGTAGCAGGTGATAGTGAAGAGAGAAAGAGATTAGCTTCTCCAGTCAGCTCTAGTAGGCACACATAACAGTGCACTGCTTTGAGACCCATTCTTAGACACTCCCCTTCCTGGTCCAAAGTAAGGTCTTTTTAGTGAAAGACCAAATTTCTAGCTCATGGTGATTAACCAAACCCTCATTTCAGTCCATTAAGAAACAATTAGGCAATGTACATTTGTCCGATAATAATGTTTGTTATATTAATAACAATGTTTGTTATAAACAGTTATTAGATCCCAATTACGAAGTCCAAAGTTCTCCTGTTAGTCACTTGAAAATTAGTTGCTGGGAAACAAGGCTCCATAGCCATATTTATACCCAGTGCCTTGCCTATGCAGCTGTTTTTCTCATATATGGTTTCCAGATTTATAGTCTTCATGTCTGTCTTTGTTTTTGCCTCACTTCAGTGACTAAAGTTGTCAAAATTTGCAAGGGGCATCCCCTTACACAAAGAATACATACAAAAAGTAAATGAATACAGAACTCTAGTGTCTGATGAACACAAATTACTGGGGGAAGGATGCCCTTTACAGTAAGAACTACTGGGGAAACTGGAAGCCATTTTGTCAGAAAATAGATTTAGATGAGCAACTTGTACTATATGGCACAGTAACCTTCCAAAAGATTTGAAACCATGCCATACCAATCAAACTACCAAAAAATTATTTTATAGAACTGAAAAAATAATAACAAAATTCGTCTGGAATAACAAAAGGTCCAGAATATCAAGGGAATTAATGAAAAGAAATACAAGGGAATGCGGCCTAGCCATACCAGATCTAAAATTGGATTATAAGGCAATAATCATCAAAACTATGTGGTACTGGCTAAGAAACAGAGTGGTGGATCAGTGGAATAGGTTATGTACGGAAGATACAGTAGTCAATGACTATAGTAATCTACTTCTTGATAAACCCAAAGCCTCTAGCTTCTGGGATAAGAACTCACTATTTGACAAAAACTTCTGGGAAAATTGGAAAATAGTATGGCAGAAGCTAGGCATAGACCAACATCTTATGCTGTATTTCAATATAAAGTCAAAATGGGTAAACAATTTAGACATAAAGGGTAATACTATAGACAAATTAGAAGAGAAAGGAATGGATCTATGGAGAAGGGAAGAATTCATGACCAAACAAGAGATAGAGAAATTATGAAATGCAAAATGGATAATTTTGATTGCATTAAATTAAAGTTTTTGCACAAACAAAGCCAGTGCCACCAAGATTATAAGGGAAGCAGAAAGCAGGAAAACAATTTTTATAGCCAGTGTCTCTAATAAAGGCCTCACTTCCAAAATATATAGAGAACTAAGTCAAATTTATAAGAATACAAGTCATTCCCTAATTGATAAATTGTCAAAGCATATGAGCAGGCAGTTTTCAGATGGAGAAATTAAAGTTATCTATAATCATATGAAAAAATTCTCTAAATCACTATTGGTTAGAGAAATGCAAATTTAAACAACTCTGAGGTACCACATCACACCTATCAGGTTGGCTAATGTGAGAAAACAGGAAAATGGTAATGTTGGAGAAGATGTGGGAAAATTGGAACACTAATGCATTGTTGGTGGCGTTGTGAACTGATTCAACCATTCTGGAGAGCAGTTTGGAACTATGTCCAAAGAGGGATATAAAACTGTGTATAACCTTTGATCCAGCAATACCACTTCAAGATCTGTATCCCAAAGCAATCATAAAAGTGGGAAAAGGACCCACATGTACAAAAATATTTATAGCAGCTCTTTTTTGGTGGCCAAGAATTAGAAATTGAGGGGATGCCCATCAATTGGGGAATGGCTGAACAAGTTGTGGTATTTGAATGTAATGGAATGCTATTGTTCCATAAGACATAATGAGCAGGCAGACTTCAGAAAAACCTGGAAAGATTTACATGAAGTGATGCTGAGTGAAGTGAGGAGAACCAGGAAAACATTGCACATAGAAACAGCAACATTGTGCGATTACCAACTTTTGATAGACTTAGGTCTTCTGAGCAATGTAATGATCTAAGACAATTCCAAAAGACTCATGATGGAAAATGCTATCTCTAACCAGGGTAGTCTGAATGCAGATTGAAAAATTCTATTTTTCCTTTTTGTGTGCGTTAGTTGTTTCTTTCCCATTGTTTTTCCCTTTGGTTCTAATTCTTCTTTACATCATGACTAATGTGGAAATATGTTTAATATGATTGTACATGTATGGCCTGTATTAGATTGTATACTGTCTTGGGGAGGGGGGGAGGAGAAGGTGGAGGAAAAATTTAAAGCTCAAAATCTTATAAAAGTGAATGTTGAAAACTAAAAAAAATAATATTTAAGTAAAACAAAAGATATGAAACCTAAATGAAAATGGTCGAAGTTTTTAAAAATTAGAGGAAGATGAAAGTTACATTTCAGATCTTAGATGAAGAATAATACATAGTCAAATAAGAGATGGAGAAGAATACAAGAAACAAAAGTATATTTCTATTATATAAAATTAAAATAAAAACCTTTTCACAAATAAAATCAATGTATTTAGAATAAGAAAAAAAAAAGCTATTCCATGTGAGCCAAGCAGGGGGAGGGGAAAGATGTGGAAATCATTGCAATGATAAAAACCCAATACCAAGAAGTATAGGGAATCAACACAATAAATAAGACTAAGAGCCTTTTTTATTAGATAACTGGACAGTGGATATCAATAAACCTTTCTGAGAAGAAGAAATGTAAATGATGAATAACCATCCAAAATGCTACTTATTGCTAACAATAAGAGAAATGCAATTCTGAGGTTTCACCTGTCATCTAAGTAATAACCAGTGTTGGAGATGCTGTGTTACATCAGGTGCACCAATGCACTGTTGGTAGAGCTGTAAATTGGTCTAACAATTTTGTAAAATCAATTTAGAGTTATGTAAATAAGTTACTAAGGTGTTTATTCTCTGTCACAGCAATTTCAAAGCTGGGCATATGCCACAAAGAGGTCACTGATGGAAAAATGAAGCAATGCCCCATATGGACCTTTGGACCATTGAAATTGCTGGGACAGAGTATAAATAGTTTAGTGTATATAAATATAAATACATAAAATACATATGTATACATACACACATACATACATACATATATACACATACACACATGCACACCCACACATATATATAGACACAAAAAGACAGAGCTCAAAATATTCATAATAGCATTCTTTCTAGAAGCAAAACAGTATAAATAAAATGGATGCCTATCAATGTAGAAATGGCCAAACAAATTGTAGTGTATGAATAGAATGGAATGGTAGAGCACTTTAAGAAATGATAACAATGAGGAATTTCGAAATACATGGACAGGTTTATATGAACTGATGCAGAGTTTGCAAAGTAGAACCAGGAGAACAATATGCACCGTGTTGACAATAACACAAATAAAAGCAAAGCTCTAATGGCAGAATTCAGATCTTACATAATGTCTCATCTTAGCTTCAGAGAATTAGTGAGGCAATATATGTCTAGCCTCTCCATAGAGAGATGATGGACTAGGGAACTGGAGTGTCACATGTACTATGAGCTGTAGTCACTTCGTTTTTTTGTTTTACTTATTTTTCCCCCTTCTTTGTTAGAAGAGAGGATTCTATGTGCCTTCACAGTGGGGGAGAGGAGGTTAGAAACTGAAGGTTATATGAAACACAAAAATCATCAATAAAATATTAAAATACATAAACATCTAGGAAAATAATTTTGCTTCTTAGTACTGCTTAAGTTACAATCCACAAATTTTGTCATGCTTTATTATTATTGTTATTATCTTGAAAATAATTTTTATTTTTTCTGTAATTTAAAAAAACTAATCATTCTTTGACAAATTATTTTGGGTCTACATTTAGGTCTTTATATTTTGATCACATTTCACTTTTTGGGGGATACTTATCTAATTGCAATGTGGTCTATAAAAGTAATGTCTACAATACCTCCTTTCCTGAATTTATTTATAATTTCCTTATGCCCTTAAGTGTGATCAATTTTGTAAATGTGTCATTTGAATAAAAAGTACAGTCTCTGATAAACCCATTCGGTTTTAAGCTACCTATCAAATCTGTTTTTCCAATATACTCAATTCAATAACTTTTTTCTGTTTGACTTACAATGTGCCAGAAGAAATTTCACATTACTAATGTTCATCTATATAAATCTCTTTGTAATTCAGATACCTTTTTAAAAACAATTGAGTTACTATACTTTTAGATATACATATAAATACATATACATAATATCTAGCATTTATATACTTTCATTGTTAGTAATTCTTCTAATCACAATATAATTGCCATGAAAGAAGGAAACAAGCATTTATGAAGTACCTGCTATGTGCCAGGCTCTATGCTAAGGACTTTAGAAACATTATTTCATTTGAGTCTCACAACAATCCTGGGAAGTAAGTTTTATGATTATGCCCATTTTACAGTTGAGGAAACTGAGATAGACAAAAGCTAAGTGACTTGGACTTGGTCACACAGTTAATTAAGCATCTTAGTCTGAATTTGAACTCATATCTCTCTTGAACTCTAGATCCCATGCTCTGTGTACTGTGCCACCTAGCTTCCTAGCTGTTAGGATGTATTTTGTGCTGGATCTAGATTCATTTCTTGGCCTGTTTTTACATTTCTTTCTTTTTTTTTTCCTTCTGGTGACTGCACTTAGGGATCTTTTAATTCATATTTGTTCAGCAAGTTGAATGCTTATTTCCTCCTCTACTTTCCCATGCTTGCCTATTTCGGGGTCCTTGTTTATTTCCCACTGGCCCATTATTGGGCTGTGAGCCTTGGGCTTTCTATGTATCCCCAGTACTTAGCACAGTGCCTGGCATATAACAGGCACTTAATATATGCTTGCTGCCTGACTTCCCATTTCCTTATCTAATAGGCTATTTTCTTTTGAGGTTTTTTTGCTCCCCCTTTTCTCTCCAGTGTTTTCTTCTTTGGAGGTGTTCTATTCTTGTTAAAGGATTTAGAGCTCAACTTCTGCTTGGCTTCTACTTGCAGATTTATTCTTCTTTAAAAAATTAACAATTCAACAAGCATTTATTAAGTACCTGCTGTGTACAAGGTAATGTGCTAAGCACTGGGGATATATGGAAAAAGAAAAAAGTAGCCCTTGCCTTCAAGAAGCTTGTATTCTAATGAAGGAGACACATACATGTACACACAAGATATGGACAGAGTGGATTAGAGGTAGAAGGAGGTGGAAGGAGAGATACTAGCAGCTGCAGGAACTGGGAAAGGCTTTCTGAAAAAGGTAATATTTGAGCTGAGTCTTGAAGGAAGGTAAGGACCATAGGAGGTGAGGGTGAGGAGAGAAAGCATCCCAGGCATGGGGACAGCCAATGCAAAGATGTAGATATGGGAGATGTAGAATCATGTGTGATGAACAAAAAAGTAAGCTTGGATAATTGGACTATAGAGAATATGGAGGGGAAGAATGGGTAAGATGACTGGAAAGGTAGGAAGGATCCAGGCTATGAAGAGTTTTAAATCAAAATAGAGAAAGTCGAAATGAAAATTAGAACCTACCGCCAAGGAGTTTACATTCTCCTTGAGCCTATAACATGAATATAGATAAGCAAACCCAAGAAGTTTGAGGAAAGAGAAGGCACTGATAAGTAGGGGGAGCAAAAGAGACATCCTAAAGATGCCATTGAGTTGTGCCTTAAAGAAAGGTAAGGATTCCAAGATATAAAGATGAGGAGGGAATTAAAGGAAGTAAAAGGTACATGGATATTCAGTAGAGCCTATTTAAAAAAAAGCCATATGTTACTCAGTACCACCAGCAGTGAGCAATTTAAAACGATATTTTCACAGATTTTACTATGTGGCATAAAGACCCCTGGACTTTTGACAGATGGCTGAACTCTGGTAGAGAGGGGCAGAAATACATCCTCCTTCCTTGAGCCCTGGGATTGTTTAGTCATCTTCTCCATGTGTATATATACTGTTTCACCACTCCTTATTTTTACCACCAAGTTTACCATTTTTACAGTCTGCTTCAAATCAATATTGATGGCTGTGGACCAAGCATGGAATGATGAGGTGAGTTCTGTATAGCTTATGAGTGCCTTCACCAAACTGATTACCCATCAGTCAATTCTGTGAACAGAAAAATGTTACCAGATGTTCTCAAATGACAGATATTCTTGAACTCAAAAGTGTGGCTTGAGATAAGGGGGAATTTGGAGCCTTTATTGAGTTTTAAATTTCACTTTTCTTAGTTAAAAATACTGCCCTTTGCCCACATGCCTTGGTGGTGATTAGGAGTAAAGAAGTCAGCAAGTCAGTTGTATCCTCACATGTTCATTTCAAGGCCATATTGTTTTTCTTTGCTAGTCTTCCCAGGATGGCTTTGAGTATACGAGTATACAGTATATACTGTGTATAGATGAGATAATGTTTCTTCTTTCTTTGTTACTATAGCTCAAGGATTTTTTTTTAAAGTAGAGACAGATTTTGGTTGTGGATCTTAGAGATGATTCATGAATCCATTATACGATTAAATGAGACAACAGAATAGGAAGGGTCTGCACAAGATGGATTTTCCCCCAGCTTTGTGTCAATATGCAATGAAGGCATTTTGTTTGATTTATAGAATCCATAGGGAAGTTGAATAGACATTAATGCACGGAGAAGTGATTAGATAGGACAGGTTCTTTCAGGCTATTAATAGTGGAGGAGGAGGTGGTGGGCTCTGCTTTGGAAGGGTGTGGGAAAGAATCGAAGAACAGAAGCAGTACCTTCCTGAATCAGCCCCATTATCCATTTAGCTCAGGATTCAAGGCTAGCAAGGAGCCACTGGAGAGAAGTCATTGTTATCTTCTACTAGGATGTCTTTTAGGTCAGGAGCAGAGACCAAACAACCCCTACTTCTCTTTAGAGTTCTGTCCCATTAATTTATCTTAATCCTTTTTTAATTCATTTATTCTTTTAGCCTATGGGCCAGGAGGAAGTTGCTCTTCATTGGAGAGTCTCTATGTGGAAGGTCTCCTGCCAAGAAATTGTAGTCTTCCCAATTGACTAGGATTTGGTCTGTTTTCTTCCAAAGTGATTACAGCTAAAACCCAAGACACCCAGCAGGGGAGATTTAGGATTTACAAAGTTCTTTCCTCACAATAAATCCTTGAGGTAGGCAGGGAACGTATTCTTATTTTCACTTTATAGATAAGGAAAACTGAGACTCAGAGATATTAAGTGATTTGCCCAGGGTCATCCAATGAATAGGCATCAAGGCCAGAATTAGAATTTAGGTCTTTGCTGATGGCCAGCAAATCCAAGGCTAAGTTCTAATACAGTCATGCTGATTCTTTCTGGGAAAGAGAAAGGTCTGTTTGGGCTAATATGTATCTTGGATTGACTCCCCTTTGTGTAAAGCATTTCAGGTGTTGGTAATTTTCTCCATTATTATTCTGCCTCCTTTAGCTAGGCTACGAAGTAAGAATCATAAGGTTTCAAAGCTGCACTGAAGCTTAGAGATCATTCAGCTTATGTGTAAAAGGGGTGATAAGGCAAACCCCCAATCTGCTAGACTAAGGCTGCTTCCTATGGAGGTAGGCATGTGAATTTTGCCCTGGATGGAGAGACACATTCTCCGGTCCATGGCTAAAGAACATAGACGCATGACCAGAAACTTGATTCCCTATGACATAGCACTATACCAAAGAGAATTGATGACTGAGACAAGAAGAGCCACCCACTTAGTGGGCTATAAAAAGATGGCTTTTGGCCTTTTTTGAGGTGGTCTCTTTGTTGACATACAATCAACACTAGCTATCCTTGGACTTCCAGCAAAGGCAAAGGCAAAGGCTTTTTCTCCCTCCTTCTTCTTCCTAGTAGCTATGGTGACTACATGCATATGCCAGTGAGAGCATGTGCTTGCCTGGGGGAGCCTGAGACTGGACTTCAAATCCCCTGCTGTTTTTTTTTTCCTTTTCTTTCCCTGAGACTAGGGCACTGACCAGCAAACCTGAAAAATGGACATTTTCATCCCTGTTGGCAACTTCAAGAATTCAGAAGGTTAGAAACCATTTTTTCCTTCATCCCTATAGCCCATACAACTATATCCTCTTTCTGGCTTTCCTGGTACCATTGTTATTTGTCCCAGCCCCTGGTCATGGGGGCATTGGAAGACCAACTGGTATCATGTCTGTTAGCAAGGGACCTGAATGTATGTTGCTCCCCACTGCCAAAGAGCCAAAGTACACATGCCCAGCTCAATGGAAAGTGCCCCAGTACAGCAGATCAGAAAACTGTCCTAGTCACATTTCTATAATACCTTTAAGTTTACAAACCACCTTTCATGTAGCAACTGTGTGAGGTAGGTCATAGAAGAATGGTTACTTCCTTTTTACTGAGGAAGAAATTTAGGGTTGAGAGGGTAGGCTGGGACTTGACTTACCCATGATAACTCAGCAAGTTATTGGCAGAACAGGGACTGAATCCTAATACCATAGAGAATATCCTATCTGAAATAACTGTTCTCATAAAAGAAATGCCCTGTCCTCAGTGTTATAGCCCAAATATGAAATACCAGTTGGCTCAGTCACACCGTCACCCTCCTCAGGCCAATTTCTAAGGATCAACACTAGCTCTGTAGGTATTTCTTGGCTCCCATAAATAAGCCTGAGTGAAAAGGTCCTAGGAATGATTGGCATCTGTGTCCACCCTTGCAGCCTTAGGCAAACAGCCCTTCCTTCTTCCTTGACACTCTCAGCCTCTGCCACCTTCCAGTTCCAAATCTAGTGAGAACACAAATGGTTTTTCCATTGAATTTGCATGGACCAGCTTGACCATTACCAAGTTCTCTGTTCCCCCAATAGTAGTAAGGAGGGCTGCTTGTGAGAACTCTGTGTGTGTGTGTGTGTGTGTGTAAGAGCAAGCAAAGGGGGACTTTTTACTGCTTTTTCTTTTGGAGTGCTTCTCAGCACCAAGACAATCAAGTGCTTTTGATTGAGTCTTGCCTTTGTAGGAAGGCCTATACCCGTTTGCTAGTTGGGTCATGAAAGGTGTGAAGCCCTCAAGAGGTATGAAGTCCTTGAGCCCTGTAAAAGGGTATGTATACTCTGAGAGTAGCCTTAAGGTAGAACTCTCAGAACTTCAGGAAGAGAGATTTTGCTGGGGCTCACTCATTGGAAGAGTGTGGTGTAGAGACTCTGGGTAGCTGTTAAGGAGCCCCCTGGCTTTGAAAACCCAGATATTGGTGCTTCTCTCTCTGGTAACCATGTGGGTCAGACAGAAGCCTATCTATTGTTTTGTGTTATTTGCTGATACAATTTCTGTTTGTGTTTTCTCTGAAGTTCAGTGTGCTTTTTCCCTTGAACTAAGTGAATGATATATGTGTGTTTAATTAAAGTAAGATTGTTAACCCTTAAAGTTGCTTTCCTTAGAGAAGCAGATCAAAGAACCTGTGTTAGTGGCCCTCCTGTGTGCTGGTGTTATTGGTCTTACACAGCCACAGTAGATGCAAGTAACATTGTTGTTACAGTGTGGTACCACACAATTGCGGGGGGCAGTGAATGGACAGAGGGAGGGGGTGGAAGGAGAGAGAGAGAGACAGAGAGACAGACAGAGACAGACAGAGACATAGAGAGACAAAGAGAGAGCCAGAGACAGAGAGAGTAAGATAGAGAGAGATGGAAAGAGAGAGAGAAAGGGAGAGAAAGACAGAGACAGAGAGAATGAGACAAAAATAGAGAGAGGCAGAGATGGAGAGACAAAGAGAGTCAGAGAGACTGAGTCAAAAACAGAGAGAGAGAGAGAGAGAGAGAGAGAGAGAGAGAGAGGGGTAGAGATAAAGAGAGCCAGGGAAAGACACACACACACACACACATACACACACACACACACACACACAGAGAGACAGAGAGAGAGAGAGACAGAGAGAGACAGAGACAGAGAGACAGAGACAGAGAGACAGAGAGACAGAGAGACAGAGACAGAGAGAAAGAGAGGCTGGTACTAATTCCTTTGTTTACTAGGAAGAATTTGAAGGGGAAGTGAAGAACAACATGGCATCTATTAGTTATAGGAGTTCCCCTTCCCACCTCTCCCATCCATCCCCCAAGAGAAGATGAAGAGAAGTGCTACTCTCTTTTATTTTGCTCTCTGGGAAAGGGGACAGGAAGAAGAATGAGGAGGGGAATCACAGAAGACCTGTGTGTGTTGAAGTCCTGCCTATGCCTTCCAGGCTAGTCAGGTCAAATGTAATTATCTTCTTTTTTGCTAGAGTGTGCCCTTCATCACCTTTGGAGCGCTGGAGACAGTATCTTACATTCTCCATCCTTAGCTCTGTGCCAGACCTCAGGGCCAATAAAGAGTTCTCCTTTTTTAAGGAACTAGTCAATTTTAAATCATGGAGGTCTTGCTCTGTTAACAAAAGAAAGACATTTCTTCAATCCAATCATATAACTCACTGGGGCCCACTTTCGTAAGACGTAGTGTTCTAGATGGAGCAGAGTAAGGAATGGGTGAGTGATTCCCTCCCCCATCCCCAATTCCAAATAGTTAGAAAGTAATGAGGGAGAAATGAATAATGATAATATTAGCAAGAATATTTAGAAAAGCAGGCTCTAGACACCAGGTATCTCTGACTTTATTGATGTAAGTATTCCCTCCATTGATATGTATCACTGCCCCTTCCCCCGTGACTTACTCTCTGGCCTTTATGAGTTGCTGGGGACAAAAGAAATACCTCACACAGTGATCTACCCTCTGATGATGAGGCAAATATTGTCTCCACTGGGATAGATAACAAACTGAGTCTCAGAGAGATTATGTGACTTGCCCAAGGTCACACAGCTAGTAAGCATCAGTCAGGCAGATTCAAAGCCACATCTGATGCCATATCCATTGCTCCTTTGTCTATGCCATGGGGCCTTTATGTAGCTTAGACCTTGGGCAGGTTCAATAAGTAGCCAGTTTCTGGGCCTTTTTCCCCCTGTGGATTATTTTTGAATGTATTTTTTCCTTTGTAAATAAATGTACTTCCAAAATGCTTTGGTATGTGGGGCCAGCAAGAGAAAGAAAGATGTTTGCAGTTAACAATCCTTGTACAGTAGCAATGAAAATTGTGGAACATGGCTAGAGATCAGAAAGTACAGAGAACACTGAGTGGGAGTTGGGTCAGGGACTTGAACCTGTGACTCACATCTTCATTACACTTTAAGGTTTACGAAATATTTTCCTTAGAAAAATTCCATGAAGACCAAGCATTATTAGTCCCATCTGATTATTGAGGCAGCAGAAACTCAGAGAGCTTCAGTGTCTTGCCCATGGCTACATAGCTGGCAGTGCTAGGGAATAGGATTCTGACCCAGAGCTTCTGACTCCAAATCTACTTTCTACTATACTATTCTTATGCTCATGCTGGTGACAGATTTCCTTTGGTTCAGGTCTACATAATTGTTCGTGTACCCTGGAGAACCTGGGATATTGGCAGGGATCCAGGCAGACCTTCTCTAGATTTCCCGTCTCCTTTTTTGTCACAGTGCCCTGTACCCTCGAGATTTTATATATCCCCATCCCATCCCATCCCATCCGATCCCATCCCACCCCATCCCATCCCATCCCCATCCCATCCAATCCCCTCCCAACCAGTCCAGTCAAGTCCAGTCCAATTCGATTCATCTTAATTCAATTTAACCCAGTTCAGCAAACATTTATTAGATATCGACTATATGTAAGATGCCGTACTAGATATTGGGGATTCAAATCCAAAAATGAAATCTTTCTTACCCTCAAGTAGCTTACCTTCTACTTGAAAGCTACAACATGTACAGATATAAATAAATATAAAATATACAGAAAATAATGCAAGAGGGATGGTATCCTAACAGCTTGGGGAGAATCAAGAGAGATCCCATACAGGAAATAAGATCTGTGCTGTGCTTTGAACTAAGCTAGGGATTACGAGGGGTAGAAATGAGGAAGGCGTGTATTCCAGACATGGAGAACAACCTGTGCCATGAAATTGGGGCAAGAGGTAGAATTCCATGTAAAGGAAATCTAATACTGATACCCAAACCCCAAACTCAACAAATGTGGCACATGCAATGTGAGTGGGTTAGGGGAAGGTAAGGACATTGAAATACCTGCTTGTGCTGACATTGTTCCTGAAACACTGGCTATTGTACTCATTTTTGGTTGAAGAATTGCATTTCCAGAAAATCCTTGGTAAAATCAAAGCTGTTAATTTAAAGTATAGTAAGCTATTAGTCCCTCTAACACATCAACTTGTAAGAGTTTGGGCTATATGTAGAGTATGGCTAATAGGATCATCACTAGGTCCCAGAACCCATATAACACTATGTTTCCATATACAGTTCTCTAACCACAGAAGCCCAGAAACTGCTAGAAAAGGACACAGAGGTCACTTTGTCTAACCTAACTACAACATCCCTGATAAGTGGCCCTCCAAGGTCTGCTGAAAGATCTCCGTTGATTTTGACTATATATAGTCAAAAATATAGTCTCTTGAGGCAGCCCTTTCCACATTTGAATAGTTCTAATTATTAGCTGGTTTTTCTTTTAATTGGACAAAAACTTGCCTTCATTCATCTTCCACCCATGACTCCTAGTTTTGATTCTAGGATCAAGCAAAAGAAAAAAAGTCTAATCTATCTTCCCCATAACAGTATTTCAAACATTTGAAGACAGTTACCATGTTCCCACTAAGCCTCTGAATCATAGATTAGAGGTGGAAGGTCATCAAATCTAATTACAAATGAGGAAACTGAGACTCAGAGAGGCAAGTTGACTTGCTTAAGGCCATAAAGTCCGCAAGTGGCAGAGCTGGGATTTGAATCTGCCTAGTTTCACTGACTTTCTGTAACTGCTTTTATTCCACTATACATCTCCCCAGTTCTTTCAATTGATTTTCTCTTATGCAGTATAGTTTACTGTTTCCTCTCTATTCCCTGTTTCAATTGTCTATCTCTGTGTGCTTGTTAGCATCCTCCCTAAAATGTGGTGCCCATATACTTTTGAAAGAAATACAACTGGATAGATTAGTCAGGTATTGGATTATTCAACTAAGGAGAAACATTCATTTAATCAATAGTCAATAAACATTAAGTGCTCACTATGTGCCAGGCACCGTGCTAAGCATTGGGGGTTCAAATAAGAAAAAGAAAGATTGTCCCTGCCCTCAAGGAGCTTATAATCAAACTGCAGAAGATAATACACAAAAGAAAGCTGAAGTGGTGGTGGAGGGTGGGGTGAGGAATGTGACCAGTTCATGGGCATGATGTTCAAGGAGTTGAACCCAAGCAAAGCAGCTTGTGGGAAATGAGGTTAGTTGGAACATTCTGATCCCTCTATAAAGGGAAGCTTTGGGAGGAGTTTATTGCTTTACCCTCCAACCATCCAGCAAGAGGGGAGAGGGAACTGAGGATGCAGAGGAGGTGATGAGGATCAAAGCTGAATGAACCATCATGATGAGATTCCAGGTGATAAACTGATCCTGGGGGAGGCATGGTGTTCAGGGAGCTGAAACAAGTAGAACAGTTGGGCTTTGAATTAAGCTGATGAAGAGATCCAAAGTACTTCTTTCTGGGTCTGAATAAAGGTAAAAGCAACACTCAGATTTAAGGACTCAAATTCATAGGGTTCTAGAAGGATGGACAAAATGATTGTAGTGAACAACTCTGTTTCTTGAATATTTTGTTTGGTTCAAGGTACTGCATCTAGAAGGTCATTAATAATCCTGAGAACATCCAGAGGAAGGTGACCAAGATGGTGAAGGCATTTGAGATCATGTCACATAAAGGTGAGTTAAAAAAGCTGGGGCTATTTAGCCTGGAGAAAAGATGCAGGGGTGAAGGGAATATGAAACCTGACTTCAAATATTTGAACAATTGATCTGTGGAAGGGATATTAGATCTATTATGCTTGGTCTCAGAGGGCAGAACTGAGAATAATGGGCATAACTTGTAAAAAGGTAAATTGAAGTTTGATATAGGAGGAAAAATAATTAAAAAGTGGAGTTATCTAAAGTGGAATGGGATGCCTCAAGAGGTAGTAATTTCCCCCCTTTTTAGAGCTGTTTAAGCAAATAGCTGTTGAGCATTTAAGTTTGCAAAGCACTTTACAAATATTATCTCATTTTATTCTCATACCAACCCTTCAAGATAGGTACTATTATTATCCTCATGTAGGTGAGGAAACTGAGGCAGAGAGCCAGTTTGCCTAGGATCAAATAGCTAGAGTCTGAGGCAGGATTGTACTTGTTTTCCTGCCTCTGGGATCCAGTACTCTATCCAATAGGCTATATTGTATGGGGAATTCTTGTTTGGGTGTAATTTGGGTTAGATGGCTATATCAATAAGGCAATAAACACAACGTTGATGATAATCATGAATATGCCTATGTAGTTCTGTATCACAAAGAATGAAAGACTCTCCATATAGAAGGCAGAAGAAGTAAAGCATTTATTCAGACACCAGAGAACCATATCCTATAACCAAACAATCTGCTCCCACAACCAGTAAGCCCACTTTATCATAACAGCAAGGGACTTAAAACACAATTTCACAACATAGAGCCTCACAATCCCAAAACCTCTCCAACCCCCTGCTGGGGTCTTCCCAAAAACAAACTCACAGTACAGCTATCACAGGTCAACTTTCTTTACCTCAGTTCCAACTATCATGATGGCCATTAACAGCTATAACAGCTCTCTCAGCATTTCCTGTGACACAACTTCCTATTCCTGTCCTCCTACCACATGTGACTTAGGCTTCCTGTGATGTAAGCAGGTGGCATAGCCTATTAATGGGTGGGAAAGATCTTCAAATCTAAATTGCTATTACAATCTCCTCTGAGGTCTCTTTCAACTTAAGGACTGTGTGATTTCAAAAGAATTTTCTAATTTGAAATCATTCGTTTTATAGAAGGGAAGACTCAAACCCAGAGAGGTGATGTGGTTTGTCTAATAACCCAGCAGGTCATTGGTGAAAGTAGTATTAGAACATGGTTCTTGTGACTCTGCTTGAGGGTTCTATGTACAACATTGCATTTCCTCTCAAGCAGAAACATAAATAAGCTTAGTGGACTCTCTGAGAATACCTCAGGATCTTATTTTAATGTGGCATAAGGGTGAGCTCAAAGGCTGTTTAGATTTTGGCTGGTTATCTTTCTAGATAAAAGGCTGGGAACGTGGCCAGGCAGGGTAAACAATGGCTTTGCTCCCTGGGTTAAGCTTTTTCTATGTGCCTCCTTTCTCTCCAACTATGTAGGTGAGAGGAAGGGGTCTTTGGAATAAACTGGGGGACTCCAGAATCTCAAATTTGTTGGGAGTTTGTCTTACATGGATGATAACCAGACTATAGATTAGCCTTCAGAGACATCTAGATGGTGTAGGTCATAAAGTAATGGACTTGGATTCAGGTAAATTTGAGTTCAAATTCTGACTCAGACACTAACTAGCTCTGTGACCCTAGACAAATCATTTGACCTTTTTAAGCTTCAATTTTCTCATCAGCAAAATGGAGATTATTAATAACACTCACCTCCCATGATTGTTATGAGGATAAAATGAGATAGCATACTTAAAGTGCTTTGTACAGCTTACCATGCTACATAAATGCTAACTATTATTCTTCAGAGAATAAAATCATGAGATAAAGGAAGAGAAAGGTCATTGTATGAATGAAAAAAAGTAAAAGCTTTTTTTTTTTCCTACAGAGGGCTATTGCTGGTCATAACAATTGATCAATAAGTAAACATTTATAAAGCAGCTACTATGTGCCAGTCACCCCTATGGCTGGAGCAAGAGTGCCTAGCTTCCTAAAAGAGCTACTAAAAATCCTATGGCTTTGAGTTAAAAGAGCATTGGAGAGCCCACTCTTCCCAAGGGGAAGCATTAGCATTAACGCCAAGCATTTCAGCAAAGCTAGAAGATGGAAGCCAAGAGAAGCTTTGCAGCCATGTGCTCAGGGGTATATACCTGGCAGCAGCCAGCAGAGTCTACAAGTCTAATAGAATAGCATCCAGTGGAGTCCCATCTAGTAGAAGTTATAGCACATATATGGAGAGCAACATCTAGAATAGATTGCTTGTCTACCAGTGAAAAGAGGGGAACATGCCTAGCAGGAGCAGCATGATGAAATCACTAAAAGACATCAGTGACCCTAAAGTATGTTGCCCCTGCATGAATACATCTTGTTCGCATACGTGTTCCTCACATATTTGTCTCTGCATTCACATTCCATATTCCATGTGTGTTCATTCTTCCTACTAATGCTGTGTATTTGTGGAACAATGTGTCCCATGCTTAGAAGAAATGTTTTGCTATTATTTTTCTTACTATTCATTTAATCAAATACCTTTGCTTTGACTTAATTGCGTCCTCTTCCTGACTATTAAAGTTGAACACATCAGTGGGGGCTTGTGACTTATGGTTTTAGTGGATGAAAGTACATAATACACTTTGAACCTGGGATTTCATTTTCTGGAGGTTATAAATCCAGAGGTACTGTCAGGTGTTATAGTGTATGTTCTCAGCTAGGATCTTGTTGCAGCTATCTGCTAGCAGCTGCTGAAGGGGTATAAGACCCACCAACAACCAGCACACAGAAAGCTGCCAACACAGGTTCTTTTGATCTGCTTTACTAAGGAAAGCAACATTAAGGGGTTAACAATCTTACTTTAATCCAGCATACAAATATCATTCACTTAGTTCAGGGGAAAAAGCCAGCACCCTGAATTTCAGAGCAAATACAAACAAATTACAAACATCAACAGACAGATCCTGTCTGATTCAAATCTCAATGCATAGTTACCAGAATTTAACAAAGTCTGAACATCCAGGTTTACAAGCTGGAGGGCTCTTAACTACAGCTGCCCAGAGTCTCCACATCAGCACTCTGCTAAGAGTGAGAGCCCTCTGCAAATAGCTCTGTTCTCTCTTTTTATACACTCTTTAACCATCATCAAATGTCATCTGAGCAACCAGAACTCAGGCTCCTACTATTGGCTTTGGTCTAAGCAACTCCCTTTAGGACCCTGAGGGCTTCATGCCCACATAGGCTTAGCACCTAGTATATAGGGGTTTGGGCCTAGAGTTTAGCACCTAATAAGACTCAATCAAAGACACCCAACTTAATTGATATTACAGATCTATATTTTAGATACCTTGGTATGTCAAAGATCCACTGAAGAGAAATTAATTTTTTTCTTTTGTTTTTATATTGTAATTATACTGTTGGTTCTCTTACGTATTCCTTTATAAGTCAGACAACTTGCTTTAGGGTAACTTTTGCACGATTGTGTGCTTAAGTACTGAAGTGTTTTGTATGCCTTACCATGCTACATAAATGCTAGCTATTACTCTTCAGAGGATAAAATTATGAGGTAAAGAACAGAAAAGCCATTGTGTAAATTCTATTCTATTAATATTCTGTTATATGAGGTGTCAAACATGTGGCCAAAAACCACATGTGGCCCCAACAATGACAGCCTGAACCAGATTAAAATGTAATTAGGAAATATTCAATAAAAGAAAGAAAATTAACAATAAAACATAGATAATATTACATATTAAAACTAAGTCAACATGAGGCCTGCACAGATCCTTATGTATGGATCAGTGGCTCCCATTCCTATTTGAGTTTGATACCCCTGTGCCATACTCTGTCCATTATGACTATGGAAGCTGACATGAGCATTACAGATCCTGATACCTTAGAACACTGGAGTGCAGTACTACACCTAGAGTCTCACAGAAGATTGGTCATTGTCCAAGATACCACAGATACTCTGGGAAGATGCCAAGTACTCATTAGATAAGATGGGGAGACAAACAAAACCATATCTGTTTTCTGGAAATTGCTGGACCATATAACCTATTCTAAAATCTTTGATAGAATAGGAGTTTCAGAGAGAAATTAGAAATTGATCACGACTGTCTACTGAAGATTAAAGGATATCGCATAGAGTCAGAGGTCTTTTAGTTGAAGGGCGATTAACCAAAGACAGATCACCAGAACTGATCATGGAGAAAGGAAGGAAACAAGCAATAATTGAGAGCCTACTATTTACCAGGTTCTGTGTTAAGCATATTATGAATATTATCTCAAATGATCTTCATAACAAACCTTGAAGGTAAGTGCTATTATCATCTCTATTTTATAGGTGAGGAAACTGAGGTAAATAGAGGTAAAATGACTTGCCCAGGGTTACTAGAAGTAGTGACTATCTGAGTAGTAACTATCTGAGGCTCTATTTTAATTCAGGTCTTCCTAATTCCAGGTCAAGAGTCTATCTACCGTGTTACCTAGCTGCTTCCAAGGAGGAAAAGATACCTTTGAGCCCAGGAATAGCTAAAGATACTAAGAGGTCTCTGGACTTCCCAGAGTATGGACTTCACTACCTCAAGCTAAGAAAATTCTGAGGGGAGGATCTATGTCTCTGTAGTGAAGAAACACTTGAAATTTGGATTGGCTAAACAATGAAGTTCTCACAGCATGAGCAAGTAGTCTATGGAAAAAAAAGCCAACTGCTACGTGTATGCAGAGTCCGAAGACAGAGAATCCTGAAGTCATATCAATTACTCACTCAACAAAGCAATACCTACTATAAATCCCTACGAAGTGCCAGTCACTGTGCTGGGTTCTGAGGCTTTAAATATAGATATGGGACAATTCCTGGTCCAATGGGCTTACATGTTATTGCGGGGATACATCATGTTCTCAGACAAGTTCACATAGGATATATACATACATATATATATATATATATATATATATATATATATATATATGTGTGTGTGTGTGTGTGTGTGTGTGTGTGTGTGTGTATACTCACACACATATATAATAAATAAATAGTTATTAGGAAGAGGGTGAGCTGACAACTTAGAAAATCAGGAAATACTTCTTGCAGAAGGTCAGTTAGTCAGTCAGCCAATAAAAATTTATTGAGTTCCTGCTCTATGTCGGGCACTGTGCTAGGTTCTGGGGATCCTGCCCTCAACAAGCTCACAGTCTAATGGAGGAAGACAACACCTAAAAAGAAGCCAGAAAGGAGAGAAGGCAGGCTTTGCCTTACAGTCAGGTGGGAAATGATGTCTGCCCTGGGCTCCCTTCTTAAACAGAGGATACAGGAGGAGCTCTCCATAATGACCACCGTTTGTAACAACAGAATGAGGAGGCCTAGAGAAGAGAAAATGAATTTGCTCCCTGAGCTTACCTTTGTTTCTATGCCTTTTCTTGATCATTCCTCTACACGGGAGAGCAGAAGGATTTTTTTGGAATTGAGAAATTGAGAGACCCCAATACTCTCAAATCGTGAGCTCTTATAAGTTTGATAACTAAGTGTAGTCTAGTCTTAAGAGATTAAAGATGGGAGGTATAAAGGAATCCTCATCATAAGACAGAATGGTGTCACTAGTGACCAATACCAGTGACCAGCAATTGGAGTTCCAAAGAAAAGATTAAATCTGAAGGCATAGTGAGCTGGGAGTACCCTGTGCTGTGGCTGAAGGTACCTAGGATAAATAATTGCCTTTTGGGGATAAAAAGTTTCTATTAAAGACCCTAGAAAGGCTAACTATTAAAGGTGAACATGTCAGTGGAGGCTTATGAACTCTGGTTTCTCTTTTCTTCGATCAGTTTTTCACAGAGCTGCCAAAGTACAAGTCTCATGTGCCCTAATTTGCATTATTTATAGATTTCTGAGGTATAAATGCTCACATTGAAAAGCTGGTTGGAGCTGGCTCCAGCACACCCCTGTGTGAGTTGCTCCTCCACAAATGTGCCCTGACCATACATTATCCCTAGATGTGTGCCCTTTCACACATGCACCTTGGCCATTATGTTCCCTCTTTGTGTCTGCTCTTCCCATTCAGCGTATGTGGGAGAGTGTGCCTCCAGGTTTATGGGGAAATGTTTTACTACTACCTTTTTAACTGAATCATTAAAGTAAATGCCTTTAATTTGAATTAATTTTTTTTTTTTTGCTGATTGTTAATGATAAAGTGGCGAACATATCAATAGGGACTTGTGAGATATAATTGTAATTAATTTAGACCCAGAATATCTTGAACCTTACTCTGGCAGAAGAACCCCCCCATGCTAATTGGATAGGGGTGCCCTTAAGTCAGGGGTAGAGAACCTCCAGACTCAAGGCCACATATGGTCTTCTAGGTCCTTGGGTGTGGCCTTTTGACTGAGCCCAAGTTTTACAGAACAAATCCTTTTACTAAGGGGATTTGTTCTGTGAAGTTTGGATTCAGTCAAAGGGCCACACTCGAGGACCTAGAGGGCCACATGTGGCCTCTAGGCCTCAGGTTCCCCACCCCTCCCCTAAGCGTTAGGTTGGGTAGTTAATGAATAGATTTGGTTGTAGCATAGCTAAAACCACCCTTTAAAATAGAATCACCTCCTCGAGTAATAACTTTTTTGGCTATTATTTTTTGAGGCTCCTGTCAGGCAAAAGTAAAGAGAGCCCAAGAAAGGACTTCCTCTGCATGTTGAAACCCAAGTCCTGGGTTCCCTGTAATATAGCTCTCTGTTACAAGTGGAACCATTCTGCTTTACTTGCTGACTTCCTCTTCTCCAGTCACAGATGAATCTATTTACTTAGACCTGTATGCCATTAAACTCAATCTCAGTGTCTGGGGTGGTTGGGGGTTGGGGGTTGGGGGTGGGGGGGGTAGGTGGGGCTGGAGTGGGGGTAGGGGGTGTGGGAGAGGATATTTAAATAAAGCATTTATTCTAAACAAAGTCAGCTGAGTCTGTCTCCCTTCTCATTTCTGGCTGGCATGGGTTTCTGGGGGTGTCAGGCACAAGGGAGCTTTTTGGGACAATGAGTCTGTACTCGGTGCTCCAGACGCCCAAACTGCCCGGTGCCATCAAAAGAGCTGGCAGCATGAGTCACCCGCCGCTGGCCCTATAATCTAGACCATTCATGCCTGAGAAATAATGGGCCAGCCAAGTGTGATCGTAGACTGTTATTAAGGCTTTATTTCTGAAATTGGTGTAGTGGAGGTCAAACGTCTTTCACTGTATCCCCATGCGCTCAGTGCTCTCAGCCAGCTTTCGGTGGTAATCCCATCAGACCCTTCAAATAAAGCTTCTCTGCAAATTGCCAGTTAATTACTGGGCAGTGTTTTTAGCATTTGATTCTGCTTTTGAATAAGGCTGTGTGTCATGGAGCCAGGAGCATCAGTGAATGCAGAACAAACAAGGAGGGAGCTGAAGGAGGAGAAGGGGCTAATAAACCAGAGGAGGCTGTGAGGAGACCCAGGATCCTGAAGAGCCGCCTTCCATCTTCCATATTGCGACTGTTTCACCCAGGCTGACAAAGCACCAGGGAGGGAGCAAATAGCCTTCAGTGGGCTCTGTAGCTCTCAGAGAGACAGCAGGATTGGAGGGGCCACTCAGCTGGTAGGATGGGTCACTGAAAGCATCTCTTCTGTGGAGAGGCAGTCCAGTACACCGCACAATGTGTAGGATTTGAAATCAGAGTACCTCCCTTTGAATTCCTACCTGTTCCTTTCTACCTATGACCTCCAGCACAAATCATTTAAGTTCTCTGGGCTTTAGTTGCCTCATCTGTAAAATGGGAGGAGGAGTTGAATTACAGGTTCTTTTAAGTCCCTTCTAGCTTTAAATCTAATATCAGTTCTTTTTTATCACTTCTCATTCATCACTTTAGAGCTGGAAGGATCATCTAAGTCAACCTACTGTTTACAGAGAGGAAGAAAAGGGAGCCTCAGAGAGGGAAGTGATGTGTCCAACGAATACAACTAGGTCATGACAGGGGCAAAGCTTCTGACTCTCATCACCAAAAATATGCCTTTAACTAGTTTCTCCCCTCTGCAGCCTACTTACAGATGGTTATTTAGATTAGTTTCTCTCCCTTATAGCCTTTACATTAACATCATAAAACAATGCTTGTTTTTTTATCAATCGATAAACATTTATTAAATGCCCATTGTGTGTCAGGTACTGAGTTAACTGCTGGGAATACAAGAGGCAAAAGACAGTCCCTCCCTTCAGGGAGCTTACAATCTAATGGGGAAGACAACATGCAAACAAATATATACAAAGCAAACTATATAGAGGATGAACATGAAACAATTAGCAGAGGGAAGACACTGGAATTAAAAGGAGCTGGGAAAGTCTTCCTGGAAAAGATGTGATTTTAGTTGGGACTTAAAGGAAGGCTTTCCCCCTGTCATCCTCATCCTTATTATCATTATCATCAAAAAACATTTTGCTAAGCATTAAAGGTAAATAAAGGTAAAAATATAGTCCTTGACCTCTAGGAGCTAATAGTCTAATGGGGGAGACAGCATGTAAATCAGTATGTACATACCATATACAAATAATATAAATGGGAGGCAACCTTTAAGAGAAGGAACTAGCAGTAAAAAGAGAGGAGGTTGGAGAGGGAGAGAGAAGTACTAGTAGAAAAAGGGATTTCAACTTTCAAAAGGGAGTCTTGAAGGAAATCAGATTAGATATATTGAGCGAGTGTGAAAGGGGAGATAAGATCAGGACTCTCAGTCTGGGTAACTGGGAGGATGATGGTATCCTCAACAATAATAAGGAAGCAGGGAAGAAGGGTGGGGTTCAGGAGAAAGATAATGAGTTCTGTTTTGGACATGTTGAGTTTGAGATGTCTATGAGACATCCTCTTTGAGATATACAATTGTTAATTGGTGATGTGAAACTGGAGGTCAGGAAAGAAGTTAGGACTGGATAAATAGATGTGAGAATCACCAGCATTGAGATGATAATTGAATCTATGGGAGCAGATGATTATCACCAAATGAGATTGTAGAGGGAGAAAAGAACCAAGAACCAAGTCTTGGGGACACCCATAGTTAGTGGGCATGATCTCAAAAAATATTGATGAAAAGAGACTGAGAAGGAGTGTTCGGTCACGTAGAAGGAGAATCAGGAGAGAGCAGCGTTATAAAAAATTACAGAGGAGACAGTAGCTAGGAGAAAAGAGAGATCAACAGTGTCAAAGGCTGAAGAGAGATCAAGAAGGATGAAGACTGAGAAAAAGTCATTGGATTTGGTGAGTAAGAGATCACTGGTAACTTTGGATAGAGCAATTTCAGTTAAATGAAGAAGTTGAAAGCCAGATTGCAGAGCATTTAAAAAAAGTGAGAGGAGGGGAAATGGAAACATTGATTGTAGATTACTTTCTCAGGGAGTGTGGTCAAGAAAGAGAAGAAAGATATAGGAGGATAGTTAGTAGGGATGGTTGAAGTTTTTTTCCCACCCAGAATGGAGGAAATAGGGACATGTTTACAGGCAGTAGAGAAGTAGCCTTTAGATAGGGAGAGACTGAAGATTAGACTGAAGACTGAAGACTGAAAGAGTGAAGATGATAGAGGGGTCAATCTGTTGAGAAAATGGGATATGATGGTATCAAAGGCACACAGAGACAAGTTTGCCTTAGCAAGGAGAAGGGCCACCTCTTTGTACGATGAGAGTGAAAGAGATGGTAGAGGAAGATATCTGAGTGATATGAGATAAGACGGAGGGGAAAAGAGGGAGCTCTTTGTGAATGGTGTGTGTGTGTGTGTGTGTGTGTGTGTGTGTGTGTGTGTGTGTGTGTGTGAAGTATGAGGCAAAATATTCAGCTGGGAGGATGTGGGGAGGGAGTGAACGCTCTGGGAGGCTTGAGGTGGGATGAAGATGTTTAGAACAGCTGCTGTGTCAGGAGGAATGGTGAGCCAATTAGGGATGTGCAAAAGGATTACTTTGCCATGGTGAGGGCCCAGGTAAGATTCTAACATACAAATATAGTGGCCCTAGTCAGCATAGCTTCATGATTTCTCTGGCTTGGTTCAGCAGCACTTGAATAGAGGCCAAACTTTCTAAGCTGTGAGTAATTCAAGGCTAAGGTTTGGCAAGGCATGATCAGTGGTAGATAAAGGCTAAAGGACTGTAGTGGAGAGGATAGTGTAGAGATGAATAAGTTCATCAAGGGATGAGGATGAGGAAGGGAGGAGGGTGGAGGCAGTTGCAGGGGTGATAGCCTGGGAAAGAACTAAGCAGTGGAAGTGGAGGTCATAATGATGATGAAATGTAAGATTAGGGGTTGTGAGGCAGAGGGAAAGGTGAAGTGATAAAGGTTTATGACTGATAAGGGAATTTCAGAGCTCACGAACATCTAAGTAGAATATGTGTGGGTGATGACAAGATCGAGACTATGACCATTCCTGCCTCTAGCTGAACTGGAGTGGAAGAGTAAGTCATGGGAAATGAATAGAGTGAGGAACAAGAAAATTAAAGTGTTTGAGGGAGTCTTGATATGTATGTTGAAGTCCCCTAGTATGAGAGGGAAGAGTTGGGGTGGAGAAAAAGACAGTCGTAACCCTCCTTCCCAATCCCTACTCCCACCCAACAGCTACAAATGTTGGAAAACTTTTACAACTAGTAGAATGGGTAGAAGTTTCAGAGAGGCAGATTTAAGTACACGGTAAAGAAAACAAATAAACTTCCTAATAACTTATCCTGTCTGAAAGTAGATTGGGCTGCCTTGGTAGGTAGTAGCATCTCCCTAATGAGGGATCTTCCAGCAAAAGGTGGATGTCATAGACAGTATTCTTATTCAAATAGAAGTTGGGTTAGTTGGCCACTGAAGTCCCATCCAGTTCTGTGATTCTGTGATCAAATGGGCTCTGCCTTCTATTATTAATTTTTCCCCTGTCTCCATATCATCTCAGCATTTTGGTTGTAAATTCTCTGAGGGCAGAACCTGAGATATTTTATATTTCTTGTGTTCTCCATAGCAAATAGGCAGGATTTGCATGAATTAGGTGCTCAATCAGGAGAGGCTGATGGATCAGAGTTTTCTAGGAGAACAGTGACTGTGATGCTGGGCAATTATCTTAACCTCTCAGTGCCCCAGACAACTCTCTAAAACTACATAAATTGAAGCATGGCTGTCCATGGGCATTGGGTAGAAAGAGTTTCCTCAGTGATAGTGTCCTATGTCAAAGAAATCATGGGTTCTTTGAAAATACATAAACGACAAACTGTGTTATACATGCTGAAGATATAAAATGGACAAAGTCCTTGATCCCAGGGAGCCTTCCAATAAGGGGGGAAAAATGAGGAATAAAACACAAATAACATTGATTCCAATAAGGATCTGACGTTGGGGGTCAGGAGACGTGAATTCTCATGTCTTCTCTGCCACTTGGTCTTGGACAAGTCACTACCTCCCTGTGCCTTGATGTGATTATCTATATGGAGAGTGTTTCATAAAATTCCAGGGTCACAAGAGTTGGAAGAATCCTTAGCAGTCATAGAGTCCAAATCATCTCATTCCTGGCTATGAATTCCTTCTTTTGCATCCTCAAAAGGTGGTCATCCAGTCTCCTTTTTAAGATCTCCATTGCAGGGGAACACAGCACCTATCATGGCAAACCATTTTACTCAAGGATGGCTCTATTAATTAGGAAGTGCTCTTTAAATGAACAAACAGATGGCTCTATCTCATCAGTCCTTTGCTCCTAGTTCTGCCTTATACAGACAAATAAATTACATCTAATCTATCTTTCACCTGATATCCCTTTAAATACTTGAAGATAGATACAATGTCTCTGCCCTCCCCTCAACTTTCTCATCCTATCCAGGCTAAGCATCCCCAGTTTCTTTTATGGTAAGGTTTCCAGTACTCCCAACACATTTAATTAGCCCTTTTATAAATCATGGCATTGTCATAGGACCATAGAATCATAAATTTCCATCTGGGTTGGACCTTAGTCCTACCCCCTCATTTTCCAGACGAGGAAACCAAGGCTCTGGAAGTAATTTGCCTGAGGCCACACTGGTAATAAGTGTCAGAGCTGGGATTTGAACCCCTGTCCTCTGTTTCTAAATCCAGCATGCTCTTCACTGTGTCCCATAGCCCCGTAATGATATCAGGTTAGGGAAAGCAGATGATGAAACTATGCCCCCGAAGTGCTGTGGTTTAGGGAGAGTGACTCTCATTTCGGGGGTATATTTTCTAGGCTAGGAAACAGGGCACATTTCACAGAGCTTGTACTTGCCCATTCATAACAGCAGCCCAAGCAATACCTTCCCCTCCCTTTGTTGGCTCAGGCAGTGGGGCCATTGTTGTTATTGTTGGAGACTGAGGGCCCTCAATGTATGAGGCATTGTACAGGCACAGACAAGCATCTGGTTTTGAGTCCCAGACATAGTGTGCCTGTATCCTCCAGATGCCAAACACTGAGATAAAGCTTGGAAAAAAAAGAATCCATCAAATATTCAGGTATTTGGACATCCCCAGATAAATACACTCAATTTTTCGCTGTGCCTCTCAATGTTAGCCTACATAGACACATTCTCAGTGCCAAGTCCAACAGACTGCAGTTGAAGGCCTGAGTTTTCATGGCTTCGATTCTAGGCTAATAAAAAGCGCTCCTATTCCTTTGAATCTGGCAAGCTGCCTCTCCCAGAGAGTGAAGTTTGGAGCAGGCAGTGCAGGGGTGGTTGCCGCTCTCTGGGTTTTTGATGGCAACTGCCTGCCAGTAACACTCTCCCCAGCTCCGTTTTGGCTGTCAAAGGCTGCTAAGGGGTAAATCAATTTGTGGGAAAATTGTAGTTCAGCAGAAAGTGCTTTTGGCATCTCTGAGGCACATCCTGCAATAGCAACTTTCTAATAAAGAGAGAACCCCTCCATGCTTTGTGCTTCTGGCAAGACAATCAAAATGGTGGTTCTCATGGGGTCACGGGTTCATAGTTGGAAGGCAATTCAACCCTCTTCTGATGAGGAAGGGAGAGAAGGGAATAAATAAACATTTATAAGCACCTACTATGTGCCAGGCAGGGTGCCAAACACTTGTTATAAGTATTATAACATTGAACCTCATAGCAACCCGTTGAGGTAGGTGCTATTGTCATTTCCATTTTCCAGATGGGGAAACTGAGGCAAACAGGGGTTAAGTGACTTACTCACGCAGCTAGTAATTGTCTGATGTTAGATGTGAACTTCAGGTCCAGTGCTTTGTCTGCTAATACAATCCCTTCTTTTTACAGATGGGGAAACCGAGAAAAGGGAAATCGCTTGTCCGAGGTCCTATGAGTAGTAAGGAGCAGAGCCCAGTTTCGAACCTATGTCCTCTGACTTTAAATTTAATTTCTAAGTGTCTTAGAAAGGCTTACATGAGGTTCTCCTCTGCTCAGAAAAGAACCTGCCATCCACCTTCCCTGATGTATGCATCTTCTTGCCTGAGCCAATTCCAGGACTGTCTCCCATAGTCTGTGACTTAGCAGGAAAGAGGTGTGAGATCCTTTTGCCAGATTTCTGAAGACTGAAGGGGCTCACACCTTTCCCTATGCCCAACAGAAACTCACCCGTTGCTAGGAATAGCTCACATTCCTGGAGCAAACTCTTGTAGTAGATAGTGAGAGGCCTCTGAGTCCAGAAGACCTAGGTTCAAGTCCTTCCTCTGACATATTCTGGCTGCGTGACCCTGGGCAAGTTACTTAGCCTCTCATTGCCCTAGGCAATTCTGTAAGTTCCTAAACTGTAGAGAAGGCACTTATTTGCCGTGGTAGGGGAAGTGCTTCACCAGGAGCATTCTTAGTACAGGAAAATGACAGAATTTGTAAAATAAAATGGTAGCTAAGGCAAGCGTTATTTTACAAGTGAGCAAATCCATGGTTAAAGAAAATGAAAGACCTAGTTGGAAGCATTAAGTTAGTAAGTGTCAGATCAAAGATTCCAAATCACGTCCTCTCACTTCTAAGTCCAATGCTCTAATAAGCAATTCTATGTTAAAAATAACTTAAGCAGTAAACGTATTTAGGTTAAAGCAGTTTCATTTATGTTAAATGTTGTTCTTATACCACATTATGTGGAACACTGTTTGAGATGCATGTTGGGAGACATGCTTTTTTGTAAAACAAATATAGGAGCTATGTCTATGATTCAAGAGTGAAACATTTGGCATGTTTGTTCTAGTTTATTTCATTTACTATCCTGTGAAGCATGTACGTTTAAGCTTTTTCTTTTTAAGTTAATGGAGATAATTTTGAGATGCAATACAGATACCTTAGGATTTGGTCTTGGTGTCTGTATTAAATTCTGAGGCCTTGATTTAAATCTTTCATTGTACTGCGATTTCCTTTTAGGTGTATTGCGCTAAGTGAAACTTGTTAAATAAATCTTCCTTTCAAAAAACTGAAAAAAAAGGTAATTATATAAAGGATAAAAAATCAAGTGGTGTGCCCAGGAATCATTGGGGTAAAAAGTATCAGGAGCTAGAAGTGCCTTCTAGAACAGATCCCAACATGCCCATGTGTTGTCATCTTCAGGGATTTAGGCCCAGTTTGGAATTATCAGTGGCAGGTTTTACTGACAACTTCAGCCTCAACATGAACAGGGGTTTCACTGGGGAGTTACAGAAACTCTCTGGTGGTGGCTGGTGGTGGGGATTTTCAGGCCAACCTTTGATCTTGAAATGTCTCTCTTCTCTCCCCACCTTCCTCCAGATGGGAGGTTGAAGGGAGGAGAAAGGAGGAGAGGGAATCAAGGAAATGGCCCTCAGCTCTCTTATGCTGAATTTCTCTTCCCAGTAGGACTGCATTTTCCTTCTCTTTTGAGGGGGGAGAGAGAGAGAAAAAGAGAGAGAGAGAGAGAGAGAGAGAGAGAGAGAGAGAGAGAGAGAGAGAGAGGGAGAGAAAGAAGGAGAGAGACAGAGAGAGAGACAGAGAGAGAGAGAGATAGAAAGAGAGAGAGAGAGAAAGAGAGAGAGAGAGAGAGAAAGAGAGAGAGAGAGAGAGAGAGAGAGAGAGAGAGACAGAGAGAGAGAGAGACAGAGAGAGACAGAGAGAGAGAGACAGAGAGAGAGAGAAAGAGACAGACAGATATAGGCAAAGAAAAATAGGCAAAAACAGAGATAGAAACAAAGACAGAGAGAAGTATAAGCAGCATAATAAGGAACATTTTACAACATACCCCCTCATGCTGTCAATAAGGCAAAGAAAATGGAAAGGAACATCAGTGAGGGGCTGGGGCTGTAACCATGGAGACAGGGGCCTCCAGCAGATCCTTGCTCAGCAATGGTTGGTGTTAAAAACCAAGTGCAGCTTGGTTTTTACCTAACCAGAAAATCTGCCTTTCCCATTTCTCCTTCCCCTACCTGATTCCTTTAAAAATGTTTAGTATTTGTTCTTCCCACTGGGCACCAGACCATAAGAAGCTTCTCTGCTCATCTTCTTCCCACTGGCAAGCTCTGGCTAGTGACTGAGCTAGGATGAAGAACTGGACATTGAGGCCAGCTTTGTTTGGCTATGGAGAATGTTTCCAGGATTGGGTTCTAAATCCCAGCCTTTGACCAGCTTGTAGTCCTGGAGAAATTTTTGTCTATTTAACTAAGAGGAAAGTGATTGGGGGGAGGCTTTCCATCTTCCAAGGCTGGGGTCCAGCACAGAAATATCAACGGATTTTTTGAGCCCTGAGTTGGCTCTTACTTGGCGAAGACAAAGGACTCAGGGGGCAGCTTTGATGGACCAAACAAGAAGTAAAACAACTGGAAGTCGCCAGGAAACCTCTTCACCTACTGCCTGGTCACCTCTGTAGAAGTGGACGGAGAGACAGAGACAGAGACGGAGAGACAGAGACAGAGAGAGACGAAGATAGAGGCAGAGAGAGGGGATGATCCTTCTGGGGAAGGGCTTCTTAACCTGGTGTCAGTAAACTTTAAAAAAATTATGATAACTGTATTTCAGCATAGTTGGTTTCCTTTGTAATCTTATGTATTTTATGCATTAAATATATATGCATAAAATTTATGCATAAAAAAGAAGTTCATAAGCTTCATCATACTGCTAAAGGGGTCCATGACACTAATGAGTTTAAGAACCCCTGTTCTGGGGGGTTATTTGCTCCCAGACATCTGTTGATACAACCCAGAATGTGTCACAGGAGCCCAGGAGGAGATTCACAGACCTATTTAGCTGGAACAGAAGGAGGAAGGAGGGGGGCAAAGTTTCTCTTCATTTCTTGGACTGAGGGGCAGTTGAGTGTGAGGGAGAAGAGCATTGGGGGTGGGAGATCTGTGTTTGTATCATAGCCCTATCACTTACTATCTCTGTGACCAGGGGCAAACATCTTCAACTCTGAGCCTCACTTTTCTCTTTTGTAAAATGAGGGTCTTCACATTTGTACCACTGTCCTTGCAGGATTATTATAAAGAAACACTCTGTAAAAAAGTTCTAGAGAAATGGGAGCTATAAATGTTTTACTGGGGTTTGGAAGTGGGGCTGGGTTATAAACCAGCTCTTTTAAACTTGCTTGTTTGGAAACAGAATTAATAAGAAATTGAAAGGTGGATCAATACTTTAGTTATTCAGCACCTCCAGGGAAGGATAAGCAGATTCTTCCTCATCATTGAGCTTAACTCTTTAAGTAATAAAACTTTTTTTTTTCTTTTAGTATGTGAACTTTGGGGTGAGGAGAAAGGGGAAGATTGAAAGCCTTGTAAAAATGTGTAATGTAGTTCCCTGACTTGGTAAACAGCATACAGGAATGGAAGTAGACCTATTTTTTCTTTGATATCAGGAAATCGCATGTGAGAAAACTCCCTCTACCAATTCAGGTTGGCACCTTCTCTGGGACTTATAGTCAAAGAGTTGCCTGGGCCACTGCCAGTCAGTCAACAAACCTTTATTAATGTCAGAAGTCATAATCAAACGCAGATCTCCCTGACTTCAAAGCGCTCTCTCTCTCTCTCTCTCTCTCTCTCTGTCTCTCTCTCTCTCTCCCCCTCCCTCCGTCTGTCTGTCTGTCTGTCTGTTTGTCTGTCTGTCTCTCCACTACACTCCATTAGCATAATGAATAAAATTTAATCTTTTTTGATCTCTTTGTTGCTAATTCTATTCAATTACTGACATTTCTAATTGTGCCTCAAAGAGTAGAAATTACCAGAAGGCAAATTTGGGTTCAATATAAGAAATAATAACTATAATAAAAACCGCTTTAAGGCTTAGGAAGCAGTTTCCTCACAGTAACCCTGTCATATGAGCAGTATAAAAATTATTCCCATTCTGCAGATGAGCAAACAAAGTCTCAGAGAGATGAAGTGACCTGTCCATGGTCATGCAGCTCAATGTCAGTGTCAGGGTCTGATCACAGGTCTCCTGACTCCAAAATCAGAACAGCTTCCACCACACAGAACTTCTTAAAAATTGGAGCCATTCAAGAATGAGACAGACTATCTCATCAGGTTGTCTCCTGCTTTCTTGTTGTCCTGGAAGAGTTCAAGCAAAAGCAGTGTGAATTCAGAGATGCTGTAGAACAGATAGATGCCTGCTTTGGGAGGAGTTGGACCTAATCATTTCTGAGATCTCTTCATCCTCAAAGATTCCTTGACTGGTACTGGAATGCAGTGCAGTCCCTGGGGGCTATTGAGGTGTGCTGGGATTTATTTTTCCTTTCTCCTTCAGGCTACTGAGCTATTTTAATGAATCAGTCAACAGGATTAATTAATCGGTTTCCTCTCTTGCCTTCTTCGTGTCTGTCCTCCTCTGCCAGCAGGCCTGCTGTTCTTTGCTTCTGTTGAAACTCATCCTCTCTGATGTTGCTAGCTCATCTCCCCTACCTTCTGTTTGCTTTCCCTGCCCCAACCTCCTTTTTCTTGCTCCTCTCTCTCTCTCTCTCCCTCCTGCCTTCCTGCCCCATCTTCCCCTTTTTTGGCACTGGTATCATCAGGGCTGGGCTTCAATAGCCACCCCCAGCTAACGACAGTCCTCCTTTCCTTCCAGCCATTGAAACAATCAAACCCATTGTAGTGCATGGGATCCACTTTAGCTTTCGGGGCTATTTTTATTGGGGAAAATTTTATCTCTGCAACAGGCTTACTTTCACTTGCATCTCTTCCACCCATCCCCACCTCTCAATATGGGCCTTCATTCTCCCTGCCTGGATAATTGTAGCAAGTCTGTCTCCATTCTACCATCTCTCCAATCCATCCCTTACGGCACTGCTAAAAAAATGTATAAGCTTAGTCATATCACCCCTATGGCAACTAGGTGGCACAGTGGATGGAGCACTGGTCCAAGAGCCAGGAAGACACGTGTTCAAATCCAGCATCAGATACCTCCTAGCTGTGTGACCCTGGGCAACTTACTTAACCATTGCTTGCCTCCATTTCCCTATCAGTAAAATGAAGATAATAGCACCTACTTCTCTGAATTGTTGGGAGGGTTAAATGAGATCCTAAGTGCAAAGTGCTTAGCACAATGCCTGGAATAGTAAGCGCTATATGAGTATTAGGTGTTATTATTACAATTGTAATATTCATTGGCTCCCTATTGCTTGCCAAGTTCAGGCATTCAAGGCCTCCTGGCATCACTCTACTTTTATAGCCTTATCTCTGCAAGACTCAACTAAAATCACCTTATATCTATTTTCTATATACTATATATATATATAAATACACACACACACACGCACACACATATGTTGTGTCTTTTGTTAAAATGTAAGCTCCTTGTGGGCAGGGACTGTTTCACATTTGTCTTTGTGTCCCGGGAGATTACATAGTATTGAGCAAGTAGTATATAGTTAATAAATGCCTATTGATAGGGTCGGTCAGTCAGTCAACTAGCATTTATTAAGCATCTGCCATGTATTGAGTTTATTGTGCTATGTGTTGATAGATTGATCTTAATCTAGTGCCATTCCAGAATGCTGTTATTCCTTCCTCTCTGCCCCTCCACTGCCCCTCCTCTAAACACCCTGTGCTTTCGCACTTCTCTGCCTCTGTTTTCACTGCCCTCCATCCTAGAATAACCCATCTTCTCCCCTTCACGTAGGCATTCCACCAAATTCAAATGTCACTTCCTCCATGGAGCCTTCCTTGAACCAGCCAATCCAGAGAGCAACAAATGTCCCTCTCAGACCTTACAATATAGCACTTTGTAGAGCTCTCAAAATGCACTTGTTCTGTAATATTATGTATTATAGATATCTGTGTGGTTGTCTTATTCCGTTGTTAGACTGTAAGATCCGTGAGGGAAGGGCCTATTTTGTCTACATGTTGCATTCCCTCCTTGCTCCTGCCTTTACATAGGGGTCTGAACAGACTAGACCCTTTAATTTATGTTTGTTGAATGGATCTTAATCGCTACTTGTCTTCCTAACCTTTTTCACTGACTTGAAGGTTCCCCACTGTTCCAGATGGTTGAGGGTTCTTTACACTTGACAGCTGACAATTGACACATTACTGTATTTGTAAACAGATCCAGAAGATATGTGAATTCTCAATGTGGGAAAACTTATGTTTTATACATCAGGAAAAGCATTGGCCTGGGAGTCAGGGGACTGGGAGTCTAGTGCTGAGAAATTCTAGTGCCACTAAATTACTGTGTGATGCTGGGCCAGTACTGCCCCTTTCTCGACCTCATTTATACAATGAGAAGACTGGTCTTGAAGGTCTGATATAGTCCTCAGAGTCTGTTACTCTGACTCTATTCCAAATCTGATAAGGAAAAAAGATGAAAGTGGTAGAAATTTTGATGTAAGTTTTCAATGTAGGATAAATGCTGGATTTGGGTTAAAATCTCAGCTCTGATACTTAATTAGCTTTGTAATGTTGCACAAGTCATTTCCTTTTCCTTTTTCTTTTTTATAGAAATCAAATTTATTATCTTAAGATGGCACAGTATTTCACTTAGACTAAAAAATCCTATAAGGCTACAAAAACATTTAAAAGCAGACATCAAATAGAATTTAAAAAAACCATCTTTACTGCTTTTAAATGACTAATGAATGATTAATTGCTAAAAGTATATTCAAACTAGAGTACTAAGTTTCCTTAGACTCCTTTGGAAGTCTTTGCCTGGTGCTTGCCTAATAGCAAGCAGAAGCTTATGCTATGCAAAATAACTCCATGGTTGATTCTGACAAGCTTGATTCTAATTGTTAGGAGCCATGCCCCACTGCCTTAAATATGTTGCCTTCTCAAAATAACCTCGCCAAAGTACCAAGACTCAGAACGGGGGTGAAATGGTTTTCCTTGATATGACACTTTCGGTACTGCCTAGGAAAAAGAACCCCAAGCATATTAAAACAATGCTCTTGAAATCCTTGCTCAGGAACATAAACAAAATGCTATATAACTCATCAAAGCTCATTGGAGATGGAAGGGCCGTGCTTTGCTTAGCTGAGAGGGGGTGAGAGACAGTACAAAAGCTGAAATCATTTCTTTTGTGGTTTTACAGAATTTTCTAAAGTTTTTCTTCTCCACTCTGCATAATCCTGTTCCAAATCTTTACTTTTCTTCTGCTCACATGGAACCTGCTTCACCTCTATTCCCTTCTTGGAACATTTAACTATAATCTTTTGTCTTTTAACTGGTTTACTAGGTCCTCTGTTAACTAGCTGTTTAGTTTCTTCTTATATATTTACAAAGCCAAATCAAATACAGTTTTCTTTTATACCACATGTGGCCACCATTTTGTCTTTTAGCTTTAGGACCCTGAATGTTGAGAATAGAGTAGCTGTTCTGAAAAGGAGGTGTAGATAAATCTAGACCTATTTTCTGCATCTGGGGAAGAATTGCCTCATCCCTCTGAAAGCTCTTTGAAGCTATATTTACTGTCTCCATGAAACTAAGCTGTACTTCTAAGTCTTTTATGTTGAGATTTGAATTCAGGCCCAGCAAACACTCAATTGACTTAAGACAACTTTGATGCATCTTCTTGTTTAACGCAGAGAAAGTGTAACTTAGTTCTATTTGAAGGCCACAGCATACTAACAACAGCAAAGTGCAGACACATGAATGCATTACCTATTTCCATGATATGTGAAAATCCACTGGGCCAGTCACAGGTGCTCTTCAGCTTTCCTCAATATGCCAGGTTCCATGATCCCCAGATAAGGTCTGAAATGGATGATGGGCCTGAGGATATTAGGGCTTTCTTGTAGAATCTCTTATTTAAGGAACAGAATGTCACAGATCACTTTGATCAGCTGATAATCAACAAACATTTAGTAAGATCCTACTATGAGCCAGGCACTAGGGATGCAGAGACCCAAAAAAAGCAGAATCTGTTCTCAGAAAACTTATGAATTGTAAAGGGGGTGGCAACATGCACAAATATAGATATGTACACTATACAAAAAGCAAATACAAGGTAACCTTAGAGGGAAAAGAAAGGGAAAGTACAGAACTATGTGCCAGGCACTGTGCTAAATGCTTTACAAATACGATCTCATTTGCACTACTATGCAAAAGGCGGTGCTTCAGATGATTCTTGAAGAAGACAAAGGATTCTCTGAGTCAGAGGTGAACGCTGAGAGCAGTTCAGCTCTCAGTTTTGTCTTCATCTTATTCACCTCTCCTCTTTTACTCTTCTCTAGGGGAAGGGAAAGGGAAATATATGAGTATTCCTATAGTACCTAAACGGCAAATGACTCTAGTATCTTTGCCAAGAAAATCCCAAAATGGGATCATGAAGGGTCAGACACGACTGAAAAATGACTGAACAAACAAAAACAAATGTGTCAGAGACTGCTAAGCACTTCTACGAATATTGTCTCATTTGGTCCTCACATTGACCTTGTGAGGTAGGTGCTATTATCATCTCCATTTCACAGCTGAAGAAACTGAGGCAGAGGTTCAGTGACTTGCCCAAGGTCACAGTCATGAAAGACAGCCAGTTCAAACACACGGAGATGGGAGATGGAGCATTGTGAGGACTAACAAGTAGACCTGTATGGCTCTACCATCGATTACACAATGGGATGAAATGAGTAAGATGACTGGGAAGGTAGGAAAGGGTGAGGTTACAAAGATCTTTAAATTCCAGATAAAGTTTGTATTTGATCTGAGACATAATATAATTAATTGGTAGAAGACAGTCAGACCTGAGCTTTGGGAAAATCATTTTGCCTGCTGTGTGGAGGATGGGCTGGAATGGGGAGTGATTTAAAGCTGAGAAAAGTAGAAGACCATTGCAGTGGTGCAGGTGAGATCTGATGAGGGCTTGAACGAGGATAGTCATTGGGTGAGTGGAGAGAAGGGCCATGGACGAGGACGTGGACCTGACTGTAGAGATGGAAATGATAAAGATTTCACAACTGATTGGCGGGTGTGAGTGGGAGTGAGGAGTTGAGGATGACTCCAAGTGGGTGGGCCTGGTCACTGGAAGGAGAGGACATCCTTGAGAGTAATAAGCAAGTTTGGAAGAGGGATGGGTTTTGAAGGCAAGATCTTGAGTTTTGTGTTGGAAATATTGATTTGTCTTAGGTTCCTTCAGTTTAAATTTTGCCATCTGTATGATGGTGATAATAAAAGTTACACTTTCTAGCATAGAGGGTTGTTAGAAAAGTGCTTGAGAGTCCTATAGAAATGCAAATTATATAACTGACATTTTTAAGATCATTGAGACTCACAACAACCTTGTGAGTTAGGCATTACAGTTATTATTATCATATCCACTTTACAAATGAGAAGACTGAGGATCAGAAAAATTGAGTAATTTGTCCAGGGTCCCAGTGCTAGTAAGTATCAGAGGAGAGATTTGGAACTAGGTTCTTCCTGATTTCAAGTCTGGTACTCCATCCAGGATACTAAGCAGCCTTTCAGAAAATAAGCTTATTACTATACATATTCATGACAAGTGAAATTTTGTCCTTATCCTCCTCTCCTCTTCCCCCTTACTCTTCTCTAGGGGAAGGGAAAAGGAAGGGTATGAACATTCATACAGTACGTACTATATTCCAGGCACCATGTTAAACATTTTTATAAATATCGTCTCATTTGATCTTCACAACATCCTCATAAGATAAGTATTATCATCATTCCCATTTCACAGTCAAGGAAACTGGGGCAAACAAGTCAAATGATTTGCCTAGGGTCACGCAGCTATGAAGTGTCTAATGCTGGATTTGAATTCAGGTTTTTCTGACTCCAGTCCCAGAGCTTTATCTACTATGCTACAAGCTACTTCCTCTACTCCTATCCCTCACTCCCACAGAGGATCTTATTTCTTTTAAGACCTGACAGATTAAGCTTAAGAAGATAAGCATTTCATCTGTGTTTTGGTATTTCTCTTTTATTATTTCTATTTGAACAAAGTATGGTGAATCACACCTACCATGTCTACATTTTCCTACCATATTGAATATGCTCTAAGATTCTTTCAGTTTCAATCTTGTATGGATCTATGACTCTAGACATTGTGACTCAAAAACCACCCCCACACTGGCCAGGCTTTTGTTTACTTGAAGTAAATGTTCCTTCTGTGATCACCAATGATGACTGTGAGTGAACCTAAGGTTTCTATTCATGACACAGAACCAACAGGGAGTGTGTGAGTCATGTGGAGCACCAAGGGGCTGGCAGCAGGAATTAGCATTTCTGTGTTATGGTGTCATTGGTAATTAAATGTCAGGGGACTGAATGGGTTCTGATGACAGACTGGGGGCTTTAGTTCAACATTGTTCAGAATGATTAGAATCTTTAAAATAAAAATGAAATGGCTGTTCAACTTTTAAAACTTCATATGAATAAATAGCCTTTGAAATCAACACAAGGAACAGAATATAGCTTGTCCTTGTGTGGTGCGTAACTGCATGGGACTTAATTCAATTCCATAAACATTCATTAAACGCCTACTATGTGCAAAGTACTAGTGTCACATAAGCAGTGGATGTTGGCACTAGAAGGGATCTTAGAACATAGACTATTAAAAATGGGGTTTTAAAATATATGTAATATATATATATAAATATGTATGTATAATGTGTGTATATATATGTATACATATATATGTGTATTATATATAATATGTACACACACACACATAAAATCCAGTACTCTTATGTTACAGATAAGTAAATCGAAGCCCAGGGTGGTACAGTGGATAGAGTGCTGGGCTTGGAGTAGGAAGATCTGAGTTCAAATCCAGCCTCAGAAATCTCTTAGCTCTGAGGTCTTGGGCAAGTCACTTAACCTTTGCTCATCACCAGAGAAGAAAATGGTGAACCACTCCAGGATCTTGGCCAAAAAAACTCCACGCCCAGAGGTCCACTCGGTCATGAAGAGTTGGACACAGCTCAGAGAGGCCCAGAAAGGGACCTCTTTTCTAAGGTCACGCAGTTGGGAATCCAGGGTTTTAGATCTACTTCTGTTTCAGCCATTCAATCTAGGGCTCTTTTGCTTCCATCCAATCCAATCCAATCCAATCCAATCCAATCCAATCAACATTTATTAAGCACCTACTATGTGTCAGACACTGTACTAAGTTCTGGAGATACAATTAATAAAGCTAGCTCCTGCCCTCAGTGGTCTTGTACTCTAAAAGGTGAGAAAATAGACAAAAGGAGCTAGGAAAGCAGGAAGAGGGGGGTAGATCAGGGGTACTGTGTGTGAGATTATCTTGCTCCCTGGAGGCAAACCAGGCAGGGCAGCAGATGTAAGATGGAATGATCTGAGTCCACTTTCTGCCTCTATAATAGAAGGCCTTGGGAGGAGTTTGGCACTCTGCCCTCCAGCTCTCCAATCAGAGGGGAGAGGAGGCTGAGGGATGTGGAGGGAATCAAGGCTTGAGTTAGCAACAATGGATGAGCTTATCCGGGGAGCATCTAGCTCCACGGAATTGAAACCAGCCAGGGCAGCAGATTCAAGGTGAAGTATTCCTTTACTTCCACAGCCAACTGATATAAACAGATTTTAAGTGACTTGCCTAGGATCACACCGCTAGTAAGTATCCGAGGCTCAAATTTGAGCTCAAAGCATTCGAATCTTGTGATACATTTTTCTTGTGCTTGGTACATAGAAATCTCTTAATAAATGCTTTCTGATCAGTCAATTGAATAATTGATTGATTGACTGGATTCCACCAAGGTATCTTGATTAAAAGTCTAAAATTTTAAAAGAACAAGCATTAAACTTAGAGCAGATTGCCTAATCACTTTACTTCAAAAACCAATCTGGGCATTTTAGGCCTATCTACCAAGAATGAATAGAGCCTCCACAAGAATTTTCCTGGAGTTATGAATAGGAATCTTCTCCTTGCCAACAATGTGGTCCAAATCCCAGGCCTATAAGCTTCCTTTGGGGTGGTGGAAAGCAGTGAATTAAGAAAGAAAGTGTAGCCTCATGTGGCAGTATTTATTTGCATATTTTCACCATTGTAACTTAAAGACACATGGGCACTCCCTTCATGGATTCAGATCACAGCCTATCTATAATATGTAGTCAGAGAGTTTCCCATTCTCATGTATAGCTTGTGAACATTAGAGATGGGATAATAGATTTATGGAAGTGACCTGTGAGATCACTGAGTTTAACCTCCTCATGTTACAGATGAGGAAACTCAGTATCAGAGGAGTTCAGTGATGTTCCTAGAGTCACCCAGCTATGAAGTGTCTGAGGAGGGATTTGAACCTAGGTGTTCTTGACCTCAAAGCCAGAGCTCTATTCACTATAGCATGTAGCTTCTGGTGGTGAATTATTAAGGTCAGAAGGCAATTTCATTAGTAATACAAATAACATCTTCAAACTGCAATGTGTTATATCATTTACAAAAGTTATCATGACTACTGTATCTCTTGATGCCTCGACAACAGTACTATGAGGTGATCAGGGCAGTTGTTATTATGATCCGCATTCTAAAGATGAAGAAACTGAGTTTTAAAGTGGTGAAATCACTTGCCAAGGTCTCAAGCCGGTAAGTGACAAAACTGGGACCAGAACCCAAGTGTCTTGTCTCCTGGACCAGTGATCTTTCCACTATGCCTCATGGCATCTCTCTGTAGTTACAAGTGATCTAACATATAGTAGGCACTTAGCAAATGTTTCCTATGTTATGGAACTGAGGGGAGAAGAATGGACAAATCTTCAGAACTTAGAGTATGAGTGTAATTAAGAGAATTCACCACAAGCGTTCTCTTGGGCCCATGGTTTAGCTCCCCATCCAGCCTAATGCTATACTGTCTTCTCTATTGTTTGAGACCAAATTTGGCTAAGTTCAGAAAGACTCATCACCTGCTCAGCTGCAGGGTGAATTTTTTTTTAGCTGTAGCAATTCTCAGAAATCATCTGCTAAGTCCTAGAGGATATGCAGTTCACATCAATGGAGGGAATACAGACGTTAAAGACAAATTGCCGATTTTTTGAACTTGCTAAATGAGATTTGTTTATAACTTAAGGGGCAACTAAATTATGCAGTAGAGAGCTGGCCTTGGAGTCAGGAAGACCTGAGTTCAAATCCTGCCTCAGATACTTACTAGCTTAGCATTCATGGGAAAGTCACAAACCTCTATAAGTCTCAGTTTCATCATCTGTAAAACGGGGATAATAATAGCACCTACATCACAGGATTGTTGTGGGAACCAAATGGCATAACATATAAAGTACTTTGTAAGACATAAAACTCTAGATAAGTGCTAGACATTATTATTATTATTAAAGATAAGGGCTCGAGAAAAGTACTGGACTTGGAGCAAGGGAACTTTGGTTGAAATCTTGGCTTGACTACTTGCTGGCTGCACGACTGTGCAAGCTATATAACTGCTCTAAGCCTCAATTTCTCTGTCTGTGAGTTAAGTATGATAATATTTGCATCATGTATCTCACAAGGTCATAGTGAGGAAAGTACCTCATAAATGCTATGGAAATAGGAGTTACCATTACTTTGTGTTCCCATCGTTAAGCACAGTTCCTTGAATATAGGAAAATAAAAAAAGTAGATGTTGAATGAATGAATGAATGAATGAATGAATGAAAGTATGAATGGTAACATGCAATCTGGAGCCCTAGCTCACCAAAACTATGCCTGAAAACTTCAGTTGTGTGTTTGTAAGACAGGAGGACTGAAACAGTATTGATGAGGGTTCACTGGAGTTGGGACAGGATGTTGCAGCTCAGAGAACAGTCATAGACTGGTGTAGTTGGTGTAGTTTTGCTAGGAGGGGATGACTTCCATTCCAAAGAGTCTGCTTGAACAGCTGTATCTTTACAGGACCACAGGGTGGTTGGTTGGTCCCTGTGAAGAAGCATTCTACCCTTGAGAGGAAATGCCCTACTTTGAGGTTGGCATTGGAGCAAAGCCTTATTCACCCCATGCTAGTTATGACCAGGGAAATTTAAAAAACTGTCTTCCAAGTCATAAAACTCACATCTTCAGTGATAGGGAAGGTTCTATACTCATGACAACATAACTGCTTCCAAATTGTCCTGTGTGAAACTTTTGGATGAAGACAAGCAACCAAGGCCTTGATGAATGGGGGCTTCATCCACAGACACCCTGAGATCCTGGTAGATCTGTCTTTACTTCCATGTGGAGGGCTGGCCTCTCAAATTTCCTTCAAGATGGCTAGAGACTATGCTACCTCTTTGAGTCTAGACCAGGGGTGGGGAACCTGCAGCCTTGAGGCTACATGTGGCTGTCTAGGTCCTCAAGTGTGGCCCTTTCATTGTTTGGATTCAGTTTGGATTTAGTCAAAGGGCCACACTTGAGGACCTAGAGGGCCTCATGTGGCCTCAAGGCTGAAGGTTCCCCACCCCCCCACCCCGGTCTAGACTCAGCCAGAGAAACCTAAATCTGAGAAGGGAATGATGCCTGACTGTAGGGGGTAATTGAAATACTATCTCCGAAGAGGGTCACTCTTCAAGTTCAATTGGCTTCTAACAGAAATGGTTGCTGCTTCCTCCCCTATCCCATTGAGAAAAGCTAAATGGGGCATAAAATTAACTCCACCCCCACCTCCACCACCTCCAAACCATGGCATTAACAGTCAAGCTTTATTGTAAGTGTTGGTCCCAAGGGCCAAAGCTAATGGTGTGAACTGGAGAGAGGAGCCTGACTATAAATTTAGAAATTCTAATAGCTGCCTCAATCAATTATAATCTGTAAAAACCGGGTCTACTCCCACTCGGATCAAAACATCTGCTCACCTTCAAAGATAGTCCACCTTGATCTTTTGCTAATTTTTAGACAATACAACATCGCTGTTATCTTCGTTCATTGGGTAATCTAATAAGTCCAATAATAACTGAATCCCCTTACATGAATATAAAATGCCATGTGATTCCATTTCCTCATTTGAGCATCACAGCAATCCTGTGATATGGGAAGAGAGAAATAGCTCTAATTTTACAGATCAGGAAACTGAGACTCACCAAGGTGGTAACTTGCCTGAAGCCACAGAGTTAGCTAGTGATGGAGCCACAGCTAGGGAGGAAATCATGTTTCAGAATAAAGCACCAAACCCAGTACATTGATAGCAAGCAACAGGAGGCTGGAATGTTAAAAAGCCTGCAGTGAAAAGCATTCTAAGCCTTTCAGGAGTGGAAGGGCTTTATCATATGAGGATTGGTTGAAGAAACCGGGTAAGAAATTGACCTAGAGAAGAGTAATTATTCAGAAGGGGCATAATGACTGCCTTTAAGTACTTAAAGGCTAACACATGGAGACAGGACTAGAATTGTTCTCTTTGGCCATCTGGGTCCCAATGAAGACCAATGTGTGGAAGATGAAGAGGTAAATTTAAGCTTCAGGACAGAAACACTTTCCTAACAATTCAAGCTATCCTCAAGTGGAATGGTGTTCCTCAAGAGGGGGTGGGTTTCCCCTCTTTTGGACTCTTCATGCAGAGGCTGGATAGCTACTGATCAGGCATGTTATGACAGATATTCCTTTTGCACATGAATTGGGCTAAATAGCCATGGAAATTCCTTCCACCTCTCTTACCAGATAAGTGACCTTACCTTTCTAGGCCTTAATTTCCTTCTCTAAAACATGAGAAGGTTGGATTAGCTAGCTTCTAAGCTCTCTTCCAACTCTAGAAGCCTTCAACCTCAGGGGGAAGACTAAAAGGGCATCTTTTCATCTTTTCTTCTCTCCCAGTATCCTTGGTCTTTGTACCCTGCCTTGTCTGCAGTTGGTTAAAAACATGTCCTTTTTATGAATAAGATAGTCCTTTACCTTCTAACTTTTAAACTAAATAACTAGTAAAAGTCACCTGGTTACTTAGAAGACAGCCACTACAAACTGGGAGAATAATTCTAAAGTGTTTTGTGTTTAGGCTTCAAGCTGAAGGATATTTCTAGTGGAAGTCGAGAGCTCTTGAGCCGTCTGATGATGCTGTCTGGGCTATGACATCAGCACCACCACTGAAAATATCCTGATAGGTAGGATTACTGAGACAGACCTGGGAATTCACTTCAGGCCTGAATTACAAACCAAGCTAAGTCAAAACAATTCCTTTTGCTTTCAACCTTAAAAGAATGATAGAATCTTATAATTGGAAAAGATCTCAGAGAGCCTCTAGCCCAACCTGTACCTAACGGGAATACTCTCTATATAGCGTTCCTGGCAAGCAGTCATCCATCCTCTATTTGAAGATGTGCAATAATGGGAAACATTACCTCCAGAGAGAGCTCATTCCAATTTTTGGATGGCTCTAATTATTAGGAAGTTTTTCCTCTCATAAAGCTTGAATTTGCCTCTCCCCAACCTCCACACATTGGTTCTAATTCTGACCCCCGGGGCTAAGAAAAATTAGCCCAGCATTTTCTCTACTTGACAGCCCTTTATGTATTTAAAGACATGTATCATTACCCTCTCACCCTGTCTTCTTTTTCCTAGGCCAGACATACCTATTTTCATCAATTAATAATCATATGACATCTCTTCTGTGGCATTATTTTGTATTTTAAAAGTATATCTTATATTTACTTATCTGCACATATTTTGTATTTCCCCCAGTAAAAGGTAAGTTCCTTAAGTCCAGAGACTTTTTTTAAATCTTTGTATCTCTAGTATCTATCATAGTGCTTTTCACATAGTAAGAGCTTAATAAATATTGATTGAATGGATGACTATTACATGGTTTCTTGTCCCGGTAAGTTTCCTTTAAGCATGCTGTAGTTTTCAATTCTCTACCTAGACTATGACACACAGAACTGGATCTGATCTTTCCAATGGAGTGAAAAATGCAGTGGGACTATTAGCTCCCTCTACCTAGCATGACTTGCGGGATAGAGAGCTGGCCTTGAATCGAGTAAGTCCTGCGTTCAAGTCTCATGTTTGGCAGGTGTTGGTAGTATCACCATGGACAAGTCATTTAGCCTCCTAGTACTCTGTACTAGTAATCTGTAAGACCACAAGTTAAATAACTTGGCTCCTTGCTACCTTTGCAGCCTTTTTTGTATATCACTCCTCTTCAGCCATAGTGGTCTTGCTGCTCCTCATACATGACAACTTTGCAATGGCTACCAGGAATGTTCTCCCTCCTCATAGGTGCCTCTTGGAATTCCTGGTTTCTGTCAAGATGCACTTCACACTATGCCCAAAGGGGTATAAAACTGTGTATATCCTTTGATCCAGCAATACCACGGCTAGGTCTGTATCCTGAAGAGACAAAAAAGGGGGGAAAGGACCTATTTGTACAAAAATATTTATAGCAGCTCTTCTTGTGGTGGCTAAGAATTGGAAATCAAGGGGATGCCCATCAACTGGGGAATGGCTGAACAAGCTGTGATATATGATGGTAATGGAATATTATTGTGCTATAAGAAATGTCAAACAGGATGATTTCAGAAAAGCCTAAAAAGACCTACATGAACTGATGCAAAGTGAAGTGAGCAGAACCAGGAGAACATTTTACACAGTGGTAGCAATATTATGAGATGAGGAAGTATGAATGACTTGGCTGTTCTCAGCAGTACAGTGTTCAAAGTCAATCCCAAAGGAATCATGATGAAACTTGTTATAGACTCCAGAGAAAGAACTAATATTATCTGAAAGCAGACTGAAGCATATTGTTTTTTCCCTCCCTCCCTCCCTCTCTCCCTTCCTTCCTTCCTTCCTCCCTCTTTTTCTTTCTTTCTTTGTCTTCTTGTACAAAATGACTAATATGAATATATTTTATATGATTGCACATGTAAAACCTATATAGGATTGCTTGCCATCACAGGGAGCGGGGAGGAAAGAAAGGAAGAATTTGGAACTCAAAACTTTTTTAAAAAAACACATGTAAAATGGTTTTAGCATGTTATCGGGGAAAATTTTTAAATATTATTAAAGTAAAAAAAGATTCAATCCATACACCGCCTTCTGCAGAAGGCCTTTCCTAGTCCCCTCAGCAATTAGTGCCTTCTCCTCCAAAGTAACATAGTATATGTTTTCTATACATGTAGGTATACATATAGTTATACCCACATGTATACATTTATATATGTATACATGTCATCTCCCACATTTGAATAGAAGTTCCTTAAGGACAGAGACTACAATAGTTCCATTTTGTCATTGTGTGTTCAGTGCCTAGCAGAGCTTGGCATATAGTAAGCAATTGACAAACACTTGCTTATTTGATGCTTACTTCCCTGATCATGCCAATTCATAGGGAACTTTGAAGTTTTTAAGCTCAAGCTTGGAACCCTTTCCTTGACCTGCTTCCTATTTGGCTGTTCCCTGACATTTTGCTGCATTGCTGACTATAGATTCTCAGTTTACAGATGTGCCTTTGCCTCTGGCCATCTTTCTGGTCTCTCTATTTGCTAAGTTAGGAAGTGATCTCTACCTACTCATAAAACAACTGCATTCACGTCTTGCATTTCAAGGTAACATGATGAATATACCACTAGACATTGTCTCATCCCACATGAATCTAGGGTCCATGGGCCCTGATTCCCAGTAGACCTCAAATGGTGCCCATGGAAGACCGCTGAGGATAGTGTCAGGGGAACAGGAAAGGTTCCACCTGTTCCTTCCTATGGCAGTTTCTTATGTGTCAATCATGAGTGTAAGGAAGCTGACAGCCAGCCTAGTCAGGTCTTGACATGGACGCAATCTGAGGTTGAGTCCAGACATCCCCTCCCTGTCTCAGCAACCCTGTGGTGCAGCCTTGAGAAGAAGTCACAGGCGCTTATCCCACAGCATTTCCATATCAACCTACCAGTTCCCAGGAGGGTGAATACAGTGTGATTCACCTGGGTCATGCTTAGGTCAAGAGATAAACTTCCCAGTGAATGGACCCTGAGTAAGGCTGTTCCTTTAAGACCAATTTGCTGAAGTTGGGTTGTGAAGGAGACAAAGTTGTGTGCAGTCATTTATTTTCCAAGCCTGCAAGACTTCCCAGGGACTGAGGCAGTGGAGAAATAATGATTAATGAAGGCAGAGAGCATGAGTCATTTCATCCCAGCATATCTCAGCATACACTCTACTAGCTTATTAGAAATATTCATCAGCCAGGAAAAGGAGGGGGAGAGGAAGGGAAAGAAAAAGCATTGTCTGCAGCATTGCATTTTGGTTTGAAATACTGGAATGGGGGTCTAGGTCTGGAGTGGAGTTGGTGCCTAATGGAAGGAATCCTTGACCTGAGAGATAAAGCTTAATGAATGCCCCCTTGTGAAATGGGAAAATTATTTGTAAATCTTTCAACATATATTTATTGGATGCTGTCTGCATGCCCAGCCCTGAGCCAGGAAACCTGCAAGCATGTGGAAGGATGCAAGGCAGTAGAAAACTGGGTTCCTGCCTTCTGAAATTTTGGGTCTACTCAGGGAGACAACTGTTCTATGTGTGTGTCTGTGAGAGAGGGAGAAAGAGAGAGGGAGACAGACAGAGACAAAGAGACAGAGACAGAGAGAGACAGAGAGATAGAGATAGAGACTGAGAGAGAGGAAGAGGTCATTGTAAGTTAGAGTGGTCATAGAAAGTTTTCTTTAGGGAGTGTCTTTAAAGGAACCATAGAATCATAGAATCACAGAACTAGGCCTAGAAATGGCCTTAGCTATGTGATTATTAAAGTATGTCCAGGGACCCTTTCAGGGGACCACAAGGTCTAAACAATTTTCCTAATAATACTGAGGTGTTTTAATTTCCAATATGGTACATATCAAGAGATGTCAAATTATCAAACTATGGGACATATCAATAGATATCAAAAACTCTTTAGGAGGGGGTTCTCAATAGTTTTTGAGAGAATAAAAGGTTCCTGAGACCAAAAAGTTTGAGAATTATGGATCTAGTTCAACTTGTTCATTTTAAAGATTAGAAAACTGAGGCCCAAGTTGATTAAGTGACTTGCTGGAGGTGACCCACAGAGGCAAGATTTGAATCCAGATCTTCTGACTCTAGAATCAGTGTCCTTTCCCAGAGAAGAGAAAAAAGGATTGAGATAAGTTGAGAACAGGATAAAAGTCAAGGGAACATGAACAAAGGCACATTGCAAAAAATCAATATAGCCTCGATGGAAGACAATGAGGTCAGCCTGAATGGAGGGTGTGTTTTGGGAAGCAGTAAGAAATTAAGTTGGAAGACTAAGGGCAACAAAACTATGGGACTTGAAAATGGAACTCAGTGCAAGATATGTTTTACCTTCCTGAGCAGAGGATTTCTCAGCTTTTGATCAATATTTACAGATTCAGGTTTGGGTCACCTGTGATTTTACTTATATAGGAAATTCTTAATAGGAAAGGTATCTCCATTGATGCAGATGGGCCCCTCCTCTGTACCTTGTAGTCCTAAACAATTGCTATGGCTGGGGGAGGCACTGAGAGGTTAAGTGATCTGCTTGAGGTCACACAGCTAGTCAGTGTCAGAGACAGGACTTGAACCCAGATCTTGATCAGCATATCTCTCCACTACAACAGGCTACATCTCTATTTAAGGAATAGTTTTAGTATTGGAGAGATACTTTTCATCACGATGACAATATAGCATTGCCTTGAGATAGAAAAACCATAGGCTGTTAGAGTTGGAAGGAACCTTTGAGTTCATCTCGCCTCAGCCCTAATTTTTACAGGTGAGGAGCCCTAGTCATTGAGAGGCTAGGCACCTTGCATGGAGTCCCGTAACTAGTATGTGGCAGAGCTGACCCCAGAATCCCAGGCTCCTGACTTCTAGGGTAAAGCTGTTTCTACTATTCCAGCCTGCTAAGCTGTCTAGTTCCCCTCAGTCCCTAAGTTGCTCGAAGATATTTGGCTTTTGTTCACTGAACGCAGCAGACGGTGAAAATGTTTGCGTGCATTGTTTGGGAAATAGAACAGACAGACCCATTTGACTGAGATTATTTCAGGAATTTTTTTCTCTACCTTCCCATCCATATACAGACTGTAGCTTCTTGCTGCTCTTCCTTGACATCCTTCTGCAACCATCAGATGGGCAAGTTTACAGCTGTTGAGGTGGAAATCTGCCACTCATTCCTCCTGGCTGAAAGTACTCTGTGAACACTGGATTTGGAGAGAGGGGATCTGGATTCCAAACCTAGCTTCCCTGCTTGCTACCTATGTGACCTTGGGAAAGTCATTTAGCCTTACTGGCCCTCAGTTTCCTACTCTGTAAAATGAAAGAGTTGGACTTGCTGATCCTTAACTTTCCTTCCAGTTCGGTGTCCTGTGATACTAGGGCAGAACATTCATTCAGGACCCAGAGGTCATCTGGTTTGATCTCCTGCCTATGATTAGGAGACTGTTTGAACTTTCCAAGAAAGGTGCTTTCTGGGGACACAGAGCCCTCAATTTCCCATTTTTGCATGTGTTTTTATCCCTGGTGGTTGAGAAGTTTTTACTTACATCCAAAGAAAATTGCTACTACAATCCATTTCTTTAATTTGCTCTATGCCAAAAGCAATTGTTTTCAAGTTTCTCCTTTTTTGTTGCTGTTCAGTCATGTCTGACTGTTTGTGACCCCATTTGGGGTTTTGCTGGCAAAGATGCTAGAGTGATTTGCCATTTCCCTTCCAGCTCGTTTTGCAGATGAGGAAACTGAGGCAAATAAGGTTAAGTGACTTGTCTGGTGTCACACAGCTAGTACTTGTCTGAGGCGGGATTTGAACTCAGAAAGATGAGGCTTTCTGATTCCATGTCCTGTGAGCCACCTAGCTGCTTCACCACGAAGAGCATCTACTGATAAAAAATGTTTAAGACTTCTCTAATAACTTTGTAACTCTTCCCCTTTAAACACCTTGAGTTCTTTGTCAGTCATTATTAGAATTAGTAGAGCAACAGAACTTCCATCTTTGAGTGCAGAGCTGTCTAATCCAATCTGTCTGTCCCTGAGCAGGAATTTCTGGCACCACATCCATCCAATTATAAGCTCCTTGAGGGCAGGGACTGTCTTTTGCCTCTTATTGTATCCCCAGCATTTAGAACAGTGCTTGGTACTTAATAGTAGGTAGTTAATAAATGTTTATTCATTTATTAATTAATAAATATCTGTTTATTGATTGGACCAGTGATCATCACATACCTCCAGGGACAAAGAGCTCATGGGGGAGACAGCACTGTACAGAAGAAAGAGCAATGCCGATGAAGGAGCCGGTTTAAATCATCCCTCTGATTCCAAATAACTAAGTGACTGCGGATGAGTCACTTGACTTTCCTTGGTCTCCATTTCCTCATCTGTAAAATGAATTTGACTAGAAGTCCTCTGAGGTTTCTTCTAGCTCTAGAATTGTGACATTGTGTGTTCCCCAAAGTGGCCCATTTCACTTTCGTCCAGCCCCAGTCGTTGAGAAGCTTTAGTTCAGCCCTGAGCTGGCTTTCTACAACTTCCACCTATTCATGTCAATATTGCAGGTGTGGCTGCCGCTGTCCCATGTATTCTCTCCTGTGTGTGCTGGTGGGGCAGAGAAGGGAATCATCTCCCTTTCTCTGACCTCCAGTTTTTAGTAACTGTTGCAGCAAAGAAATAGGACAAATGGACCTTCGCAACATTGATTTGTAACTGACTTGAATAATACATCAAATGTCTGTCACTTAATCACAGCAGCCTGGAGATTCAAACACCTGAGACCTTGGATTCCTAGGTGACTCTAACTTCTCTAAGTGTCTGTAATTGGAAATAAAATAGGAGGAATGAGTCTGAATAGCTCCTTACAAACCACCTAGGCTGTGCAAGTGAGGCCCTTTCGGAAAACTAATGAAATGGCTTGAAGTTGGCTGGCTATGAAGGGCTCTCAGCTGTGGCTTAGCAACCACCCCTGTGCAGGCCTCTCCACAACCAGAGGCCCAAGGAAAACCCCTGTCTGGAGAAGGATCAGAGAGTGAAAAAGAAAGGTATTTTCTGGCTCTCCAGCCTGGGACTACTGCTGGTCTCCCTGCCTCCTGTATCTCCCACTTTCAAACCATGCTGCCAAATGTATTTTCTGAAAGCATCACATTGAACTAGCAATTTCTTCTTCATCTCTCTAATGCATTAGTCAAATAATTTTGTCCGTTATAGTATCACATATGCCAGTGCTTTACCCCTTTATTAGATTGTTAAGTCCACAAGGGCAGAGATTATGCTTAACCTAAACTTTGTATCTCCCCTAGCACCTGGCTGTGCACACATGGTGAACACTGTACATGCTTGTTGAATTGAATGGAAAAGAAGAGACAGAAACTGAGGGTGCCATTGTTTTTTAAGTGTCCATGTTCATGAAATGGATTGAAGGAAATAAGTTTGGATGGGAAAGTTAGAACCAATTACACAAGATCGCCATTCTAATCAGACTAGGCTATTGACCACGGCCCAAACAAGCCCTCCTTGTGTTACCTGCATGACTTTGCTTGAGCTGTTTCATCTGCTCAGCACATCCTTTCCCCAATCTCCATCTAGCATAATCTTGCCCATCCTTCTTGGTGTACCTCATATTCTCTCTTATGCATGGAACTTTCCTTGAGCATCAGCAGCTTGAACAATGTGGTCTAAGCATGAAGCCATCACTTGCCTTGCTCGATTATGAACTCTTATAACTTTTACTGTCCGTATTTTTCTTGTGGCATAGCCTGCTGGGTATTCTGGTTATTAGGGCAGTTGGGTGCAGTGGTGCAGTGGAAAGAGTGTCAGACCTGGAATCAGAAAGATTCCTGAGTTCAAATTTGGCCTCAGGTCCTTACTAGCTGTATGACCCTGGGCAAGTCACTTTACCCAATTTGCCTCAGTTTCCTGCTCTGTAAAACGAATTGGAGAAAGAAATGGCAAACCACTCTAGTATCTTTGCCAAGAAAACCCCAAACATGGTTGTGGAAAATCAGATGTGGCAGAAATGACTGAATGACAACAACAAATTGTGGTTATTTGTGGACCTGGTTTAACTTACCAAATATGTGCACAGCCCTTGCAGGCAGAGACCACTCTACACATCCCTGTTCCCAGCCCGATCAGAGATGTGTAGCAGGTACTCAGTAACTGTTTGTTAAAATAAATGAATGAGTAGAAACCATTTTATAATTTCTTTTAAAATTTTTATTGAAGTCATTTTAAGATATATTAGAATAACTTTGTAGCATATTCTTCCCAACCCCTGCCCTTTTAATAAGGAATAAAACAATCAAGCAAAACCAATCAACATATCATTCCTATCTCTGTCCATGGGCTATATTTAGTATCTAATATTTCCCCATTCCCTTCTCAACTAAGAGGAAGGGGGATATTCTATCATCTGTCCTAAAAAAAACCCCCAATATTGGTCAATATATTTAATCTGAGTTTAGCCAATGTTTTATTCTATTTCCATTGAAGTTTTTATAGATCTAGCATATATTGTTTTCCTGCTTCTGCTTTCTTTTTTATTCATCAGTTCATATAAGCCTTCTCATGTTTCTCTGTCTTCCTTATAGTTACCATTTCTTAGAGCAGAATAATAATCCAGTGCATGTACACCAGAATTTGTTCAGCTGTTTCCCACTCAATAAGCAATCTACTTTGTTTCCAGCTTTCTTTTTCTTCTTCTACTTCCTTTTTGTTGCCACCACAGTATGTATGGCTATGGATATTTTGGTATGTCTCCTCACATTTTGTCATTGACTTCCTTGTACTATATACCCATAGTGAGATGACTGAGTTAAAGGACTGAAAATATTAATAATCTTTGTCACCTAATTGCAAATTGTTAGACCAATGCATTAGTGTGCCTGACATCCCATAGCCTGTCCACCATCTCTATAATTTCTTGGTCTCAATGGATATTTTCTTCTGGGGCTTTTGAGGAGGGGCGTGGCAGTTTTTTTTTTTAATTATGGTGGTAAGTTCCAACCCCAGGTGGGAAGAATGCACTTCTTGGGGGGTTAAAAGTTCCTCAGTTTCCAGTTTAATGCCACAAATGTAGAGAATTTGAGTGGAGCAAAGTAAATTAGTTCTCTCTCCTCTTCCCCTCTCCAGGTAAACCTCTCCATTGACCTGCTGAGGCCAAATAATACAGTTCACAGACAGAAAAATTTTTCTCCGAGCTCTGCCTCAATAGCTACTTATCTCGTCTAGCTCTATCTCATCTGCAAGAGACTTCTATTCCTTTTAAAATATATATACATTTTTTTTTCTGCACTCTGATAACTTTCCAACTCCTTTTCTCGTGCTATTAGAAAAGCTGTCGGGAAGCTATTATGTGCCTGGGAGTGACTCAATTCTACCTTATCAAAGAGAGTTCAGTTTAGTTCCTAAGATTGAGTACAATTTAAAAAAGAAAAAAAATCTTTCAAAAAATTACCCGGTGTCTAGTAATGTGGATGCTAATTGCTGCCACACTTTCATTCCTAGTGACAGCTTTTAGTGATGTGTTATCACTCTGTTCATGCTTCCCTCCTTGCCTGCCCCTCCTGAGCCTGCCTAATATCACCAGATTGCTCTGCTGTGTGTGTGTGTGTGTGTGTGTGTGTGTGTGTGTGTGCGTGTGTGTGCGAAATTGGGGTGAGTTGCTGTAAATAGAGGTTTGGACACTTAGTATCCTCAGAGACTAATCAAATCTATCTTACTCATTTCCAGACTGCAGTTATATCAAATTTACCAAGGAGCCAAATCTCTAATCATTGGTTTATGACTTAAACATGGGATAACTGAACTTAGACAGGGAGGATTCAGCTGAACCTGGTTCCTAGAAGGGTTTTTGCCTGTGGAGTTCTAAGGTTGGGGAAAGGGTTTCCATACTGGTGCACCTTCCCCACGCCCACTCTCATATCCGTACCTATCTGCTAATAATATACTCACCAGGAATTTCTAGTCATAGAACTGTTACAGGAATAACTGCATCTATGTAGTACTTTAAGATGCCCTAAACGTTTTACATATATTGCCTTATTTAATCATTGTAACAGGGAGGTACTACTGGTATTATTACCTTTGTTTTATAGGTGAGAAACTGAGGTTCAGATACGGTAAATGATTTGCCTATAACCATACAAATGTTGGAGTTGAGATTTGAACACATTTGTTCAGACTCCAAGTTAACTGGTCTCTCCATATTATGTCTCTCTATGTATGTGACTCTCTCTCTTCCCCCATCTCTCTCTCTCATCTCTCTCTCTCTCTCTCTCTCTCTCTCTCTCTCTCTCTCTCTCTCTCTCTCTGTATGTCTCCTCCCTCCTCTCCTCTTTCTCCTTCATCTCCTACCCCTCTCATTTTTCCACCTACCTCTGGATCATCTCAGAGCTGGACCACGCAGCCCCATCTTTTACAAGTAGTCACCCAGTCATACCATCTCTACTCGGACAGTTTCAGTGCTGGAGAACACACTGCCTCATCATGCGACCCATGCACTTTTGAGGTTCTTATTAGGGGACTTTTTCCTTTAGACTGAGTTTCAATCTTCTCCCTTTTAAGTCCCATCCACTGCTCCTAGCTCTGCCTTCCATGATCAAGAAGAACAGTGTTAATACTTCTTCCATATGATACCCACTTTGGAAAAAGAGCAGGAGTAAAAAGAATTCATGGAGGAATTATATGATAGAAACATAGGGCAGCTAGGTGGCACAGTGGATAGAGGGTTTGGAATCAGGAAAACTCCTCTTCCTGAGTTCAAATTTAACTTCAGACATTTACTAGCTATGTGACCCTGGCCAAGTCACTTCACCCTGTTTTCTTCAATGTCCTCATCTGTAAAATGAGCTGAAGAAAGAGATGGCAAACCACTCCAGCAATTGAACAGCAACAAAGATAGAAGAGAAGATGGGAAGATCATGGGCAAGATGGACGGTTGATAGTTGGGCTTCCAGAGGCTGCATTGTTATTCTTACATGTCAGGAGGAAGGCCTCCGGAAAACCAGGGAGACTCTTACGGTGAACTTTTGGGAGAACATAAGTATCACACAGCATATCCGGAATGGATGAATGGCCATCTGTATCACTGGTACCATCGGAGGGGACTTCCAAATTTATGAGATCACAGAAGCATTTGAGTACTGGGTATATTAAATACTTCAGGATTAGAGATAGGTTCCATGTATTTCTGATGGAACGTGGTAGACATGATAATGCGAACGATGATCAATTTCCTAAAAAGAGCGACCATTAAATGTGGACAATTCTGTAGGGCCCTGCTCTGGACGGGACAGTATTTTCTTTATGGAGCCTGTCACTGTTTATGTTTGAAATCAGTTGTAGGAAGAGCCCTCACTCAGTTGGCTAATTGCAATACTCATGACAGGTGCATGCAGGAAGAGAATAATACTTCCCATCTGTAAAGCTCTTTGTACTTCTTAACTGCTTTTACATACTTTTCCTTTTCCCAGAAATCCTGGGAAAATGGGCAGGAGAGACTCTTAGTTCTATATCTGTGTCATGTAGAGTAAGGTTCAGGTTGTACGGTAAAACACACTAGCAATGTTGCCTTGGACATAAGAAATGACATAAATTATGGGATCCAGGACATATACGACCAGAAGAGTACTCAAAGTCACAAGGGAATTTAGCAGAGGAGATGGGACAAGAACTCCTGACTCCTGGGTCATTCTCCCCCTCCCTCTGCTCCCCCCCCCAATAAAATGGCCTGTGCAGGAAATGCTCATTGACTATAAATTTTCAATATGATATGGTGGATATAACAGTGGTTTCCGAGTTAGATACAGGTTCAAACCTACAGTTATAAAGTGCTTTGATATTTACAAGGCACTTTCTTCACAACAAGCCTGTTCACTAGGATGTGTAAGCATTATTATCCCCATTTTACTGACGAGAAAGTGAATCCCAGAGAAATTGATGATTTTCCCAAGTTTACAAAATTAGCTAGAACTCATGCTTAGGTATCCTATGAACAAAAACAGAACAAGTACAAAACACAGAGCTTGGGCCCCCCACATCACACTACATTGTAAATATAGTTCAAAGCCTGAATATATATGGATAAAAATTTACAGAATCATGATCAGAGAAACTCAGAATTGGGAAGGAACTCAGAGAGCGGATCTATGTCTGAACAGCAATCCCCTCTTACTACATTGCCAGCACGTTCTTGTGCAGTCACTGCTTTCCAAGCCAGCCCATCCATTCTATTTGCTCTGTTGTATCGAGCTGAAATCTGACTCTCTGAAGCTTTTGTCCATTATTCCTGGTTCTTCTCTGGGGCTGGCTGACCAAAACACATCTAATCCCTCATTCTCATGACAGCTTCAAAATACTGAAAGACAGCCATCGTATCTCCCCTAAGTCTTCTCTTTTCTAGGCAGACCATCCCCAGTTCCTCCAACTGTCACTCATATGACATGGTTCTCAACCCTCCCCAGAATGGTAGTAGCATCCTAGCCACCCTGCTCTGGACAACCTATATGTCAGGCTAATTTACACCCCTCTATATGCTGATACAACCAGCCTATCTATTATGTCTATGCCAAATACCAGTTCTGGCCCGGGCTGGCCTTTGTGAACATCCTGCTCAAGCTTTATGTTGAGAACTTTGAGGGCTGGAATGTTCTGCCCACACTGTTGTCTGAATCGGCCAATTATCCCCCTCTCTCCTCCCTCCTCTAGACAATCACTTCAGAATCAGAGGAGACGGGGACTCGGTGTCAGCGGCTATGTGATTTCCCCTGACAGGGCCTTATTCTTTCCAGGATACCCTTCCCCCTTCTCCCTCCCCAGAGACCCAGCAGGTTGAAAAGGAGGCACAGGCTGCATGCTCTGTGCTCTGCCAAGAGCCAGCCCTAGTTCTCACAGAAATATGCCTTTAATAGCTACTTTTAATACTTGGTTGATTGATAGGTCACGAACTTCCTACAGTAAAAGAGCAGAGATAATAAAACAAAGGGGGTTTTTAGAAACAGAAAGTAGAGGCATTTTTCCAGTTGGTGTCTGAAACTTCCCAAGCTTTCTGGAGGGCCCTTCCCCTTTGTTTGGGGTTCAAGATCAGAGCCTGCCAAGTCTATAAATGAGGACCCCTCTCTTCAGCCAGTAAACATCTTAATAGCTTGATAATGTGGAGGAAAAAAATAACTAGAAAAAAAGTAGAGAGGAGCAAAACATTGAATACATTTAACTATTAACCCCATAGCCGCAGAAACCAGGGAAGAGGCGCAGTATTAGGGGGGGGAAATGGGAAGATTTTATTTTTAAGAATACAGATTCCACCGCATTGCCTTAGGCCTATTTAAATTCAGACTAAGGTTGAGAGATATCTCAGAATTCTTCAGAGATGATTTCTCTTTATTGTTGGAAAATGTAGCCTGAACTCTGAGACCCATAACTTAAAGTCATCACCCTCACTATCTTCTCCCTCATTCTCCTCTTCACAATCATCCCCATTCAGTGATGCTAATAGTGATAACTTGAATTTACCTAGGGATTCCCTTCCAGGGAACTCAAAACACTTTCACAGGTATGGACTCATTGCAACTTCACAACAAGCCTGTGAAAGACCCTAGGCCTCAATGTAGAGTTTAGAACTGGAAAGGAGCTCAGAGCTGAATAGTCCCAAACCCTCATTCCAAAGATAAAGAAGCTGAGGCAAAAGTGATTTTTCCCAAAGATGAACGTGTCCTAGGTAACCAAACTAGGATCTGACTCCATTCCCACCATTTCTCTCTCCCTGACACCATGCTGCCTCTCTTAGGGACTGGTTGAACCATAGTACCAATAAAAATGAGACCTGGAAGATATCTTAGTTCCCTTAGCCATAGGATGAGAGGTTGATTTAGTTATCTGGATTATACATATTTGTTTCAAAAGAACGCTTCCACTCAGGATATGGGGAGGGGAGTGGTAGGTTAATAGATAGTGTTAGATTCACCCTCTCAAAAAATCAATAAATTTTTTTAAACATGTAGAAGGGGACGCAAACAAAGAGCAGTTGCATTACTACAATTATATTTTAGATAAATAGATAGACGTGTATTCTACCTATGTGTATATGTATGTATATGCATACATATTTCTTTTTTCTGAGGGGGAAAGGCAGGGCAATTGGGGTTAAGTGACTTGCCCAAGGTCACACAGCTAGAAAGTGTGTCAAATGTCTGAGGTCACATTTGAACTCAGGTCCTCCTGACTCCAGGGCCGGTGCTCTACTCACTGCGCCACCTAGCTGCCCCTGTATATTTCTTTAAAAACAAACTGCACATAATAGAAGTTCAGTTTCTTATAGATGCCTCTGTTCTGATTTTTTTAAAATATTGAAATATCTGTGTTAGTTATTGATAAGTTCATTTTTTTTAATGAGGAGGTAGGATTAGATAATCTCTGAGGCCTAGAGAAGGAAATGAGTTGCTTAAAATCACCCAGTGACCTAGGGACCAATCCAGAACTAAGATCTAGATCTCATGATGAACTAGGGACCAATCCAAAACTAAGATCTAGGTCTCATGATGAATGAGGGACAAATTCAGAACTGAGATCTAGGTCTCATGATGAACTAGGGACTAATCCCTAAGATCGAGGTCTCAGGATTATATGAGTCTTTTCTCTACATCTACTTGCCCTCTCTTAGGTTTCCATTTTAGAGATGGTAAAGATGAATGAATAGGCCAAGGTCATATAGATAATGGCAGAACTGAGCTGAAATTACAACTGGTATTGAAACTCCCTGCTTTCGAGGTCTTTATTTTAGCACTGGGAACACTATATCACTTTAATCATTCTAAAAGACCATTAAAAAAAACTGATACAAGCAAGATCAATGAATACCAATTTGATGGAGAAGATAAGCTGAAAATTTATCTTGAAGAAGATTCTGTAGGCTTTGTTTTGCAGCTGGTTTCAGAGAAAATTGCCTCTTCACTACTGTTTAAATACATACTATACCCCTTTCTCCTAAAATTCACCTCATTGATTAGTTGGTATTGTTTCAATAAGAAGGATGGAAAGAGGATTGGCTTTGGGGCTGGAAAATCTGGGTAAAGACTTGGGGCTCTTCCACTCACTACCTGTGTTGTCTAGGCCTCATCCCTTACAGCTCTGAAGTGGACATCATATGTCATTTTCTATATCAAGAACAAGACCTATTGAGAAAGAAATGATGCCCAAAAGATATTGCAAACTTGCCAAAGGATGCATTTGAAGATTGGCTGTCCCCTGATGGAGCCGAAGTGAGACTTAAGGAATCGATGATCGTAAAACTTTTGGCAAAATTCATGTAAGACCATTTATTACCATTTGTGCTTTGAGGATTCCAATTTTTGGAAGAAGGAGGTTGACTGTGCCAAGTGAGCTAATTTTCTGCCACCTCCCAGACATGTTAACCCTCAAATATGGAAGGAACTCTGCTTTGAGAATAAAGAGCTGGCATCTAGACTTCCCACGAAAAACAATGTCAGCAAACAGATGTTTTAGCTGGGGATGAATTAGTGTAAAGTTGTGATCTTACAGAAGCATATACTTGGAGAATTTAAGAGCTAGAAGAGACCTTAGAATATAGAATCTTGAAGAACTTTAAAATCTAGAACGTCAGGAGACACGTATAATAAGATATATAATAGATTTGGGGTGAGTTGATCTGTTCGTTCCAGATCAATTGATTTAAAATAGATGTAGTTGATAAAATTAAAGAAAATAAAGGACAGGTAACAGAGTCAATAAAGTCTTAAATTAAGTGCAAGTGTTTACATTCTTACCCCTTCAGGAAATATGAAGACCTTTTTTAACTAGGACTGATGGAATTAGAAAGCAGCTAGCCATAGTTTGCTCAAAGGATCGATTGAACATGCCCCTGGTGGCCTTTTAAAAACAAGACACATTTTCTAGGGAATAAATCAAGACAGGAGATAGCTCTGAGAAATGTGAGCTTTGATAGCAGAGAAGAGAGCTAGTTATGAGAGAAGAGCACAGCTTTTGCAAGGATTCATCTCTTGGTTCATGGTTGGGAAGGAAGGGGATTTCACTCCCTCTCTTCCTACCTTCTCATTTACAATGACGTCTCATGAGCTATTTGTCTAGCAGGGGACACCAAACAAAGAAAGGAACACGCCCAGTTGGTCAAAGCAGGAGACCAGAGGAGCTTCATGTATTGAGAGAGACTGAGTCTTGGCTGCCCAGAGGTGCGCTGCAGAGAGGAACACACCTAGGAAGTTTAGGTGAGCAACCTGACCATGCCCAGAGGGAGCAGGACCAATTTACCATGAGAAAGGAATGGACAATAGGGCCCTGCAGTGCTAGAATAAAGTTGCCTAGGATGTGGGTTCTCTGATTGTATGTCTCTGTTAGTATGTTCTATGCATATGTCTACTTTTCCCATTGATGCTGTAGGTATTTGTGGGAGAGTGCACCCCAGGCTTTTTGAGTGGCTGTCTTTTAGCTACTGCTCATGCTTTTCAATGTCATTAAATTCTCTTGCTTTGAGCTAATAGTACTGACTGGCTGACCATTACAGGTAAATACACCATTGGAGCTCATAAGCTATACTTTTAGGAGTTTGAATCCATTAAACCTGGGGATATTGATCTTTTTGGGGACCCAAAATGTGAGTTTGAATTGTGGGGAGTAGCTGCATATGGGACTCTGCATTTAGAACATAGAATATCACAGTTGGAAGGAATCTTAGAACATGGAACAGAATAATAGAGTTAAAAGTAACTTTATCAATAATCAAGCAAAATGGGGAAATTGAGATCCAGAAAGGAATAAGTGACCTGAGTAAGAGGTCAATGTTTCTTTGCCACAACCCTCACCTTTGCTGAAGAGGCATATTAGCTTATTAACCCCAGGGAACTTTTCCTGATGGCTTTTAGTATTTTTTTCTTTTAACTAGTAATCATGCCAAGTTTTCTACTGAACTTCAATTGTAAGTTTTCAAAATGTCTCAGTAAGTGTTACTGGTTTATTGTTCCAGGGTTTTTGTTATCGTTTCCCCAAACTCCTAAGGTAGCTGTGGCTTACACAATGATGTGAGAACAAGGAAGGTGGCTTTGTCCCCCAGGCATTAGAAGCCCTCAGGAGTCTGAAGATGGGTGATCAACACACTGGACAAATGGTTCCTCAGGCTGAGTGTAAATCAGCTGATTCCATTTGATTTTTTCTTTCTCACATGATCAGAGGACTGAATCTCTTGCTCCTGCATTCTCTCAGTTCAGAAAGAATAGCCTGTTCCTTAGCTGGGGAGATGGCCTTTCTCCCTTCCTTACTTCCTTTTTTACAGGCTTGTTGTGAGGAAAGAACTTTGTAAACCTGGAATGTGATGGGTTATTCCTATTATTTCTTCAGTTGGGTATGAGGGTGCCTCTTTATGTCAGGGCCTGCTTTCTGGATTCTCGCATCTGACTTTGCCATTCATTCAAAACTCATGACTCTATATCTGGCCAGATCTTTAGCAGGGAAGGGTTAAAGATTAAAGGTTAAAAAGTCAACTTTGTTCTATAATTGCTTTTTCTTTAGCTTATGAACTGGATCTTTCAAAAAGTGGTTAATGTTTTAGTAAGTTCTTGGAGGGTAGGTACCGTGTTGTTGCCTTTTTTTGTGTCTCTGGTGCTTAGCTCAGTGCCTGGCTATCTCTCTACCAATACACATCCTAAACTTTCACACCTAAGTAGGTGGTTTTATGAGACATTCTGGACAAAAAGATTCACCTCCTGCTGGATCACCGCTGTGTGGTGAGTCCCTTGGCACTTAGATAGGCAGGTCCTTGAATAAGATCTGTAGTCCATTTCAGGACCTAACTTGAAGCCTTTCCAGCTTGGTAGTACCTACCGGAACTTGTATTTTACAGGCCTAGGTGTTGAAAACCCATAGTCATATCCATGTTAAAAAAGATAGAGACTTGGCAAGAAAACATCAGGGCAGGGGAGATAGGATACATGGGACCCAGATGTTAATCTGACCCCTCCACAAATTTCCTTTCTGATAAACAAAGAATCTTGTGGCCCAATCCTACTGGTTCATCTCTGTGACAATCTTTGTCTCTGCTTTCATATCCTTGAGGAACTAACTCTTCCTGGATGATCTCAACCTCTAGTTCAGCTTTCCCTCAGCAATGATGTAGACAGTTTGTATTATAACAATTAGGAAGACAACGTAGTGCAGTAGAAAGAACATTGAACTGGGGGTTAGGATACCCAGGTTCTGGTTTCTGTTCTTCCAGTAACTCTTTTGGTGACCTGGGATTAATCACTTAACATAGCAGATATTTATCTAATACTTTTCTAGTCTCGAAAGCATCCTACAGACATCATCTCCTTTGATACGCCACACAATCCCATGAGATAAATTATATTATTATTATTTTACAGATGAGCGAATGGAAGCTCAGAGAATTCAGTGACTTGCTTGTGGTCACCCAACTAGTGAGCATGAAAGATCAGAGTTGAGCTCTTTGAAATCCAAATCCAGCACTGTGGAACTTAGTCTTCTCCCCTTCCCCTATAACTGCCCCCACCACGTGCTTCTCCCCCAATAAAATGAAGGGATCAAGGTAGGAGATCATAGGGATTTATTTTAGTGCTAGAAGGTACCTTCCAGACTATTTAGTCCAAAGGCTCTTCACTTGTTTTTTGTTTCATACTCCCCTTTTCGCAGTCTGTTGAAACCTGTGTATCCCTTCTCAGAATGATGTTTTTGAATGCATAAAATGAAATCTCTAAGACTGCAAAGTAAACCAATAGCATTGAAATACAGTCATCAAAATATTTTTTAAAAGTCTATGGACGACCATGAGGGTGAGTGGAGAGGGAAGAAGGGAGAGAATTTGGAACTCAAAAGTTTTAAAAACAAATGTTAAAAATTGTTTTTACATATAACTGGGGGGAAATAGAATACTAAAAATTTTTTCAAAACAATTTCATGGACCACAGGTCCATGAACTCCTGATCTAGTTCATTTCACAAGTGAGGAAACTGAGGCCCCGAGAGGTTAAATGATTTGCCCAGAGTTACACAATGGCAGAGGTAGAACTTGAACTCAGGCCCCTCTGACTCCAGATCTATTATTCCTCCTATGTGATGCTAGTTTTGTGATTCCATTCTTTACTTAATAATTCTCAATCTTGGATCTTTTCCTGGGTTCCACAAGTAGCCCACATTTTTCTGGAGGACTTTTTAAAAGGTTTTTTCCTAAGTATATCTAGCAGCTCTTCAACACAGTCCATAAATTCACTGGGGGCAGGAGGCAGGGTCTATGGCTTTCCCCCTCATCCCACACCCCCTTTTCCCAGCACACAGGGTAGCAAACCAATATATTGGTATCATGATTTCTAGTCTCTGGTGTCCATTGTTGGTAGGGCTAGGTGAGTGGGAATGGGAAGGGGGGATGCCAGGTGCAATGAGAGTTTAAGCTTTTCACAGGTGTCTATACCATTTACCCAGCCAGGGCCTAAACACCTCAAAGCAGCTCAAAATAGAGCCACACATTCAAATATTCTGCATCCTGGCACTTAAAACAATTAAGAAAATGAGGTTCAAACTATTGAGCTTGGTCTGTACCCAACTGCTCTTCACAGCTTTGGAAGAGAGATTCTGAGGTCTGCATCCTCTTGCCATGCAAATCTCAGCCTTGGCCCTGAGCCCAGAGTATCTGCCTGACCCCAGGCTCTGATTCAAAGACATCAGTGGGATTGATCTTACGATATCCTCCCTGGATGAAAGGTAGGGAATAGGATGTCCTGGTCCCCTGGCCAAGTCCACTTTAGCCAGGATGTACCAAGCACACAAAGCCATTTTTCCAGTGTAAGGGCTGCCTTGGGCATCCCCTTCCAGTTTCATCTTCCTCATCTGTAAAACATGGTGCCGGGAAAGTTTTCCAGCAGGCCATGAAGTGAAAGCCATTATTTTGCTAACGCTTGCTATAGCCATGAAATATACACAACCATCTGGTTCTGCTCCTGACATGTTGTTTTTCCATTTTCTTCTGATGTGTTCCATCAACTTTCTCAACATTTCCTGGGCTGGATTCATCCTCCAAGAACATTTTTCATTAGATGTGAACCTGGTTCTCACTCTGGCAAATTCAATGAATCCCCTGATGCACTGAGTGAACTCACATAGCCTTTGGGAGTGCTTGGGCCGGGAGCCAGTTCTCAGCTGATGAAAACCACTAGCTTGGCCTAAGCAGTCAAATTTTTTAATCCCACAACTCCCTAGGGCTCTTGTGACCTTCCCCTATCCTCAGCCTCCTAATCACAACCCCCACCCCCACTACGGTGTATTGAAAAGAGAATTAATCTGACAGGAAGAAGGCTGGGGTTTAAATCCTAACCCTGCCACTCAGACCCCTGGACAAATCACTTTCCCCCTCTAGGCCCCAGTTTATTTTGCTGTAAAATGAGTGAGGGGTGTAATGGAGCCAGCTCAAATCCAAATGTTAAATTTTCAGGGTGAGCATTTGCCCCTCAGAAATCAGCAAACATTACAAATCAGGGTTCAATTTATTGTACTGTTGATTGTCTAGACTTGAAATGATGAAGAAAAAGTTAAAAATGCAGATTAAACTTAAAAGTGCATTGTGAAAACATTCCCCCATTGCCTCACCCCAAGCTGGTTGTTAAACATCACCGGACCATGTACTACATGGTCTCTACAATTGCTTCCAGAGCTGAAATTCCATGGCTCTATGGAATTTCTATGCAATGATAATACTACCAGCCTTGTTTTCCTCCCCTGGGTGCCATGAAGACCAAATGAGAGAGCGGATGGGAAAGCACTTTTTAACGATAAAGGGCAATATGAATGGAAGGGATTATTACTGTTATTATTCCCATCACAGTTCAATCTCTCTCTCTTAAAATGAAAATCCTATAGTTCATTTCCCTTTCAGCTTCTCGGCAGATCTGGAGGCAGGGTGGGGGGGAGGAAGGAGAGAAGGAAGGAGGGCGGCTGTGTGTGGGGAGCGACCAGATGACTCTCTCCATTGAACCCACAACTTTGGGCAACACTGATCAGTAGTCGGATACTCTGAATATCTGGTCTCTATGGTCCCCTTCAGAGCTTTCCCTTGGGTGCACCAACTTCTAGTTAATGAGTTACTGACTTAGGGAAAGATTGTTGAGAAGAACTTTTATTTCTCTGTTCTCTTGAATGATACCTGGTCTGCAAACAAGAGATGCATGCCCCACCCCACCCCTGCCCCAAGTAAATTAAATCCCAGAAGAGTGAGTTATTTAGGATGTCCTTTTAAGGATATCCTAAACTCTGTTTGCCTCAGTTTCCTCATCTGTAAAATGAGTGGAGAAGGAAATGACAAACCACTCCATTAACTTTGCCAAGAAAACCTTAAATGGGGTCATGAAGAGTCAGGCACAACTGAAATGACTCAACAACACACAGTGAATGCTTAATAAATGTTTCTTATGTTGCCTGCGCTGTATTCAATCCTCCAATGTGCCCAGAAAATAGGCATTAGGAGTATTATCCCCTTTTTACAGATAAGGAAACTGAGGCTGAAGAAGATAAAATGGCTTGCCTAAGTTCGTGCGGCTGAAAAGTGGCAGAACTTGGCCATGAACCCAGGTCTTCTGACCCCAGCCCCAGCATTCCTTTCCCTCTGCCACAGCCGCCTGCTTGGCAGGCAGTGACCTCGCCTTGACTCTGATGTTCACTAAAGCAAGAAAACAGAAGCCCCAGACGAGTCTTGGAATTGTCAGGAGATTAGCTCACTGTTGGAGTCCCTGCTGTGTGCCCTGTCTGAGCGGTGCTGTTTGCTTCATCTAGAGCTTCTAGGGACAAGGACTTTGTGTTCATCTGAGGCTGGGCACGCTGACATCCCTGATAAATAATTGGAACGATCGAGAGAACGTGAAAATGCCGACAATGCATCCATTGTTTTGGCCTTGAAAAATCCGAGAGAGCAGAGCTAAAGCCGTTCCGGGTTTGGACTGGAGATGAGGTTGTACTGAGTCCTAACTTGGACTGCACCCCTTCCTTCAACCAGCCCACTCAATGTCAGATGGAGGGCCAAGGAAAGGAGGTCTGGTTCCCCCTTCTAGAGTTTGCTACCCAAATCTGTTCAATTGGAGGATTAAACAGCAAGAAGCAAAACAATTTCATCTTTTGGATTCTCCAACCAGCAATATTTGCTGTTGCAGACAGATGCTGTTATCTCTGCCCATATCCACTGTCCTTTGATAGAAATGCAACCCACTGCTGTGCACCTATTAGGTATTCAATGAATGACACCTGAATGGAGACCTCGATGTAGCATGGTGGGTCTTAATAATATCAAAAAGAAACCTCTCCTCTCACTCCTGCCTCCTTGAGAAAGGTGCTGACCACATTTCTGAGGCAAAGCAGATAGTTGATGAAAATAAGTCTGGGAGCTTGATATGGGAACATGAAACTTGTGACTCTGGGGGAGATGCTTTCCAGGGATGGAAAAGCCACACTATGAAATGAGCATAATGCATCAGTTTGATTCTAGCCTTTACTTAGACCTACTTTTATAAATTGTATGGGGAGAAGAATGATGCCTTAATGAATCCCTGATGGGGTGGGGGGGAAGGGGAGGGAGAGAATGGCACTGTAGTACAGGTCTCTTTGGTGTGGATCACAGTATTATTAGCTCATAGATTTAGAGCTGGAAGGGACCTTTGAGATCATCTAGTCCAGCCCCCCACCTTTGTACAAATGATGAAACTGAAAGTCACAGAGATTAAGTGACTTAGCTAAGGTCACACAGACAGTAAGTGTCAGTCCAGATTCAAAGCCAAGTACTGCAGTTTGAAATCCAACATTCTTTCCACCATGTTATGCTATTTCTCCCATAATTCCTTGTCCAGTGGAATTCTTGCCCATGTCTTTCCATAAATCCTCTAGAGAAGATCAACCCAGAACAATAGAAGCCTTCTTTGGAGTCTTTTAAGATTTTATAGATGCCCATGAAAAGTTAACTCTCACTCTTGCTGCATAGCCAACATACATCCTGGCATAGTCACCCATGCCACTAATGATGTCATTAGGCCATTTCTTCTTATGCACAATTCGCCCAGGGTAATGAACTCCAGCCTACTTTAGTAGTAGGCTACTTCCCTTTGGGTCACCTATCATTTTGACCAAACAAAGGAATGGGTATAAAGTTCTTTTCAAACCTAAAATGCTATATAAATGAGCTGTTATTGTCATTAGTTGTCCAGGTATTCTTATTGTTATTGATTCTCCTGAGACTGTGGTGCTCCATGATTTAGAGTTATATTGGTATCATTGGAAGAAAATTTAAATCTTCTTTTGTATGCAACAGGGATAATAAAAATTATACTACTGCCCAGCACTTAGTGCAGTTTGTGGCACATAGTAGGTGCTTACCAAATGCTTGACCTTCCCAGGGCCATGAAGAGCAGCATCTTTTGCAAACCTTAAAACATCGTGTAAATGTGAGCTATCATTACAGTTACTACTATTTACCCTGGTCCTCTGAGGAGTCCAAGACACAGAACTTGGCAGTTTTCTTTTCAAAAGTCTACCTTTCCCAGGGAAGAAGGTGCTAGGAAAAATCAGAGATAGTAACATCTTCCCCAAAACTACAGATAGGGTCAATCAACAAACATTGCTTACATGCTTTCTTGACTGATAATGTGATTTCCTTACTCAATTAACTCCAGTGGCTTCCTATTGCCTTGATAAAATATAAACTCCTATATTGAGCTTTTAAAGTCCTATACAATCTGGTCTTAGTTTTTCTTTTTTCTTTCTTTCTTTCTTTCTTTCTTTCTTTCTTTTCTTCTTTCTTTCTTTCTTTCTTTTATTACTGTAACAAATACTTAATAAGAAAAGAAAAAAGAAAAATGTTATAAACTTAAATATTGAAACTTAAATATAAAATAAGAAAAGAAAAAATGTCATGTGCACAGCAGAATATAAGAGAGAATTCAAAATATATAGCAATAAATTTCTATTTCAAGAAACTCTGTATAATAAATACTACATCATATTGAGAGCTGTCCATCTTTTCTTTGCTCCCTTGTTATTTTCTCTTATTCTTTGCTGTGTACTTTTTACTTTATACTTTTTTTTCCTCCTTCACTCCCCATCCCCACTCCAAGGCTGCAGATCACCTTTTCTTTTGAGCGTCTTTGGATATCCCACCTCTTCCCACATGCTTCAATCCGGCCTAACTGGCCTTCTCTCTGTCTCCTACACAGAACCCCCATCTGCCTTTTGAATGCCTTTGCTCTGGTCATTCTATATACCTAGAATGTACTTCCCCTTCACTTCTGCCTCTCAGAGACTCTCCCCTCCTTTAAGTTATAGCTTAAGTACAGTCTTCTACCCAAATACTTTTCTGATGCCCCCAAAGGCTGGTGCTCTCTCTCCCAAACTATCTTTGTATGTATTTGTATGGATTCACTTTCTACTTGTGCCCCATGTATTTATTAGCTTATAGATTTAGAGCTGGAACGGACCTGTGAGATCATCTGGTCCAGCCTTGCTCTTTGTACAAATGATGAAACTGAAAGTCACAGAGGTTAAGTGACTTAGCTAAGGTCGCACAGACAGTTAAGTGTCAGTCCAGATTCAAACCCCTATTATTGTATCTATTTTCCCCATTAGAATATAAACTCTTTGCAAGTATGGGTTATTTTATTCTTTGTACTTGAATTTCCCAGTACACAGTAGGTGCTTAATAAATGCTTGTTGATTGTTGCTACTACTAAGTCAGATGCTGTGCTTACTTAGAGCTAGAGATACAAAAAGAGGCAAAAACAGATCCTGCTCACAAGAAACTCACATTCTAATGAGGGAGACAATATGTAAATTACTAGATACATCTAAGATATATCCAGAATAGAGAGAAGGTAACCTCATAAGGGAAGACACCAGTCACTAAAGGGGGCTTGCAAATACCTCCTGCAGATGGTAAAGTGGAGGTCGAAGTGAAGGGAGAGGGCATATCAGGCTTGGAGACCAGCCAGTAGAAAGACAAAGGGCTGGGAGAGGGTGTTGTGTATAAGGAATAGCAAATGGGCCAATATAACTAGATAGCAGAGGATATGGAGGGAGCGTGTGAAGGAATCAAGTTTCAAAACGAATTTTATATTTGATCCTCAAGCTGCTGGAATTTATTGAGTAGGGGAGTGGAGGTAACATGGGTCAGCTGAGTGAAACAAAAATATCACCTTATAGGCCCTTTTACAACAAGGTGTCTCCCATCCATACATCAAAATAATTCAAGATTTCTTGAAAATGTAGCAGTTTAAATAATCTTCTGATAGGGGTATTTGGTTGAGAGCTGGAAAGGTTTTCAGAGTCTACTTGGTCTGCTCCCTCATTTTACAAATGGAGAAACTGAGGCCCAGAGAGGACAGTCACCACAGGCAAGATCTGAACTCTGCTCCTGTGGCTCCAGAGAATTTTTTCTATAATGCTTCCCTTTTCTTTTTCTGTCTTAGCTTAAGATCCTAAGCTAATATTCCAAATTTTGCCCTGTGCATTGACAACACAGCATTTAGCAAGATAATCTTGTTCAATGGCTGTGAATAGATGATGCCCCCAAGGTGTCATTTGTCCAACAAAATTGAAAGCCTGGGAAGATCGATTGAGTTGGCTTCCTGGGTCTTCTTCCTTCATGGAGACAGAAGGACACCAGAGAGGTCAGGGGCTGTGTCCAAGGTTGGGAGCAATAGTACTGAATAATAAGAGGCCACCTTTATAGAACACTTTAAGGTTTACAAGACACAGTTCAGTGTAGTAGATAAAGTGCTGGCCTTAGTTCGAACCAAGGTGAGCTAGGCTCAAATCTCCTCAATTCTCAAACATCCTGGCTGTGTGACCCTTAGCTGCTTAACACTACAGATAGCTTCCTAACACAAGAAAGTGAGGAGAGGTTCCAAACACTGGGGAACTCTGGATACAAATGAAATCATGGGTCCAGGTTCCATCCCTTTAAAAATTACAAAGCATTTTGTGATCCTTACAAAAATGCTGGGAGGTCAAGATACAAGCATGGTTGTGTCTGTTTTGTAGAAAAAGACACAAACCAAGGTTCAGTGAACTAAAGGTAACTTATCCAGAGTTACACAGCTAGTGACAGTCAAAGATGGAGTTTGAACCCAGTTTTTGTGACCCTGGGTCCTATGCTCTTTTCACTCACCATCCTTCTTTTTAATTCTCACCTCCAATTGACTTCCACCTGTTATTTCCATGTGCTCCTGTGGTTGACACTGTGGTGATTGATGCTTTTGGTCATCCCCTCTAGAACTCAGGTTTTAGCTGGCTTTAACTAAATAGGAGAAGAAAGGCCATAAGGTAAATGTTTCTGTCTCTTAGAGTTTATTTACAGCAATTAGCTGCTTGGGAATGTTCAACTGCCCAGAGTAGTTTATTAACCACTCTTAAGGGAAATTTACTTTTTTGGAATTATACTTAAAAAAATAAAAGTTTGTTCAGTTTCATAGGTAGTTTACAGTGAAAGAAGGAATGGAAGACGGAAATGATCTCATAGACAAGGAAGGGCCCGCCTATTTACCATCCTCAATGGGTATTTCTCTTACTTTTTTAGGGCCTTAATTCATCCATCCTTACCAGGGATGCTCTAGTTCATATTTGGAAGCACCTGGGCTCTCCAAGGTCTTGTCAACCAAAGTGCAGTTCTGAGCAGGTCCTATTACACTGGATATTGACTATGAGCCTGGAGATGGACCATTATCAATAGATCAATGCAGCAAATTGTGGACAGGCCACCAAGTGGTTCTTTGAAGTATCAATTGCATAATAATGTATGTTTTGAAAATGAAAATTTGTTCTAATGCAATTGATACGCTAGGGAATATTTTGAGCATAATGCAAATATTGAGTTTGTTTCTGTGCAATTTAATAGATTTAGAGCTGGAAGGGACCTTGGAGATCACTAAGTCCAACCTCCTCATTTTACAGATGAGGAAATTGAGGCCCAGAGAGGTTAAATGACTTGCCTAGGGTCACACAGCTACCAAGTGTCTAAGGCAGGATTTGAACACCAATCTTCCACTGCACTATCTTTTCTCCAGACACAATACTGATTTTATTAATTGAGTAATAGAAGGGTCAATGGATTACAAGGTGGACTTCTTGAATCCAGGCCTTCTGCCTCTGAGATTTACTAGCTGTGTGACCTTGGGTAAGTTGCTTGACCATATTTGATCCTCATAACAATCCTATGAGGTACATAGTGCAAATATAAGCAACCTCATCTGTTGATGAAATGATAAGACTCTGAGGAATTGTGAAATATAAAGCATTCCCAAAAGACTCTATAAGCAACATTAGAAGTATAGGGTAAAGTTTCTAAAAACATTGGTATTTTGGATCTCTTTTTTAAGTTTGAATTTTAAAGAAACATTTAGTTGTTAATTAAATAACTTCTCTTAGTGCATTATTAAGTACTAAACTATATGGTGCAAACTCTCTTTGCAATTGTTCACTATTATTTTTTGCGTGCGTTAGTTTGATCTCCTCAACTAGAGTGTGAGCATCTTCAGGGAAAGGAGCACAGCTTGTATTTCTGTATGGTTCATGGTGCCTAGAATGAGGGTGAAGGAATACATAAGATGTCCCAAAAGTCTTAGTGCGAGTGTAAGCTTTAGCAGCAAACAGAGGTTAAGGGACTTGCCCAGGATCACACAGCTAGTAATTGTCTGAGGCTGCATTTGAACTCAGGTCTTCCTAACTCCAGGCCCAGTACTCTATCCATTGAGCTGTTTAGCTACTCCAACCTTATATCATGAGATGTTATATAAGCAGGGTGTAAGCTCTCAATTTTCTTATCTAGATAAAGACCGTAAGTCTCACGATAGTTTCTTGTCTGAGGACCAGCCTATGTAATTGTGGAGAGGCGCGATACCAAGTTGGCCATGGAATTATGTATTTTCCAAGCCCATCCACTTACAAAGACTGTGGAGAGACAACCCATACCCATAAATCACAGGTCCTTGAAATGTTCAAATAATAGTATAGGGACTTGTTCCATCAATACCAGTCAATGTTACAACTTCCTCCATGTTTCATTATTTGGAATGGCTGGAAATCCATTATCTGGTGGCCAGCCCTCTCATGAGGCATCTCTTCACACTCTGAGCAAGGGTGTTCCTCCAACAACATCAGCAGGCTTCTTCTTCAAGTCTTTCCATCCTGGAAGCATTCGCCAGATCTTGAGCTCCAATGGCAGAGCCTTCCAGACAGGGCTATTACCATGCCATGATGAGGTGTGGGAGCAGAACTTTAATGGAAGAAGGAAGTAAGACAGCCAGACTTTTTGGTCCCACACCTCAGCTTGATTTTCCAAGAAAGTAATATTTCCCAATTTTATTAACAGGTGCCATTTTCACCTTTGATCAAACTTAAAGTAGATAAAAAATATAATCAAGATGTCTGGCTGCAGCAATCAATATCATAATAAAATTACAACTAATTTACTCCGGACTTTCAGGTACACCATAGGTCATTTATCTTAGCTGAAATTTTTTTTTCCTTTAAGTTTCAAAATGAAAAGACGTATTTTGCTCATGAAATTTTTATGTTCGGCATTAGCTAAAGCATCCATTAATTGTGAAAGGCTCTAAGCCCTGACCCACTTAGGAAATCAATATAATATAATGTGAATTTTTCAAATGCTACAATGTTTTCTGGTCCTGAAACTAGAGCTGGCAGTAGTAAGGTGAGGGAAATACTCAATAGTTCGTTTTGACTCAATTTGAATGGAAATTATTCAACATTTCCATGGTAACTAGGAGTATTGTTTAGAAAAATGGAATGACTATCCATGAGCAGGTGTATTTAGAGAAGAAATGTTCACAGTTAAGACTTTACCAAGAAAGACGAATTGATTCTTGGCAAACCAAATACAATCAGAGAATGGAAAATACCCATTCCTGATGCCTTGAGAAGTAGCTGATAAAACATGTAGCCAGAACTCATTTTCCACAAACAATATTAATGATGCCAGCAGGTCACCTGGAGGACTTTCATTTTTCTACAATTAATTAATGCAAAGGCAGGAGTTCAGCCTTCTCTGGAACAGATGAGGGGATGGTTGGATGTGGAGGGCTTCTTCTCACTGTGTGACTGCGTAGGGTGAGTTTTTTTAGCTGTTACTAGAATTGGACTTCCTTATACTACTATGACTAAGGACAGGAAGACTCTCAAACCTGGATCCTGCTTTGGAAGCCTTTCTATGTCTCACTTAATTAACCTGCTGATCCTTGCCTCCCTTGGGGGTGAGGGTGGGGGGAGAAATGACAAGTCAACATGATGGGTAGCTGGGCTCCACAGAAATGAGATTCCTTTTAGCCATATTGTAGATAGGACCAGGCACTGTTTATTCTTTGACCCCCTGACTCTTCCTAGCACATTGGCTAAGGGAGAAATACAGTGTTTGTAGCAAACTCCACAGCCCATCCCCAAATTGAAAACATACAAGGGGCTTAATAAAGAAAGATTGAACACTCGGAGCTGAGGGCATTTGCATTCAGATCACAAAAGCTGTGATTTATTTTTTCATGATTTAAGAGCATTTGAAGGTAGAGGAGAATGATTTGGGTGCCACTCTGCTCCAGACTGAATGCACAGCAAACTGAGAAGGAAAGGTCAAGCAATCAGCTGGGATTCACATTTCAGGACTGTTCTGGATGTATATGGTACATATTGACTAAAAAATCAAAGATGAGACAAATTAAAATTTATAGCTGGAAGTATGAGAGCATGTGTATGTGTGTGTGTGTGAATGTGTGTGTGCGTGTGTGTGTGTATGTGTGCACGCTCGTGCACACACACTCAAAGGGGTCTCTAGAGTAACCTAAACCTAGCCTTAACCACTGAGTGGGCATTGTCTCAATCAAACTGAGACCTGGAAAAGACCTTAGCTTAAAAAGGCCATGGTCTCCCACAGCATCTGGGGCTATCTCCAGTAGCCTTGATCTATGTCTGGCCACCGAACCCAGGTGACTCCAGAGGAATAAAGTGGAGCTGATGACTTTGCACAGCCCCGCCTCTCTTAAATCCAATTCACTTGCAAGTCATGGCATCACCTCCCTGATGTCATGGTCCTCTTGGAGAACGAAGGACAAACAACAACAAGTTTAAAATACTGCAATACAGAGAGTAGGGCTTATTATAATGGGGACATGGTGGGAGATTTTGATTTTCAGCAAAGCTGACTACAGCAGTGTTGGTTTCATTGGCATCTTCCCTTTAAGAGCTGCCAATGCTTTTGTAGATATTTCTACTAATGAGGAAAAATGAGTAGAATGAGGGCATATAATAAGAATGTTGGAGGGACTTTCTCAATGTCATTTGTACTATCTATCACTATTCTCCTAGTTACACTCACTCTGCTCCAGTCTCAAGACCCAAACATTCTCTTTGGTTCTCTGTGCTTGTAGAATTATGGACTCATAGCATTGGGAAGGACCACAGAGACCACCTAGTCCAAGCCATACTTCAATAGGAATCTCCTCTGTGTCTCCATCATGGATATCCAGCCTCTGCTTGATGATCTTGTTGATCTTGATCTTATTTCCTTTTCAGTCCTGTACCATTTTTAGGCAGCTCTGATAGTCGGGAATTTTTCCTTATGTTGAATTAAAATTGGCCTCTTCATTAACCTCATAACCAATCTGTCATCAAGTCTTGCCAATTCTTTTTTTAATATTTCTGGTTTTGGGCCTCACCCCTCCTTTTTTTAAAAAAAATCATTTCCATAGTTAGCACTTGGCACAGTGGGGAGACTGTTGATCTAGGAGCCAGGGAACCATATCCTAGTTCTGATTCTGCCATTAACTCACAAGGGGGCCATGGATATGTGATTTCCTCTTGTTAAAGCCCAGTTCCCCCATCTGGAAAATGAAAGTGTTGGACTAGATGAACTCCAAGTTCCCTTAAATGTGGTGATTCTGTGACTTCTGGTGTCAAAAGACACTATCAGATACCCCTCCCCCCATCCAAATCTACTCTCATAAAAGGAAAGGAGGCCATAGAGGCATTACGGTGCCCAAAGATAGAGAGAAAAGGACTCTACAGTGGGAGAAAAGGAATGTTAAGACACTGAAGAACCATTTCACAACATTTGAGTATTAACTCCAGAGGGCACCAACCATAACAGAATCAGTATCATTGCTGGGTAATGGCGGTGGAAGAATATGCTTGGTATTTAAAACTGGAGCCTAGGTAATGGTTGCCCTCTAATCTTTAAGCCCCAGATACTGAAAACCATTCAAGCCTAGAAGTTGATGCAAGAGTATATGGTCCTACATGGTGGCATGAGAATATGTACATGGCCCTGGAAAAAAAAAGAAAAGGCACAAAAGACAGTAAGTATTAAAATGGAGAGTGTTTCTTTATTTCTAAATGCTTAAAAATGTTCTTGATCGATAGAGGCAATGAAAATGGATAGCCCAGTACCCACATTTATTGAATGATTGCTCATTCTCCTGTTTGGTGTGCATCTATCTCATCTAAATCATGGTGGCCATGCAGGACTTTTCTTCTTTTAGATTGAATGGAATTCTATCAAAGGTCTATGATACCTAGAAAATTAAAATATATTTCATAGAATATGAAACTCAGAACTTGAAAGAACCTTAGTTTCCTCATTGGTATTCATTCATTCAATACACATGAAGCTTCTTATTCTGCTTGAAGCTCAAAGAAATCCAAAATTTAAATAAGATGAAATTCTCTTCTTTATAGTAGAAACAGGAATGAGATATTAACACAAATAATTGTGGTGAGCAATATAACACAACAAATTAATTTGAGACTGCATACCAAAGTGTTGCTTGAGGACTGAGGAGAAAGACCATTCTGGCTTAGGTTATAGGCCTGGTACTAGGATCAAGAAAAACCACAAAAGGAAGAGCCTGGATGATCTCTGAGACCCAGAAAGGAGAAATAAGTTGCCCAACCTCATACAACAATTCAGTGGCAGAACCCAGACCAGAACTTGGGTTCTGACTCATGGGTCACTGTTTCCTGTTATATTATTTTGCCACTTCTAAACTAGATAACACATTTCTTTTTTTTTTTGATAATTTTTTTAAAATTTAATTTATTTAATATATTTAGTTTTCAGCATTGATTTTCACAAGAGTTTGAATTACAATATTTCTCCTCATTTCTATCCTTCCCCCCACTCCAAGATGGCATATATTCTGGTTGCCCTGTTCCCCAGTCAGACGTCCCTTCTGTCACCTCATTCCCCTCCCATCCCCTTTTCCCTTTCTTTCTCGTAGGGCAAGATAAATTTCTATGCCCCATTGCCTGTGTATCTTATTTTCTAGTTGCATGCAAAAACTTTTTTTTTGTTTTTGAACATCTGTTTTTAAAACTTTGAGTTCCAAATTCTCTCCCCTCTTCCCTTCCCACCCACCCTCCCTAACAAGTCAAGCAATTCAACATAGGCCACATGTGTATCATTATATATAACCCTTCCACAATACTCATGTTGTGAAAGACTAACTATATTTTGCTCCTTCCTAACCTATCCCCCTTTATTGAATTTTTTCCCTTGACCCGGTCCCTTTTCGAAAGTGTTTGTTTTTGATTACCTCCTCCCCCATCTGCCCTCCCTTCTATCATCCCCCCTTTTTTATCTTTTTCCTCCTTCTTTCCTGTGGGGTAAGATAGCCAATTGAGTGTGTATGGTATTCCCTCCTCAGGTCAAATCTGATGAGAGCAAGATTCACTCATTCCCCCTCCCCTGCCTTCTCTTCTCTTCCTACAGAACTGCTTTTTCTTGCCACTTTTATGCGAGATAATTTACCCCATTCTATCTCTCCCTATCTCCCTCTCTCAATATATTCCTCTTTCATCCCTTAATTTGATTTTATTTCTTTTAGATATCATCCCTTCATCTTCAATTCACCCTGTGCGCTCTCTCTCTCTCTCTCTCTCTCTCTCTCTCTCTCTCTCTCTGTCTCTCTCTCTCTCTCTCTCTCTCTCTCTCTCTCTCTCTCTATATATATATATATATATATATATATGTACATATATACATACACACACACACACACACACACACACATATATATGCATATTCCCTTCAGCTACCCTAATACTGAGGTCTCATGAATCATACATGTCATCTTTCCATGTAGGAATGTAAACAAAACAGTTCAACTTTAGTAAGTCCCTTGTAATTTCTTTTTCTTGTTCTTTTTCTTGATTACCTTTTCATGCTTCTCTTGATTCTTGTGTTTGAAAGTCAAATTTTCTATTCAGCTTTGGTCTTTTCACTGAGAAAGCTTGAAAGTCCTCTATTTTATTGAAAATCCGTATTTCGCCTTGGAGCAAGATACTCAGTTTTGCTGGGTAAGTGATTCTTGGTTTTTATCCTAGCTCCATTGACCTCTGGAATATTGTATTCCAAGCCCTTCGATCTCTTAATGTAGAAGCTGCTAGATCTTAGGTTATTCTGATTGTGTTTCTGCAATACTCAAATTATTTCTTTCTTCCTGCTTGCAGTATTTTCTCCTTGATCTGGGAGCTCTGGAATTTGGTGACAATATTCCTAGGAGATGTCTTTTTGGGATCTATTTGAGGATACGATCGGTGGATTCTTTCAATTTCTATTTTGTCCTGTGGTTCTAGAATATCAGGGCAGTTCTCCTTGATAATTTCTTGAAAGAAGATATCTAGACTCTGTTTTTGATCAAGGCTTTCAGGTAGTCCAATAATTTTTAAATTATCTCTCCTGGATCTATTTTCCAGGTCAGTGGTTTTTCTAATGAGATATTTGACATTGTCTTCTACTTTTTCATTCCTTTGGTTCTGTTTTATAATATCTTGATTTCTCATAAAGTCACTAGCTTCCACTTGCTCCAATCTCATTTTTAAGGTGGTATTTTCTTCAGTGGTCTTTTGGACCTCCTTTTCCATTTGGCTAATTCTGCCTTTCAAGGCATTCTTCTCCTCATTGGCTTTTTGGAGCTCTTTTGCCATTTGAGTTAGTCTATTTTTTAAGGTGTTGTTTTCTTCAGTATATTTTTCAGTATTTTTTTGGGTCTCCTTTAGCAAGTCATTGACTTGTTTTTCATGGTTTTCTTGCATCCTTCTCATTTCTCTTCCCAATTTTTCCTCTACTTCTCTAACTTGCTTTTCCAAATCCTTTTTGAGCTCTTCCATGGCTTGAGACCAGTTCATGTTTTTCTTGGAGGCTTTTGCTGTAGGCGCTTTGACTTTGTTGACTTCTTCTGGCTGCATGTTTTGGTCTTCTTTGTCACCAAAGAAAGATTTCAAAGTCTGAGACTGAATCTGGGTGCGTTTTCGCTGCCTGGCCATGTTCCCAGCCAACTTACTTGACCCTTGAGTTTTTCAGCCGGGTATGACTGCTTGTAAAGAATTCTATGTTCTAAGCTTGGGGGATGCGCAGTTGATTTCAGAACTATTACAGCCAGCTCTGCCACACCAGCACTCCTCCTTACCCAAGAACCCCCAACTCAGACTGAACTTAGATCTTCAGCAGGCTCTGCACTCCTGCTGTGATGAACCACTTAATTCTTCCCACCAGGTGGGCCTGGGGCCAGAAGCAACTGCAACTGTAGTTCTGTAGGTGCCCCACCTCCGCTGCCTCCAGGGTGGTGGTTGAACTGTGAACTCTATCACCCTGTCCCCAGCAGCTTTTCCCACTAACCTTCTCTGTTGTCTTTGGTGTTTGTGGGTTGAGAAGTCTGGTAACTGCTGCAGTTCACTGATTCAGCGCGCTGGGGCCCGCTCCACCTTGCTCCTGGTCTGGTTGGTCCGCGCGGCCTACGCTGGGCTCTGCTCTGCTCCCAGCTCCATGTGGGATAGACCTTACCCAGAGACCATCCAGGCTGTGCTGGGCTAGAGTGCTGCTTCCCTCCGCTATTTTATTTTGTGGGTTCTGCAGTTCTTCTCTGTTGTCTTTGGTGTTTGTGGGTTAAGAAGTCTGGCAACTGCCACAGCTCACTGATTCAGGGCGCCAGGGACCACTCCACCCGGCTTCTGGTCTGGTTGGTCTGCGCGGCCCATACTGGGCTCTGCTCTGCTCCCAGCTCCGTGAAGGATAGACCTCACCCAGCAACCATCCAGGCTGTCCTGGGCTGGAGTCCTGCTTCCCTCTGCTATTTTGAGGGTTCTGCAGTTCTAGAATTGGTTCAGAGCCATTTTTATAGGGTTTTGGAGGGACTTGGCAGGGAATTCATGCTAGTCCCTGCTTTCCAGCTGCCATCTTGGCTCCGCCCCCCTAGATAGCACGTTTCTTGAGGGCAGGGGATATTTTTTGGGGGACCTCATCTATACCCCAACCCTTACTAAATATTTGGTGATTGATTGGCAAAGGATGGAGGAAAAATTACTTTCCTTGTTTCTTCAGCATTAGCTGCTATTAGAGGTGTGTATGGGATCAAGCCAACACTGTATGATTAATAATTAATAATAAGATTAATGTTAATTTCATTAATAATAAACGAATCCAATGACAACCATGATTTATAATGTGCCTGTACTGTTTCCATTACAATTATTCTCCGATTACATTTCTGCTTCAACCTATTATAACTTATTTTCCATATGAATTAAAATCATAGCTTTACTCCCCAGAAAGGCCTATGATGTAAAAAATGATATGCAAATGTGTGACTTCATAGACTGAGTGATCGCCAGGAAACTGAATAGGGAAGTGAGGAAATGGAAGCTTTTCCCATGAAGGTCTACAGCGAAGGACGAGGAAAGGTGCTGCTTACGTGGTTTCCTAAGCTGATGTTTGACCCTGGAGTCCCATCAGTTGCAGATTTTGTTAAGCATCTGTGCAGGGCTGTGTTTAACTGGCATGGCAGGTACATTTCAAGGCTGGGGGTTGGGGGGAGCTGGGGAGGTGGGAAGGAGGTATCTCATCAGCCCCATTCTGCACCAGGCCGTTAAAAGACTCCTCTTTTTCATCACTCCACAGTGGCTACCGGAACCCCCATGCCTCAGAATTCCACTGAGGGCTGAAAGAAATGAAGGACCAGCATTCATTGTTGAAATCTGCAAGGGCAGTCTAGCCTTGTTCTTCCCAGAGAGAGCTCCAGATTCTTCCATGGTGGCGTGGCCATGAGTCCTACTCCTCATCATTCTCTCCACTGTGTCACTTGCTTTGAGCTAGGACAGTGTGCCTTGTAGTCTGGCTGCATAGCCTTGCTTTTTGATCTCCAAGTCAGATCCCAGTGTGTGCATCACTTGTTTCAAAAATACCTGGGAAGAAAAGGAGAGAATTCTAATTAAGCCCCTTTGAATCTGGGATTTAAAATCCCCCACCTGATTTTCAACAATGCAAATAAGATTAATTGAAATGATATTGGGTGAGGAAGCTGTGGCCTCAAGGCCACATATGGCCTTCTAGGTCGTTGGGCATGGCCTTTTGATTGAGTCCAAATTTTACAGAACAAATCCTTTTGTTAAGGGGATTTGTTCTGTGAAGTTTGAATTCAGTCAAAGGGCCACACTTGAGGACCTAGAGGGCCACATGTGGCCTCCAGGCTAAAGGTTCCCCACCCCTGATCTAGTTTTTTTCCTGGCTTTGTCAGTGGGTCCCTGGGTAAGTCACTTGCACTTTTCAAGTCTCAGTTTTATTGCCTATACAATGAGGGAGTTGGGCTATATGATTTCTAAGGTCCTAACATCCTCTGTTCTAAGAGGTCTTCCAGCCCTAATGTCCTGTTTTAAGCTCCCTTTTGGCTCTCACATTCTATGTTCCAGTCTCTACTATTCTATGTTCTATGTTCTAAGGTCCCCTCCACTCCTGGTAGTCTGTGTTTCAAGGTCCTTTGCAATTCTTAGTTTTTGTTACAAGGTCCATCAAAGCACTCACATTCTGTGCTCTATGTTCTAAGGTTTATTCTAGGTCTAATGATCTATAATAATTTGAATTTTTTCTCTAATAATCTCAAGCATGTTGCCTGTAAGAGACGAGTTTATGTCTTCTGTTTTTATACCTCACCCCCCTCCCCACAAACATACTGTCTGATACTAGACTGGGGTTATAGTGGATGTTGAGTGAATTCCCTGCTGATTGATTGATTTATCTCATGAACAGCCTAAAGGGTGTCTGGCTCTGTAAGGTAGCTTCACACCAGTATAAAGAACCATACACATTAGTCCAGAAAAAGGAGCAAGAATTGTATTTTGATTTTCTAAACTTGGTTACTTTTTTAAAAAGCTAGGACATCCATTCATCTGTTCACTTACTGAAAACACCTTAGTATAAACAACTCACCCTTAAATTGTGCTTTTTGGTTAATTGGGCTAGAGATATTGCTGTGCTCATTTGAAGCAAAAATTTGTGTCTAACATTTCATCTGAAGAGCAAATATACGGATTTTCCTGAAATGGAAAAATGGACCACTTGAGCTATTATAATTTTTGTTAGCTTCCACTCCCATGTAAATTATATACACATTCTGAATCTGTCTCTCTCTCTCTCTCTGTCTCTCTCTCTGTCTCTGTGTGTGTCTCTCTCCCCTCCTCCTCCTGCTTTATCTTTGTCTTCTTCCTCCTCATTTTCTTTCTTTCTCTCTCTCTCTACATATATATATATGTATGTATGTGTGTGTGTGTGTATGTTGTGCAGATACAGATACTAATATATATATATATATATGTATATATTTCACTTTTCTTTTTAAAATAATTGAACCAACAAATTGTTGGTCAAGTGCTTCCCATGAGACTCAGTTATCTGATAGGCTAGGATAGGAGTGGGGAACCTGCCACAGGTTCCCCACCCCTGGACCAGGAGTATTGGCAGTTGTCTTTCAAACATCATCCTGGAAAAAAATATATTGAAGAAAAAATGGACAGTTGAAAAAATGTTAAGAAACATCCAGTTTATATTCATCCAAAGACAAAATCAGCTAACTGCTTCAGAGTGCTTGAATGAGAGAGAAAATGGGCTCAACACAAAAAAAGGAGACATCCATTTTCAGATATCTCTAACATGAAAAAAATTCTCCCCTTGAATATGCATATTTGTTACAGTGGTTTTGTTTTTGTTTTTAATTTCTTTTGGGGGATGGAGACTAATGATAAGGTTGCCCAAAATAAAAGAAAAGAGGATAATTGAAGTATTTTTAAATGCACTAAAGAGAACAGAAGAAAAGCTAAAAAGCAACACAGACAAGCAGGACAGCTTTGAAAGTTACATGTTGGATTCATTATACACTTAAAAGGAAAAGCAAACTATATCTAAAACATATTCACAGTATCACAGATAATCTTTTTCTGTTCTATTTTGCACATGGAAATGTTCATTTTATTGTATTTGTTAAACTTCAAATAAAAAACCCTTTTAAAAACTGTGTCTGATTGAACAGAGAGGCAAATGCGTTACTTCTTATTCTCGTGAAGCAGACAAATGGGTTGAACCATTTTTCCAGTCGTGGGAAATGTGGTGCTATTAGTCATGGGGTGGCTGTTGATGAGATGGGGAAGCAAGAATGGATAGCTCAGACAACTCAACTTCAAGATGACTAGCTGGTGTGTGGCCAAGGAACATAGCTTTATTTGGTGCCAACCTAAATGGTTGGCATGAGGCTTAACCCTACAAACCTGATGTAATTAGCACCCAACTCAAAATCCTGGGAGACAACCAAGATCATGAGAGCCTGCTGAAAACAAAGGGGGTTTTCATTGGGAAGTATGTCAAATACAGCAAGAATAATTCACATTTGTAAAGTGTTTTAAGACATATAGCAAGCATAGTAAGCCCTTCCCCACTTGTTCAGGTAAACCACTCCCCTTTCTCATTCATAGGGAGTCAGTCACCGAGGGTGATTGAGCAAGAAGAGGATTTAAGAAGGAATACATAGGATAGGGGGCAGTTGGTAGTACAGTGGATAGAGCATTGGCCCTGGAATCAGAAAGACTCATCTTCCTGAGTTCAAATCTGGCCTCAGACACTTACTAGTTGTGTGACCCTGGGTAAGTCACTTAACTTTGTTTGCCTCAGTTTCCTGATCCGTAAAATGGAGAAGGAAATGGCAAACCACTCCAGTATCTTTGCAAGAAAACCCCAAATGGGGTCACAGAGAGTTAGACACGACTGAGATGACTAAACAGTAATAACAGAATGATAGAGTAAAAGCTGACAGGATCTCTAAAGGTCATCTAGTCTAACACTTATTTTACAGTTGGGGAAACTGAGGCCTAGAATAAGGGTTTTGAAGCCAAGTTTCTCATAGGTAGTGAGTGGCAGGAGTAGAATCTGAAGTCAGATCTTCTGACTCGAAATCCATCATTCTTTCCATCATACCGCAATGCTTCTCAACATAACTCAGAAAGAAGAGATAGACGGTTATACCTGGGACTCGGAGGGAGATTTGAACATCCTCATGCCCTCTGTAGGGAACCACATGCGTCGAGTCGGTGCCGCATGGAGATACTGAAATGAGGACAGAGCCATGATAGGGAGGAACGGCTCTTCAGACCTTGCCCTAACTTGTACTAGAGACATTAGCATACCAGGTGCGCTGACCAGCAACTTGAACCTGTCTCTGCTGATAATGTGTCACAGTCACAGTCACAGTCAAAGGAAAGTGGACCGCCTTCCCCCTCCTCCCCAACCCCTGTCACCCCCAGCAAGAGAAGGTTAGGGAGGGGAGTTTTCTGATAGTCAAGAAGCATGGATATGATTCCATGAACTTTCTTATATCCAATGATGCTTGAGTACTTGAAGAACTGAGGGTTCTTTTGGGAAGAGAAAAATGAGTCAAATGCTAGCATTCCCAGAATTTCTCTGGGGAAATTTTCTGATACCCCCCACCCCCCTCAAAAAAAGGGAGAAAAACTGTCCCTGAGTCCAATGAGTCAAGGGCTAGAGCTCAGCTGACATCTGGGTTACAAAGCAGATTTCTCAACAGTCCTGTGAGATAGCTATTATTATTAGCCTCATTTTGCCAATGAAGAAACTAATCAGTGAGTTTAAATGACTTACCAAGGGCCATGGAGTTAGTGCATATTGAAGCCAGGATTTGAATCCAGGTATCTCCTGATTCCAAGTCCAACACTTTATAATACACCACCCTGTCTCTAAGGGATAAGTAATGGTTGGCTAAGAGCTTCATACTATCAAGGAAGCTTGTTCATGTGGTGGAACTCACCCGAGGTTCTCAGTCAGGGTTGGTAAATACTGTAGCGAAGACGTAAGAAAAAAACTTTATTGGACTGTTGGGGCAGATACGATAACTTTCAGCCATCATTCTGCAGCATGTGTTATATACCCACCAGCACCTGGTTAGGTTAGGCCTTGACTTGGAATGGTTCCACAGAAGGGGAGGAGCGGTGCATTGGCGGACATAAGAATGCAATAACATGCTCTGGGGTTTCAGCAAGGAGGCAAGGGGAAGGTGGGAAAGTCTTTGACCCTGTCCCTGGAGGCTATCCTTTTTTATTGTTCAGTCATTTCAGTTGTGTCCAACTCATTGTGACCCCATTTGGGGTTTTCTTGGCAAAGGTACTGGAATGATTAGCCATTTCCTTCTCCAGTTCATTTCACAGATGAGGAAACAGAGGCCAGCAGGGTTAAGTGACTTGCCCAGGGTCACACAGCAAGTGAATGTCTGAGGCCAAATTTGAATTCAGATCTTCCTGACTCCAAGCCCAATGTTCTATCCACTGCATGACCTAGCTGTCCCAGAGGCCCTTAGCCTTGGGGCAAACTCATAGGACTTTATCCCACTCTTTAAGCTCAAAGTAGTTTCCCTGGTTTTCTTCCACAGTTGCTGGGATACCTAGGGAAGAATGGAACCTGAATGAAAGACCCTAAGTCACAGGGCACAAGATAAAGGATGAGAGAACCATTGTGTAAGACAAGCAAGGTGGGGAAGAGATCTAAGGGCCTTCTACCAGGGGATTTCAATACCTAAAGACAGGTGCCTATGCTAAGCAGAAATTGGAAAACGTATGTAATCAAATTTGAGTGGGCCGGGGCACAGGACAGGGTAAGGTAGCACCTAAATGTGCTTCTATGTGCTCCTTAATGTTATATAGGTCCCTACAAGTACCAGCATAGCTGAGCTGGGACTTCTGGGCTCTGCTTTTTAGTTGCACCAAATGCTTACATCACAAAGTGTCCAAGTAAGACTCTGGATCTCAGAGGGTGGGAGTAAGTGAGAAATGAGAGAAAGATATAAATCGTGGAAAGGACACCAAGACTAATCCTGACCACCTGAGTTAAAATCCCAGATTTCTAGGGCATAATCAATCACCCTTCTAGACAATTCTTCTCATCCATTGGAACAAAGAAGCTGAAGTCACTCAACAGGTAATGAACATGGTTAATTCACTGGGTGTGCTCAGTCTTTCAGGAAACAGATTTTCAAGCTCTTCACAGGCAGGGACTGTGTCTTTATACCCCTTTGGAGCCCCATACCATGCTGCCTAGCACAATACTTTGTGCACAACCAACACTCAATAAATATCTGTTTCATAAGCAGATGCCATGTGTTTGACCCACTTGTTCTTTCTACTCTTGTTAGCCCCCAAATCCACTTTTCTTTAAAGGATTGTGAGTTGCAGAATCTCCCCCTGGCCACCAAAAATGATAGGATTGCTTTGGGGTCATCAAATTCACTGGGAGGTTAATAAAACAGTCTATAAAACAAGATGAAGATTCATTGCAAAGGGAAACCCAGATTCAGCATGTGGGGTACGAGGTTGGTGAGAGGCAGAGCTGGAGCTAGTATAGGATGATCAGGGCCTTGTTCCAGGTGTAAGCATCATTAGGCATTTTCTGGGGGTGTGTGTGGGGGGAGATGCACTTCCTTACCCTCTTCTGCTCTCTAATGCAGGCATCCAACTGGCTTTTTCTCTTTCCTAAATCCCCAGGCTGCCAGGCTAAGAGAATTCTTAGCTTCCTCTAGCCAATACACTGTTCTTCTAGGTCAGTCCTTCAACTAGCATTTATTAAGCACCTACTATATGCCAGGCACTATGCTTAACACTGGAGATGCAAAGAAAGGCCAAAAAAAATAAACCTAGTCCCTGCTCTTAAGGAGCTCGTAGTCTAATGGGGAAGAAAACATGCAAACCACTATGTGCAAACAAGATGCATACGTGATGAATTGGGGGTAGTCTCAGAGGGAGGGCACTAAGATTAAGGAGGACTGTTACCACCCACTGACCAGGGGAGATTACTATCTACTTTCTGCCTTGCCTGGGGTCCTGTGCCCCTTGGTCAGGACTCCTGGGATGAGGGTCAGGGGAGATAGGGGATCATAAGTTAAGGCAGCATGCACCAGCCACCACCCTCTCCCCACAGCACCCCCCACCCAGTCAGGATCAGCACAGGATAAACTGTGCTGACAGATTCACCCTGCCTCCCTTCCTTTAGCCCTAACCCTCCCTAGTACCTCTTCTCTACCTGCCTTCTCCACTGAGCAGTCTGGGATCTTCCTCTGCTCTTAAACTCCTCTTCATCCTAAACCTCCTCCAGCACATTCTTCCATCTTCCAGAGCTCACTGAAAGTTAACTTTCTCCTGAAGATAGCACATATCTTGGCAAGCTGGTTTGAAGGCTAGCTGCTCGGTTTCTGTCTCAGTGATTTTCCTAAGATGCAGGTCCAATCATGTCACCTCCCCAATAAACTCCAGTGGCTCCCTATTTCCTCCAGGATCAAATACAAAATTCTCTGTTTGACATTCACAACCTTTCCAGTCTCCTCACACTTTATTCCCTTTTATCCCCTTTGACTCAGTGACACTGGCCTCTTGGCTGTTCCAAGAACAAGGCACACCATTTCTTGGCTCTGGGTGTTTTCTCTGGCTGTCTAACCATTCCTGGAATGCTCTCCCCACTCAGCCTTGACTACTGACTTTTCTGGCTTCCTTTAATTCCCAATTAAAATCCCAACTTTTACAGGGAACCTTTCTAGTGCCTTCTCTCTGTTAACTATTTCTTATTTATCCTGTATATAGATTGCTTTGTATATAATCTTTTGCATATTGTAAGTTCCTTGAAGGCAAAGATTTTGGGTTTGGGGCTTTTTTTTGCCTTTTTGTATCCCACCAACTTAGCATAGTGCCTGGCATATAGTAAATGTTTATTGATAGACGGATTGATTCTCTGTCTGTCTGTGTCTGTGTCTGTGTCTCTCTGTCTCTGTCTCTCTCTCACAAACATACAAACATATACATACACACACACACTCTTTCACACACTAAGCTACCTACTTGCCAATGCCATTTTTAGACCCTCCTTTTGTCATCATCAAGCAACAGAACTTCTCCCAACATCCTTCTCCTCACCACTCATTGCCCTAAGTGCCAGGATACCTAGATCCATCCCAGGTTGAATAGGAATGGAGAATAAGGTTTCCGGCTTTTAGACAACTAGTAAAATCTCCTCCAGAGCCAACCTTAGTATTGCTCTAGGTTTGTCCCATGTTTGCTGGGACCCCAGGGAAAGTGATATAATTTTTTGTCACCTTCAGATACATAGCACGGTAGATCATGTCCCAGTTTTCTGGGCTCTGGAGCCAATCTGAGCTCTCTTGAAGCCCTCAAGGAGTTTTTGTTGCTGTTATTGTTCAATTATTTTCAGACATATCTGATTCCTTATGACCCTGTTTGGGGTTTTCTTGGCAAAGATACTGGAGCAGTTAGCCCTTTCCTTTTCCAGCTCATTTTACAGATGAGGAAACTGAGGCAAACAGGGTTAAGTGACTTGCCCAGGGTCACACAGCTAGTACGTGAGGCTTGAACTCAGCCCAGCACTCTAACCCCTGTGCTACCTAGCTGCCCAAGGAGCTTTTACATTTAGAAAAACACAACCCTCCCATCTTCAGTGGCCAGGAGAAGTTTCTACATTCCTCAATTCTTTGAAAGTATTTGAGCTTCAAGTCTGACATAGTGGATGGAATGATGTTTTCTTTGTGAACCATATAGATTGTAAGGTCTTTAAAGACAGGAATTGTATCTTAGATTTTTCTTCTGTCAACATAGTATGAGTTTCTGTCATCCATAGCTGGTCTTCAGTGAATATTTGCTGATCAACTAAGAGAATGCATTTGCATAGTGTTAAAGGACTTCTATGCAATACTGGTTTTTTGTTTGGTCATTTTTTCTTTCTTTTTTGTTCTCAAAGTACTAGAAACAGTGCAAAAAGGCATAGGGCAAAGAGTCTAGGCTCTATAGTTAGAGAAGCTGGATTCACATTTCACCTTTGATATTTATTACCTGTGTGACTTTAGGCAAATCACTTCATCTCCTTGGGTCTCAGTTTCCCCCTCTGTACAATAAAAGGAATGGCCTCAATGGCCATTGAGGTCCCTTTCAGCTCTAGATCTATGATTCTTAGCTATACTTAAGAACCTGGATTCCTTGGAAGCCGTTTTAGGGTGAGACTCTAATTTGGAAGCATTTGGTGTCCAGCCAGTCATGTGCCTAGTCAGATCCAGGAGTCAAAGGAAGCTCATTCCAGATAAGAAGGAAGGAATCCTTTGGGTGAAATTGTTCCTGTCGTGATCCTGGCTCATCCCTGAGCCCACAGCTCTTTTATGTCAGCTCTACTATGGAGAAACTAAACAGATGAGACCATTAGCTGCTCTGTGCTCATGTTTTTGGTATTTTCTTTGGGAGTTTTGCTTACTGTAGTGTTCTTTCCAATTAGTAATGCAGGCATGTTTCTGACACCAGCCCAAAAGCTTTCTTGGCTTCCAGGTGGGCTCTGTCAAGGGTCAGGCCCATGAAGGAAGAACCATCCTTTCACCAGCAAACACAGGCTTGTCACAGCCTGAGTTCTAACCCCCAAATAATATTTCTGTTGCTATTGATTTTTGTCTCATCTGTTTGATGTTTAGAGCCTTTCATGATCTGGTCTCAACCTACCTTTTAAGGCTATATTAAACATTACTCCTCTTCGTATATTTTATGGTCCAGTAAAACTCACCTTCTTTACGTTCTCAAATGATGCTTCATCTCTAACCTCTGTGACTTTGTATGGGCTAAGCCCCCATGTCAGGAATATACTCCCTACTCATTTCTGCTTCTTAAGATTCATCTAGAGGTGGCACAGTGGGTACAGTGCTGGACCTAGAGTTAGGGAGACCAGAATTCAAATCCTGCCTCAGACACTTATTAGCTGTGTGACCCTGGGCAAGTCACTTATCCTCTATCTGCTTCAGTTCCCTAGTCTATAAAATGAGGATAATATTAGCAGCTATCCTGCAGGGATATTATGAAGATCCAATTAGATAATATTTGAAAAGTGCTTTGAAGCAGTGAGGTGGTACAGTGAGTAGAGCACCGGCCCTGAAGTCAGAAGGCCCTGAGTTCAAATCCAACCTCAGACACTTGACATACTTATTAGCTGTGTGACCTTGGGCAAGTCACTTAACCCCACTTGCCCTGTGTTCGCCCCTGCAAAAAAAAATTGCTTTGCAAAGCTTACAGCACTATATAAATGCCAGCTAGCTATTAAGATAGTTGTTTTCTTTCAAGCACCACCCCGTCTATGAAGCCCCTTCTGATCTGCTTAGTTGCTAGTGCTTGCCTCCACAAATTTCCTTGTATTTATTTTGTCTTTCGTATATAACATTATAGTTGGGTGTAAGTTCCTCAGGTTCTGAGACTTTTATTTTTGACCTATATCTACAGGCTACCACAATGCCTGACATATGATTGCATTTACTAAAAGTCATTGTTGTTGGGTCGTTTTCTGTCATGTCTGACTCTTCATGACCCCATGTGGGGTTTTCTTCACAAAGACACTGGAGGGGTTTGCCATTTCCTTCCTCAGCTCATTTTATAGATGAAGAAACTGAGGCAAACAGGGTTAAGTGACTTGCCCAGGTGATAAGTGTCTGAGGCCAGATTCGAACTCATGAAAATTAATCTTTTTAACTCCAGGTGCTCTATCCGCCGTGCTACCTAGTCACCCCACTTACTAAATGCTTGTTGATTAATAAAGGCTTACTTGGGTGACTAGTATTTTTGTCCATATAAAATTTTTCCTTGTGCAAAATTACCTCCTCTTTACTAACATCCATTTCTATGCTCCTGGGTTCCTGATGGCTATTCTAATAGAACATAGTCTCTTGAAGGTCCTGCCAAACAGGAGTCCACTCCCAGGAGGGGATTGTGGGTATGTCATCTAAGGACCATACTTGTTAAGTTTGGAGAGAGGCCTATTACCCAAAGTCTGGTCAAAGTAACTTGAGAAGTCTGCCTAGGGTCTATTAGGTGGTGCTTTGGGCCTAGAGTGAGGAATACCTGAGATCAGAGCCCACCTCTAATACTTACTAGCTGTGTGACCCTGGGCAATACACTTAACCTCAGTTTCCTCATCTTTAAAATGAATAATGATGATATCTGCTTCCCAGGGTTATTGTGAGGATTAAACAAGATAGTACTTGTAAAGTACTTTGCAAACCTTAAAGCGCTATGTAAATGCTAGCTGCCATTATGGTATGAAGAAGTTTTGATTTTCATCACTGCACCGAGTACCTACTCCAATGAAATCACAGATTCTTAAAGTATTGAAGCACATGAAACTCCTGGTTAGGTCTCTGGACTATTTGAGCCTAGTCATCCCTGTCTGTGGAGTTTCTTATTTTGAAAAGTCTTTGAAAAAATTGTAACCTTTGATGTGCTGGTGAAAATTTCCTTCCCCTGCAAGGACCAGGTGGTCTGCACAGCTTTCTCCTCCTCCCCTTCTGAATCTCATCTCCTTGAAAGAAGGGGCTGAATTCACTTTTTCTTTTAATCCCCAGAATCGAGCACAGTGTCTGGTCATGGGAAGCATTAATAAATATTTGCAGGTTGGTCGACTGATCGATTGATTTCTTCCCAGGTTCCACCACTTAAGGCCATTTTTAAGGGATGGAATTAAAAAAATAATGTATTGTATGTTCCCCTATTTTTCCCCCTTTGGTTATAAATGCAAACATGGGCAAATGACATAGCTTCAGTTTCCTTATCTATAAAATGAGGGGCTTGGACTCATTGAGTTCTAAAGCTCCTTCCAATTTTAAATCGAGAAACTTATGTACCTTTGTTCACTGCAAGGAAATCAGTTTGCATGTTAATCTTTGGTGACCTCTGAACTGAACTAAAATCCTGCCCAAGGCACTTACTAGCTGTATGACCCTGGGCAAGTCACAACCTCTATTTGCCTCTGCTTTCTAGGCTATAAAATGGGGTTAATAATCTTATTCCCCTGCCCCTCCATTTTTCTTCAGGGCTGCCTTTGGGTGTTCACTGAAACCTGAGAGAGGAGAGGGGCAATGGAAGGTGACTCAAATGATTCTTACCTATTTTGTCTTGGTGCTTGCAGAGTTATGGGTTGAGTATTGTGTACAGGGTGTTCCTAAAGTCCGGACACATAAGCAAAAATGCATATTTAGAATATTAACAGACCTTAGGCCCCTTGACTTCTTTTTCCGGGGTATGCTAAAGCAGAAAGTGTACTCAATGAAAATCACAGATGCAACACACTTGATTGAATGCATAAAGAGTGAATGTGCTAAAATTGATGTCAATGTAGAGTCATTGCATCGAGTTCACATGAATCTTGCAAAGCACATCAACCTTTACATCACAAATGATGGAAATCATATTGAAGATGTTATTTGTTAATATTCCAATTAAATAAAATGTTGAAAATTTCATTTCTTGAAAATATGCATTTTTGCCTGTGTGTGCAGACTTTAGGAACACCCTGTATATGAGCCTTAGGTCTTTTGTAGCAGAACATCTTCCTTCTGCTGCCTGTCTCCCCAAGTCATTCCCCAAAAGCACTTCAGGACCCCGCATTCCCCTATACAATGTGGCTGGACCAATCACTTTGATTTGCTCTGTAACCAAGAAGAATTCTACTTGCAGCAAGGACCTAAGTTCAAATGCTGAGTCTTCTACTTCCTGGAAGATCTTGGATAAGTGACGTAGTCTTTTGGGGTCTCAGTTTCTGTCGTGTATAAAATGAGAGGCTTCCATTTAGTCCAATTAGATGGAGCCCTCTTATTAACTTATTATTATATTAATAACTTATTATCTTTCACCTTATAAGTGAGGCCCAAAGAAATTACGTGATTTGCCCAGGTGGCAGGGCTGGCTTAGATGCAGCTCCTCTGCTTTTAAATCAAATTCTGTTTTCACTGTACCCCTATGTAGTGTTTTGACCTTTAGAAGGATACCTCCGAGGCCTGTGTGATTCTGATTCATCCAAGCAAGAATCACTCCCTGAGCTGCCTTTGCTGTGGGCATGAAAGCAGATTCTTGCTTTTCAGAATGATCCCCAACAATGAGGGATGAAATAAACAAGGATTTCCCGTTAAGGCTTAGTTAAGCAGGAAGGGTATTGTAACCACCTATTTCCTAGTTAACCGAGGTTCCCAGGGACTTTGCTGGAGATGGAACTGAATGCATCTCATTCCAGGTGCTGCTACTCAGTACAGCCCCAGCCCCTCCGACACTGTCTGGAAATCATTCAGTGCCTCTGTCTAGACAGAGCATAGATGTCCGCTCCCCGCCTCCCCTCCCTCTCTCTCTGTCCAAGCCTCCCAGGGTACTGTGTGTGTGTCTGCTAATTACACTGGGATTTTGCTCTCCTCCCCCCAGGAGCGTCTTTCTGTGGCTATATAGGTCATCTGATTGTTGTGATTGCAACCCAGAGACCTGTGGGGGATGCATGAAAGGGAGCTTGTGCCTAGCCGCGCTAAGCACGGAGCCACACACTTAGCCTGAGCTCAAATAGGAATAATGTTACACAGAAGTGATCTGGGGCCTGTGCAGATTCAAAGACAGGCAGGTGAGCTCTGATTGCAGACAGACCCTCTGACAGTTGAGATGCGTGGGGCAGGCTGGGGATTTCTTTTTTTTAGGGGGGGCGTTGCATTAAGATAATGATGTGTGCAAAGCTATGAAATGAATCAGGGCAAAGGGATTGTCTGGGTTTGAGAAGATATATTTTGAAATAAGGATGTGTTGTATTACACACACACACACACACACACACACACTGCTGCTACCCAGAAGGTTATCTATTATAGAAATCCCTAGCAAAGTCCTGATGCTGAGAGAGCATTCATGTGGTCTCTTTAGCAGAATTTGTCTTTCCCCAAAGCGTGATGGGATCCTGGGATGAATTCACAGTTGGAAGACTCGCCAACGTGGAATGATCATCAGGCTGCTGGGAACGAACCCTCATTACCTCAGGGGTCACTTATGGGATTTACAAACCCGTGATGAGGGAAACAGCTGCTGACCAGGGAAGTTGTTGAAAACCCCCGATAAACTGAAATTTATTGTTCACAAGCTTAGGTGTAAGCTCAGGAAGGACGCTTTATGTCAGCTTACAAGTATTTAAATAGGACATGTTTAGAGAAAGAGGAAGTTTTTTAAAAAAAGATAAGCTAAAAGAAAGAGGAGAAGTGCAGTTAGCCTTCAGTGTCCTGGGATCTCTGGAGACAGCTGGCTTTGAAGAAGCTATCTTACAGTGTGAATAGAAAAGCATTCATAGGGATAGCTTTATAGAACCTTGCAGTTCCTAGGATCATCATCTAGAGGTGCCAACTAGTTCAATCCTCTCATTTAATAGCCAAGGAAACTGCGGACAGCAGACTACAGTCACATATGTCATAAATGTTAGAGGCAGAATTTGAATTCAGGTTCTCTGATTCCAGATCCAGTCCTCTTTCCACTCTCCTGAGCTTCCTTCACCCAAACTCCTCCATACGCCTTCTCGTCTTGTGCAATTTTTTCCCGTGTTATTTCCACTGGACCATATTGGCTATCTAGCACCTGAACAGGAATTCCCATGGCATCCCTGACAGGTTGTTATAGACCTCTGGTGAAGGACAGTTTCACTGTCTCCTGAGATAACCTTATTTTATTCTGGACTGTTTTGATTATTAACAAAGGTTTTCCTTGTGCTAAACTGGAATCTGTTTTTCCACACTTACCACCTAAGGTTCCTAATCCTGGGGCCAAGAAGAACAATTTTAATACCTCTTCTCTGGGACAGCCCTTCCAACGCTTGAAGACAGCTGTCAGACCCCACACCCTTCTTTACTCCTGGCTAAATAGTCACAGTTCTTTCAACTGATCCTCACATGGCATAATCTTGAGTTGCCTCACAACTTCTGGAGGGTTTTAAGATTGTTCATGTTACCCTTAAAATTCAGTGCCCACAACATGCTTCCCCTGCAAAGATGTGGTCCAACCAAGGTTGATAACAATGGGGCAAAGCTTCTGTTAAGGCAGCTATTTACATGAGCTCTTCTGACTGCTCTATCATACTGTTGACCCATTTTAAACTTGTATTCCATTAAAGTCAATAAGTCATTTAACTAACATTTATTAAGCATTCATTATGTGCCTACTGTACTAAAGGAATACAAATATAAGTAGAAAGTCAGACTCTGCCTTCAAGGAGTTTATATTCTAATGAAAGAAGACCACACATAAAAGAAAGCTGAGAGAGGGTAGAGAAAGTAGAGTGCAGCCTAGGGAGGTTCTGGGAAGAGCCATAGGGAGAGGCCAGAGGAGTGGAGGATACTTACAATGTATGAATTCTAGGGGCGTGTTGAGTGTTCAGGATAAGAGAGAATGTCCAGAACACAGGCTAGAAAGTCCCCGATCTCACCAGGCTTCCCCCATCCTGTATTTTGTACAATTCATTTTTTTAAAAAATCTAATTTATCCCTATTAAATTTCATTCAGTCAGAGTGGGTCCATTGTTCTAGTCTGTTGAGATCCTCCTGGATCCTGATTCTCACGTTCAGTCTGTTAGCTGTCCCTCTCAGCTTTGTGTCATCTGCAGATCTGATGAGTGTGCCTGCCACCTACATTAGCATCCAAGTCACTGAGAGAGTTGTTGAACAGAATGGAGCTGAGGGCAGATTCCTGGCATCAGAATGGAAAACTGGTTGTGATTTTTGAAAGATAATTTTGGGCATAGTTTTGTGTTTCTATAGGACAGAGAAGAAAAACAGCTTCGCTGAATTGATGGGGAGTTTGTTTGTTTGTTTTTGCCATCATTTAGTAGAATAAAGACTGACTTTAGCCCTGTGGCTTCTCTTTCTCAGAGGTTTCATGTGAATGTGGGGACATCATCTCATACCTTGTTTTTCATTCGGGTTTTCATATACCTCACAACTGGGTCCAGTATTACTTTACTGATGTATTTTGTCCTTTCCAATCCACCTAGCAATGAATACACATTCCTTGAGAATAGAGATTTTGTCATTCTTTGTTTTTGTATGCCTAGCACCTAACATTGTGCTTAGCACACAGTAGATGCTTAATGAATTCTTGTTAATTGATTGAATAAAGAGACTTATCCATCTAGGGCCTGCTCGAGAGACTGCTAGGATGGATTCCAAGGTTTTATTTCATCTAAAGCTTCCTGTTCTTTGCTGTCTGTCCCTGAAACCATCTAAGTCAGAGCAAAACCTCCAGACCAGACCTCAAATGATATTAGTGCAAAGATTGGGACAGTCATTTTTATTGCTAAATTCTTCCCCACATCTTATCTCTGACTTGGGAGAATGTGGTCAATAGAATACTATTTCCCCCCAGCTTGGTTTATTCCTTCTTCCTCCATGCTCCCACCAGGTACTATATAAATACCTATTCCTTTACTTCATGTAGAAGGTGGCATTTGAGCTGAACTTTGAAGGAAATCAGCATTTCTAAGAGGCAGGGTAGAGGCTATGGAGAGAATTCCAGGCATAGTGCAGAGAATTCAGTGCAAGGGCACAATGGTGGGAGCTGGGTTGTGAAGGGGTTTAAATGACCAACTGAAGAATCTGGATTTGATCTTACAGATAATAGAGAGCCAATGGAGTTTGTTGAGAGGGGTGAGTTACAGGGTTAGATCTATGTTTCAGGAACATCTCTTCGCTGTTGTATAGAGGATGGACTGGAAAAGAGAGAGCCTCAAAGGGGAGCCTAATCGAGAGGAAATTGCAGTAGTCCAGGCAGTCCTCCAGATGAGGACCTGAATTAGGGTAATGGTCTTGAGCAAGTTACTCATTCTCTGAGGTCCAGAGTGTTCATCTAGCCTAAAACCTTTATTTTATCGAGGAAGAAGCTAAGGTCCCTTCCACGTCTTACATTGTATGATGTGAGGAATTGCAGAATGTTGCTAGTGGGAATCTTTGGTGGGGTGTTATTAAAGACCTATTTCCTCAATAAGTGAAAATTCTTTAGATTGGCCCCCTAAAGGCAGATTTTACTTCAGATGTCTTCACAAAATAAATAAGCTACAGCCTCCAGAGTGATTCAGGCAGGAAGCAAGGAAACCCCCTGCTAATATAGGTGGAGGGGAGCTGATATGCTCTAGCGTTTGCAGAATTGAATATGTCCTTGGCACTGTGGATTAATTATAGCATTATAATTAACCTTTGTCTCCTCCTCTAATGGCCCAAAGCTTGTGGTGTGGGCTGCAGGGGTTTGGGGTCATTAAGAGTGTGCTGGTAGGTTTATTTTTTTTTTAGTCAACGGTTTCATTAAGGACCCAGTTTCCAAATTTAATGACCCCCGCTTTTCTAGGTCTGAGCTATCCGCATTGTGTAGCTATTCAAAAGGCCTCTCTGGGAAGCATTTTCTTCTGAGCAAAAGCCTCATTAAACAGCAGCAGATGTTGGTCATTGGGTGGGAATTGCAATTTTTTTTGAGGTGGAGGAGTCTCTGTGGGGCTAGACTTGGATGTAGGCAGAGTGGGCAACCCCCGTGTCGTGTGATTTCAAGGGCATGGGTATGGGACTTCTGTTTCCTGGATTCTCCTCTACCATATTTATAGTTAGAGGAAAGCCCACTTGGCCCTGTCCCAAGGGTGGTTGGGTCTGTTAATCACCTGCTATTCCACAGATGAACCTGTCTAAATCTCTCTGCTTTGTCCTGACCAGGTAAAAAATCAAGGGAGACTGTGATTCTTTATAAATCAGAAACTCAGGCCATATTTGCCTAAAGATTACCCATGTTTTCAGATCCCCGTAGGAAGTCTAGTATAAGATTCTATGATTTTAGGATTAAAAAAAATTAAGCAAGTTTCACAGTTATCGAATTGAGTCATGATCAAAAATATATTAACAGGCTAGAAAATTGGGTTGATATGGGGGAATTTGTGGCAGCTAGGTGGCACAGTGGATAAAGGGCTGGGCCAGGCGTCAGGAAGACCTAAGCTCAAATCCCACCTCAGATACTTACCAGGTTAAGTCACTTAACCTCTATGTGTTCTATCATCTGTCAAATGGGTATAATCATAGTACATATCTCATAGGATTGTTGTGAGGATAAAATAAGAAAATATTGAAGTGTCTCATGAACCTTAAAGCACAATATAAATACTTCTCATTTGGTCCACTACAAGTGTGTTATACAATTTCAAGTGGGCCCTCACTCCTGCTGGGCAATCATACTATACCTCCATAAAAATTCACCCTCCCACTCTACACGGCAGCAATTCCAAACCTTTTCATCCTTCCCCAAACCTCCTATGGCTCCCCCTTCCCCACCCTCTCAACGAGAATCTTGGCTCATATTTTTCTGAGAAAAATGGAAGCCATTCACTATAAAGTCCCACTTCTCCCCTCTTCCTCATCTCCTATCACTCAGATGCCTTCTGTTACTATTTCCGTCACCTCTGCCTTACATGGTGAGGTGGCCTTACCAAGGCTAACCCCTCTAACATGTTCAAGTGACCCCATTCCTTCTCATTGCCTCCAACAAATCACTCCCTCTGCTGCTTATTTTCAATCTCTGCCTGTTTACCGACATTTACTCCTGCCTATGAACATATCTTTATCTTTAAATTCATCCCCGTGTCTTATCTTCCCTGTCACTATACAGGGCAATACCTGCCTCCCAGTCCCTCAGACACCCAACCTAGGAGTCATCCTGATACCTTGCTATCTCTCACCCCTAAACTGAAAGCAACTGCATTTGGCTTTTAATTTCATGATCAAATAAAGTCACCAAAGTGTTAGCTATCAGCCCAAAGGCCAAGCATCCTTTGACTTGGAGACTCAACTCATCAGAACCACATTTTGCTGGGATTTTTTGGTGATGGTTGTTGCTGGTGTCAGCTTGTCTTTTTGCCTCTTTCTCTTAAAAGTAGAAACTTATCGGCTGTGCCCCCTGGGTCAGCACAAAGAGCTTCTAGTTTTCCTATATTGTGTCCATCTACTTTTACGGCTTTAGACATTGATAACTGTTACAAGTTTTGGGAGGGCAGAGCCTTAGTCTTCTCTTTCTTCTGTATCCCACCTACAGTGTCTAGCACAGAACTGGGCACACAGTAGGGGATCGATACTCCTTTGATTAAAGTCACTAAGAAAAAGAACTGTGATACACAATCAGAAAAGCGAGGCAGTTCAATGAGATCTTGAAGCCCTGCAAGTTCCTGGAGGAGAATGGGATCTCTCTTTGATTACCAAGGCAGGAAGGTGAACTTAGATTTTTTTTTTCCTCTTGTTATCCAGGTTTGAAATGTCAAGGTCATCTTTGATTATTCCATCTCCCTCAGCCTTAACATCAGTCACTGATTCCTCTTAATTCTTACTGAATAATGCCTCTTGCGTCCAATTCTTCCTCTTACTTACCTGCCACATCCCTGGTTTGGGTCCTCATCATCTTATGCCTGGGCTCTTACAGTAACCTCCTAACTGGTCTTTCTGCCTCCAGTCTTCCCTATTCCTCTAAGCCACTAGAAAACGTTATTTTCTTTAATCTAGCTAAAAACCCTTCAGAATAAAGCTCTAAATCCTTACCCTGGCATTAGAGGAAGTCCATAGTCTGGTCTCAGACTTCTTTTCCAGGCTTATCTCTCTCTGCTCTCCAATTTGTCACTTATGCTCCAAATAGACCATTGTTTTCTTTATTGGTTGGCCTGCCTAATTCTTCTGGGATGCCCCGCCCCCAGTCCCAGAAATGTATCCAGACACACTTATGATGGAGTCTTTTTATGTGGTAGTTTGTATGTAATGTCAAAGGATACATTGTCTATCGAGCACCTACAGTTGTGAAAAGCAAAGTGTTGAATCAAAAGGAATTTAGGAGGGTCTCTCTCAGTTAACCAGAAAGTCCAATTTCTAGGATTCCTTATTAGCTGAGGATTTTAATAATGAACAGTATGACTGTATTAAGTTCATTCCTCCCCTCCCTACCTTCTCAAGTCTCTGCTTTGCTGAAGGGTGAAGCTGGTACTTCAGGGACACTGGTACTTTCCATCCCCACCCTGGCTCCTGCTGTAGTCCTCACTCAGACAACACCACCATGGATTACCCTTCTATCACCTTGCTGCTTCCCCTTTGAGCGACAGGGGGTCTGGCTACTGAATTCCACTGAGTTCATGTCTGACTCAGCTTCAACCCAGGCTCTACTGCCTTCAGTGTTTCCGTCAGTGGCTGGGCCACTTCCTTACTGTCTGGGTATAATTTAGATCCTTGTCGCTCTAAATCCCACAGATGTAGCAGTGGATAAAACCTTTGATTCCGCCCGCACCCTGCCCCCCAACCTCCCCACAACCCAATGTGTTCCTGGAAAGAAACTCTCTATCCCTGCTTTGTTCTAAGACGTCTAGTCCCTGTTCATAAAAATAAAGTATCACTGGCATGCCCTGAGTGAGAGCTCAATGGATCAGTCTGTCCGCTCTTTGTGACATGCCCCTTTCACTGCTGAATTAGATCGCCACAATACAGAGCAACTTGTGTCTGTCATATGTTATGGATCAGGCTTAATTGTTCATCTAGCCTTTCATCATGTCATCATATTTCACAGACCGTGATTAACTGGAATTCTTTGGAGGTGCTGCACAGTTTGGCTTGGCTAGCTACTTAACCTCATTCCTCCATATGGCTGTTTGACTTGAGTGTCCCTCAGCCCTTCCAGTGAAGGCACTTGTTATATTGCTTAATTGGGGTATTTGCTGGGGGTATTTGGCTGTGATTTATTTAATATTCATATCAGAGCACAAACTCCAGAAACCATTCACAGGAGAAACAAGTTTGGCCATTTTATGTAATTTTTGCCACCCTCCCCCTCTCTTTTACTTAAGTCAACAAGCATTTATTAAGTACTTACTGATGTGCCTAGCTTTGTGTTAAGCAATGGGGATACCAAAAAAAGCTAAATTGGGCCCTGCCTTCAAGGAGCTGACATGCCAATGGGGGAAAATAAACAACTATGCACATATGCACATACAACATATACACACACATATGTGTATACACACACACACACACACACATACACATATATATATTTGGTAAATTGGACATCACCTGAAGGGGAAAGGATTAGCATTGACTAGAGAGGCAGTGCGCCATAATCGAAAGAGTCAAGACCAGGAGGTCATAAAGATCTGGGGTCAAAGTCTATATCAGAGACTTACTACGTGCATGAGCTGGGCAAGTTCCTTAATCGATGCGGTTCATTTTCTTTATCTATTAAATGAGACAGTTGGACTCAAATACTTCTAAGTTCCCTTCCAGTTCTAAAACTATTCCACTATGATTTACTTCATTTCACGAGTTAAGTGGGTGCTTGCTGTCAAGTGTCTACAAGATGGTGCCACTGACTACATTCCTTAAGGGGCTACTCCAATGGCACCATTGCCTTTTTTTCTGTTCCAAAATGGCCTTTAGGCTTAGCCCCACAGAGCAGATATTTAGAAGCCAAACTGCCTGATCTTCTGAGAGTAAAGAGATTTCAGTGCTAAGCTTCTTAAGAAGACCGCCAGGAATTAGGGAAACTAAATCTGCTTTTCTGAGTTCTATGTGGTTGTTGCTGAAGTTTGTCTGGCTGCTCATGTTGGCCTAATTTGTGCTGGGAAGGATTGTGTATAGGAGCCAAGCCAAAAAAAATGCAGACTATTCCCAAGTCTGCTCCTGCCACTAACCTTGCCACCCTGATGGCAATTCTGGCTTCCCCTTCAAAAATGAAAACTGCAACAGAAATCACTGATTTGAAACATGTGATGTCTAAATTCTGGTTTTGCTGTAATTTCCTTGCTCCTATAATAGACCTCTGCTGTTGCCTGATATCTACAGCCTTTCTAGTGATGAGTGATGTCCATACCATACCCAATGAACCAAACTCTTCTAAATAACTGAAGGTAGTCTCAAACATCATCTCCCATCTTAGCTCCTTCAAAGCTTTAAGCCATATATAGTTGTTAAAGAGTTTTAAAATTGCAAAAGTTTGCCATATTGAACACAGAATTATACTACTTTTTTGGTATCCAGGTGATAAAATCAATCACAATAAATTATTTATTAAGACCCTGGTATGTTCTAGGTACTGTTCTTGACAGCTCGGGATGAAAAGACAAAAATGAATGATCTTTGCCCTTGTGGAGCTTTTATTTTATCAAGGAAGCCAAAACATGCATAGAAGTATGACAAAATAAATACGGGGGTAATTCGAATTGGAGCACTAGCAACCGCCGGTGGGGTGGTGATGGTGGTGGGAGGATCAAGAATGGCACCATGTAGGAGGTAGTGTTTGAGTTGAATTTTGGGCAGAAATGAGCAGTTTGTTCTAGATATGGAGGACAGCTTGGACATGGGAAATGGAATGCCATGTGTGAGGTATTGCGAGGCTAGTTAGGTTAGACTGCAAAGTGCAGGAAGTATATATAAAATAAGCCTGTAAAGGAAGATTGGAGTCAAGTTATGAAGAGCTTTGAAAAGCAAGTAGAAGAATTTGCATTTAATTCCCAAAGTAACAGAGAGCCCGTGGAATTTGTTGCACTGGGGAATGGCATGATCATACCTGTGCCTGAGAAATATCTCTTTGGCAGCTGTGTCAAGGATAGATTGAAAAAGGGAGAGTCTGGACATAAGGGAACCAATTCAGAGGCTTTTGTAATAGTCCAGACAAGAGGTGATGGGGGCCTGGTCTAGGGTGTTGATTGTGAATGGAGTGAAAGGGGCAGATATGACAGATGTTCTGGAGGTTGAATCTATAAGACTTGGCAAATGATTGGGTCTGTGGGGTGTCAAAGAGACAGGATGACCCTGAAGCCATGAATCTGGGTGACTAAGATGGTTGTATCTTCAGCATAAATAGGAATGTTCAGAAAAGAAGTATAAGGGGGAAAATAATGAGTAATAGATAAAAGTAAGAGAAGTAAGTAGGAGATTGTTGTTTCTGATGTAAATATTGAAACTAAGAGGAATACTTGCTTTTTATAGGAAAATAAAGACATAAAAATTTCCTGAAATGATGCTAGAATAGTCTATCTACATGCCTATCTATATTTTAATATAGATATACACATCTATATATACAATACAATATCTATCTACAGGCTTGGCCAGCCCTTGGGCTTTTTCAAAAAATGTCCTCTAAGCAACTTTGGTTTTGTTGGGGCTGGGGAATGTCTGTTGTGTGAAACATTCTCTCTTCTCAGACATGATTTAGTGTAGGTGGTAAAGCCTCCGGAATAGGGACAGAATTAGGACATGCACATTTTCACATTTCCCATCCTTGCTCAAGCCAGCTGTAAAACAGCTGCCTCCACTGTTTTGTTCCTCTGTCACTTGGATTTTAATTATCCCCCTGCCCCCACCCCTAGTTAGGGAAGAATAATCTACAGTCTCATAACTCACCCCAGAGAGTCAACCCCACAGCTAGTACATGCCAGACACTATGGTATTTATAGATTTCCAGGTGGGGTCTTTGAAAAAAGAAACGTTTATCCAGATGCATTTTCTGCAAAAATCTCTTTGAGCAAATGTTGTTTAGGCTGCCCCAATTTGGACCATTCTGATATTCTGTGTATAAATAAATAAAAAAGAGTAGAAGAACCAAATGCTAATTATAGCTGTGGGTACTTTTTGAGTAAGGATAGCACTTGGTAGAGCACAGTGGCAAGTTTTAAATCATTCTCAGATTTTATGTTTTACAGCTTGCCAGGTCAAGGGGAGAGAGAGGCTCATTCAATCCTGCTACAGGATTCAGAGTTTTAGGAGCTCTTGGAGTTTGGGGGTTTCATCTAGGATCAACAATTGATAAGTGGTTGGGTGGGTAAGAATCAGCATGGACCAGGACCATGTCAAGGTGAATCTGAACCTTGAAAACAGTCCTGAAGCTGTTCCATTTAGATCAACCCAACCCAACCCAACCCAACAATTGTCATGTGTGTTACTTAGTGCTCTTCAGAATAAAATTTTTAAAAATTTCAGCACAGTTCCTGTCCTCAAGGGGATAATGTTCAGAGTAAGGAGGTAAGATGCAGATACTGACAATAATTGAGAATGATTCTAGGACAATAGAAAAGCAATTAAAGAACATTTATGTCCATGCCAAGAGAATTTGGAATAAGGGAAAGATCACCATGAATTAGGGAAATGTTTAGTAAAGAAAGGCTACTTGGAGATGATGAGAGCAGTTCTGACCCCTCGTGGATCCTCTCCCTACATATAACCGGGGGCATCCTGAAGTCCCTGTGCCTCTATCTTAACATAAAAATATAGTGTTTTGCACATGAGAAGTTTGCTACATGAGAAATAGCATGGTGCAGTGGACAGAAAGTTGACCTTGGAAACAAGAATAGCTGGGTACAAGTCTTACCTCTGGTACACACTGGCTATGTGCTGGGCAAATTGTTTAACCTTTTAGAGTTCTAAATAACTTGTATAAATTGAAGAGAAGATGCTGACTTTGACTGTGGAAGTTTTACAGGATCAGAGACAGAGCAAGAAGAGATGTTAGAAGCCAATGAGCCCAACACTCTCATTTTACAGATAAAGAAACTGAGGCACAGGATCACACAGCTAGTAAGTTTCTAAGGCAGGATTCTAACTCAGGTCTTCCTGACAGGAAGCTTAGTATTTGTCCACTGTTCCTTCCAGCTGCTTTCTTCCTTGTTTTCTCACCTGAGAGTGTCCCATATCAATGACATAACAAATCCAGACTCTCGTTATGCTATCTTTGCATTATATTTGGTTCCTTTGAGAAAGCTGCGCATTGCATGATATTGAAAGTGCTGGCTCTGTCCTATATCAGCTGTGTGACCTTGAAAAGGCATTTAATCTCCCTGGGTCTCACTTTCTTCATCTGAACAATGAAGGGGTTGGATTAGATGATCTCTAAGGAAACTTCCGGCTCTTAATCCATTAATCCTATCATTTTTCCATTTCATAGAGGGAGAAATTAAAGTGTAGAAAGGATAAGTAATTAGTCCAAGGTTATATAACTAAGAAGCAGCACAAGTGGGATTTGAACCTGGGTCTTGTACCACATTGTAATGTCTTTTACATGAAGATAGTGTCTGGATCCTGTGCCAAGCCAGTCCTGTCCCATATGATGGTGCTTCGTTATAGGACAGTAAGTCAGGAAATATGGAATTTCATCATTTCTTTGTGTCTGGAGGGAACCCCCTGATCTTTTATGATACGCTACGTAATTAAAGCCACAAGGTCCAAGATGGTGGTGTCATGGAAAGAGCCCTGGGTTTGGAGTCAAAACACTTGATTTTGAGTCCTTGAGTCTCTGTCCCCTGCTAGGTATATAATCTTGGCCAAGTCACTTGCACTCTGAATCTCACATTCTTCCTTTGTAAATAGGAGTTAAGACTGCATGATCTCTAAAGCATTTATATTTCACACAAGATGAAATTCTTACTTACTAGCTACATAAACTGTAGCTATATTAACTGGCAAGTCACTTAATGACTCTGAGTCTTAAAATCAGGATTAGAATGTAGGCCTTCTGCTTTCAAGTTTGGGGCTCTCTTCCCTTTGAAAGGTCCATTTCTAAAGTGGAGCCAAGAAGGAAAGATAACGATAATATGGTGGTCATTGGTGGGACTTGCCTAGATATGGCCAGAGCAGGCTTGTATGGGTGTCATTGGTGGGGAAGAAGCCTTCCTCTGTGTTCTTTGAAAATGTCTAACACTTAACACCGTACCTGAAACAAAGTAAGAGCTTAAAAATATTTGTTATTAACTGATTGACTACCTATGGGACTAAAGCTAGGTGGATAATTAATAAATAACAAGCTCAATCCAAGCCAAATAGATTGAGTTCAAGGAATCAACTGAATAAGTGCAATTCAGGTGGAAAGGCCTGGGGATTTTAGGGGGAAGAAAATGGAATAAGCTTTTATATAGCTCCTATTCTGTGCCAGGCACTGTGCTATGAATGCTTTATCATTTGATCCTGTCTTGGCAATATACTTTCCAGGGATGTAAACATACATGATGAGGTTAACACACACATTTCCAGAGCTAGCTCAGTGTGTGGGAAGCTCTGAAGGAAAGTGTGGGAGAGAAGAGGTGTTAGACTGCCTACCAAACTGACAGCCTACAGAGTTGTTGTGCTGACCTCATTGTTGTGTGCCTATGGAACCTGGACAGTCTACCAGTGCCATGCTAGGAAACCAAATCGCTTCCATTTGAATTGTCTTAGGAAGATTCTGAAGATCACCTGGCAGGATAAGATACCAGACACTGAGGTCCTTTCTTGAGCTGAACCACCAAGCATTCAAATGCTACTGCAGAGAGCACAACTCCAATGGGCTGGCCACGTTGTTCAAATGCCAAATGTACATTTGCCTTATACATTATTTTATGGAGAGCTCACACAAGGCAAACATTCACATGGAGGTCAGAAGAAGCTATACAAAGACATTCTCAAGGTCTCTCTGAAGAATTTGTAAGATATTGGAGACACTCGCTCAGGACCACCTAGCATGGCATGCCCACATCAAAAAAGGCTCTGTGCTCTATGAGCAAAGCAGAATTGCAGTAGCTCAAAAGAAATGTGAGATGTGCAAATTTAGAGCCATCTCCACTCCAGATGTTCCTATGGACTATTTGTGTCCAACCTGTGGTAGAGCCTTCTGAACTTGTATTGGTCTGATCAGCCACAATCAGATGTACTATACCATGACCCCAACATAGTAATTTCATTTTGGTCCTTTTAAGAACAAAAGACAGCAACCAATCATCTAATCCGCACAAAACCCCTGTGGGATGGGTGTTATTTGGATCCCCAATTCATAGTTGAAGAAACTGAGGCAAACAAAAGTTAAAGGACTTGCCCAGAGTCACACAGCTAGTAGGTATATGATGCTGGATTTGAACTCAGGTCTTCCTGACTCTAGGCCCAGGGTTCTATCCACTGCACCACCCTGATTTTAGTGCATTGAAAGTGCAATATAAGGCAACAGTGCAATATTAACACCCTAAAATACTAGGATGATCTCAGACTGCATTAAGAGAGATGTAGTATTCAGAATTTTAAATTCTTAGCTGGTATTTCCCCTGTTCAGATGATATTTGGAGAATTTATGGTAAAGGGACTGAAGATCATATCATATACAGTTTGGGTGAGGAACTACAGATAGTCAACTTAGAAAAGAGAAGACACAGTGTGTGTGGGGGTGCATGATAACTTTCTCCAAGTATTTGAAGGGCTGTCATATGGAAGAAGGATTAGATTTGTTCTTGTTGGCCCTAGATGAAAGAACTGGGATCACTGGTTGAAGAGGAGCATATCTAGGTTGGCATAAGGAGAATAATCCTAACAATTAGATTGTTCCAAAGGAGAATAGTCTACCTCAAGAGAAGATGGCTACCATTCATTGGAGCTCTTCAAGAAATGTCTGGATTTTTGACATTTTTTGACATTTATTGATGATGTAGAAGAGGAGATTTCTCTTCAGGTGTGTATTGGACTAAACGACCCATGAGATTCTTCCCAACCCTAAGGTTCTCTATGTGTAGTTCTTGACCACAGCTGGCCAGAAGGAGTAGGACTATGTCCATTACTGTCAAGGAGGAGGAGACATTACTGCACCATCCAACCTTGGTTCTATGTAGATCATCTGCCAGCTGTGGCACTAACTAGATTGTTTGGAAGCTTTAAAAATAGTTTTTCTAAGTATCTTGCATTTGGTCATGGCTATAAATTAAAGATAAAACAAGTACTTTTTTGTAAAAGAGAGAATGGTCTTTTATCAAACCTTTTTTATTTATTTCTCTTCTGTTTCTCCCCTCAACATTTTACAGCATTAGATTCTAAGAAAAAATGGAAAAGCTAAATAAAAATATGATCCCGTTATAGTTTTTTTCATAAAGTCATAGTTGGGCTAGAGTTATTATAGTTAGGATATGCAAACTAAACAGATGCTAACATCAACCTATACTTCAAAATGATTACCACAACGGCCACATAATGACTCCTGCTGACAGATTTAACTTCATAAACTATGGCTTTATGGTAATATACTAACTGCATGCTTTCTTCTGGTTTTACTACAATATCAACAATTCATTTGTGGTCTTATGGTAATGATCTTTTTTTTATTCTTCCATCTTTCCCTCTAGGATGATGGACAATTTATCATGGAAGAAAACAATAGGAAAATGGACAGCATGAAACAGAGCTCTTTCTGGGCCTCTTTCATTCAGTTTTACCCAATAGGTTAACTGAGTGTGGCTAATTGTAGTTACAATAAAACAAACTACAAATATCTCACTGTTATCCCACTGTACTCTGCTCTGCTCAAGACAACTCTGGAGTGTTGTGTTTAATCCTGGGCACTCTATTTTGGGAAGAGCAGGAAGACGCTGGAGAGCACCAAGAAAAGGGCAGCAGATGGGGGAGGGACTGGAGACCACAGCGTGAGAGAACTGGTTAAAGGAAGTAGAGATGTTTAGTTCAAAGAAGTCTTGGAGCATAAGGAGGGTCAGAGATATGGTTTCTACCTTCACATAATGAGAGGGCTGTCTTATGAAAGGAACTGACCTGTTCTACCTGGCCACAGAGGAAGTAGGCAATGAAGAGAAGCAGATATAGATGGGATCTAAGGAAAACCTTCCTAACAATCAGAACTGACTGACAGTAGAACGGGATGCTTTAGGTAAGCAAGCAAAGGTCAGATGGCCAGTGGTTAGGATGCTATAGAAAGGGTCTCTCTTCAGAAATGGGTTGGACTAGATGACCTAGGAGGTCTTTCCAACTCTGTGTGGGGAATTAGGCCAGTGGTTGGGCCATACTGAATGGAGGTGACTCCTCAAATGGGAGGGCAGAAAATAACATCCAGAGAAGTCTCACTAATGAGGGTTATTGGGGAAAATGTCAGCCTAAATGGGGGCCTTTCTTTAAAAATATTCCATAGTTCAGAATTTTCAGTCTTATATTGAAGAATATTGTTGTAATAACTAGAATTTTGCCAGGAATGTGTTGCTGAATATGTGTCTTTCAGGTATCTGCTTTAATGTGTAGATAAGAATGGCTTATAATTAGCCTATCAGTCATAAATAAATGATTATCATACTAGAAATTTTTTCTACATTATGATTTAAGAAAAAATGTTTAAAGTGCTTATCACTATATTATTCCTCTTTGCTTTATGCCATCTACATATTTGATAACATGACTTCTATGTCTTGTCATACTTGTTGCAATTGGGTCAACAAGCATTCATTAGACACCTACTATGTGTTGGTCATTGTGCTAAATATTGGAGATAGAAAGGCCAAAAAATGAAACAATCCCTGCTTTCAAGGAGTTTACATTTAACTGTGGAGACATAACATAGACGTAATAAGTTTATACAGAATAAGTACAAACATATATAAAATAGGGTAAGAGGGCACAAAAGTTGGTAGTATCAGATCATTGTGGAAAAGGCACCATTAGAACTATGTCTTGAAGGGGAGAGGATTCTCTTGAGTGGAGGTGAAGAGGAAGCACATTCCAGATATGGTTAATGCAAAGGCACATAAATGGGATGTGGGATGCTATGTGTGACAAACAGAGAAACCAGTTTGGCTAGAGTGTGGAAAGGGGAGCAATGGGGCTGGAAAGGTCGGTTGGAGCCAGATTATTAAAGCCTTTAAAAGCCAAGCAAAATATTTTATATTTTATTATAGAGACAATAAACAGAAAACCACTGAAATTTATTGAGTAGGGAAGTGACCTGATCAAATCTGTGCTTAAGGAAAATCACTTCAGCAGTTGTACAGAAGATAGAATGGAGTGAGCAGGGCCTCAAGGTAGGGAGACCCATTAGGAAACCACTTCAATACTCTACATGAGAGGAGACAGAGTAGTCTATGTGGCATTTCGTTAGAGACCTCCCTCCTGATTGTCATTTATCTGCTAATACTTCCGTGGATTTGTGGCTTATTGAACAACCATATTCATATTGTACTATCATCTAATTCTCCACCGCCACCCCCCGCCCCGACCAGTAAATTTTAAATAAGATGAAGAAATATCACAGAATGTCAAAGTTGGGAATGATCTCAAAATTAGTCTAAAGTAATTCTTCCACGAAGCAAGAATTCCTCCTATTACATCCCTGGCAAGTAGTCATCATCAGCAAAGCTCTATTTGATATCAGTGAAAGTGTGTCCTGAGGCAGCTCACTTACTTTCAGACAGCTCTCATTGTTAGGAAGTTTGTTTGTTTGTTTGTTTGTTTGTTTACTTTCTTCTTCCCTCCCCCCTCCCCGCCCCACATCAAGCTTAAATTTGCTACTCTACAACTTCCACCCATTGGTCCTATTTATTCCTTCTGGGATGTCACAAAACAAATCTACTCCCTTTTCCACAGGACGGTCCATCAAATAATTGAAGACTACTCTATCATCTCCCTCTACCCCAAGTCTTCTCTTCTTCAGCCTGAACCTTACTGGGTCCTTCATATTTGAAAGAGATTTCCTTTTCTCTTATGATTCTGATTTCCATCCTTTGGCATCAATCTATTTTTTTTTTTTGCCAAAGTCCTTCTTAAAATGTGTTGTGCAGAATTCAACATAATTCAATTCAATAGACATTTACAAAACACTTACTGTGTCCAAAGCACCATGTGAGGTACTAGGGTCAAAAAAATGAAACAATCTCTAATCGTTAAGGAATTTATATTCTACTAGAATGAAAGAAGCTCAGATTTGGAAGGGACCTCAGAAGCCCTCTACTCTAAGCTGTACCTGAACAAGAATCCTTCATATACTTGACAAATTGTCATCTCCCTTTTGCTTAGACTTCTAGTGAGCGGAAATCTACTTCCTCCTGAGGTAGCTGAGTCTATTTTCAAGTAGTTCTAATTAGTAGGAACTTTTAAAAAAATCAAATCTGTTTCTCTGAAACTTCCACTTGTTCCTAGATCTGGGGATAAGAACAAGTCTAATCCCTCTTGAAGACCATTAGTACATCCGCTCTCCCTATTCTTCAGGTCTTTTCTTCTGGCCAACCACCCTTCATTCCTTTAATTGATTGTATTGTGGTGCATTGCAGCAGATAGAGCATCGGGCCTGGAATGAGGAAGACTTGAGTTCAAATGTGGCCTCAGATACTTACTAGCTGTGTGACCCCGGGCAAGTCATTTAACCTTGTTTACTTCAGTTTTCCCATTTATAAAATGAGCTGGAGAAGGAAATGGCAAACTATTCCAGTATCTTTGCCAAGAAAACCCCAAATGGGGTCACAGTGAGTCTGACATCATTGAAATGACTAAACAAAATAACAATAAAATTGTGGCATGATCATTAGGCCTTTCACCCTCTTGGTTGCCCTCCACTGGCCATGCTCCATCTTATTAATATCCTTCTTTTAATATTGCTCCAGATCTTAACATAGGACTTCAGCTGCAATATGATCAGGGGAGCAAATACAGTGTAGAATACAGAGGGATAATCACAGCCTTGTTCTTCTGTGAGCCTCCCAATGCAGGCTAAGATATCATTATCTTTCTTGGCTGACACATCACACCACTGACTCCAATGGAACTTGCAGATCTTTTTCAGATCAGCTACTCTCTAGCCATGCCTCTTCCATCTTGTACTCTTAAAGTTGATTTTTTTAACCCAAGTGTAAAACTTTGCCATTGTTCCTATTACATTTGTGTTCTTTCTAAAATTAGATTTGACTCAGTGTTCTTTTCAGATCTTTTCAGATCATGACTTTATTATCGAGTATCCCTCTAAGCATTTTGTCACCTGTAAATCTGACAAGCATGTCATCAGTGTCTTTATCCAGATCATTGATAAAAATGTTAACAGGGATAAGATCAAGCACAGATTTCTGGGGGCACTCCCATGGATACCTCCTTCTAAGCTGGCATTTAACCATTAGTGAATACTTTTGGGATCCATAATCATTCAACCAGCTCCAAATTCACAGCATACATCTCTCCACCTTTTCCTCAAGAATAACATGAGGGATTTGGCCAGATGTTTTGTTAAAATCTAAGTAAACTCTATCTACAACATTTCCTCATCTACCAGTATACTAACTCTGACAAAAAAAGAAATAGTTACTTTGGCATGACTTCTTCTTGATAATGCCATGCCAGCTCTTTATTATCACTGCTTTCTTTTCTCAGTGTTCACCAATCATGACTTTAATTGTTTGTTTTAGAATTTTGCCAGGATATAAAATAATGCTTTCTGGCCTATTGTTTGCAAACTCCATTCTTCCCTTTAAAAAAAATAATGGGGCAACATTTGCCCTATTCCAAACCTGTGACATGTCGCCTATACTCCATGATCTTTCAAAGCTCTATGATAATTGTTCAGTAATCCCATCTGCCAGTAACTTCTTGCCCTTGAGGATATAGTTCATGTGGGCTGGGTAAGTTAGAGTCATCAAAGGCAGTTAGGTGCTCACCTTCTTATCTTGGGGATCAACTTTCTATTAGACATATTTACTTTATTCTTCCCAATCCAAAAGCCATTCTCTTTACCAAAGACCACAGAAGCCAAGTAAGAATTAAGTGGTTCTGCTTCCTCTTGGTTATTAGCTATCTCTGTCCTTTCTGCCTGAAGAGTAGTCCTATCTCTACTTCATCCTTTTCTTTTCCCCAATAAAATTACCCCTTGGTTTCTATTGCTCTTAGCTTTCCTTGCTAGCCCCAACTCATTCTGAATTTTAGTACTCCTGAAATAATTCTTTTTTCCCAATTTTTTGACATTTGTATTTTTTTAAAGTTTTGAGCTCTAAATTCTATCCTTTCTTCTCCTCCCCTCCTCCCTGAAACAGTAAGCAATCAGATACATGTAAAATATTTCCATATTAGTCATTTTGTACAAGAAGACTTGAATAAATGAAAAAAAGAAAGTGAAAATAGCATGCTTCAGTCTGTATACACTCACAATCGGTTCTTTCTCTGGAGGTGGATAGTATGCTTCATTATTAGGATTGTCTTAGATCATTATATTGCTGAGAATAGCTAAGTTATTCACAATTCTTCATTGGAAAATATTGCTGTTACTGTGTACAATGTTCCCCTGGTTCTGTTCACTTCACTATGCATCAGTTCATGTAAGTCTTTCCAGGTTTTTCTGAAATCATCTTGCTTGTCATTGCATATAGGACAATAATTTTCCTTTACAATCAGATACCATAGCTTGTTTAGCTATTCCTTAATTGATGGGCATTCCTTCAATTTCCAATTCTTAGTCACCACAAAAAGAGCTGCTATATTTTATACAAATAGGTCCTTTTCCAATTTTTTTTGGATGTCTTTAGGATATAGACCTAGCAGTGGTATTGCTGGATCAAAGGGTATGCACAGTTTTATAGCCCTTTGGGCATAGTTCCAAATTGTTCTCCAGAATGGTTAGATCAATTCAGAACTCCACCAACAGTGTATTAGTTTCTCGGTTTTCCCATATCCCCTCCAACATCTTACATTTTCCATTTTTGTCATATTAGCCAATCTGATAGATGTGAGGTGGTACCTCAGAATTGTTTTAATTTGCATTTCTCTAATCAATAGTGATTTAGAGCATTTTTTGATGTGACTATAGATAGCTTTGATTTCTTTGTCTGAAAACTGCCTGTTCATATCCTTTGATCATTTATCAATTGGGGAATGATGTAGTTTTATAAATTTGACTCAGTTCTCCATATGTTTGAGAAATGAGGCCTTTATCAGAGATACTTGTTGCAAAGATTTCCCCCTAGTTTTCTGCTTTTCTTATAATTTTTGTTGCATTGGTTTTGTTTGTGCAAAAGCTTTTTAATTTTATATAATCAAAATTATCTATTTTACATTTTGTAATGCTCTCTATATCTTCTCTGGTCCTAAATTCTTTCCCTATCCATCAATCTGACAGATAAACTATTCTGCTCTCTTAATTTGCTTATTATATCACCCTTTATGTCTAAATTATGTACTTAGTTTGACCTCATCTTGGTGTCAGGTGTAAGATGTTGGTCTATACCTAGTTCCTGTCATACCATTGTACCGTTTTCTCAGCAGTTTTTTTGTCAAATAATGAGTTTTTGTTCCCAAAGCTTGGATCTTTGGGTTTATCATATACTAGATTACTATTGTCATTTACTACAATGTAGGTTGTACCTAATTTATTCCAATGATTCACCACTCTATTTCTTAGCTAGTTTTGATAATTACTGCTTTATAATACAGTTTGAGCTCTGGTATGGCTAAACCAAATTCTTTTCCATTTTTTTCATTAATTCCCTTGATATCCTTGAGATTTTCTCATTCCAGGTGAATTTTGGCATTATTTTTTCTAGATCTATAAAATATTTTTGATAGTTTGGTTGGTATGGCGCTGAATAAATAGATTAATTTTGGTAGAATTGTCATTTTTATTATATTGGCTTGGTTTACCTATGAGCAATTGATATTTTCCAATTGCTTAGATCTGACTTTATTTGTGTGAAAAGTGTTTTATTGTTGTGTTCATATAGTTCCTGGGATTGTCTTGGCAGGCAGACTCCTAAGTATTTTATATTGTCTGCAATTATTTTAAATTGAATTTCCCTTTCTCTTCCTTCTGGACTTTGTTGGTAATATATAGAAATGCTGATGATTTATGTGGGTTTATTTTGTGTCTTGCAACTTTGCTAAAGTTGTTAATAATTTCAAGTAGTTTTTAGTTGATTTTCTAGGATTTTCTAACTATAATATCATATCATCTGTAAAGAGTGATAGTTTGATTTCCTCATTGCCTATTCTAATTCCTCTCTCATTGCTATCGCTAACATTTCTAGTACAATATTAAATAATAGAGGTGAAAATGGGCACCCTTGCTTCACCCCTGATTTTATTGGGAAGGCTACTAGCTAATCCCCATTACAGATAATGCTTGCTGATGGTTTTATTATTTTAAGGCAAGTTCCATTTATTCCCATGCTCTCTAGTGTTTTTAATAGAAATGGGTGCTGTATTTTGTCAGAGACTTTTTCTGCATCTATTGAGATAATCATATGATTTCTGTTGATTTTGTTATTGATATGGTCCATTATGCTGACAGTTTTCCTAATATTGAACGGCACTGCATTCCTGGTATAAATTGCACCTGGTCCTCGTATATGATCCTTGTGTTATATTGCTAAAATCTCTTTGCTAGTATTTTACTTAAAATTTTTGCATCAATATTCATTTGGGAAATTAGTCTACAATTTTCTTTCTCTGTTTTGGCTCTTTCTGGTTTATGTATCAGTGAAATGATTCTTTTTTAAAGTTATATTCATGTGTTTTGTTTTTATATTACAAACAATTATAGATTAATCTCATAAGTCAGAAGTATCATGTAACAAAGTAAAACTAATATTGTAGTGACTTAACCTGAAAGTGCATTTAATATTTCATATTTATATCATACCTGCTTTTCTATTTAAAAAATTAAAACAAATCTATTTTCTCTTCCTCCTATCCCTCCCCGCTCCTTCCCATTGGGAAAAAGAAAAGAAAAACAAGTGTCTTGTAACCCATATGCATAGACAAGCAAAACAAATACCCTCAATAGATGTACAGTCTAAGGATATGAAGGGATAGTTCTCAAAAAAAATACCCCAGGCTTATTTATAACCATATTTTAAAAAATGATATGAATTATAGAAATGCAAATTAAAGTGATTCTCAGATTCCACTTCATACTCTTCAGAAGGGCAAAGATGACAAAAAATAAAAATGATAAATATTGGAGTTGTGGGGAAAGAGCCACATTAATGACCTGTTGAGGAGTCTGCAAATGAATATAACTATTCTGGAAAGCAACTTGGAATCACACACAAAACCTTACAGAACAGTGTGTGCATGTTGACCCAGTTATACAGCTATTAGGTCTATACCCAAAAGTGATCAAAGAAAGAGGTAAAGATTCATTAGTGCTTTGGACCATTTTTTCATAGTTTGTTAATAGTTTGAAATTCTTCTTTTGAGAAATATCTATTCATTTCCTTGGATCACTTAACTGTCGGGGCATGACTTTTGTCCTCAAATATTTCTGTTAGTTGTTATATATTGTACTACTCAAATCTTACTCAAATCAAGTCTCAGTGATACCTATGAGTGTATTTTGTATAGAACTGATATAGAGCATATAGTAGGTGATAGCATATAAATATAGTATGTATGTATATATATACACACATACATATATGTATGTATGTGTATATATGTGTGAGTGCACATATATACATATGGAGAGAGAGTATATATTTGTTTTTTAGAGTGTCTTACCCATTTGAAGGTCATTGACAATAGTTCAGAAATTATTTCTATCAGTGCTTTACAATGCCCTTTGTCATATAGCTGTTTGTTTTAACCTGGTAACTTGAATTCACTGAGGACCACTATGTGATCTATCACTATTTCATCATTCATCCTGGGCTTCCATCCTCAATGGAATCACTTGTCTTCATGTCATCAGAATTTAATTCTTGAGAGCATCCTTCTTGGGCTGTCTTCTCTCTTTAGAATTTTAGGCTATGACATCTTACCTATCCTTTTGCTGAACTCTGAATTCCACCCTCTCAAATTCTGGGTTTCTTGTCAGACAACCCCCTCATATAACATTTCCTTCTAAGCTTTTCATCTTTTGTACTTTATCAAACAGTTCCTTATTTTTTATCAGAATAAGGTCAAGGATAGCAGTTATCTTTGTCCCTTCTTACACACTTTGAAAAATAAAATAATCATTAAGACAATTCACTAATTTATCAACTGCTCTGCTTTTAGCAAAGTCAAAAATGTGTCAAGATAGTCAAAGGCCTTAAGGTATACCATATCATTAACAAATTTATAATCTGTTTCTCAAACTCATTATACATTTTTTTTCCTTCTAGTTAGGTGGTCTATAGTATACTTCCATCACAATATTGCTTCTTTTTCTTCCTCTATTGATCTTCACCTGGATTACATTCCTTCAGGTAGTGTATCTAATAAGAGCCTGCCATATCATTTATTGATCCTGATATCCTGTATCTATGACATTCTCCTGCTATAACTATCCAGTAACTGTTCAAAACAAAGGAAAGGAGGCTTGTGGAAACCAACAAGTCAAGCTAGACAAAAATGTTAGAAGAGATATAGGCCCTTAAAAAACCAATAATGATCACTCAGTTTGTTTGCAACATAGAGGTTACAGTTTTGGACATTCTGAACTCTTTTTTTTTGAAAATTGGTAAGATCTGAATTAATGAGGTTTTGCTAGGTGGTATTAGAGCTTAATTTTGCTGGATATGGCACAGACCATGAATGTATGATTATCACTACAAAGATTTTACAGGATTTAGTGATGAAATTGAGTTGATAGATAATGTATTATTTTTGTTTTTCAGTTGTTTCCATTGTGTTTGACTCTTCGTGACCCCCTTTTGGTGTTTTCTTGGCAAAGATAGTGGAGTGATATGCCTTTTTCTTCTCCAGTTCATTTTACAGATGAAAAAACTGAGGCAAACAGGGTTAGGTGACTTACCTAGGGTCACACAGCTAGTGTCTGAGGCCATATTTGAACTAAGGAAGATGTCTTCCTGGTTCCAGGCCCAGCACTCTATCCATTTCATCACCTAGCTGCTCTTGAGAATAGGAACTGTATTTTGCCTTTCTTTGTAACCCCAATGCTTATTTAGCACAATGCCTGCAAAATAGTAGGCATTTAATGAATGTTTATTGATCAATTGCTAAATTTCTCTCATACTTTTGAATCTAGCTTTATTTAAAGGATTCTTGGCTCTTACCAATTTTGCAACTGAAAAAAACCTTTTATTTTCCCCTCTTCTGCTCACTATTCTCTCCTCTTCTTTTTTTAAAAATATATTATTTCTTTAAATATTTCCCAATTACAAGTAAATTTTTTGATTGACATTCGTTTTTTAAAATTTTGAGTTCCAAGAGGTCTAGAATATCTAGGGTATTAATGAAAAGAAATGCTAGAGAAGGTGGTCTAGCCATACCAGATATTAAATTGTACTATAGAGCAGCAGTCATCAAAACTACCTGATACTGGCTAAAAAACAGAGTTGTGGATCAGTGGAATAGGATAGGTACACAAGATGGAGAAGGCAACAACTATAGCAATCTACTCTTTGATAAACCCAAAGAATCCAGCTTCTGGGCTAAGAATTCACTATTTCACAAAAACTGTTGGGAAAATTGGAAAATGGTAGGGCAGAAACTGCGCATAGACCAATATCTTACACCATATACCAAAATAAAGTCAAAATGGGTTCATGATTTAGGAATAAAGGCTGAAACTATAAGCAGTTTGGGAGAGCAAGGAATAATTTACCTATCAGATTTATGGAAAAGAAAAGAATTCATGATTCGACAAGAGATAGAGAGCATTACAAAATGCAAAATGGATAATTTTGATTATGTTAAATTGAAATGTTTTTGTACAAAAAAAGCCAATGCAACAAAGATTAGGAGAGAAGCAGAAAACTGGGAGAAAATCTTTACAACTAGTGTCACTGATAAAGGCCTCATTTCCAAAATATACAGGGAACCGAACCAAATATATAGGAATACAAGTCATTCCCCAATTGAGAAATGGTCAAAGGATATGAACAGACAGTTTTCAGAGGAAGAAATTAAAGATATCTATAGGCATATGAAAAAATGCTTGAAATCACTACTGATTAGAGAAATGCAAATCAAAACAACTCTTAGATACCATATCTCTCCTGTCAGATTGGATAAAATAACAAAACAGGAAAATGATAAATGCTGGAGAGGATGTGGGAAAATTGTAATATTGTTACATTGCTGGTGGAGTTGTGAACTGATCCAGCCATTTTGGAGAGCAATTTGGAACTATGGCCAAAGGGCTACAAAAATGTTCATACCCTTTGACCCAGCAATATCACTTCTAGGGTTATATCCCAAAGAGATCACACAAGTGGGAAAAGGACCCATATGTACAAAAATATTTATAGCGGCTCTTTTTGTGGTAGCTAAGAATTGGAAATCAAAGGGATGGCCATCAATTGGGGAACAGCTGAACAAGCTGTGGTATATGAAGGTAATGGAATACTATTGTGCTATAAGAAATGGGGAAGATATGGACTTCATAACAATCTGGAAAAACCTACACAACATAATGCTGAGTGAGCGGAGCAGAGCCAGGAGAACATTATACATAACCACAGATATATGGATTCTGTGAGGACTAACCCTGACAGACTTTGCTCTTCTCAGCAACACAATGTACAAAGACAACTCCAAAGGACTCATGATGGAGAATGCTATCTACATCCAGAGAAAGAACTATGAAGTATGAATGCAGATTGAGGCACACTTCATGCTCGCCTTCTTCTCCCCCCTTTTTTTCTCTCTTTTGTATTTGTTTTTGGGTTGTGTTTTTTTTTTGGTTTTGTTTCTTCTTTCTCATGATTCATTCCATTGGTCATAATTCTTCTCCACAACTTGACTAATGTGTAAATTAATTCAATGCGAAGTTATATGTGGAAGTTATATGGGATTCCATGCCATCTTGGGGAGGGAGGTGGGGAGGGAGGGAAGAAAATCTGGAACTCAAAACTATGTGGAACCATGTGTTGCAAACTAAAAATAAAAATAAAAAAATTTTGAGTTCCAAATTCTTTCCTTCCCTCCTACCCCTCCCTTCACCCATTTCTCTCTCATTCTTAATCTCGCTTTGCTTACTCTCTTGTCTTTTTTCCTTTTGGGTGTGTGGTATAAAGGCCTATGTGCAATGGTTTCTCTCCCCTTACCTCCCCTACAAATGATCAATTGGTTTATGTTCCAACTCAGTATATGCAAATAAAATAAACCATGTGGCACTCAGAACCTCACACAATACTCCAGATGAAATCTAACGAGGGCAGAGTACAGAGGGAGTATTGCCTCATTTACTGATAAAATAGAATAAAGAAGGCACTACTAAAAATAAATACACACAGAGTAACACAGTGGTTTTTTTGTCATTAAAGTTAGATCACTAGAATAAACTAAGTCTGGGTTGGTGGCCAGGTCAACCTCAAATCAACCTGTACCTTTCCTGATCTTGAATCTCCTCCTACACTGTTGGTCCATTAACTCCAGTTTCTTGCCTTTGGCTATTTTAGAAGACACATACATCTCAGAGTTATTTTCTGCAGCTTTCTGAGATCTGTTGTTGCTATCCAAAACCTAATAGCACAAATAACTGGATCATGCATCAAGTTCTGTATAACCTGGTCACCATGGGAGCTGAACCAGCTGGGGCAGTATCATGCTTAGATTGCCCAGGTCCCAAGGTTATCAGGAGCCATATGATTTTCTTTTCTCTTTAAAGGGTCATCTAAATTGAGATCAGATATTCTCATGTATGTAGTAATCTAGAGCTATGGATGGGACCAGTCAGGGAGCTAGCTGCTCCAGACCTACTTCAGATCCTTTTTATGACCCATATAACCTACTTTAATAGCATCCTGACTCACTTTCCCGGCTTGATCTCCTCTTCCCTCCACTGCCCAACTAATCTTCCTTATATCAGAATGGAATCATACCATTCTTCTGAATTTTATAGACTCACTAAACATGGGAATTGTAAAGAACCTCAATGGTTCTCAGGTTCAACTTTAACCAAATAGCATATTCAATAAATAGTCATTCAGTCTGTGCTTGAAGACAATCATTGATGGATAGTTCACTATCTTCCAAGGCAGCCTATTCCACTTTCAGAAAGCACTATTATTTAAGAAATTTTTCCTTCTCAGTGAGCTAATGACTGAGAACAACTTCTACTCCTAGTTTTGTTTTCTGGGGTTAATCAGAGCAAGTCCAATCTCTCTTCCACTTTGCAGACCTTCAAATACTTGAGCACAGCTATGGTTGGTTTTGGGATGGCGAAGCTCCATGTTGTGATATTGTGTTTTAAGTTCCTTGCTGTTATGATAAAGTGGGCTAACTGGTTGTGGGAGCTGAACATTTGGTTATGGGATATGATTTTCTGGTGTCTGAATGTTATATTTCTTCTACCTTCTATGTGGAGAGTCTCATACTTTGCAATACAGAACTACATGGGCACATTCGTGATTATCACTGATGTTGTGTTTATTGCCTTACTGATACAAAAACCAATGGAGCTTTTTGAGCAGTGGAGTGCCATGATCAGACCTTCATTCTAGGAGTATCGATTTGGCAGTTGTATGAAGAATATATTGGAGAGGGGAGAGACTTGAAACAGAAAGGCCAATTAAAAGACTATTATAATAGTCTGGGCAACAGGTGATAAAGGCTTGAACTAATCTAATAGAGGAATAAATGGAGAGGTGGGGATGGAAGCCAGACATATTTTGGAAGCAGAATCATTTGCAAAGTCTTGGCAAATGATTAGATATGTAGGATGACAGAAAGTAAGAAATCAAAGATGACTTAGAAGTTAACTGGAAGGATGGTACCCTCAAGAGAAGCAGGGATATTAGGAAGAATGATGGGTTTGGATGTAAGAAAGGGATAGAATTTTGGACAGTTAAGGGAAAGGACATGGATAGTAATCTGACAAAGGAGACTGAGGAATGGCAAAAAAACGTAGGAAGTAAAACAAAAGAGAGCACTAGCACCAAAACCCAGAGAGGAAAGGGTATCCAGGAGAATATGGGGCTCAATGGTGTCAAATGCTCCAAAGGAATCATGAAAGATGAAAAATGATGGGAGATCACTGGCTTTGGCTTCATCATTCTGCTGATTCATATTGGACAGGAAGTCCACCAAGACCCACCCATCATTTTCAAATAAATTGTTGCTTAACCACATCTGTCCTATTCTGTCCTTGTCCAACTGAATATGGGGATCCAAATATAGCACATTGTATTTATTCTTTTTAAATGTTCTCTTGCTAGATTTGACCCATTGTTCTTGATGCTTTGATTCATGGTTCATATTAAATTCCTCACCTCTGGAAGTCTTTCAGCAAGGGGTGGATGCCTGAAATGTTTTGTGCCTGAATTCTCTCCTGCCTCGTGTCTACCTCCCACCTCCCCTTGCTTCCTTTAAGCCTTAGCTAAACTCTCCTTTTATATAAGAAGATGCTTTCATCTCACTGTCTGTGCTTTGAGACTACCTTTAACATACATACATACATACATATATATATGTATGTGTGTATATGTATACATATACATGTATACAGTTATCTCTTCTATATCTCAACTTTCCCTATCATGGGTTTCAGTATCTCATGGGTTGGCATGAGAAATTAAATGGGAATTCTTGGGGAGTTGTGTAGAAGCTACAGATGGTATACAAAGGCCAGCAGATGACACATAAAAAGTTTAGAAACTCAGAAATGTATGACATATATGTATAATATTGTATAATATCAACACATTTGATCTTTTAAAACCATAATAATTCAGACTTCTTTTCTGGTAAAAGGGAGGGCCAAACATTTTTTTGCAGATTTTCCAGATTGTGGGGGTGCCATACCCCTTAACCCTTGCAACGTGGAAAGGATAACTACGTGTGTGTGTGTGTGTGTGTGTGTATATATATATATATATATATATATAATTTTCACATAGTTGTTTACATGTTGAATCCCCCACTAAACTGTGAACTCCTTGAGAGCAGGAATTGTTTTTGCCTTAGACAACAACCAACCAACCAACCAACCAACCATTTCCTGTACGTAGCACAGTGCCAGGCACACAGTAACTGGCAGTTGATCATTTCTCAGGGATGCCGTTTTGAACTAGATAACGTTTGCTGTGCATTCCAGCTATGCCGTAGACTCATTCATGGATTTGTTCTGGAATGATGATTCTATGAAGTAAGATTTATCCAACCCTTTCTTGGACCTAGCTATATTTTCACATGAGGAAGGTGGGGGCTCTGAGCTTCTCCACCCAACATTCTGGAATGTCTTTTTTATTGCTCCTTACAGAGAAGAGTAGGGGGTGGTTGGAAGGAGCGTGGGAAGGGAAACACATTATTCCAAACCCAGGTGCTGAGGCCTTCAAGGGAAAAACTGGGTTATTTGTCCATCAGAAGCAAAAACTGGCAGGCTGGCAATGCCACAAGCATCAGCAGGCGCCTGCCCTATGTGGCCAGATGGTGACTGAGCTCTCAAGCAGGGAAAGGGACTTGGTTTCAGTAAATAGTGCAGTCAAAGGCTCCTTGGGCTTAGGGGCAGCGGGGAGGGGTCTGTCCTTTTCCATATCATTTCTCCCATGACTGTTTAGATAGGAGCTGGAGTCCAGGAAAAGACCGGGGAGTGCAGCCACATCGTTGTTATTTCAGCTGGGGGGATGAGGAGAAACGCCTGGTTGAAAGGATTGGAGGGAGCACAGTAGTAAGAAACTGCTAGGTACAGATGGTTCTAATGTGGAAAAAAAAAATCCTGCATTCTAAAAAGTAGAGTTGTGGCTTACCAGGGTGAGGGGCTCTGGAGCCGAGGGTAGAGGACCAGGCCCTCCAGAGCCACCCGAGTTTATTCCTGCATGTGGCTTCAAGAGAAGAAGGTAGGCTAGGCAGGGCTGAGCCTGGAAGGCTAGGTCAGCCAGAGTCATTGACGGATACTTTAAAAGGAGAATCTTTTGATCAACAGAGGAGCAAGAATGCGGGTTTGATTCTCAGGCCTGAATCACCCTGAGTCCAAATTGGAAGCAGCTAAGTAAATGGTGCAGTGGGATAGAGCCCTAAACCTGGAGTCAGGAAGACCTGAGTTCAAATCCAGACTCAGACATTTACTAGATGTGTGACCCTGGTCAAGTCTACCTCTCTTAGTCTCAGTTTTTCCAACTGTGGGGATGTTTCTCTGAATGGAGATAATAATAGAGCTCACCTCACACTTGCTGTGTGGATAAAATGAGATATTCATAAAGTGCTTTGCAAACCTTTAAAGCACAATATACAAATGCTAGCTATTATTATCTGGTGCTTAGCAGTAGTGTCTGGCACACAGTAGGTGCTTAATCAATGCTTGTTGACTCACTGACAAATTGTTAGTGATTTCTAAATAGAGGGAAGAGAAAAGGAGAGAGAGAGAGTGAGTGAGAGAGAGAGAGAGAGAGAGAGAGAGATACTTTTTAGACTGGTGAAGAGATGGCTTAGGGGAGACATGATAGCTATTTTACAGTATTTGAAGGACTGTTGTATGGACAGGGACTAAGAATTGTTCCAGAAGAAAATTTGGATTTCCTAAAAGGAAAAATTTCCTAACAAATACCACTATCAAAAGTAGAATGGACTTGCTCGGGAGACCAATCGACAAGCATTTATTAAGCACCTACTTTATTCCAGGCACTACGCTAGGTCCTGGGGATGTGCAGACTAAAAAGAAACAATCTCAGTACTCGAGAGTCCTCTACTTGATGAATAAGGCATTCTTCCCCAGGAGAGGTTTTCCATAACAGATTTGTTGGGGATGTGCAGTTAAGGTGCTAGTTGGACTAAGTTAATTTCAAGAGACCTTTTAATTCTGAGGTTCTATGATTTGGTAAAAGATGGAAAGAGAGAAGTAGCAGCAGAGATGGAGGGGAGAGAGAAGGTAACACGAAAGTCTGAATTGGAGAGGAACACAAAAGGCCTCTAATAAAAGCCCCACCTGCTTCAGCAGGGATCCTCACTACAGCATCTCAAACAAGATGTCATCCAGCCTCTTTCAAAGCGTGCTGGTGACTGGGGAGGTTTTACAGTGTTTACTCACCCGAAGCCCCCTTTTTATTGAAATCATGGAATGTTGGGGCCAAAAGGGGCCTTAGAAATCAGAAAGGCCAAAGCCTTCATTTTATAGAGGCAGAAGGAGAAAGCGAAGCAGAGGAAGAGAAAGGGGAGGAAGGAAGAGAGCGAGAGAGAGAGGGAGGGGGAAGGGAGGAGAAAGATGATTACCTTGCCATTGGGTGAGTAAAACAAAGGCAGAGATGCACAGAGAAAGGGGAAATGGAAGGAGGGAAGCAGAAAGACAGGCACAGAGAGATGGAGAGTGGGGAGAAGAGAGGAGACAGGCAGAAGGAAGGAGAAAAAGGAGGTGGAGATGGAAAGAGATAGAAAACTAAAACAGAAAATGAGTGGGGGAGAAAATAAAAGGGAGAAGGAGGAGGGAGAAAGTAGAGAGAGAGAGACTTTCCTGTGACCGAGACATGATCTACAAGGTGATAGTCACTGAAAGGGCATTCTGAAATGTCAAACCTTCTTTAATGAAGGAGAAAGGCCTTCACTAAAGGAAGGCCGAGCTTCGGTGCTGCTTTGTGCATTGTGTTGAGCAGATATTTCTACCTGTAGGGTCATAGGATTTAGAGCTGGAATGGATATTAGAGGTTGATTAGCCCAATCCTTTTATTTCATTGAAGAGGAAATTGAGGGGGCAAGGGAACAAACATTTATTAAGTATCTATTATGTACCAGGCACTATGCGAAGGACTTTACAAATATTATTGCATTTGATTTTCATAACAACCTGGAATGTAGGTGCCATTATTATCCCTATTTGGGGGTCAAGGAAACTGAGGTAGAAAGAAATTAAGTGATTTGCTCAGGATCACACAACTAGTAAATGTCTGAGGTTGAATTTGAACTCAGGTCTTTCCGACTCCAGGCACAGTTCTCCATCTGCTGAATCACCCAACTGCCTCACCTGAGGCCCTGGAAATGAAAGGATCCCAAATCTAATGCTTTCTCTGTTATGCCATACTGGTGCCATCTCTGCCCCCTCTTTCCCTGATCTGTGCCCCTCCACCCCCTTTCACTCTGGAAACTCAATAGCCCACAAATCCGCTCTGAGGTTGTACGATCAGAAGCGATTCCTGATGATCAGCTGATGCGTTTGAATTCACTTGGGCTGTGCGTGAAGGGCAGGACACTGGGTGTTGTTCTCCCATCTGCCGCCTCAGTTCCAAGCAGTCCAACCTCACCATCAGTGAGTGAGAAAGCTTCCAACCCTCAGATTCACGTCAGCAGGAGGACCAGTTACAGATGTCAAATATCTACCCCACATACACTTAGCATAAGACTATTTAGGTACATTTAGCAAAGCCTAGTCATCCTGCAGACATAAACATTTTAATCTGAGAGACAATTTATTCAAACAATTTGACAATGTTCACACATGCCAAACAGATGGGCTGGGGAGGGGTGGTGGAGGCGGAGGGGCGTGGAGAGGAGGGTGACAGCATATGCATGCATGGGGGATGCAGATTCTTAAAATGGGAAAGGGTACCTACAGCTCACCAGAGGAATGACCTTTCTGAAGAGGGGCTTCTCCACAATGTGGTGTGGTGTGACTGTATTGAAAGTCAAGGAACCTGGGGTCAAGTCTTCATTCTTCCGTTACAGCAGCAGCATGGTGAAATGAGAGTTTTGAATTTCGAGTTGGCACACCAGGGTTCAAGGCTCTGCTGCTAATTTTTGCTGTGATGTTGCTCCAGTTGCTCACTTCTCTGGGCCTTAGTTTCCTGATATGTAATCGTGGGGAGTAGATTCAATGATGTCTCAGATCTTTTCTAGCTCTAAATTTATAATTTGGTTCCTGACTAGCTAAGCAATCTTAAACAATTCTTTAATTTCACCGAGTCTCAGAGAGGACAGTGATTAATAAGGAGACAGACAGTAGGGGCACCTTAGAAGAAAAAGGTCCAAAACTCTTTTAGCTAAAGCATGGGACATTTCCCCATGGCTTCTCTGGATCTTCAAGGAAAAATGAGTCATCAGGATAACCTCCAAAATTCAGTTTGTCTGGAAATTCACTGGTGTGAAACTGGCCATACATGTCACACTGTCTGTCTTATCTAGCTTAGCATTCTTGGGTAACTGTTCAACAGAAGTTTCCCCAATCTCAGTGTCACCTGCCTAAAGTGAGGGCCATTATCCTATTCTCATGCCTGACCCTTCTGGATGCCATTGTGTGTCTCTGCATTTCAACAGGGCTTGCTTATGTGGGACCTGAGCTAGAGCTGTTCCCTTCTATGTGTCATGGTTTTTAGACTGAAATCTCTTCCCGATTTATCTCTGAACTTCATTTTCAGTCACCCCCTCCACCTACAACAAGCGGAATGGTTTTGCAATTTAATTTAATCACCCACTGAGTTTCCAAAATTAATTTCCTGTTAGGAATAAATATTGTACTATGAAATATAAATCAGACCAGGCAGTAATTTACAATGAACCTGTAAATTAAAATTTAGAGTGAATTCTATGCAACAGATATAGACATAGAAGTACTTAGAGTCTCCTCCTGATTGAATCATCTGTGGCCACTTAGAAAGATTGCCAGATCTGAATGGACATGCCATTAATAATGATGTCCTTCACTTTGATAATTCAAGTCCAAAAAAAGTACTTTCGCTTCTTGAAATATTTTTCTGAAAGTACCCATTCCCTGTGGGAGTGAATAACTCACTCATTCACTCATTTGACCATTGATATTTTCTGAGCCCCTACTGTGTGCAAGGTATCCAAACAGAAACCACGAGAACATCCAGAATTCAGAGGAAAGATTGACAGAGAATACTTGAACTGGAACATAGGTAACCTTGTTTAGTCCCAACCCAGACACTCATTTACTCATTTACCAATTTAAGAGACATTCCTCTTTGCCTCTACCCCAAAAATTACCACAGTGCTTAGTCCATGAGAGATGGTCAGTAAATAAAACCTGTTCCCTGCCCTTAAAAACCTTATGTTTGGTAGTTGAAAAACACAATTATCCCATATCAAAGAATATGATCAGTGCCATAGGAGAGATATGCAAAATGATTTGAGAGTCTAAAGGAGAGAGGTGTTAATTCCTGGTGAAGTCCTACTACTGGAATGGGGAGAGACCTCGAATTCAGATATGGCCAGCAGGTACAGATTATCCATTGAATCAGAACATTCCGTTTCATTGTAGATTACTTTCAAACACTATTGGTTGTGCCTAGGCTCCTGAATATCATATCATCTTAACTACAGAAAAAAGATACCACTGAAGGAAAGACACACAGAATCTGACAGCCTCCCATAGCATGCACTGCCATGCATCAAGAAGAGACCCAACCCCACTGCCATCAAGCTTCCCTGCCAAGTTCAATTTCTATTTGCCTCCTTATGTTTTGCACACCCCTCACTTTCACAAATTACTAATGGACTATTAAAGATACAACTTCTGATTCTTCCTGTTTAAATTTGCTGCTTGAACATGGTTCCAGAGTTGAAGAAAGGCTGGTGTATTCCCTAAGATACTGGTAGTCATTCTTCTCTTGCTATTCTGGCAGTCCGACTGCATTGCCTTCCCTAAAGTGCTAACATATTTCTTGGGCCCTCTGGTCAAGAATCTCTGCTTGAATATCAACTGGAATGCTAGATTTTTTTGAGGAATCTTTCTAATCCAGTGGAACTGCTGTGTCTAGTTCTTAGTGTCTAGTAAGAAGGACATTGGCAATCTGGAGTTTGTTTAGCAGGAAGTAGAGACTAAAAAGTCTTGAAGATATTTAACTCTGAGGAGAATAAATTTGAGAGAATATCCTCTCTGTCTTCAAATATCTGAAAGTCTGTCATGTGAGAGACAGATTAGACCTACCTGCCTCAAGTCTCTCCCTACGCCCATCCATCCTCCATTCAGTCAACAAAGTGATTTTCCTAAAGAGGAGGTCTGACCATCACCCCCTGTATTGGTAATTAAGGTGGGATTTTCTTACTGTTTTAGAATGCTAAATTAATTAAGTGTCTTTGATTGAGTCTTACTAGGTGCAAAGCCCCAGTCTGGTTAGCAAACTAGTTCACTAGTCTGAGAAAGGCGGGAATCCCCCAGGGCCCTAAGGGGAGTCGCTAAGACCAGAGCCAATAGTATGTGCCTAAGTTCTGGTCAATCAGATGGTGTTCTAGTGGATAGGATGACATCTAAGGACTGTATAAAAAGAGAGAATGGAATTGTTTGTTTGGGGCTCTCTCACTGGAGGAGTGTTGATGTGGAGACTCTGGGCAAGCCATTGTTAAGAGCCTTCCGGCTTTGCTAAACCAGATGTTGGTTTGTATTTGGTCTGTTTATAATGTATGTTTGTAATTTGTTTGTATTTGCTCTGAAGTTCAGGGTGCTGACTTTTCCTCCTGAACGAAGTGAATATTTGTATGTTGGATTAAAGTAAGATTGTTAACCCCTTAATGTTAGTTTCCTTAGTAAAGCAGATCAAAAGAACCTGTGCTGGCAGCCCTTGTTGGGTCTTACACCCCACAATACCTGTTAGCCGAATTGTTGTTATACCCCCCAACTTAATAAACTGCAGTGGCTCCCTACTGACTCCAAGATCAAATACAAAATCCTCTCTTTGGCATCCACAGCTCTTCATAACCTAGCCCCCTCCTATCTTTCCAATCTTTTCATAACTTAATCCCTGCCACTCTTCAGTCCAGTGACACTGGCCTCCTGGTTGCTCTTTGAACAAGATGCTCCATCTCTTGGCACTAGGCATTTTCTCTGGCTGTCCCTCATTCCTAGAGTGTTCTCCCTCCTCAACTCTGACTACTGACTTCCCCAGCTTCCTTTAAGTCCCGACTAAAATCTCATGTTCTGTAGGAAGCACTTCCCAATCCCTCTTAATTCTAGTGCCCTCTCTCTGTTAATTATTTCTTATACATAGTTTGCTTTTATATATTTGTTTTCATTTTTGTCTCCCTAGTTAGACTGTAAGCTCCTTGAGGGCAAGAACTATCTTTTGTCTCTTTTTGTATCCCCAGGACTTAGCACAGTGCCTGACATATAGAAGGTACTTAAATGTTTACTCATTGGTTGATTTTCACCAAATGAAAGAGCTAAGTGAAACAAACAGGGGTTTCAGGGGGACAGATTTCCACTTATCATGAGGAAAACCTTTCTAATAATTAGAATTCCAGAAGCAGAATGGTTTGTTTTGAGAGACAGTGAGTTCCTCATTACCAGAAGTCACACAGAGTGCAGATGGCCACTTGTTTGGAATATGGTAGAAGGAATTCATCTTTTGGGATATGGATTAGCCTAGATGACATGTGAGGTTGTTTCCAACTCTTGAAGCCTATGGTTCTAGGTAAAGAGTAATGTACTAAGAACTCTCATGTTTTGAGCTAATTGGTTTGGGATCATTCTTGTGTCATTTGTTTCTAAGGTATCTATTTCCACTCTCATGATATTCTACCCCTTTCCCAGTGAAGCACCCTCGTCCAGCCAGATCATGGTCCATGCAACAGAGACAAAATCCTCAGCAGAACAGGCTAAGATCTGAGGATCCTATCCTGAATAGGCCAAGATGTCTCACATAATGCATTTGACTCTAAGGACTTAGTGACAGATTGTATTTCCCCCATGGAGTCACTTACTGAGTTGTCAGTGCCTATGATGATTGATGACAAGCAGAAGACTCCTGTGTCCCAGGCCTGGGAGAGCACCAGGGCAATGACCCGTGTGGCACATGCCACATGGCAGGCAGACTTCGCAATATAATCAAACCCTCCCATGTTAATTTACAAGTCTGACAGCCAACCTTCTCCAAATACAGATTTCCTACATTCCTGAAATGCAATCTCTGTTTTCATCACTTTTACATTCCCTGATGGTTGAGACCAGTGATTAGGGAAATCTGAAGAAAGGAGTAACCTGACAGTATGACTTGAGGAGGACCAAGAAGGGCCCTAAATTTACAAAATACCCCTACTACTATCCTGCTGTCACATGGGAAATGCCTCACTTTTTTGGAGTTAAGGCAGTTTCCCCTGTTGGAATGTAGATGCATCATGTTGTGGTTGCTTCAGCATCAACCTTGTTGTCACAAAGATCTGGATTCAAGTCCAGCTACTACTGGCACTGCTAACTGAGAGATCAGGGGCAAATCACTTAGCTTCTCATTGCATCCAAGAGCTGTCTAAGACCAGAAGTTACAGACAAGTTGTTGATCAACATCGACGAAGGGAATTTCTATACAGAGTTTCTTGCACTAAGATGAAAGGTCCAGAAGACCCTTCCCCTCCAACAAACAAAAAACAACTGAAATACCGCTAGGCCTTATTGGTCACGAACACATTGGTTTTCATGCATTTCCCAGAAAGCAAGTTTTGATAGGAGAGAGAATGAAGAAATGGGCTCAATACTTGGAAAAGTCAGAGATGACAGGCCTAGAGAGAATATCACAGTAATGGATGCAAAGAAGGGGAGGGGAGGGAAAGTATAGACCTAGGACAGGGCATAAAGGAACTGAAAAAAAAAACATTTCATGCCATCCACAAATTCCCAGGTCCTGAAGGAGAAGAAGAGCTTTGCAAGAGGAGATAAAAGAACATGGTACAAAAGCTTCACATTGTTGAAATTTCGTTATTGTTCTTAACATGTGAAAGGATATGAAATTTTAAGGTGTAGCTTCCCATTACCCAATAAGACAATAGGACAACAGAACTGCAGAAAAGATGCATCTTTTATTTGAAATTAGATCAATACATTTCCCAGAGAGGTTACATTGGGTTACAAGGACATCAAGGGGGAACATCTGGTTCTCTTACCAAACTACATTTTTGTTTTCTTTTTTCCTTAAGCACATAAATTCACTTGACTTTGGTCTTCTTTCTCCCTGCCCATCAGAAAAGCTAATGGAACCAAACCAAATATTTACATGTGAAATGCTTGACTTCAGATCCAGTTAGAAGCTTCTTACAGAGTTCAGAATTCAAGTTGCCAGTCCCCTCTGGGCCAAATGCTTGAATTTCTGCCCCAGTCTGTAAAAACCAAGAGGAGGTACCATCTGATAGCTGTTCCCTGTGCCTATGGGAGCTGAGTAGGTGGTTCAAGTCCAGTAGACAAATGCCCAAGTTGCAACGAGTACAGCTTGTGTGTGATTCTCTTGGTAGAGGAGCCAAGGCCTGGAGAACACAGGAGCCATATTTTTGGTAGGCACTCTGAATAGCGATGGGCTGGAGGCTCATGCAGAGTGATTGGACTACCAAGCTGTTGAATTATGTGTCCAAAACAAACTTAGTGCATGCATCAGTCACTTTAGAGATCATGTCTGTGGATCTGGAGGTACCTCTGAGTGAAAAATCTCCTCGGGACCTAAAATTTTGTTAGCATAGTCAGGTAGACAGGACAATTTAGCTATGGAGAAAGGGAGTCAAGAGCTATGGACAATTTGATTTGATTCAATTCAACATATATTAATTAAACATTCACAATGTGCAAGGAATTAACTCTGAATGCTGAATCAGGCTGCCCTAGTTCTGTAGCTTCCTGCAAACAGCAAATAAAAGCCAGGTGAGATAGATCCTCAGATCAGATCTTCTAAGCAGGGCCACGTAGTAATTAAATAGCTAGTAATTCTTCAAGAAAGTAGATTATCAAATGAGAGCTCTGTGCGGTTAATAGTAGCCGTTAGAGCACCGGGTTTGGAGACAGGAAGACTTGACCTCTAATCCAGCCCCAGACACTTACTAGCTGTGTGACCCTGGGCAAGTCACTTAACCCTGTTTGCCTCAGTTTCCTCATCTGTAAAATGATCTGGAGAAAGAAATAGCAAACCACTCCAGTATCTTTGCCAAGAAAACCCCAAGTGGGATCATGTAGAGTCATACATGACTGAAATAACTGAACAACAACAAAGACACTCTAGTTTCATTGGTTGACTTTCCTTGAGTTTATATGTCCCTGGGAAAATCCCAAGCATGACATTTGTTTTGAGGTGTCCAGTGTTATGACTAGAAAATATCAGAAGATTTAGCAATGAGGGATTTGTGTCACAAGGTCAGTAACAATGGAATCCTTGACAAGGCTTTCAGAGCTTGTCCCTATTTTCCCAGGTATGTTGGCATCAAAAGTTGTAGGTCAGAGACCATGGGTTCTGAAAGGATAAAATACTTAGGAATACTAAGTAAGGTTTTAGAAAAAAATTTACTTAAGATGTCATTCCCCTGCTCTAAACCCTATAATGCCTCTCTATTGTCTGTCTTCGGGGGTTGGGGCATGGAATAATGGTCCAGATCTAGTATTTTCTTTGTCTGCTCAGTGCACAGGATAGTATCTTGCGTATCATAAGCACTTAATCATTGCCTGTTGATTGGTTCATTTCACTGCTGTAGGGAACACTCTAAAAGGAATGCCTGCTACCAACACAGATTGGCTCCTGTTAGGTAATTTATAACGACAGAGAGGAGAAGTGACTTACCAAGGGTCACATAGCCATTATATGCAAAGGCAATACTTGAACTCAGGCCTTCCTGACTCCAAGGCTGGCTCTATCCATTATTTAACATTCCCTCTCCTACCAGAACTCCTCAGATCCTAGCTTTCAAGGCTCTACATTATTTGATTAAACATAACCATATTTTCTGACTACTCCTCAACTGATTATTACTAACACACCATGTTCACCCTGTCTCTTCACTTCTACCAATGTTGTTTACTGCTCCTGGAATATCTCCCCTCCTCCCCTTCACTTCTCCTTAGTGACTTAGCTCAAGCCTGAATTTTCTAGCCTTGTGCTCTCAGTGATATCACTTCTCTGTGAACTTCTATTGCATTTCTGGTCAACATCACCCAGGTAAGCACCTTAATTATTTTTTGTTTCCTGTCTATTACCTGCACAGCAAGACTGTGGGCAAGGGCTAGTTATATTTCTCTGATTCCCTGAAGCTAGGAGAAGCAGGGTATCCTAGTGGATAGAGACCTGATGTTAAAGTCCAGAGGGCCTGGGTTCAAGTACCACCTCTGAAACAAGCTAGCTCTGTGACCCTGGGCAAGTCACATCACTTCTGCCTGCCTCAGTTTCTTCATCTGGGAAAATGGGATAATAATAGCACTTACCTCATATGATCAATAAGATAATATGTGATGGGGCAGAGCCAAGATGGCAGCTGGAAAGCAGGGACTTGCTTAAGCTCTACCCCAGGTCCCTCCAAACGCCTATAAAAATGGCTCTGAACAAATTCTAGAGCTGCAGAACCTATGAAATAGCAAAGGGAAGCAGGGCTCTAGCCCAGAACAGCCTGGATTGTCACTGGGAAGGGTCTGTCACATGGAGCTGGGAGCGGAGCAGACCTCACCAAGACCAACCAGACCAGGAGCCGGGCAGAACAGGCATAGCACCCTGAATCAGTGAGCTGCAGCAGTTACCAGACTTTTAAACCCACAAACACCAAAGAAAACAGAGGTTAGTGGGGAAAACTGCGGGGACAGAGTGAAAGGAGTTGGCCATCAGCCACCACCCTGGGGGCAGCAGAGGTGGTGCACCTCTGAGGCTGCTTCCAGAGCTACAGTTGCAGTTGCTTCTGGCCCCAGGCCCAACTGGTGGGAGGAACTGAGCAGCAGATTAGAGTGGGAGTGCAGAGCCTGCTTGGATCTGAGTCAGGGTCTGGGTTGGGTTGGTGGTTCTTGGAGGAGGAAGAACATTGGTGTGGCAGAGCTTGCTGTGTAGAAGTAGCTCTGAAAATAGCAGTGCAGCCCCTCAAGCTAGGGACAAAGTACTCTATACTCTACAAGCAGTCATATCCCGACAAAAAATGCAAGGGTCAACTAGCTGGCTGGGAACATGAACAGGCAGCAAAAATGGCCTCAGATTCAGACTCAGACTTTGGAATCTTTTTTGGTGACAAAGAAGACCAAAACATACAACCAAAAGAAGTCAACAAAGTCAAAGAGTCTACATCAAAAGCCTCCAAGAAAAAATATGAATTGGTCTCAGGCCATGGGAGAGCTCAAAAAGGATTTGGAAAGGCAAGTAAGAGAAGTAGAGGAAAATTAGGAATAGAAATGAGAGTGATGCAAGAAAACCATGAGAAACAAGTCAATGACTTGCTAAAGGAGACCCCAAAAATACTGAAGAAAATAACACCTTAAAAAATAGACTAACTCAAATGGCAAAAGAGCTCTAAAAAGTCAGTGAGGAGAAGGATGCCTTGAAAGGCAGAATTAGTCAATGGAAAAGGAGGTCCAAAAGACCACTGAAGAAAATACTACCTCAAAAATTAGACTGGAGCAAGTAGAAGCTAGTGACTTTATGAGAAATCAAGATATTATAAAACAGAACCAAAGGAATGAAAACGTGGAAGACAATGTGAAATATCTCATTGGAAAAACCACTGACCTGTAAAATAGATCCAGGAGAGAGAATTTAAAAATTATTGGACTACCTGAAAGCCATGATCAAAAAAAGAGCCTAGATATCATCTTTCAAGAAATTATCAAGGAGAACTGCCCTGATATTCTAGAACCAGAGGGGAAAATAGAAATTCAAAGAATCCACCAATCTCCTCCTAAAAAAGATCCCAAAAAGAAAACTCCTAGGAATATTGTCACCAAATTCCAGAGCTCCCAGATCAAGGAGAAAATATTGCAAGCAGCCAGAAAGGAATAATTAGAGTATTGCGGAAACACAATCAGGATAATACAAGATCTAGCAGCTTCTACATTAAGGGATTGAAGGGCTTGGAATACGATATTCCGGAGGTCAATGGAGCTAGGATTAAAACCAAGAATCACCTGAGTATCATGCTCCAAGGCAAAATATGGATTTTTCAATAAAATAGAGGACTTTCAAGCTTTCTCAGTGAAAATACCAGAGCTGAATAGAAAATGTGACTTTCAAACACAAGAATCAAGAGAAGCATGAAAAGGTAAACAAGAAAGAGAAACCATAAGGGACTTACTAAAGTTGAACTCTTGTTTACATTCCTACATGGAAATTTGATGTGTATAATTCATGAGACCTCAGTATAAGGGTAGCTGAAGGGAATATACATATGTATATATATATATGTATATATGTATATATATATATACATACATACATACATGGGGTAAATTATCTCACACAAAAGTGGCAATAAAAAGCAGTTCATTAGAAGGGAAGAGGGGGCAGGTGAGGGGGAATGAGTGAATCTTGCTCTCATCAGATTTGACTTGAGGAGGCAATACCATACACACTTAGTTGGGTAACTTACCCCACATGAAAGTAGGGGGAAGGGGATAAAAAGGAAGACAACAAAAGGGAGGGCAGATAGGGGGAAGAAGTAATCAAAAGCAAACACTTTTGAAAAGGGACAGGGTCAAGGGAGAAAACTGAATAAAGGGGGACAGGATAGGAGGGAGGCAAATATAGTTAGTCTTTCACAACATGACTATTTATGGGGGTGTCTTGCATAATGATACATGTGCGGCCTATGCTGAATTGCTTGCCTTCTTAGGGAGGGTGGGTGAGGAGGGAAGAAGAGAGAGAATTTGGAACTCAAAGTTTTAAAAGCAGATGTTAAAAAAAGTTGTTTTTGCATGCAACTGGGAAATAAGATACACAGGTAATGGGGAATAGAAATCTATTTTGTTGTACAAGAAAGTAAGGGAAAAAGGGGTGGGGGGTAGTGGGGTGACAGAAGGGAGGGCTGATTGGGGGACGGGGCAATCAGAATATATGCCATCTTGGAGTGGGGGGGGAGGGTAGAAACAGGGAGAAAATTTGTAATTCAAAATCTTGTGGAAATCAATGCTGAAAACTAAAAATATTAAATAAATAATAATAATGAAAAAAATAAGATAATATGTGTAGGGAACTTTGCAAAGATCATACAGCTGGTAAGTAGAGGAACAAAGACAGAAACCTAGATCTCTTGACTCCTGAAGTATTTCTCCCCCCACCATATTTGCAGCCTTTCTTTAAAGCGCTATATAAGTGCTAGCTGCTGTGTTGTTATTATCATTCTTAATCCTATTTAACCTCTCAATGTTCTAGGCAACTCTCCAAGACTACAAGTTGCCAATAAGTTTCCACCCTGCAATGGTAGACACAGTTTCCTCAACCATAAGTTCTCTACCCCAATGACATCGAAAGTCCAGTCTCTATCCCTATCCCCTAAAGCACCTGGCACAGTATGGACCCAAAGTGCATAATCAGTAAATACCAGGGAGCATCATTCTTTCAAATGTAGAGGAAAAGTACTCTGACTATTAACATTTATTCTTCCAGAGCGATCTATTCTTTTTTCTCTGCCATCATTGTCAAAGAAAGGCAGTAGATGTGGTAGGAAGAGCAACACTTCAGGTGTCAGGAGATCTGGGTTTCAGTGTTTGTTCCTCTAATTACTAGCTACATTATCTTAGGAAAGTTATTTCATCTCTTTAGCTTTATCTATATGATGGAGTATAAAATCTCTGTTTCTGCTGCTCTGCCTGGTTTCCATTCCACCTTACAAGATGCCCTTTAGAGGATAAGCTCTTCACTTCTGAGATATACTCACTACTGTGCTGCTGAACAAAACCTTCACTGACACTACTTCCTTCAGCCTCCTTTCCCCTGTGTTTAGAGGGCTGGAAGAGAGAGTCCCAAACTCCTCCTAATGCCTTCCTTTCTAGGGGGCAGAAACTAGACTCTAAGCTCACTCCACTCTGAATCTGCTGATCTGCCTAGTTCTGCCTCCATCCAACATAATGCCTCCATGCTGGGAATCCTCTGATGTCCTGACCCTTCCCACACATTGACACTTTCCTGCCTCCTTTTCTGTGTTGTCTATTCCATTAGATTGTAAGCTCCTTGAGCGCAGGGACTGTCTTTTTATTAACTGTATCCCCAGTGCTTATCACAGTGCCTAGCATGTAGTAGGTACTTAATAAATGTTTTTTTTAAATTGGATTGGATCTGATGTACAGAGTGATTGTGAGAACCAAACTGAAAAAAGGTAAATAAAAGCATGTTTTTAAATGCCTGTGAGAAATACTCTGTCACTGAAATGGATTGTTTATCACTCACCTGTGAATGAATCATTATTTGTATTAAGAAAGTGAGGGGGCATTGATTTTCAGGTAACTGTGGCGAAATAGATTGAGCAGAGCCTTGCTGGAGTAAGGATTTGAATTTGTGTTCTAACACTTTCTAGCAAGTCATTTAATCTCTTCAAACTTCTGCTTCCTCATCTATAAAATGAACTATAAGATTTGCACTTTCTATCGCATCAGACTGTTATGAGGATAATGCTTTGTAAAACTTTATCTATTATACAAGTGGCTATTGTTAGCATTCTGTCCATAATGAGGACACTGTCAGGTTTGATTTCTTCACATGTACTAATGAACCAAAGGCTTTTATACTCACTCTTGTTAGCTTCCTACGAAATGCAAGTACATGAACACATTTGTGATTAAAGTCCAAATTCTTCCCAATTTCTTTTTTTAATTAACTTATTTTAAACTTAAATACTAAAACTTAAATACAAAATACTAAAACCAAAAAAAAGCATTGCCACGTGTACAGCAGAATGTAAGAGAGGATTCAAAATATACAACAATAAATTTCCATTTCAAGAAAGCCTATATAATAAATACTATACATTGTGTTCAGAGCTATCCATCTTTGCTTCCTTGTAAATTTTCTTTTATTCTCTGCTGGGCACTTTTTACTTTGTTCTTTTTCCCCCTTTCTCCCTCCCCAAGAAGGCAATAATTAAGCATGAATACACACATAAATATACATACATATATACACATATACACAGAAACATATATACAGACATATATGCATACACTTACACACACATACATATACTTAGATATCTATAACCATACTTATATAGATATATACATTCACATGCATCTATGTAAAACTGTATTATACTTGTTTGTTCTCTGTTCCTCTGAGGATGGATAACATCTCCCTTTCTAAGTCCAAGTTTTTCCATATTTTTCTAAGGCCACCAACTCATCATTTCCTATGCCACAGCAATATTCCAATCTTATACTGTCTAGTTATTTTAAATAGTCTAAAACAATGTTGATTAACATGGTTGACATATAGTGTGGTTTCCATATTTTTCTCTAATTTTCTCCAATTTCAAAATTAGTAGAGAAATCTGGTTAACGCTCTGTCTTACAAAGGAAAGACAGAAAGGATTTGATCATTAACTAGAACTAGAAAACTGTCACACCTACACTTAATAAGTCTAATAATAGCTAGTATTTAATAATGCAGCAATTTGGAGCTAACGGGTATGACATTTCATTTGTTCTAACAAGATTTAATATTGGCCAGACCTGCCTAACTAATGTTGAGATTAGCTAGTTAATGTTGGCATTAACCAAAATTTTGAAGCCAGATACTATAAAAAACACCAGCCTAAAATATGTTGAAACTATCTTACTTCAATTGCCTTCCTGTCTTCTATCCTTTGGCCTGGACTAAAATTGGACCTTTTAGAAGGGTCACCCCGGAGTCCAGGGATCATCTGGTTAAACTATTTTCCCTAGTTCTACTAGCATTACAGCACCATGGGTAAAAAAGATCCTTCCTTCAAGTTTTGTGATGAACATGATCTTCTCTCTTGCCTGAGACTGAAAAATTAGCATGAAAGATGTGGGATCAAAAGAGAAATTTTTACACACACACACACACACACACACACACACACACACACACACACACACACACATGCATGTTCCCCTGGTCGGTGCTATCCCTTCCTTGCCTTAGATACTGCCCTTTGGAAAGGGGGCAAATGGTTGGGAGTTGGAATCCCTCACTTTGAGGGACATGATGGTGGGGGAGAGGGCTGAGAGAGAAATAATCGGCTAATGAAAAATCCAGGCCGACTAGTCAAGGGGGATGAAAAAGACATCTTCAAGTAGGTAGGAGAAGAAATCCTCCTTTCGGTCTTAAAAAACAATGCTTTGAAATGCGCGCTGAAGGTTATGTCACCCTTGTAAACCTTCCTGCCCCAGCGGTGGGGAGAATGGGGGTCAGAAGCCTATTCTTGGTCTGTATTTGAAATACGAAAGAAACACTCCAGGGATGAGGCTGGCGTTGAGTCTTTTTCCCCATGGGGAAGGTCAAGGATATTGAGACCAACCCGCTTCATGCAGGAAATAAATCAACTCAAGACAAGCTGTGGTTTGGATTCAACTGTCTATAGGCACAGAACAATCTTTTTTTTTTTCTCCCAAAGCAAACCACACATCTACACAAAATAGCTGGGTGAAAATCTAGTCATTAACTCTTTTGGAACTCTCCCAAACGATCCTGTTGATGAGCCCCTCTGTAATCCTGACCAGTGCTATTATTCTCACTCTGGAAGTCCATTTACAACTCGCTGCTGAGGTGGGCCAGAGGAGAGAAGGCTAAGGCTGTAAAATTTCTAGGTCATTAAGGGGTGGGAAGAAATAGCAATCCCCACCAAAGAAAATCTGTCTTTAATTTTGCAAACCATAAAAGCCTAGGATCCTAGAATTTTAGGGTTGGAACGGACCTTCAGGATAATCCAGCCCAACCCTCTCATGTTACAGTGGAGGGGACTAAGGTTTGGAGGAGGGATGTAATGTGCTCAATTTCACAGTCAGTGGCTGACTAGGAATCAGATCTTTGGACGTCTGGGACACTGCTCTTCCCACCATGCCACACGAATACTTTATTCAGAGCTCTTCCACAAATATTACCTCATCTAACTTCACAATCTGCCTGCACAGAAAGGAGAAGTGAGATCTCTTAATAAAGATCTCTATCCACTAGGTTTTTATCTTATTTCTATTGTAGCAGAGCAACAATGATGGCACAGGTACTTTTTATTAAACAAAACATACAATAATGATTTTTAAAAACTTGCAAAATTGATAGAGAAGGGCACATTCATTTTTATACATCCTGGAGCTTTTGCATTTAGTGAATTTGTTTTCTAAAGTTTTAATTGGGGACATCTACTGGTGGAGTGGAGTGCTGCAGCCTGGTTCTATTAGACACTATAAGCTTCAGGAAAGTACTACTGCTGGAAAACAAACAAAAAAAACCGATTTGCTAAGAAATTCAATCCAACTGAACAAACAATTATTAAGAATATTCTAGGTGCAAGATACTGCTTTATCCTGGGGACAAAAAGATAACTATGACATATTTCATGTTCTATAGGAGTTTATAGTTTAATGGTTGGAATTAGAAAAGAAGATGAATGACTGATAGGAAGAAGAGTAAGATAAATACAAAGGACATCCAGGTAAAATGCCAGGAGATATTTAGAGAGGGGGCAAATGATTTTAACCTAAAGGGAACAGGAAAGCTTCATGTAGGAATTAGCATCTGAATAGAACCTTGAAAGAATGATTGGGGTGGGGGTGGGGGACATCAACAAATGGCTGTGGGTAGGAGAAGCCCATTCGTGACATGGGCGATAGCATGAAGAAAGGCATGTAGATGAGAGAAGACAATACAAATTGGGGAGTGGTGGTGAATTGTATCAGTTGGATGGAACATAGACTATGCTAAAAGTAGTACTAGATAAGGCTTGGGAGGTAGATTAGAGCCAGATTGTGGAGGGACTTAAATATAAAAATCAGGAATTTTTACTTTATTTGATATGTGATGGTGAGCAAAGGCAGCTAGATAGTTCAGTGGATAGAGTACCTGGCCTGGAGTTAGGAGGATTCCTCTTCTTAAGTTCAAATCTGGCCTCAGACACTTATTAGATGCATGACCTTGGGTGAGTAACTTAACCCTGTTTGCCTCAGTTTCCTCAGCCATAAAATGAGCTGGTGAAGGACATAGCAACCCTCTAGTATCTTTGCCAAGAAAACTCCAAAGTGGGCTCAGAAAGAGTTGAACATGACTGAAACAACAAATGGTGAGCAAATGAAATTTTTTCATTGTAGCAAAATGACAATTATGAAGTAATAGGCAGTGTGTAAACTGCTAGATTTTGAGTAAGTAGACCAGGACTTGAATCATGGCTCTTCTGTTTATTATTGGAAAATCACATAACCTCTCTTGGTCTCAGTTTCCTTATATACAGAATAAAGGGGTTGGAGTCGATCATATCTAAGGTCTCTTCTATATCTAAATCTCTATTCCTATGGTCAATCAATTAATCAACCAATCAATTAAAAAGCATTTATTAAGTGCTGACTATGTGCCCAACAGTATGCTAGACATTAGGGATACAAATCCAAAAAATGAAACAATGGCAGAATTGGCAAATGCAAGGAATTTACAGTCTAATTAGGGAGATGACAATTACATGCATAGGTACATATAGCATAAAAATAAAGTTATTAAATACCAACTCATGTAAAATAGTTAAAAATTAAGTAGTTTGGGAGGGAGGTCACTATCAGTTGGGGGGCAGGGAAGATCATTCAGAAGGCCCTACTTAGACTACATCTTAAAAGAAGGGAAGGGCTCTGTGAGTTAAAGGCAAGGAAGGAGTGCATTCCAGGCAAGTGGGATGGCCAGTACAAGGATGTGAAACATTGTGCCTGAGGAACAGAGGGAAGGCCCATTTGGCTCTGCCATAGAGTGCCATGGAGGAGGAGGGGTGGTGGTGAATAACACCTAATAAGGCTGGAAATATAGGTTGGGTCCAGTTTTGAAGAGCTGTAAAAGCTGAATAGAAGAGTTTGTATTTTATCCCGTGAGGCAATAAATCCTTGGAGCATTTTGAGTAGGGGAGCTACATGGTCATATCCATGCTTAGAAAAAATTACTTTGGTAACAGTGTGTAGGATGGACAAGAGTGGGGAGAGACTTGAACTAGAGCAGATGCTCTTGTAATAATCTAGGTGAGAGGTGATGAGGGTTAGCCATGGTAGTAACTGTATGAAATATGAGAAGGGTGCTGATTTGAAAGTGCTGCGCAGGTAGAAAGGCAACACTGGGCAACTGATTGGATGTGTGAGGTGAAGGAGAATGAGGAATCAAGGAAAATGCCAGGATTATGAACCTGGGAGACTAGAAGGATGGTGACGCCTTTGACAGAAACAGGGGAGTTTTGAAGAAGGGAAGGTTTTGAGGGAAAGATAATGGGTTTTAGTCATGTTGAGTTGAAGATGTCTCTGGTAAATATAGTTTGAAATGTCCAGTAGACAGATGGTGGTGTAGGTCTGAAGTTTAGGGGAGAAACTAACAGAGCCGATGACCTTCATATATTTTCTGGTACCACATGAAGGCAGGATACATTGGAACACATAAGAAATATCAAGACTTCACCTACCAGAAATGCTTCAGGACAAATAGTGCTGACCACTAATGTGGGCAAACCATGAATCAGATGAAATTAACTGAAGACTTTGAATCCCTATTTGCTGGTATTATATCATTACAAAATTGGAAACAGTTCTCATAAGTTTTGGGCCAGGTCATCATACTGCTTTTATTCAATGGTACCCACAGTTCCAAGTACAGAAGAAGATATTGCTGACAAGAACAAATAAACCATTTAAAAAATCTACTTCATGCCTAAGATGAAATTGAGGAGTTAAAAAAATCTGAAGACATAGAAGTTGAAGATCCCACTTCACAAAATCTTTACTTAATTCAAATTCCAAAGATTGTACCTATTTAATGAAACAGATGACCAATAAAGCGCTTAAGTTTCCAATGAATTTGAGAAGGAGATGGGCATATGTAGACTGGAATTTTAAAAATTCCTCTTTGAATTAAATATCATGATCCAAGTAGCAGATCAAGATAGAGTAATTTAAAAGACTGGTATCTTCAACATCATGAATAAGCACATTCTATTACAGTACCTGACAAAAAAATGCAAAAATATTTCAAGATTTAAACAAAATAATACATATAATGGTTGTTGAAATGTCAAGTCCTATAGGAGGAATAATGGATCTATTAGAGAATATTCCTGAGGACAGGTAAATACACCAGTGTGGCAAAAGTGCCTTAAAGGAACCATTGAAGATATGGGGAAGGGAATTGGAAGATGATATTAATATCTGGTTGGTATATGCATTTGAATACCATATTACTCAATTAAAGGCACTCCAAAATAAACACATGTAAAGGAATTTGGAGAAATGGAAATATTTCAGAAATTTGATAAAATTGGCAACTGAAAACAAACGTTGAAAGATGAAGGCAATAAAGGAGTCAAAGCAGACAAAGAACCAAATTAAAAAATGAACATCAATCAAAAATTTAACTACAGACATTTCAGAAATAAAGAAATTGGGGGCAAGACAGAAGAAAGAGGAGGTGGAAAGTTTCTGGTCATCAGTTTCTGGGCAAGAAACCCAACACAACAAAACTATACATTGGACCCAAAGAGAAACAGAAAGATTATGCACCATTATTATAACGAATAACAAAACAGTTGGATACATCAAGGAAAGTGACAAAAATTCTAGCTCCTCTGAAAAACTGTACCACAGTGGGGGCAGAGAAAATCCATTTGACTCAAATGCTTTATATCATGCATGAGTGACTAATAAATCAGCTTCCTCTCAAATATGCCTGATCCTACGTACCTTTACAGAAAACCTCACAAAAGATGAGAACATCGGGGCAGCTAGGTGGTGCAGTGAGTAGAGCGCCAGCCCTGGAGTCAGGAGGACCTGAGTTTAAATCCACCTTCAGACACTTGACACACTTACTAGCTGTGTGACCTTGGGCAAGTCACTTAACCCCAATTGCCCTGCCTTCCCCCCTCCAAAAAAAAAAGATGAGAACATCCGTGATCCTACCACATATAGGCTAATTGCAGGTTTATGCTCTTTACAGAAAAAAAAAAACTTTCATAAACTCTTACAAGAAAATAATACATTGGCCAAGAAGCAAAAAGTCCCAGGGTGTAAGGAGCAACTGATTATAAATTCAGTAATTATTGAATAAGTCATCCGAAAATACCATAACATACGTGCTGACTCCTTGATTATTGCAAAGCCCTGACTGAGTTCCATAGTCACAGCGTATTTACATACTCCAAATATGTAAAATAAACCTAAGTAGAGTTAAGACATCAGGATACTAGATTTCCACACAGAAAACTATTCACTATTTAAAATGCCCCACCAATACAATAACGTCAAAAACAATTCATATAAAAGATGGTATTTTTCATGCAGGTAGTTTAAATTCATTATCTGCCTGCTTAGCTTTAAATGCATTATCATCTCTCCCAAATAGAACTAAGCATGGCTTCCAAATTAAGAGACAAACTAAAACTTCTTATTAACTAACTATATGATATGTATGGATGACATCAAATTATGTGGCTCCACCAAAAACAAATCTCTTGGAATCCTTTTCCAGTGATATCAAAATGTCATTTCACTTGGATGACTCAAGAACACAATGTACACCACAGAACAATATAGACTAAAGGCTTGAGGCTTGAAGCTGTAGGCCACACTGAACCATTGAATTAAGGTAATACCTACAAATATCTTGATCTTCTCTGGACAAGATGTTACAACTAAAAAGGTATCAAGGAGAAGGCTATAGTGAATATGATGGGAAATTTTCTGGCATTCTGAAATCAAAGATGAATGGGAAGAACATGCTTAAAACAATTAATATAAGAAATTCAATACATTTTTAGAGTTGTAAAATATGGGAATAGATTTGGAAAACATCCTAACAAAAACCTCATGCATTATTAAAGATAGAGTACAACATGGGCCTAAGGCAACTATGGAAAGATCAGCACTTCTGTGCCTAAAAGGAGTAAGAGGATTGATAGAAATTTTTAGAGTACATGATAAACTGGTCAAAAACATGCCTAAATACTTTTGAAATAAGCAGATACCATGTAACAAAGAAATAGTAAAGGCTTATACTAATCTTTATTTTGGGGGTTGTCAAATGGAAACTGAAAGTGACATCAACTCTAGAGGGAGACAATGAAATGATTGAGGTTAAAAAATGGAATCCAAAGTCCCTGGATGGGCAACATCCACAGGAACTCAGCCAATATGTCAGTAAGAAAGCATCAGTCAAACACTGAGTCACATTGATTTACTTGTAGAAATGGAGGAGACTAAGGTAATTCAGGAATTCACTGCCATAAGAAACTATATAAGGGTTATCCTTAACGAGCCTGGACTTCCTGGTCACTATAGATTATGCAGGATAACTGTAAAGCTAGTGCAATATATCACTGCAGACTTTAAAAATTTAGCACCTAACAAATGCCTAACGTGAAATAATCTAGTGGCTAGAGTTATGTATCAGAAGTTTATTATTTTTCATGGGCTAGCAGACAATACATACTCATAGTATAAATACAGATCTCAAAATATCCTGGAAGGAAGGTAATAAGCATTTATATAACACCGATTTCATGCTGGGTGCTAAGCTAAGTGCTTTATAAAAATTATCTCATTTAATCCTCACAACAGTATCTTCAAGGAATTTCCCAATTAATCGTAGGGAAGGTAGAACACATACAAACATATCACAAGATAAGGCAGACCTTTGAGAAGGAGCTGGGTGTAGAGGAAAAAGCACCAGACTTGTAGTCAGGAGACCTGGGTTCAAATCTTGACTCTGACACTTGCCACGTGGCCATAGAAAAGTCACTCAAGCTCTCTGAGACTCACATACATACACTTATATGTGTGTGTGTATATATATACATATACATACATACATACATACACATATGTGTGTATGTGTGTATCTATCTATCTATCTATCTATATACATACATACACAAAAGAGGTTAATAGGGGAACAATGGATAGAGGTCTGGATATGGAGTCAGGAAGATGAGTTCAAATTCGGCCTTGGACACTCACTAACTATGTGACCTTGGGAAAATGACTTCACTCTTGCTTACCTCAGTCTTCTCACCAGTAAAATGGGCATAATAGCACCTACCTTCTAGGGGTGTTGTAAGGATCAGATATGAGATCATACAAACCTTAAGGTATTACATAAATGCCAGTTACTAGTATTGAAAGCTATGTTGACGCAGTGACCCATTTTTCCTAGCACTGCATGTCAACCAATATTGGGAGAGGTACTGCTGGGGAAGATGACACCAAGACTGAGGCTTTTTGCATCACCCGCTTTTCATCAAGCCCTCTTACCTGTGACTTTTGTATCTCTACCTGAAAGTAGTCACATACTCTCTACCTTGGGAAGGAACTGATATGCAAAGACCCAACCTCTTCTGCTGAGGTTGACCTCTCTGACTTGCCTTTATCTCCTTACAAAGGTTCCCAATAAAAGCTAGTCCCACCTTGAAGCCATCACCCATCTCCAGCGATCAGCCTGTTGCTACCTTCGTGTACTTATAATAAACTCTTTTTAGTTCTCTTTACCTTGAATTTTGCCTCATTAATCAGAGTAAAAGCCCAAACAGAGAATTTTCCTTTCAACACTATTGTTCTTGTTGTGGTTACAGTTATTATTCTCATAGAAAGCCTGTTCTGGCTTCAGAGCTTGTTCTGATGGTGACAACTATGTACTTAACAACACATCAACTTGATTAACTGTGTAATGGAAGGAAGCAGAGACATCATGAGTTTTCCACTGTGTTCTTTTCCCCTGTTTCCTGCACCCAGTGATTTGGGAAGGTGCGTTGGTATTCACAGTTGCATATGTGTGTTCCTCATGATCTGATTTTTTGTGAGGAAAGGGCTCTGTAAATGCTTTAAAGCATTATATTATTTTAAGTTGATAAAATCATAGGTTAAGGGTTCAAAGGGACATTAGAGGCCATCAGAGTCAGACCTTTTATTTTATAGATAAAGCCCAGACTGGGCTCAATGAGTTGCCCAAGGTCATCTGGATAGTAAGCAACAGAGCCAGGATACAAACCCAGATCTGATTTTAATTCCATTTTAAACTCACTTTGCACAGCACTAGGTTGCCTCTCTGGTAATAGTTGTCACTATAGTGATATGTGTCAAATGACTGGTTCAAACAAAATGCTGTAGGAGCTCAGAGAAGAGAGAAATTGTGGCTTCATGAAGGAAGTAGCATTGGAATGAGGCTTTGAAGGATGCATAACATTTTCATATATGAAGATGGAATGGGGAGGACATCCTAGGTGGAGGGAATGGTAGGAGGAAAAGTATAAGGTCTCATCAAGCTATCTCAATTCTTTACCACTTTCTTCTAGGCTCTGACGCTTAGTAGCTAGAGGAACTTCGTTGCCAATTTGTTTATCTCTGGACTTCAGAGATAATCTAGTTCAACCACCTCTTTATATATAAAGAAACTATGATCCTTTACCATCTCCCAGGGGCCCAATAGTGACTGGGACAGTGTTTCGCACATGATAGGTGCTCTGTGATAGTTAAAATGAAAGACTGAACTAATGAATGAATAACTAAAATCCATTTGGATAAAAGCATAGGTTTTGTCTAGTGCTGTATTATCCCCATCGACCTGGGTTGCTATGCATTGGATGAGCAAACAGGGATTCAGTGGCTGGAGCAGGATAGAAATCATAAGCTGTGTTTGGGTTTGTTACCTGATGAAATCTTCAAAGGAAACCAGGCAGCTGTGCTTCCCCAACTACTCTTGTTTACTCCCAGTGGTAACTTTCAACCAGCAGAGAAACACAGGAATCTGCTCCTCCAAGCCCCTTTCCTTCTGTTTACAAACTCAATGGCAAGAAGGAATTTGGGGGTTATAAAACAGACGCTGGGCAGACCTGCTGGGAGGCAGACCAAGGCGTCCAAATGCACAATCCTGCTTCAAGGTTTATGTTGGCAGAGAGGCCAGAGTTAGAGAAATCCAAGTCTGGGTTGTTTTTCTTTCTGCATTGAAATCACACAGGCAGGCATGGCCCCACTGCTTCCAGCTGGCTCAGGAAGTCTGCTTCTATGCTCCTACAAATCAGAGACCTTTTCTTTCTTGCCCTTCTATGCATTGCCCAGGAGGCCTTGCACGTAGTAGGAGCTCCACACACACTTGCCGATTGTTTAAGTCTAATCCTGGCAGTCCCATGAGATGATCTTCTGAAGGCTGCATGTAAAGGCAGATCCATACAAGGCTAATATCCAACCCCTAAACTCCTGAGGATAAAGCCAGAGGGACTTAGTTATCCTTTTGCCTGTGTGAGAGATACTCAACAGTCTCATCTTTTACACCAAACCAAGGTGTTTATTAGCATTGGAGAGCAATATTCCAATTACTTCACATGAAGGGGTTATCAACTGTGATTCTGAATTTCTAAAATCCCTTTCCAAGCTACTTGGAATAACATCAGCATTATTTCCTCTGGGTAGACCCATTTATTAGCAATTCCGTCTAGCCTGTACTATCTCTTTAATTCCACTGTATAACTCTTCAAAAAGAGAAGTCTCTATCTTGGGATCAGAGCAGATAAATAGAATGTCACAGCTGGAAGGGATCTTAGAACACTGATCATAGAATTTTAGAGCCACAAGGGACCTTTCCTAGGCTCCTTATTTTACAGATTGGGAAACTGAGATCTTGAGAGAGAGAATGATACATATCAGTTTATAAAACCAGTTAGAGGAAAGAGCTGGGACCTTTATGTCTTTTTTCTTTCCTTTACCATATCCACTCAACTAATTCAATTCACTAAGCATTTATTAAGCTATTAAACTCCTGGGCTCTGTACCCAGTAGGAGTTTAATAAAGATTGTTAACTGACTGCCCTGGGGATCAGAACTCATCTAGGGAGTTGTGATCCTTAGAAAACCAACATCTTTAAAACCGATCAAAATAAACGGGTAAGAGTGACCTCACCTCAGCATGTGTTGGATCCCAACACACTGGAGGCTTGTTAAAGTTAATTGGCTTGTATTTGGTGACCCATTCCACCAGACCCCCTTTAAAGACGCACTGTACTCACAGGGGCCACCCGAGTGCAGCATTCCTATGTGCTTACATGGTTGGTCCAATAGTGACTTCACTCCAATTGATTAACTACATGTTATTTCAAATTTCTTCATTCTATGTGATGAAGATTAGTTGGCACCTGGGAATTACAGTCATCCCTCAGAGTATTGGCACTAACAGAGGAGAGGGAAGGTATGGATAATCCAAAGCTGTGGATAACCCCTACTCCTCTATGTTTCTCTTTGGAATTAACTGGGCAATTTTTTATTCCAACAAATTTCCCTTCCACAATTATATTTGGCTGGAATGGCTTTGAAGATGAATTTATATTATCTGAGCACTTGCTGGCTGGTGGGGACTAGGGGTGGAGTGAGGAGCAAAGTGGGAAGTTGCATGGGTAGTGTGCTTGCTAGTGTGGGAAAGTTGACCCAGGATTCAAAATCGGCAATGGATAACACCTAAAGTAAATTGTTTCCATCTATCCACCTTTCTCTTTTCCAGACAACTGTGTTCTGGAGTATAATGGAGGTCTGGCATGAAGTACAACTTCTGTGTGAGAAGTTCATCTATCTGTATGAAATAGTGATACTTTCAGAGCCCAGTTATCTTTCAGAGGGATTTCAGTTTAAAAAATGAGGGACTTTCTGTATTCACAGAAAGGCCTTTGAGGACCCAGAAAGCTGAAAAACTTACAGTGTTCTGTGCAGTACTTATAAAAAAGAGGTTACAGAGAATCAGGAAACACAGGGACTACTTCTGAACTTTGTCAGAGATCCTTCTCCTACATTCATTTCTTCCTTCCTCCCTCCCTCCCTCCCTTCCTTTCCTTCTTCTTTCCTTCCTTTTGTTCCTTCCTTTCCTTCCTCCTTTCCTTCCTTTCCTTCTCCTTTCCTCCTTCCTTTCTTCCCTTCTGTTCCTTTTTGTTCCTTCCTTCCATTCCCTTTCCTTTCTTCCTTCTCTTTTTCCTTCCTTTATTCCTTCCTTCCTTCTTCCTTTCCTTCCTTCCATAAGCATCATCAAATGCTTACTCTGTATCACACACTGTGCTAGGTGCTGGGTACACAAAGGCAAAAAAATGAAAACAGTTTCTTCCTTCGAGAAACTTGCATTGTACTAGAAGAAACAACGTGTACTCAGATAATAAATACAAAGTAATTTCAAATGGAGAATAGATAACAAAAGGGGCAATCGTGAAAGGCCTCATGTAGAAGGTAGCACTTGAACTGAACTTTGAAGGAAGCTAGCGATTTTAAGAGGCAGAGACAAGGGCATAGGATATTCCAGGAATGGGGAACACACCCTGCAAAGGCACAGATATAGAAAAAGTAGGAGCTAGAGAAGTAGGAGGTTTGCAGTACCAATCAGATTTCCCCTTGGTAATTTGATTGGTTTAGCATTAAAAGTATACGTCAATTGTCATTTTTATCGTATCGGCATGACCTAGCCATGAGCACTGAATGTTCCTCCAGTTCTTCCAGCTCTGCTACTTACTACCTGTGTGGCATGGGGAAAGTAATTTAACTATCTTTGCCTCGGTTTCCTAAAATGAGGAGATTAGACTGTACTAACTCAAAGGTCCCTTCTAGTTCTATATCTCATGTATACTAGAGTTCTAAGGGACTTCAAAGAAGAAACTGAGGCCCAGTGAGAGGAAATTATTTGACCAGAATCATACAACCTATGTTAGTCCTTATTTGATTTATATAATCTGGATTTTAGATCCAGAGGATAAATAAGGGACTACATGAACATCAGGATGATCAGAGCCAGGTAGAGTTAATGGGGAAGTCTTTTTAAACAGCAGGCAGACATAAATTTAAGACTAGACCTCTGAGAAGATGGGGTTAGAAATCTAGATGTGGAAACTGGCTGCATAGATGTAACCACTGGAGCCTTGGGAGTATATAACATCACCAAGGGAGAGAGCACAGAGAGAGAGAGAGAGAGAAGACCAGGATGAAGAGGAGGAATTGAAGACAATAAAAGAGACTAGGAAGTAGCAGAGGGGGCAGGGAGTAAGCATTTATATAGTACCTGCTACATAACAGGCACCATGCTAAATGCTTTACAAATAGTATCTCATTTGATCTTCAAAATAATACTGAGGGGTTTTACAGTTGAGGAAACTGAGGCAAACATGGGTTAAGAAACTTGCCCAGAGTTACACAGTTAATAATGATCAGAGGCCAAATTTGAACTCAAGTCTTCCTGACTCCAGGCCCAGAACTCTGTCTGCTTCACTACCAGGTGACTGTGGATGGAGGCATTGAAGGCAAGATAAAGCTGAAAAAATCTTTGTACTTGTCATTCCTTACCACTTCTGTTCCTTTGAAGGGTGTATTCCTCATGCCTGGAATGCTCTCTGCTTTCATCTTGGCCTCCTAAAATCTCTAGCCTCCTTCAAGGTTCAACTCAAGTGCTACCTCCTAGGTGAGGCCTTTCCTGATTGACCTTTCATTATCAGCCCTCACTTGAAATGGCTTTGTATTTGGTTTCTATTTATTATCTGAGTATCTGTTGTTTCCCTCAGGACAATGTAAGTTTCTTGAAGGAAGAAACTTTATAGAACTTGATAAAATAACAAGAGAATTCACTCGAATATCAAGAATATAGAATATATTCTTACATTGATATAGAATATTAAGATCGATGTATATTAATATTGACATATAGAATATCAAAAATACAGAAAAGAATATCAAAGGAAATGATGAAACAAAGTAGTGACAAGTGGGAAATGGCACTTCCAGACCTCAAATTACATTATAATTTAACAGTCATAAAAACCATCTTGAATTGGTTAAAAAAACAGGTGGATCAATGAAAGAGACTAGACAAGAGTGAATCAGAAACAATGGGACCCAATGACTCAGGAGCTGATAAAGTGGGAAGTATAAATTACCTAGGGAAAAGCTCCTTACTTGATTAAAACCTGAAAGAAATCAGGCACCAACACCTTACACTATGTTCCAGGATACATTCTAAATGGATGCCTGTCCTTAATATTTAAGATCGTACTATTAAAAATTAGCAAAAAATATACATTGTATACCGCTCACAGCTAGGAGATGTATTCTTAGCCAAATGCGACAGAGGCAATTACAAAAGATAAAATACATAACTTTGATTACTTGAAACTGAAGAGATTTTACCCAAAGTAAGAAAGAAAGTGGTCAAATGAGAGAAAAAAAAAATCTTTGTATCAAATTTCTCTGATAAGGTTTGATATCCAAGATATACAAACTCTCCCTCTCCCTCTCTCTCTCTCTTTCTCTCTCTCACTCTCTCTCTCGCTCTCACTCTTGCTCTCGTTCTTGCTCTCTGTCTTGCTCTGTCTCTTTGTCTCTCTGTCTTTGTCTCTGTCTCAGCCTCACTTTCTGTCTCTCTGTTTCTCTCTCACTGTCTCTCTCTCTGTCTCTCTTTCTTTCTCAATATTGCTAGCTAGCTATAGATAAAATATAGCTATATCTATAGATATTTATATAGATAAAATATAGCTCTATCTATAAATATATAGATATTCATATAGATATAGATAGCTATAGCTATATACATAATTATATCTATATAGAGAACAAATATATTTAGATATCTCTTTACATATGTAGAGCTCATATGTAGTACTATATCTATATCTATCTGTCTATCTATCTATTCATCTATCTATCTATCTATCTATCTATCTATCTATCTATCTATCATCTATCTATCACCACTTCCCAATAGATAAGTGGTCAAAGAATATGAGCAAACAGGTCTCAAAAGAAGAACTGCAATATATTCACAAGCTCATGAAAAATGCTCCAAATCACTAATAAAAAGGGAAATATAAATAATAACCCTTAGGCTTCCCTCAAACCCTTCAAATTGTGTATGTATTTATGTATATTGTACATATCTATCTTTCTAACTATCCATTATGGAGTAATGCAGTGGGATTCCTGTCCAAGTATATAATTTGGAAAATATCCATTCTTCACACACTTGGCTTTCTTGCTGGGTTGGTGTCAAGGCCAATCTCTTTTGAATGAATATGAATCACCTCAAAGAGGTCCTGTAGTGATCCTGGGCTCAGTGTCCTCAGGACAGTGCCCTTTGCAAATAGGAGCATCTGGAAGACCAGACCATTTCTAGGACACCCTCCTTCCATGGGGACTTGGTGCAGGAAAGAATCTTCCATGACCCTGGGAAGCATGGGCTTCTCTGTTCTAGGCCTCACTTGACAGTGATAATCAGGGGACTATTAGACAAAGTTCTCTTTGTGTTTACATCTATCAAAGAAATATATAATCCTGACTTTTGTAAGGAAGATGACTTGTTGGAAAGGTTATGTTTTGTCTTTCAGGCTGCATTTAGTTCTAAGTCAAATGATTCTAAGATCTTGGAATTATATAACCTAAAGTTACTGGAGCCTGGCTCTTAAAACTCTGAGGTTCTGTTAGAGACAGCTAAGGAGCAAAGAAAAGCAGGATAAAAACTGTCTCTAATCCTCTTTTTTCCTTCAGGAAGATTCTGAATTTAAATCTCTGGCATATGTTTTTTTTCCGGTTGAAATGTCTAGCAGGAACTTGTGATTCTTCTCTTTTTTGGGACTCTAAATCTCCCCAAAGCAATCACAGATGCTCCTGGACTCACAGGCAACTCTCAGCAAGCCTCTTTCAGACTCCCTTGAGAAATAGCCTCTTTCCTTGTTCAGTTTTTAATAATATAATAATAAGTAAAATATAATTAAATAATAAACTAATAATAAAAATAGTTCCTATTTCTATGGGCCTTAAGATTGGGACATACAATCAATATTATCCTAGTTTTATAGAGGAGGAGGCTAAGGCTCATATAGCCACATAGGAGGCCAAGGTCACCTAGTCAATATTACAGTCTGGATTTGGAGTCGGGCCTCATGGTTCCCATTCCAGCACTCTCTACCACCTACCACACTACCATGGGAAATGGAGACTACCCAGCTACAATGAACTAATTGGGAAGGTATTTGAGATCATTAGCACCAATGAGGCCTAGCTGTTACTGAGATACCCAATTCTGTGCCAGTAAACTCTATGTGCCAGTAAACTCTATGTCAGTCAACAAGCATTTATTGAAGTCACTGTGTTAAGTACTGGGGATAAAAAGTAATTAAAAAAAAAAAAAGCAAACACTGACTTCCCTCAAGGTACTTCCATTCTAATGAGGGAGACAACCTGTACATGAATAGGTAATTACAAGATATATACAGAGTAGATGGAAAGTAGCCTTAGAAGGGAAGATACAGCACCAACAGTTAGGGGAGATGGGATCAGGAAAAGTCTTCTACAGAAGATGACATTCGAGCCAAATCTTGAAGGAGGCCTCATTTTTTCATTGGAGTATGAGCTGTGATCCTTTGCTGAGAGGATGAGAGGTGGGGGAGGCTTAAGAAGGTGATGAAGATGATGGTGGTGATGGTGATTATCCTAATAATGATGATTATTCTAAAAGTCAATTAGTGACTAAGCTAGGATGATAAACTTACTAACTTTTCCATTGGTCCGTATGGGCATCCCTAGGGATAAGTTGGGACTGAGAATTCTAAGAGATATAGGTGAAGAGTGAGAGAAATCCAGGCATGGGGATCAGCCGAGTGAAACGGCCAAAGATAGGAGGAGTGTTGTATGTGAGCAATGACAGGTCAGTATGGTTAGAACAAAAAGCATGTACATAATGTGCGATAAGATTGGAAAGACAGGAAGAGGCCAGGCTATGAAGAATTTTATAAACCAAAGAGGAGTTTATATTTTATCTTAGAGGTGGTAGAGAGCTAGTGGAGTTTAGGAAGTATGCTTTAGGAAGAGCATTTCATCAGCTCTGTGGAGGATGGGTTTAGATTTGGAAAGGACAGCAGGAAGACCAGTTAGAAGGCTATTACAGTAGTCTATGAAGTCTTGAGGGAGGGTGTTGCCTGTGTGAATGCAAAGAAGGGGATATATGTGTACATGTATATGTGTGCATGTAGGTACATGTATAAATATATGTATATATTGGTATATAATGAAAGATGAGATGAAAACAGAATTTGGCAACTGGTTGGATATATGGGGTGAGGTTGCAAGACTGGAAGCATGGTGGTGTCTTTAATGGTAATAGGAAGGTTGGGAAGAAGGATGGGGACAGTTTAAAAATGAGCTCTGGTTTGGGTACATTGAGCTTGAGATGTCCACATGATATCCAGTTTGAAATATACCACAGGTAATTTGTGATATGGAATGCACTCAAGAGAGTGACTAGGGCTGGACATAGAGATCTGCATAGGGATTGTAATTAATTCTTGGGCCCTGATGAGATTACTAAGGATAGAATTGTAGAGAGGAAAGAGAAAAGGGCCTAGGTCGGAGTTGGAGGAGAGTATCCAAGTTAGTCAGACGAAACCATTCATCCACCCAGAGGGGATGAAAATCCACATCCAGATTCTGAGGAGAAACAAAAGAAAGTAGAGTGATAAGAACCCAGAGAGGAGAAAATAGCCAGGAGAAAGTAATCAACAATGTAAAATGCTTCAGAAAGGTTGGGAAGGGTGAGGGTTAAGGAAAGGTCATTAGATTTGGCAATTAAGTGATTATTGGTAACTTTAGAGAGAGTGTAAGTCTGAAACTGTAAAATGTTTCAGTTGAATGATGAGGTCAGAAGTCAGATGAGAGGATTTAGAAGAGAATGAGAGGAGAGGAAGCGGAAACCCAGTGTACATTTTTAAAAGGATTTTAGCTGAGAGGGAAGGAGAGATATAGGTCAATAGTTTGTGGGGAACATAGAATCTAAGGAGGATTTTTTAAGGATGAGGGAGACGTGGATGCATTACAGGAATCAGAGGAGGGGGAAGGGCAGAAGGGAGGTAGAATCTGCTGGAAATGGGAGGGGATGGCATCCGGGGTGCATGGCAGGGGCTTGTCCTTAAAATAAAGAAAGGCAATCTCTTCTTCAGAGCCTGCAGAGGAAGAGGATATAGTGGAGAATGATGTCAAAGGGATGTGAGATGAGGAGAAAGGGAGCGGAAGCCTTGTTTTTTTCATTGGAGTGGAGAAGATGGGAGGTGAGGGTGCTATGGAAGGCTTGAGAAAGCAAGGATGATGATGATGACGATGATGAAGGACAACAATGATCTAAAAGGATCAATCAGTGTCCAGTTAGATCAGTGAGTGACCACATGACTTGCTAACTTTTCCACTGGTCCATAGCCTCAACACAGGCGTCCCTGGGCATAGGCTGGGACAGAGTAGCTCAGCAAGCACAGCGAGTGCTTCTCTGCCGGAGTCTCTCAGACACAAACAGCTTTTGCATTTGAGTGGGAAACAGGGAATTCAGTTATAGGATAAAAGTAGATGATTCTAAGACAGTTGGTCAATAGGAAGGAGAGGGAAGGGAGGGGCAGGTTGCAATGAGTGAGCTACTTAACCCCACCTAGTTCATGTCTCTTTATAGAAAATGGAGAAAACAGCATTTTGATCACCTATTTGGCCAGGTCATTGTGAGGCTCCAATGACAGGATGTATGTAACATGCCTGGAAAATTTTCAAGCACTCAGTAACTGTCAGTTATTTCTAATATAACATATACTGTCACTCTTCATTATCTTGGGATATAACAAACAATTCAGCAAGCATTTATTATCTGTTACCTGCAAAGAAGTAGGAATGCAAATCCAGGACTTTTTATTTTATACAACACAGAAGCTCAGGAAAAGAGAGGAAAGAGAGACAGACAGAGAGAGAGAGACAGAGAGAGAGAGAGAGAGAGAGAGACAGAGAGAGAGAGACAGAGAGAGAGAGACAGAGAGAGACAGAGAGACAGAGAGAGAGACAGAGAGAGACAGAGAGATAGAGAGAGAGACAGAGAGAGGGAGGAACAACACCACTTGACATTTACATAGCATTATAGCATTTTAGGTTTGCAAAGTGATTTATGTATATGTTCATATTCCGGCCTTTCAAAAACCCTGTGAGATAAGTACTATTATTACCCCCATTTTATAAATGAGAAAACTGAGGCTGAGAGAAGTTATGACTTGCCCGGGGCCAGCACAGCTAGTTAATATCTGAGGCAGGATTTGAATCGGATCATCCTGACTTCAAATCCCCTATGCCACCAAAGCAAAAATAGAAAAAGGTAAACAGATGATTCATTGGGCTCAGAATTGAATCAGAGTGTGTGACTGGACTCAGTTGTATTTGAGAAATTATATAACGCTTGCAATGGTTTCAAGTTTTCCTCACCAGAAAATCCCATCTATATCCTTCCAGTGAATATGGCTGAGACTCAGAACACCATGATCCCTGAAAAGCCAAAGTTACAGGTGACCCGAAGGACAATGAAGAAGCATGCTAGGTATAAACGGCAATAATGATGAGCTCAGGAGAAGTGGTACAAATTCCTCTCTATGTCCTGACTCTGGACATCTTGTGTCTAGAAAAGGAGGTGGGCCAGTTACATTTCAAAAACAAAGGATGACAGGATAGTCTGGGTGCTGCACTGGGATCCACAAAATACTAAAAGACCCAGAAGAAGTTTTCCAGCATGCTAGTGTGTTGTGTTGTTCTTCTAGAAAAAATTTATGCATTGAAATGGACAAGAATTGCATGGGATGGGAAGGCAAGGCAATTTGCACCAGCGGAGGGAATGCATCATAAGAAGATGATGTTCTATTGAAGTAATGAATTCTAAGTAAAAATAAAATAAATTCTTTTGTGTGGTGTGTGGCAGAAGGGCTGTGAGGGAGGTTAGAAAGAGAAATTTTTTTGTTATTTCTTAAAAAAAAAACTTCAATTGTTTTTCCTTTATCTGTCTCGACTATTTCTCTAATCAGAGGCAAAAACAAATCCAAAGACATTTATTAAGCTTCTATCACACGTTGGAAGCTTTGCTAGGAGGCTCCTTGGGAGAAGAGAGACACGCACATAGGGAATATGGGAGCTAACTGAATCTCCAAACATAGCCCAGTGTACTAATAGAGGGCACAGGGAATGCTGGCTGAGTTTACAAGGCAATTGGAGCTGATTAACCAGGAAAGGCATCCAGGGGAGAGCTTCTGAACACGATTTTATAAGAAGGGAGACACCTGTCATATGAAAATGGGTATGAAAATATGATACCTGGAGATGTGCTTGTCTTGTGCACTAGGCAGTGGTTGATAGTGCAGTGGTGGAGATATCTTCATGATCTGCAGCCCAGATGTGCATCTGTCAAAGTATTTCCACTCAGCCAGACACAGAACTTTGCAGCTCAGAGGTTCCCCCCAGGAGACCTGGGACTTGGTAGAATTCACTTGGGGACACTGGTGGGTCAATTCACTGCCAGACCCAACAACTCATCTTCATCATTGCCCAGTCTCACATCCACTAATGATCAGTCCTCATAATGAAGGTATTTTTCGCCCTGCCGAGAGTCACAAGGAGAAAAATTGATTGACAGTGTTATCTGGATTGTAGTAATTAAATCAGGGCAGACAAATCCCTGTTCTCATTATATTTCAGACATGTCTGAAGCATTAAAAAAAACCCACCACAGGTGAAGAGTGATGACTCTGTTCTTGCAGTTTGTTATAAAGGCAGGCGCCTCTGGACAAATATGAAATATGCTCCTTAGGATGGAGATAGTGGCAATGGGTAGACAAAGAATACCCAACCACAAGTTGTCTGAATTAAGGAAGGACATTCTTCCAGCTTAGGGATGAACCAAAAGAACATAGGATTTCAATCTTAAAAGGACATCAGACAGGGATCACCTAGTCTAACCCTCTCCTTTCACAGAAAAGCCAAATGAGTTACTGGATGACACAGAGTTAGTAAGAAACAGAGCTGGAATTTGAACTCCGAGTTTGTTTCTGCTCCATATCAAGTGCTCTTGTCACCATACTATGGATGCCAACTTCCTCTAATGCCATATATCCACCCTTCAATTCATGAAAGCAATTAGCACATTCATTAAGCAAAAATTAGTAAATCTAGATTTTTTTAAAAATAGGTAATTTCTTCCAAATGGGAAAAATACTCCATGATTTTTCATTTTTAAATGTAAAAGTGACATCATAAATTCAACAAAAGGGCTTTTTAATAAGGATTTTAGTAAATGCTTTAAATAGAGGATTATTGAAAGATATAATTGTTACAAACCCTGCAAAGACTGGTTTCTGAAACAGAGGTGGAGTGTGAGTAGTCTATGAAGTTCGATGGTTAGAATTGCCTAGGGAAGAACGGGGAGAGCGTTTGAAAAGGGGCAGTAAGATCAGGAGTGTGCTAGAACCCCTTCAAATAGCAAGAGCAGATACTTAAAATTTCAGTGTGAGCTTTTACACCTCAGAAATCATCAAATACTACAAATCAGGGCTTTATTTCTTATTTTGTGGATTGTCTAGACTTAAGAAAGTGATGGAGAAAATATTAGTAATGCAGATTTAAAATTTAAAAGTGTGTCCTGCAAACATTTCAAATATTTTTTGGAGATCCTGTTGTTAAATATTTACTAGCACACCACTGAGAAAGATGCGACTCTAAACTTGACCCTTCTTCTAAATACAGATCAAATCATTCTGGTAACTAGTTGAAAACCCCATCCATGAAGAAGCCCTGTTTTATCCACTGGGTAGAGAAGCCATGAAGAAAGGACACAGTTATTGTCATTGAAGGACTTGCCTGTGGTGAGAAAGCATCATCTATACATACGAAGAACCTCTAATCTGAAGGCAACATAAAAGAATATGAGGATATCGTGGTATTATGTGACGTAGGCACATATTGCATTTGTACTATACTTGTTTTACTCATTCATGTTGGAGAGCAGAAAATCTTAGGTACCTATTCGCCAGTGAAGGGATTTCTGGACTGCAGGAATAATTTTCATTGTAGATTCAAGTAAAAAATTGAAGCAAAAATAATTTTTGTATTTGTTAATATATACCAGTCTCTCGGCTTATGCAAAAAAGAATTTGGGCTTTTACCATCACATTTTCAATACAATGAATTTGGAGAGCTACCTCAAGAGCTGTATTGGCCATGAGAGGTTAGAAATAGAAGCATCTTAGGATAAGCCTTTGACAAAATCTCCCACACTATCTTTCTGGAAAATGTGGAGAGGTGTGAGGTAGATAATAATAATTAGGTGGATTCAGGGATGGTTGAACAGCTGGACTCGAAGAGTGGTCGTTAATGTCTCAATGTCAATTTCGTAAGGGTGAAATGAACCAGGTGACTTTGCTTTGGTCTGTACTATTGAACATCTTAATCAATCACGTGGATTAAAGCATAGATCAATCAATCGATTAGCAAGTGGTCATTTAGTGTCTATTATGTGTCAGGCACTCTAGTAGGCATTGGGGATATAGGCACAAATTAGAAAACAGTATTTACTCATAAGGAGTTTACATTCTAATAGAGGAGACAACACGTAAATACAAATATGTGTATAAATAAATGTATGTCCCAAACAGAACTCATTCTCTTCCCTACCCCTCTCCCTGTCTCAAATTCTCTCCTCCTCCCAATTTTCCTATTACTAACAAAGATACCACCACCCTCTCAGTTACCTAAGCTCAAAACCTCTGTTATCTTTAATTCCTGACTAACAGTCACTCCATATTTCCAATCTATTGTCAAATCTCATCATTTTAACCTCTTCACCTCTTGCATCTGTCCCCATTTCCCCACTCACACAGCCACTACTCCGATTTTGTTGTTGTCGCCCAGCTGGCCTTTACCAGTCTGATGCAAGCCTTTGTTCTCTCACATCTAGACTTTTATAGTAGCCTTCTGGTTGACCTTCCTGCCTCAGGTGTCTCCTCACTACAATCCATGTTCCACTCAGCTGCCTAAGTGATCTCCTTAAAGCTCAGGTCTTACCATGTCATCTCCCCCAAAACACACACATAGACACACACACACACACACACACACTCTCCAGGATCAAATATAAAATACCCCATCTGACATTTAAATCCCTTCACAACCTGATCCCTTCCTACCTTTGCAGGCTTCCTATATTTTACTTCAATCCAGCTATTTTATCATTCATCTACACTGGCCTTGCTATTCATGCTACACATGGCACTCTATTGCCATACTCTACCTTTCTACTGGCTTGTTGTCCAAAGTTCTTGGAATGTTTTCCTTTCTTATCTCTTTCCATTGGCTTACCTAGCTTCCTTCAAGACTCATCTCAAATCCCTTCTGCAGGAGGTCTTTCCTAGGTTTTTTCTGACTCCCCCCAACCCCCAGCAGCTAACACCTTCCTTCTGAGATTGTCATTGTGTGTGTATGTACATATATATGTATGTATATATGTATAAATAATACATATACATAATTCTGTATATATACACACACATATATAATTTTGTATATGTACACATATAATATATAAAGCTCTCTATATATACATATATAACTCGGTACATATATACATATATCTTATATGTACAGAGTTATTTGTCTTTTTACCCCATTTGAATGTGAGCTCCTTGAGGGCAGGTACTGTTTTTTTTTTGTAGCTCCAGCATGTAGCACAATGCCTAGCATACAATAAGCATTTAATTTTTGCTTATTTGACTGACTGAAAATGTGAAGGACGAACTGGAGAGGGAAGAAATGAGCCAGGGAAGACAATTAGTAGGCTATTATGATGATTCAGAACCTGAATTAGGCTGGGAGCCTTGTGATTAAAGAGAAGAAGACAGATGCAAGAAATATGGTAGTAAAAAAGACAAGATTTGGTACCTAATTGGAGATATTGGGTGAGTGGAAATGAGGATTTGAGAATGACAGCTGAGGTTGTGAACCTGGGTGACTGGGATCGCCATGGTGCCCTCAACAGTAACAGGGAATCTGGGAAGAGGAGAGGGCTTGAAAAGAAAGGTGAGTTCTGTTTTGCATATGTTGAGTTTGAGACATCTATGGTGCAGCCAGTTCAAGTCTAAAAGGCAGTTGGTGAGGCAATCCATCAATATTAAATATCTGCTATATGCCAGGCACTGTGCTAAGCACTGTTGATACAAAAAGGGGTAAAAGACAGTCTGTCCTCAAGGATCTTCCTGTCTAATGGTGGAGACAACGAATATATTTGGAAATGCTATATACAGACAGGATAAATAGGAAATAATTAAATAGAGGAAATTAAGATGGGTCGGGAAAGACTTCCTGTAGAAGATGGGGTGTTAGGACTCAAAGGAAGCCGGTAAATAAAGATGAGGCTGGAGATTATTCTAGTGATGGGGGACAGCCAAAGAAAATGTCTGGAGTTGAGAGATGGAGTATCTTGTCCATGGAACAACAAAGAGGCCAGCGTCACCGGACTGAAGAGCATGTGGCATGTTGGAGAGCAAGGTGGAAGAATTTGGAAAAGGTAGGAAGGGGCTAAGTTATGATGCAAGACTGGAGGTCAGGAGCTAGAATCATCTGCATAGAAAGTGACACAATGTAGAGCAAGAAGAGAAGTAAGCTTAGGACAGAGCCTTGGGAGATACTCACAGTTAGTGGGTATGACCTGGAGGAGAATCTAGCAAAGAAGACCGAGAAGGATCGATTAAACAGACAAGAGAAGAGCTGGGAGAGAGTAGTGTCGTGAAACCTAGTGAGGAAAGAATATCCAGAAGAAGAGGATGAGTGACAGTGGCAAAGATTCTGAGAGGTCCAATACAAGAGGGTTTGGGAAGTAGGGCTCTAGCATTTGGAGAAATCAGGAAAGGTTTCATGCGGAGATGGCATACGTTTCACATATGTGGATGACCCAAAGCTGGGGGGCATAGCTAACATGTCACATGAGTCAGGAGCAAAAACATTCCAACAGGATAGGATGTTGGGAGAAATCTAACAAGATAAAATTTAATAAGATGTAAACATACATTTAATAAATGTAAGTATAAATTTAATAAATGTAAAATCTTATACTTGGATTCAAAAAATGAACATCATAATTAAAAGAGAGAAATGCCTAGATAATAATTTATCCAAAAAAATAAAACCAAACAAACCCAAAGGCTTTTGTGCTCTAAAATCCCAATATGGGTCAATAGTGTGATTTTGGGTAAAAAAAGTCAATAAATTAATGAAAGTGGTATAGTACCAGAATAAAGGCAACAGTAGTCCTACTGTACTCTACCCTGGTCAGACCACATTTGAAGTATTGCATTCAGCTCTGAGCACCACATTTTAGGATGTTTATTGATAAACTGAAGAGCTTCCATAGGACAACTGGGGTGGTAAAGGGCCTCAAGTTCATACTCTCTGAGGATCTATTGGAAGAACAGGAGGCTTTTTTGTTTGTTTTTTATTTTGTTTTTGTCAGAGAAGACTAAAGGGAACATGGTAGTGGTCTTCAAGAATACGAAAAGCTGCTATGTGAAAACAGGATTAGATGTCTTCCATTTGGCCCTGGGGACAACAGGTAGAATTTGTAGAGGAATATATATTTAGCACATTGTAAAGAAAAACTTCCTAGCAATTATTCAAAATTGCGCTGATTGCACATCACTAGGTGTCTTCTAGTAAAGGCTGGATGAATACTTCCTGGGGATACAGTAGAACTGGTATTTGCTCAGGAATGGTTTAGACTAAGTGGCCTCAGAGGCCCCTTCCAAGCCTGAGAATCTTCAAACTCAAGAATTCCTCATGCTAGAAATTTATTTCACTTCATTTTATTTCCTTTAAGCCCTAGCAAGGTTCATTCAGAAAAGACCCAACCTTTGTAAGAGGAAAAAGAAGTGGAGGTTCAACTTTGGCTGGGCAGTGAAGCCTAGGGGGCTGCCCTCTTAGCAGAACTGGCGGTATGAGGGGTGTGCTGTCAATCCAAGGGTCTGGGCTCCTTCCAAACCAGGCCCCCTTGTGATGCCCCCTTTCCACCTGGGCTCCTTCTTTACAGCCCTACCTCCCTAAACCAAACCAAGCCCCAAAGCAGAGGGAATATTTGGGAAGGGGAGAAGAAAACAAAAGTTGAGTAAAGGAGAAAGTCCCATTTCTACCTTCAGCAGATCGGGCTGCTTGTCAGCACATGTCAGCTAACACACCATGACATTTTCTGTCAGAGACTTTCCTGAGCCTCATTAATATTTCCTCTCATATCCATGGTAGGCCCTGGAAATCTGTGAACCGCTCTGACACAAATCTAAGTGAAGTGGAGACTAGAGACTGGTTTCTCATTGCTACTTGTGGTTTTTAAAACAAATTCCTCGGATCTGGCAGGTCTGCCTTTTTCCAGGCAATGGTAGTCTTTCAGCCAAACTCACCTAACAACCAGCCCTGGCTCCCACTTCCAGGTCCCTATTGTGATACTCTTCTGACTTCTTGGCATGAAGTTTACCCTCTGATAATTGCCTTACAAATAGGCAGGTGTTCAGGGGTGGCAAAGGTGTGGCCACTTGAATAGGCAAGAAGGGTGATTTCTCTTCTGAGCACTCCCAGATACAAGGAAAATGTGGGGAGGTCACATTGGAGCTCTTTCCATGTGGCTTGAGAGGGCTCCTTCCAAACCAGGCTCCCTACAAAAGCTTGATAGGCAAATTTATGATGTAGATATTTCATATTTCACAATGTGAAATAACATTTTACTTTAAAAGTAAAATATTAAAAATATTTAAAATTAAATATTTCATATTTCACAACATGAAATAACATTTTACTTTAAAAGTAAAATATTTGAATATTTAAAAGTAAATATTTCATATTTTACAATATGGAATAACTTTATGTAAAGATTCATCTAAGAATTCATAGACTTTTCCCAGTAGAATGTAAGTTTCTTGAGGACAGACTTTTTTTTCCCTTTGTAGCCTCAGTGCTACTAAATGCATATACTAAGAACTTAATAAATGCTTATTGGGTTGAATGTAATGGACTTAGAGAGTGGATTGAAGTGTTTGTTTACAGATGATTATAAAGGAACCTGGGGAGCACAGACTTAAAGATGGCATTTGGATATATTTGAGCAGATGTGGTGTGACAGAAAGAACCCAGCACAGGAAACAACTAAGTTCCTGTGTGACTCCCGGCTAGTCATTGACCTCTTTCTGGGGTTCAGTGTCCTCATCTGGAAAATGGATGAATTGGACATGATGTATTTAAGGCACCTTTCAGCTCTAAGATTTTGTACTTACGTGTAAAATGTTACTCCCACTGACAGTCAATCAGAAATTAAGCAAAAATGGTTTTGAAAGTCAAATAAGTTGAAGGTAGGATTTAATTTGTACACACCTTTTCAAGGGGACGCATTGACTGTGTAATACTAAGGAGAAGCATTTGTCTAATGCTTTAAGATTTTAAAGTGCTTTACGAATATCATCTCACTTCACCTTCACAGCAATCCTGGGAGGCTGTGGTTGTTGTTCAGTAGTTTTTCAGTCGTGTCTGACTCTCTGTGATCCCATTTACGGTTTTCTTGGCAAAAATACTGTAGCAGTTTGCCATTTATAACTCATTTTATAGATGAGGGAACTGAAGCAAATGGGGTTAAGTGACTTGTCCAGGGTCACACAGCTACTACGTGTCTGAGGCCAGATTTGAACTCAGGAAGGTGAGTCTCCCTGACTTCAGGCCTGGTGCTCTGTGTGGCCTAGCTATTATTATAATATCCATTTCATAGAGGAGAAAACTGAGGCAGAAAGAAGCTAGGTGACTTGCCCAGGCACACGCAGTAAGCGAGGGTCTGAGGGTAGACCTGAAGTGCCACCCCGCTGCTCCAAATATAGCTATTTTACCTTTTTGTTGGGAGGAGGGGGGATGAAAGGGGAAAGATGGCATCATTTGGAAATATTCGAATAGATGTTTTACTCTCAAATTTGGCTCAAAAGAATATTTCGTCAACATCAGCATCCACCCAAAGCAGCCACAGCTTGCATCATAAGGGACGACTTGATCTACAGCACCAGCCAAAGACGACCAGGTATCTGTGCATGCTGGGTCTGCTTAAGCTAGAAAGCTAAGGCCTAAGTTACATGCAGAGATGCAAATCCCCAGTGACAAATTCCTTGCAAACTGAACTACTGGCACACATACTGTTCTATCTATGCAGTTAGGGCCAGAGGCACACGTAGGTAATGGACCTGGCAACTGCTGGTGGAGATGAGTTTGTATTCTATTAGGAAGAGCAGCTGCCTGCCTCTTTGGGGTCTACAGGGTGCAGTCTGTTGGCAAGAGCTGCCTTGGAGGGAGGGGAAGGTTCGTGTTAAGACTTCCCAGGCAGCTTTCCCAAGTGAAAATCTCCAAAGATGCTGCCCCGGATTTTTAGCGTCTTTGAGATTACCAGTCTTCCTGACACCAGGCTGAGAAAATTAAAAACTGGAGAAACAAAGAGGCGGGTGAGTCAGAAGGCAAGAGAGGAAGGATCCTCAGATCTGGGAATAGGAGGAAGCAGGACTGGGGAGGGCGGGGGTGAGGGGGAGAGGGAGTTGGGAACATTTCAAAATTCTAGCCTGATAAAGATCTTAGTGCCCCATAACGATATTATCTTATCCATTTATATGTCCGTCCTCAAAGGAAGAATTAAAAAAAAAACCCAGAAAGGACAAACCTTTGTGAATTATGAAAGGGAAAACCAGATGAGAGGAGATAAGTTCTTCAATGAGGTTTTTATTACACAAATCTGCAGACATTATCAATTCAGAAGAATAGGGCCCTTCTCTCCTCCACTCCACTCCCCCCTCCCATCTCCTGTTTGTTTAAGAGGAAGGAGAGTCGCGGACCTGTCTGTAGGGATGATTAATGAGAAAGAAATTGCATTCATAAGGGGCCCTTCCTCTTGAAGGATGACTGTCACAAAGCTTAAAGGGATAGAACAAGGATATGTCAAATTCGTTTCTGACTCTACTGGGCCAGAGCTGTCGCTCAAGGATTACTAGACAGAAGGCTAACTAGAATAGCAGTGGAGTTCCTGAACGGCCACAATCCCAGAATCTCGGAGACGGAAGGAATATGAGAGAGTTGCCTAGGCCAACCTCCACCTGAACAGCCATCTCCTCTATAGCAGCCCTGGCAAATGGCTGTCCAGCTTCAACCGGAGGGCTTCCCCACATGGAATATTCATGAGTTCTTGAGGCTGCCCAGATTGACTTTTGGAGAGCTATAGTTGTGGAGAAGTTTTCTTTACCCAAACCAGACTCCCTCTGTGTGTCGCCCAGTGCCCTCTGGGGCCAGGCAGGACCAAGTTTAGTCTCAATTTCCTATGACCTTCTTAAGGCATTGTCAGAGACAGGATACAGACTGATAACCTCATTTTCTCTTTTTGACAAGGTTACTAGACTGGTAGATCAAGGGGATATTGTAAATGTAGTATGCATGGATTTTTAGCAAGGCATTTGACAAATTGTGTCATGAAAGCCCTATGGATATGAAGGACAGATGTGGGCGGGATGATAATGTAGCTCCATGAATCGATTAGATCCAAAGAATAGTTATTAATGGGTCGATGTTCACCTGGAGGAAGGTTTCTGATGGAGTGCTGCAGAGATCTCTCCTTAGCCCTGTTTTGTTTAATATATCTTGGTGATTGGCTTAGATGAAGGCATGGATGATACGCTTCTCAAACATGTAGTTGACAGAATTGGAATACAAAGAGACCTTGCTGGGCTAGGATGAGTCAAATCTAATCCGTCAAAATTTAGTACAGATAAGTATTATGTCCTATACTTGGACTGAAATAGCTGTACAATAATAGGTTGGAAGAGGTGTGACTCAACGAAGAAGAAGAAGAAGAAGAAGAAGAAGAAGAAGAAGAAGAAGAAGAAGAAGAGGAAGAAGAAGAAGAAGAAGAAGAAGAAGAAGAAGAAGAAGAAGAAGAAGAAGAAGAAGAAGAAGAAGAAGAAGGAGAAGAAAGAGGAGGAGGAGGAGGAGGAGGAGGAGGAGGAGGAGGAGGAGAAGGAGGAAGACAGTGACAACAATGACCTGAGGGTTTTAGTGGACCAGAAGTTGGATTGAATCAACATTGAAATATAGCACCCCCTAAAAAGTGTGTGTGTGTGTGTGTGTGTGTGTGTGTGTGTGTGTGCTCACCAAGGTTAGACTGTATTAATAAAAGCAAAGTATCCAGAACAAGACAAATTCTACCCTACCGTACTCTGTTTGCCATAGACCCTGTCTGGAGTACTATGCTCAGTTCTGGGCACAGGAGAAGACTCAGCAGGTAAAGGGGGAGATGTGATAGCCATCTTCATGCATTTGATGGGTTGTCACTTGGAAGAGGTATTATACTTGTTAAGCTTGGTTCCAAAGGGCAGAACTAAAGGCAATGGGTGAGTGGGTGGGGAGCTTCTGAGAGGCAGATCTGAAAAAAATACTAATAATCAAAGCTATAGGAAAGTGAAATGGGCTACTTTGGAAAGGGAGTGGGCTCCCCATTTCAGGTAACATTCAAGCAGAGGCTGAATAGCCCCTTTTTGGGTATATTGAAAGTCTGTCAGTCAGTCAATAAGCATTTACTAAGTGCCAACAATGCTAGGTGCATATGGTAGAGGAGATGGTTTTTTCCTTAGGCAGGGGTTGGACAACATGACATCTGAGTTTCTTTCCAGCTCCGAAATTCTATGATTCTAAGTTTAGGGCACAATGTGACTCAGATTCATAATAGAAATCATCTAATCTCCTTCCCAATGTAGGATCCCTCTTGACAGCACCCCAAACAAGAGGCCACTCTATCTCTGTTTGAATATGCCTAATAATCATTTGAATTTCTGATATTTCAAAAATTTTAAACCTCACAAGTTCCCTAGTTTTCCATGATTACATCTCATCATTGTCCACTGATATCTTCCTCCAATGCCCATTTATATATGCCAGGCATCTATAAGCTAGCATTTATTTACAGAGCACTTTATTTAGCATTTACATAAAGCAATTCATTTAACATTTGCAGAGTGCTTCACATACACTATCTCCTTTGGTCCTCACCCCACAACTCAATGAGGGAGGTGCTATTATTATCCCTGTTTTACAGATGAGGAAACTGAGGCTTAGAGCTATTAAGTATCTGAAGCAGGATTTGATCTGTCTTCCTGTCTCCCAATCTCATCTCTGGCACTGACTAGCCTTGTGATCTTGACACTTAAACAAGTCATTTTAGTGCTGCAGGCAACTCTCAAGGGCTTGTCTAATAAATCCCAGTTGATTGATGATCTGTATTGGTAGAAGGAGTTCCCATACTGGAAGTTCACCGCCACCCCACCCCATGGAATAGCAGATCCCCCGTGTATTCACATGTCCTCCTCCACCTCAAAAGATGAAAGAGAAGGGGCAACCCTAGTGAGCGCATTTGTTGTTTCCCATCAGTGCCCGCCCTTACCAAGACAGCTCTCTTCTTCCTCATCCTAGCTGCATATACTCCAATATTTGTGATGAGCTATTATGTGCACTTACTCAAACTCTATGGAAATACAGTAATCACGAATTAGAACAGGGCTCCATTGCTCGCTTGTAATGAAAGTGACTGAGCAACTTTTTAGTAAGATATATAGTCATTATGTTTATTATCCCAATAGGGAAGATTAAATGCACAGTTTCCGTGAGTTGAAAATTAAAACGAGGCTCCCCCAGAAGAAATACGGTTGGATGGAACTTTCCAAAATGACTTCTCTGTTCGCCTTCCTCCCTCCCCCACCCTGAGCATTTATTTTTTTTTCCCTCAAGATCTTATTTTTTTTGTTTAGTCACAAACAGATGACTCCTAGAACAATCTCCATTTCCTTTGCTACAGGAGGTCTGTATGATGAATAAAAGTCTCCCCACAGTGAATGCCAAGCCAAACAGATTAATTTAAGATGCATCTGCTGTAGATTAAACATTTGGAAAAGCCATTTTATAAATATTTTTTTCCACAACAACATCCCCATATGGCAGCTAGCTCCGGTCGACGTTTCGAATGTTGCCTGTATACGCTCTCACATATGTATTTAATGTACACTCCATGCTCACTGCTTATGTTGTCAGTCTCCACAATATTCCGGAGTGACTTTGAATCGGCTTTGAGATGACAAGGCAGACTCTTTGGAGTGGGCCGAGCAGATGGAGCCCAATTCTGGGTGCAGGAATGGGGACCACAGAGGTGCAAGCCTCTAGGAACCTTCAGTCTTCTCATCTCACTCCCACCTCTAAACCATCTCCAAAATGCTGCCAGTATGTAGGTCCAGTGTCAGGTGTCCTCTTTTCCTTGAAGCTGCCAATCTGCCTAAGCCCCACCTCTCTTCCATGAAGTCTCCCTGGAGTCACCCAAAAGAGCCTCCAACAAGTGAAAAAAGATTACGTGGGATTATGTATGTGAAAATTTTTGAAAATCAAAGAATGAATGTATTAAAAAATGTATTTATTAAGAGTTTACTATGTGCAGAGTGTAGGCTTGAGCTTACACCCACGTAAAGACAACATTAGGAGTTAGGGAAATAATAAACAAAGACTTATAGAATTTCGAGCTGGAAATAATTTAGAGATGATCTAGTCCATCTATTTTTTTTTTTTTTTTACAAATGAGGAAGCTGAGTTTCAGAAAGTTAAGTAGTTTACTCAAAGCTAGACAGTGAGTTTGCTGAACAAGGATCTGAACCTGAAACTTCTGACATTAAATCCTGTGCTATTTCCATCATAATACATTGCCTCATATCTATTGGTATGGGACTCTCTCCTCATTAGGGGAGATTAAGACCCTGCCCTGTGGGAGGGGTGGGACAGAGTTGCTGAGAGGCTAGAGAGCTCTAGCTTTCCCCCTTCCCCTTTGGGACTCTTCAAGGCCAGTCACCTTTGGGACTCTTCAAGTTTTGAGTCTTCTTTGGGACTGTTCAAGCCTTGAGTCTCTTCAGATGTTTCTGGCTTCCAGCTCCAACAGAAAAAATGGAAGAAACTGACCCCGCTTCAGACTGCTGTTGGAAAAGACTGGGAAGACATGAGCCTGTGGTCTCTACCACCAACTTGCTGCTCTGGAGACTATGGGGAGTTTCCCCTTGAATGAGATCACAGACACTCTCTTTTGATTGAGCTCAGTTATCTCACTCCCAATGGGAGAATTCCTTCATTCTATATCATCTGGTATATATTCTCCTATGTATACCTTCTCTATGTTTTGCTATGATTTGGATAAGTGGATTTCTTTGCTATTCTCTATGTATACTCATTGTGGAACTGGTATTTGGTGGGAAAGGAGTAAAGATTTGGAGCTTGGGGTCCCCTTTCCTCCCAAACTGACAAAACAATCAGAAGTTAGATGGAATTTGATCACATCCCCCAGAATAACAATATTCAAGGGAGCAGAGAGGTGTAATTCTAGCCCAGTACCCCAAGTGTCTGGTCTCAACTGCCTGCTTCCCCTCTTAGCAGGAAAAAAAGAGTCTCCCTTGGAGAAGGGTGGAGGTGAGGAAGGCTAGAAATGACGATTTTTCTTCCCTTTGAATCACACAATGACAAGACCCTCTATCTACACATGGGCCTCACTACAACATGTGGAGCCCACTTCTATTACACTTAGATGAACTTTCCTCTCCCTCCACCCTGCCAAATACTTAATTGGTTCCTAGTGTAGCTATGTCTAAGCAATCACTTATCCATAGCATATGCATATGGCTGTATATGCATGTATATATATATGTATATGTATATGTATGGCTACACATATAAAAAAAATCCTCTACCTTAGACTGAAGGACCCTCTTGCTCTTTGAACACTAGGTAAAAATTCCCCTTTTGGTTGGTCACTGTGTAGGTCCTTCACAGAGTTTCATAAGAAGGTTTCATAGGAACACTTGAAGAGCTGAGAGAACAGCTATGAATGACATGTTTTATATTTCTCTCTTTTATTTCCATGCTTCAAAAGACCCATGATTTCATCAATCTGACTACTCACTCCCATGCCATAGCAGACAGTATTTCATAGGTTACTGTGGCCAAAATAAAATAAAATAAAATGAAATAAAATAAAATAAAATAAAATGATCATGTGATGGCCAGTCTTCTGAGGACCAACTTGTCATTCATCCAAGGACTGACTTAGTTAAGTTTAGACATGGAATCCACTGCTGGGCCAGTATTAAAAGCTCTTCTAGGTTGGTGGGACCTGATGGAGCTTGTTGTGTTGTATCAAAGGTTTTGAGAACCCAGGACTGCCTCCATATCATGTTGTGGTATCAAAGGAAGATAATATCTTTTTTTTTTTTTTTAATGAGAGAAGGGAGGCAATTTTAGTTTGACATAGTAGATAGACAGCTGACTTGGGAGCCAAGAAGATCTGGGTTCAATTCTTACCTCTGACACCTACCTGTTGTAAGAACCTAGGCAAGTCACTTGTCTCCAGGGCTTCCTAGACTTTTTCCACTCCCAACCCCTTCAGCACTTTTTAAACTGTGGGTCATAGCAACATATGGGGTCATGACCCTGTGCGCTAGTCAACTCTCTAAGACTAGAAGGTGCTGTCCTGTTTTGGTAGAGGAAGTATCCCAGTCTGAAGTTCCCTATGCCAATGATATATCAGGTCCAGCTCTTGCCCCCTAAATAGGTCAGTCAATAAATATTTATTAAGCACTTATGTGCCAATTGCACAGCTAGGCGGTACAGTGGATAAAGTGCTGGCCCTGGAGTCAGGAGAATCTCAGTTCAAATCTGGCCTCAGACACTTACTAGCTGTGTGATCCTGGGCAAGTCACTTCACCCTGTTTGCCTCAGTTTCCTCATCTGTAAAGTGAACTGGAGAAGGAAATGGCAAACCACTCTAGTATTATGTGGCCTTCTAGGTCCTTGAGTGTGACCTTTCGACTGAGTCCAAGTTTTACAGAACCAATTCTTTTATTAAGGGGATTTATTCTGTGAAGTTTGGATTCAGTCAAAGGGCTACACTTGAGGACCTAGAGGGCCACACGTGACCCCAAGGCCACAGGTTCCCTACCCCTATGGTTCTTTTTCATTGTGTGGTCCTCATGGAGCATATGCTGGATCAGTGACCCTTGTTGGGGGTGGGGGGTAGAAAAGGTCCCCCTTCTAGTCCTCAACAGTGAGACTCTGTTGTACAGCTATCCAAACTAACGTGGTTATGGAAAGAGAAAAGCAAGTGTGCACATTCTGTGTGACCACAGTCTGACCACATCACCCCCTCTCCCCACATTCAATAAACTCCAGTGGCTCACTATTGTCTTCAGGAGCAGAATTTTCAGTTTGGCTTTTAAAGCCCTTCAAAACTTAACCTCTTCCTACCTTTCCAGTTTTCTTATACTTTGCTTCCCCCCACCCCAACATACCCTGAAATCCAATGACACTGGCCTCCTTGCTGTTCCTTGAATGGAACTCTCCCACTCTGGACTCTGACCACTTTCCCTGGCTATCCGCCATGCCTGAAACTCTCTCCCTCCATGGCTTTACCTCCTGGCTTTCTTGACTTTCTCAGCTAAAGTCATACCTTCTGCAAGAAGCCTTTCCAGTCGCCTTTAGTCTTATTACCTCCCCTTTGGGATGATCTCCAATTTACTCTGAACTTATCTTGTTTGTACATAGCTGTTTACATGCTGTCTCTTCCTTGAGAGAAGGGACTGGCTTTATTTATCCCCCTTTTCTTCCTTTGTATCCCCAGCATTTAGCACAGTGTCTGGCACATAGTAGGTGGTTAATAAATGCTTGATGAGTGACTGATTGATCACATTCTGTCTTAGGTACAAACTAATACTTTAAACACAGGATCTTAGAAACAGTAAAGAATAATAAAGGATAATAGGCCTTTGGACTGAAAAACCATTTCAGGTCTCTTCCATTGTTCTTCCCACCATAGAATGTAAGATTCTTCAGGGAGAAACTATTTTCATCAAGTTCTTCTTTGCATCCCCAGTGTCTGGCAAATAGCAGGTTTTAATAAATATTTCTTGATTGATTGATTAGACTGGTCATACTATACCATGTTCCCTTCCAGAAATATTCATTCTTGTTGATGAAGATGCAATTCAGAGGATAAACTTCACAGGACCCACAGGGGCCTGTCAAATTGGATTGATAAACTGACCATGTGCTGAGTCAGCGATCTGACTGATCTGAAGGGCATTTCAGGGTCAGCATCAGAAAACCAGCAACTTCATTTCCCTTTCTAAAAAGCCAGAAGAAGCTATTTGACTCAAAGAACCTCATTTAAAATGAGAACCCTTAATTTCTCCTTCTTTACTCCCTTACCTCCACGTAACACTCAGAACACTGCAGATACTATCTCAGTCCTTCTCTATGGTGAGAAGCAGGGACCCTTTCCACGGATTTCACAGATGGCAGAGAGGCAGAGAGATGTGGAGAGATTCCTCATGGATTTGTGACTGGGACTTGGGCATTCTCCCCTCCTCCCTCTTAAGATCAGCCTAAAGAGATGTATAGAGTGGGCACTGATATGATGGTAGGGAGGGGAGATGTAGAGAGTGGGCACTGATATGGGCAGGGAGGGGAGATGCCCCTGCTTAGTCCTTTCCAGGGAGAAGCAAAATTAAGACCTTTTGAAGTTAAATAATAATTTGACCCCAGAGCAGTCCTCTCAGACACAGCCACGAAGGGACCCCTGGTACCTCCTACAGCTGTGGTCCCCCACACAGAAGAGACACAGGATCACCTGATCCTCCTTGGAGTCTCCCAGGAGGCAAGGAGAAGTGTGACTTAGGTCCCCCTCCTCATGGATTCTTCCGCTGCCAAGGAGCTCAGCCTGCTCCATCTGCAGCCTCCAGTAGTGCAGAAGTCTGCATAATGAGAAACCCCAGTGACTCGCTGGCCTAGTTTGCATTCCCAGGGGAAGATTAGATTTCTATCATTTGGGGGCTGCTGCACCAGGCCACTGAGCTGTGAATTCGCAAAGGAGTCCAAGATAAAGAGAAAGGAGGGGAGGGAGAAAAGGAAAAGAGGGAGAGTGGAAGGTGGAAGGAAAGAGATGGAGAAAGAGAGGGAAAGAAAGAATATGGAGAGATAGACAGAGGGTATGATAGAGGGAAAGAAGAGAGAAAAAAGAGGAAAAAGAACTTAGAGAAAAGGGAAGAGACACAGCAGGGAAGACAGAGTCACTCTAATACTGTAAAAATCTATAATACAGGATGAAATCATCAGGGCGAGTGTCTTTCCGGATAAGAACAGCTCATATTTGTGGTAGATCCAGGATTTAGGTCCAGGTCTTTTGACTCCAAAGCCACTTCACCCTCTAGGATCTCAGATTTGATCTGTTAGGCTTTTAGCTTAGCTTCTTGCCAGTTCTAGATAGAACAGGCTTGTCAGTAATCCCGTAGTCAGTTTATAACAAATAAAGACCCAACTTGTTTCTTCTAGGGTCAGTACTCTTACAAAGTGGATGGTGGGGAGGAATAGAAGGGGCAGTGACCACAACTCAAAGAAAGTGTGTACCCAGTGGAAAGAGCACTGCAACCGGAGGGTCTAGATTGAAGTTCCATCTCTGATACTTGGACCTATGTGAACTTAGGCAAGTCACTTATCATCTCTGGGCCTCAGTTTCCTCCCCTGTAAATGAGAGGGATGATCTTGGAGGTCCCTCCTAGCACTAATTCTGTGACACTATTACCCTATGAAATGATTTCTTTATTGGCTTAAGCTAAGGGAGATCTTAAGCGGGTATGACCTTCATGGTATCCTCGGGAATCTCAGGAGGTCGAAATCCATTGGAAACAATAAAAATTAGAATTGTTTCGTATTTTTGTTTTAAAAGTTGCAAAACCAAAAATCCTCCAAAGCGTTAAAAACCAATGGAGAAGACCTGTGTTGACCACCTTTTGCTATCAAAAAGAAATGAAAAACAATGGCTTGCATTTTACATAGTAGCACTTCATAGGATTATAGCATCCTAGATTCAGATGTAGAAGGGATCTTCAAAACCTTTAGGGGACCCAACAGTTGGGTAATTCAGCTCATCCTCTCCCTCTCCTTCTCCTTTCCAAAGGAGGGAGAAATTTTGATGGCTGGAAGCTCTCCAGTCAACTTGGGGTTTACTGGTTAGATTCCTATTTTTCCTTTTCTTTCCTTCTTTCTTTCCTTCTTTCCTTCTTTCTTTTTCTTTCTTCCTTCCTTTCTTCCTTCCTTTCCTTCCTTCTTTCTTTCTTTCTTTCTTTCTTTCTTTCTTTCTTTCTCTCTCTCTTTCTCCCTTCCTTCCTTCCTTCCTTTCTTTCTTTTTTCTTTCTTTCTTTCTTTTCTTCCTTCCTTCCTTTCTTTTTTCTTTCTTTCTCTCTTTTTCTCTCTCTTTCTTTCTCTTCCTTCCTTCCTTCCTTTCTTTCTTTCTTTCTTTCTTTCTTTCTTTCTTTCTTTCTTTCTTTCATCCCTCATCCATTTCACTCTGAAACCCATAGATTGGACCACAATAGGATCCCTGCCCAAGCACCACTTGATGGCTACATTTTGAGCCTTCTGGACTTTGACTAGCAACCCCGAGGGTCTTCCCCTCCCAGTTTGATTCTGTTTTCTTTTTTCTAATTAAAGGATCTATCCTTTGACTCGCTTCTTAAAAAGACCTATTGACTGAATGGGCATTACCTCACTCTAAGTGAGGACATGTGTTTCAACAATTAGGCAAGCGGCTGCTGTGGGGGTGAAAAACCAACACGAGCCCAACAACAAGAACGCTACAAGCCCAAGTTCTTCTGATCTGCTTTACTAAGGAAAACAATGTTAAGGGGTTAACAATCTTACTTTAATCCAACATACAAATATCATTCACTCAGCTCAGGGGGAAAAGCCAGCACCCTGAGCTTCAGAGCAAATACAAACAGAGCAAATAAACACAAATCAACAGATATATTTCTGTCTGACAAGATCACAATATACAGTTACCAGAGAAACATCAACATCTGGGTTTTCTTCAAAGCTGGGAAGCTCATAACAATGGCTTGCCTAGAGTCACACACCACTCCTGCTGTGGCTCAGAGCTCCAAAACAGAAAGCCAACCCCTGGTTTTATATATCTTGTTCAGGGTCAAAAGTGAGTCACACATGCAACTCACCCACGTGACCTTAAATCATCACAAAAATGTGACTTAAACCCATGTGGTCTAAAAGCCTCTGATGTCACAAACATGTCACTCAAACCCATGTAAACTAGGCTTTCCCTTGAGGCAAGGAGGTCATCAAGGACTCCTAATTTAATCAAGGAAACAAAGGCCAAACTCTTCAAGGGCACTTGGTTGAATAAGTGCTAAGATCCCATCTTGATTCCCAATACAACATGATAGAGCCTTAGCTCAAAAGGGCCAGGTCTTCCATTGCATCCTGGGTCATCTCCAGTCATCCTGATGAATATCTGGTCACTGGGTCCAGATGACTCTGGAGGGGAAAGTGAGGTCAAATTTGAGCTCATCTTCCTGACTCTTAAACGACCTGGAGAGAGTCAGCCTGGGGAAGAGAAGACAAGAAGAGAGTGGTCCTCAAGTACCTAGAGGATTAGCCTTGCTTTGCTTGCCCCCCTCTAGGGGCAGAAATAGGAGAAATGGATAAAATTGAAGGTAAGCAGATTTCAGCAGGATGTGATGAAAAACTTTCTGCATTAGAAGTTCTAACATTTAGAGTTGCCCCAAAGTAAAATGAACATTTTTTAAAGAGGATTTTTTTTGCCTCAAAGGAAGTCTTTAAACAGAGTCTGGGTTATAGATTTAGAGTGGAAATCATATAGCCCAAGGCAGCTAGATGGTGCTGTGGTAGGCCAGGCCTGGATTTGGGGAGACCTGAGTTCAAATTTGACCTCAGACATGTACTAGCTGTGTGACCTTGGGCAAGCCACTTAACCTTGTTTGTCTCAGTTTCCTCATCTGTAAAATGAGCTGGAGAAGGAAATGGCAAAACCACTCCATTATGTTTGCCAAAAAAAACCCAAATTAGGTCACAAAGAGTCAAACGTGACTGAAACGACTGAAAAACAACAACATATGTCCCAATCTCCTCATTTAACAAATGATAAAACTGAGGCCCAGAAAGGTCAGATAGCTTCTCCAAGGTCACATCTAGTAAAAGGCATATTTAGGGCTTGAACCCAGGTCCTTTGACTCCAAATCCAAGGTTCTTTTGCACATGATTTTCTGGTTTGGTTATGGGTCTTATTAGCTGTTTTTCGAACTCTCATCCAGTTCTGCCATCCTATGAGGGAGATTTCATGGGAAGAACTGCTAACCAATCAAGCAGACTTGGATAATTGAATTCTGTGATCCTAAACATGTAACATGCAGTCTTCATTTGCTTTTTTCCCCCCTGGGAAGTAGGAACAGTGTGAGAAAGTCTTTCAGTTTGAAGTTCATGTTGATTCCCACCTTGGAGAGGCCTCAGACACACTATAGATGGAGCCAAGCATTCCCTACTACTGTCTCTTTAACTCCCTCTTCCAGGCTACTTTCTCCTCCCAAAGAAATAGCTGGATTTAATTATTCGGAGCCCTTATTCATTGCGCTGGTATGTGGGACCTCTTGTTCTAGAATTCCAGCTTTAAACTGGATTGGAAAAATAAATGTGCTGAGTTCCAAAAACAATGCAATTTCCAGTCTGCTCTCCAGCATTGGCACCCTTGATGCTGTCAGGGCCAATGTACCAAAGGGGCCCACTCTGCTCTGCTGGGCCAGGTTTTCAAAACAAGGGTTTGGGATGAGCCTCTGAACTGGAAAGTTCAAAACAAATTGTTTTGGGTCCTCATCCCTGTCTGGGCACCATGTTGCAATGGGTGAAGGAAGACAGGAAGAAACACTGGCATTGTGAGTGGGAGTGGGAAATGGACCATGCAGATAATAAAGATATGATGGGAAAAAGAAGTCTGAATCATTAGTGTGCAAGAAGCTGCCCTGTTTGGGAGCATTAGAAGGAAAGCTTTAATACAAGGAGGAGAGAAAATTCTAGAAATATCCATAGAATCATGAAATGTTAGGGCCTTAGAGACTAACTAGCCCAATCCCCTTTTATAGATGGAGAAACAAAGACCCATAAAGAGGAAATGACTTTACCAAGGCTGAATTATGAATTAGAGACAGAGCAGGATCTGAGGCTCAGATTAGCAGCAGGGCCTGGACTTGAATACAGATTTCCAGACACCAACCCCAGTCTTCTTTTCATTATCACAGACCATGTTATCTATGGCACTTTTATGAAAGACTTTCAATTGTGCTTGCTACAATCAGCCATAAGTCTCTCCTCTGCCTCTGGGGGTGGAGGGTGACACATGAAGGGGCTAGAGAGAAGGTGATTGGGAGGGAACCCCCGAACTTAGGAGTTAAGTGCTTCCTACTCTATTTGTGGCTTCTGAGGAGCACTGGTGGAATGAGGACTTGCAGGGGGTTTATATCTTGGTTTTATGAGCTAGTTTCCATCCATGACATATATCCTCAAGTGAGATCATCTGTCCCCATTGCTCCTGGGTTGTAGGCCGTCATACATGCATGCGTGGCTCTTCCTGGTACCATTTGTCCTGAAGATCTGGTCTTTAACAATTAACAGACTCTTGAGGTCCAACACAGTTGTTGTGACCTATTCATTGCAAAGATATAGCCCATGATTATAACAGCTAGCTAGCTATACATGTATATACATACATACATATAATATGTCTGTGTATATGCATATGTACATATGTAAATAGTATATATAGTATACTATATACATAATATATGTCTATATCTGCATATACATAGTATACTATATACATAGTATATATAGTATACTATATACATAGTATACAGTATACTATATACATAGTATATATATGTCTATATCTGTATATACATGCACATATATACTCATATATACTTATATACATAAGGAAAACAGTTTGTAAAGTGTCATAAACATAGTGCTAGAAAGAGAGAGAGAGGAAAAGGAAAATAGAAAGAAAGATGGAGGGAGGCAGAGTGGAAGAGAGAGGGAAGGAGACAGGGAGGAAAGAGACAGAGAGGAGAGAGAGCAACAGAGAGAGACAGAGAGAGAGAAAGAGAGAGAGAGAGAGAGAGAGAGAAAGAGAAATACAGAGGGAAGGGAGAGCGAGAGAGGGGGGAAGGAAGAAGGGAGGGAGGGAGAGAGAGGGGAGGGAGGGGGGAAGAGAGAGAGAGAGAGAGAGAGAGAGAGAGAGGGAGAGAGAGAGAGGGAGAGAGAGAGAAAGAGAGAGGGAGGGAGAGCCTTTACAAAGCATTTCCTTGCTCCAATCCAGTAAAGTTGGCGATGCAGTAGAAGACCAGCTCTTGGAGGGCAAGAGCTGTTCTCATTTTTGTCTTTGCCCGCTGGTGCTTAGCACACAGTAAACACTTAATAAATGCTTAAATGCTTTTTGAATTGAATTGTTGAACCTAAGTGTCACTATCTCTGCTTTTACAAATGAGAAAACTGAGGTTTAGAGAGACAAAGCTGCTTTCCTAGGGTCAAACATCTAGTGTCTGTGGTTGGACCTGAGGGATGACCATGCTGCTGCTGTGGTAGGAAGAAGGTAGCATCCAGAGTCAGACAAACTGAAGTCTTACCCTGCCTCTGCTACTCAATACCTGTGTATCCTTGGATGCATCACTTGGATGCTAACCCTCAGTTTACTTATCTGTAAAATAACGGGAAGGGGGGGGGGGCTAACAAACCTCTTAGGTCTAATCCAGGTCTCAGCTTTTAAGCCTATAAATCTAGGTTTCCTGACTCCAAGCTTTCCTTAGACTAGGTTCTCTCTCGCTGATCAAGGACTGGCCCCAACACCTACCTGGGTTCCCTTGGATGACTTTTCTAGAGGAAGTTGAAAGCAGAAGCCAGCCAGCCCAGGTAATGGCTCAGTTCTGGACATGTTTTGGAAGAGGACAGCTTTGTAAGGAAGGGCCAAGTCACTCCATGCCCCTCTTGCTCTTGTCTTCTTAGCACGACTGCATAGGGTAGGTCTCTCCCCACTTTTGTCTATCACCAAGGGCAGAATTCAGCCTCCTCTCAGCACCGCATTGAGAGAGCTGAACGCAAATACCTGACGGTGGAAACTGCTGTTCCTGATACCAATAGCTTGCTTTTTTCTCCTCTCCAGGCAGAAGTGGAAACAGGCCTCAGCTGGGATTTTGCCATCTCATCAGCGAGGTAGAGGGAACATAGTTCTATGTCTCCTGGGCCCTGCCTTGTCAGCCCTGAGGTTTCTAGATTCAGTGATTGACAAAACATTCTCCGATCGAAAACTCGCCATTGATAAACCACTGTACACAGACAGCATTCTAAACACACAGTGACCCACACAGCCAAATATGAGCCTGGAAGAGTCAAATGTAAACACAGAGATGTGGGAACATTAGCCCAGGCATCAAAGTAAACAGACAAGTCAGACACTGAAAAAAAAAGACAAGGCTTCTTGTAAACAGTGGGGGGAGGGGGCAGAGATGGGGGAGGAAAGGATGAGAGAGCTGAAGCTGTGAGTGATATCTGGAGGTTGGGAATTGAAAAAATCCTCCTTCCCAGTGAAAGCTAGATCTGATCAAATGGTCCAGATGGTTCTGCAGTGGGAGAATGCTAATAGATGTCATTGTACATCACACAATCACAGACCAGGACCTCCTAAACAGGAAAGGACCTCAAGAGGTCATCATCTGGTGGCATGGTCCTTTTTCAGTACTTCAAAGATCAGTGATTTCCATTGATGTAGGACATGACCCTTCCCATGCCTTAGTAGTTGGCCTGCATGGGTGACTATAGCCAAAATAATTCATCATAGATGGCCCATTTTGTGGTAATGAGAATCTTTGTATTTTAACAGCTACGGCCAGAGGGAAAAGCTTCAGATTTTGAGGCAGCAGGAGACCTAGGTTCAAATCCATCTTTGATAATGTCTGACCTGACATTTAATTTCTAGAAGGTCTCAGTTTCCTTATCTATAAAATGAGAAGAATAAACTACATTGCTTCTAAGGTCTCTTCCAGCTCTACAAGTTAAAAAGCCTAGGCCTGAACTTCAGTCTTGATACTTCCTAGCTATAGGACCTTGCTCCAAATACCTTTATATTTCTTTGCCTCATTTTCCTCATTTGTAAAATGAGAAGAATAAAACCCAAATTACCTATCTCAAAGGACTGATGAACTAAGTTAATGAGTATAAAGCATTTGGTTATTATTTATTTGTTTTGTTTTATGTAAAGCACTTTGTCAGTGTCAATCATCATCATCATCATCATTATTGATATAATCCTTACAAGTGAGTCTTGTTTTTGTTCAACAGACACACAACCAGTCCCTCTCTGGGACTATACACAAAGACTTTCTAGCTTAGTAGAATCTTACAGGCATTGCCTAGATACTGGTAAGCCTTCAAAAACGTGGAGTCTATTCTACCACAAATGAAACATGGCAGCCTGGCTGGGGGTGGGGAAAGGAAGGGAGGATGTCAGTAACAGGTAACATGGTAGGCCGCCCCAGGTCGGATCTTCAAAGATATGAAGCTGTCAGTGAGAGTATTCTAAGCTGGCATCTAGGGCTAGTCTCTAGAGAGACCCTTGAGCCCCATTGGTAGATGACATCTTTTCATCAAAGTCTGTGCTGGATCTCTTAAACATACCTAGAAGCCACTGACTTGTTTTGTAGTGCAAAATAGACTTCTGGGACTGGAGTCAAGAAGTCCTAAGTTTAAATCCTGCCTGAAACAATTACTAACTGTATCACCCTAGGCAAGTCATTTAAATCTCTGTCTGCCTCAGTTTCCTCAACTGTAAAAATGGGATTAATTATAGCCCCTACCCCACAGGGCTGTTGTGAATATCAAATGAAATGATATTTCTAAAGCACTTAGCACAGTGCCTGGCACAGAGTAAGTAATGAATAAATGCTTGTTTTCTTTCTTCCTGTTTCAAAATCCACATTCCTTTTGGATTCACTCTCTCAGTTCCTCTTTCTTGTCTGAGAGGTGTTTCTAGCCTTTAGCTCATTTGCTAAGAAGAGAAAATAGAGTGCTCCTAAGCCCAATAAATGATCAAGCCTTTCCTGGATCTAATTAATAGCACCAGCATTGCTATGAAGAATATAACATATCCTTTGTTAGTCTTCTGTCTAATGACTGGTAACACAGGTGGTGATCTACAACCAAGGTCACTCTCCTTATAACATTCTTAGAGGCCAGGATTTTTTAAAAGTAAATTTTATGGATATCTTTGTTTTTATATCATCTGTATTTCTCCATACTTTGTAAAAATAATTAAAAAGAGGGGGGAAATGTTCAGCAAAACTGGCCAACATATCCCCCAAAATCTATCATTATAATCAGTCACTCATAGTCATCTAACTCTACAAAGAGAGTGGTAGGGAGAGGGAAGACCTTTTCATATGTATACGTATATATATGTATATATGTATATGTGTATATGTGTATATGTGTATATGTGTATATGGGTGTGTGTGTGTATATATATATGTATATATATATATATATATATATATTTTAGTACCAAACTTGGTCATCATAATTTCTCAGCATTCATTTTCAATTGCGTTGTCGCTCTTTTCACTAACGTCATTTACTTCATTGTTTATATTGTTTCCTGGTTCTTACTTCTCTTTGCATCAGGTCATACAAGTCTTCCTATGCTTCTCTACATTCATAATATTTATTGATTCTTACAGTGCAGTAATAGTCCACTCTATTCCTACTCCAAAATTTGCTTCCCCCAATCAGTGGAGTGCAGGATCTTTAAAACATCCAAACTCTACAACTACTAATCGCCAAAAATTCAATCTAACACTTATTAAACACTAATATCATGTCTAGCATGATACTAAGTACCAGATCATAATACCCCACAATTTTTTTTAGTGCTGTTTACCTCCATCATTTCTTTCAAGCCTCTCAAAAACCTTGTAAGGTAAATCATTATCTCCCTTTTCCAGATGAGGAAACTGATCACACAGCTAGGATTTGTGAGAGGAAGAATTTAAATTCAGCATCCTTTCATATCAGCCCTTGGCCATGACCATGGGCCTTCTAAATGCATGAGGCCCTGAACAGTTGCCCCGGTTCGTAATGATGATGATAACAATTTCCATCAATACAACAGTGATAATAAAAATAGCAAACATTCACATGGTGGTTTAAGGTTTGCAAAACATTTTACAATTATTATCTCCTTTGATCATATTACCACATAGCACTCATTTTGCCATCACGAAGTAATTTCATATACTTCACTCTATTCCTCACATTAGTCCTGTGGCGTAGATGTTACTGTTGTTCAGTTGTGTCCGACTCGTGATATCATCTGGGGTTTTCTTGGCAAAGATACTGGAGTGGTTTGCCATTTCTCTCTCCTGATCATTTTACAGATGAGGAAACTGAGGCAAAAAAGGTTAAGTGACTTGCCCAGGGTCACACAGCTAGTAAGTGTCTGAGGCTGGATTTGAATTCATGCAGATGTGTCTTCCTAATTCCAAGGCCAGTGCTCTATCCACTGTGCCACCTAGCTGCCCCTATGGAGTAGATAGTCTCTAGTATTAACAGCTGGGTGGCACAGGGGATACCGTACCAGTTCTGGAGTCAGGAGGATGTGAGTTCAAATCTGGCCTCAGACATTTCCCAGCTGTGTGACCCTGGGCAAGTCACTTAACCCTGTTTGCCTCACTTTCCTTATCTGGAGAAGGAAATGGCAAACTACTGCAGTATCTTTGCCAAGAAAACTCCAAGCGGGATCATGAAGCGTGGGACATGACTGAAATGACTCAACTACCCTATTATCTGCATTTTATAGGTCAGGACTCTTAATTAAACTCACAGAAATTAAATGACTTGACCAAAGTCACACCACTAGGAAGTGGTGGTCTAGAACGCAAACCCATAGCTTAAATGTCTTTATTCCACACCTCGTAGCCAAAGCTTTGGTTCCATCTGGCACAAGGAAGTCGATTCCCTAGAGGGTCCTGGGACTTCATTAACCAGCCCAAGCCTGCTGGGAAGAACGCTACCCATCAGCTCCCCAGTGACTCATTAGAATAACTGCTTAGACCAATCCCTTTCATGGTAAAAAGATGCCCATATATTTTGACGGAGGATTGATTGTGTCTGTGCTTTTCAGTTGATAATGAATCTTTTTTTCCCCCTGCTAGTACGGTAAATAAGCCGCAGA